>NC_066584.1:64097286-64817286 GCF_024323335.1 Lathyrus oleraceus
CTCCAGTATTTTACAGTAGCAAACATCAACAAACTCGCTAGGCGAGCAGCCAGCGAAGGGTGTAGCGAACACGTCCAGACTTGGTCAAAAGCGCAACCAGCACTCACTCGCTAGGCGAGCCATTAGCGAGCTCCCAGCAAGCAATTCCAGTAGCAAAACCTCCTAAGCTCGCTGGAGCGAAGGGTGAAGCGTGTGCTTCGCCTAGCGAACATGCCAATCTGGCAAAGGACATTTCTTTGGGCGCAGGTGCCTCAGGTGCCTCATTTTGGGGCTCGCTAGGCGAGCCATTATGCTCGCCTAGCGAGCATGACAGCGCAGTAGCAGCACTATAAGTAGCAAGGGCTACTTTTTGGAGCCATACTTTTACACCTCCATACTTTTGTACTTTTTAGATATTTTTCCAGCATTGCTCTAGAGATCTTTTGTGACCTAGAAATCATTTCTCTTCATCTCTTAACAATCTTTCACAAAAAGAAGATGGATTCCCATCCAATCTCGATTATTCAACTCGGATGTTGATCAACCTTCTTCCGAAACTTATTGACCAAGCTACCATGAAAATGAGTAGCTAAGTTCTTCATTTTGTCAAGGTTAGATGTAGATGATCATTAGCTTTGTGTGTAAATGGGATGATCTTCATTTGTAAACTCTTTAATGGTGAATATATGGTGAGAACTTTGTTTTATTGAAAACTCTTTGTGTTGGTTTATGATCGAGAGATGTTTACCAACTCTTTACCTAGGTTTTCATCCAATCTTATTTGTTAGCTAGAGATAGTAATGAATGATTTTGTTCACCATAAGGTTGAACCAAAAAGTTGTCATTTTGATAGATTGTGTTAGAGATAAACAATGGATCAAAATGGGAAAACTCACAATGTATGTTAGAGATAAACACATTGGGAGGACTTTGTGAAATAGTTTATCATCTAAAGGAGTTTATAAGTTTTGTTGATCGAACATATACATGCAAAGTGATCGTCGAACCCTAACTTTGGCAATATTTCTCAAATATTAAAACCAAATCTTTTACCGCATTTTATCACACTTTTATGCAAGATACCGTGACTAAAACCAAAAACCCCCTTGTTACTACGAGTTAAGAATTGAAACAACTGTCGAACGGCGGCGATATCTCACAATCCCTGTGGAGACGATAACAAAAACCCGACACTTAAAAACACAATCAACAGTAGTCGATGAAAAATAACGTATTAATGGTCGTTTTGTTGCAGTTGCAAAGAGAGATCTAGAAGTGATGTGTCTGATAGTGAGATTCAATAAATGATCAGGATTTGTGAAAAAGTTATAGCGGCGTTTGATTCACCAAACCTGGATATTCGCACGAATCCGTCAGATGATGATGAAGACTCGGAAAAGTAGGAGGAGTATTCATGGAAAAAGGTTGTTAGTTTCAGATACAAAATAGTTGAGGACAAAAGTTAATAACAACAATTAATAACAATAGAAATTGGCCAACCTTCTTCCTTTACTTTCGCGTATTAAAGCAAAATGACAGTTGGCCTAGAAGTATTGAGCTGGTCTTGGTTGAATTTGATAAATCAGGAGGCTTACGACTCCCAAAGAGTATAGTTGATTATGTTGTTGCTGGAATTAGTGTCAGAATGCACATTACATTGTGACAAAATAGGACATATATCTTATGTTAGATTTGTGTGGTATATGGAGAGAAGTACATACCCATGGTCTCTCAGTATAAAATAGACTTGTTTTTTCCCCTTATTGAGTCTGTGTGAAACTTATAGTATCAACCTTTCCTATCATGTCTGAAAATAACAAATAACAGTAAATAAATGGTATAACTCAAAAAAGGAATAATGTATAAGCGCATAAACAAAATTTTAGACCGATGAGTAAATCCTTCTTAAATCGTCATGTCATTATATCAGAAAAACTGATAAACTTGTTAGCTTTGGATGGAATGACGTGTTTGTTAACATCATTAACGAATGTCCCTTCGGTGAACTTCACCATATATTTGTGGATTGAAGGTTTGAATACCAAAACATTTGCCTAAACCTTGAAGTTTGACACAGTGTAAGTGTTGTCTACCGTTAACTTGTCATTGAACGCCAACATAAACCTCGTTGACACAACGACGTGTATACCATTCCCCTGAGAAATAAAGGAAAGTAAAAAGCCCATGAAAATCCAAAATTTTAACATCAAATAGGCATTGAACTATAAACCAGTGAACAAAAAGGCATTAAAAATCCAAACTTTAAAAACGGAGACCTACAAATCAGCCAACAAATGTGGTATTACTGACTGACACATTTGACAACCTGCAAAAAATTACATGATATGTTTCATAAGAACTCTAAAAGCACCAAGTGAAAAAATGGACAATAAACACGCATTACACAATAAGCAAACATAACCATTGTTATCCTAAAGTAGAATATTTCTTCAGCAAAGATAACGAAATTTACAAAAGACATAAAAAATGAAATACAAATAAACCATTTCACGAAAAAAATGAAGCATATTGAGTAAGCAAACTTACATCTTTGTCTATTACGATCATTTTGATGTGCTCCTTGTTGTTGGAAACAACAGACCATTTATGGTGTACCTTAATAGCCACGTTCCATAGTTCTTTGGTGTCGTTGATGTGGAAAATCTTCTCATAAGGTCTGGCCATGTAGAAAACACAGAGGAAATGTTGTTACATGAAGGAGAAGATTGACGACTGCAGTGTTATGGTAGAAGAACAACACAAACGACTAACCCTAATGTCCAAAGCAAGGTGAAAAATGTTGTTCTGAACTACTTAACATATGTGACCTGAGTAGACATATGTGATTGGAAAGAAGAAAGAAGCTCCATTTGGAAAACGAAAAATTAGAACAAATAGTGACGTGATGCATGTATTGGTTCAGCCTTGGAATGGGAAAACTAGATAAACAATTGAAAGAAACATTTCGCATGCGTGGCAAGAAAAGAAGGAGGGAAGTTGATTGAAGACAACCACGTGGCAACGTATAAAAGTAGAAGGGTGTAGTTGTAATTGCCAGAGAATACTTTTTTTCTTATATGATAGATAAATTCCTAAAAGATCAAGGAAACACAAATCATAAACCAGAGAAATCAATCTCACACCACTTTCACAATCCAACAACGTCGCGTACGAGTGCAAAATCAAATTGCTAAAAAAAATAAGGAGCATGAACCAACTAGTATAAGACTCAGATCTTTAAAAATGAATAAAAAACTTGACATCCAACACGGTAATGAATCAACACACCATTAAATCATTATGATAACAATAGTAAAATCAAGATCATTTCTGGTCAATCAGTCCAAATTCAATTATGAAGGATTGAAGCGCATATAAAAACATCCTTAAATTCCCCAGCACAGTGGACATAGAACCTTAAGCTTTAAATCTGCAAAATACAATAGATTAGGGAGGACTGTAAGAATCTCTACCGAAGCAATAACCCATATCACAATGAAAAGAAAAATCTGACGTAAACCACAAATCTGAAACAAACCTACAAATCTAGATCACAATGGAATATGAAACCCATTGTGACCCACAAAATCGAAAACAAACCCATAAATCTGAAAATAAATTCAGGGTTAAAAGCAAATTCATCTAGGCGTTTGTAGTCATAGGACCCAAACATGTTAAGATAGAACCACTAGTTATGACCGACCTTCATTCACAAAGCTTATAGCGTTCACCTCCAGCCTAGTAATCATTTAACATCTTCATAAGTGATTAATTGGTGGTGAAGCCGCTATGAGCGCTCTCACCAAGTGTGTGATGTAAATGTTGAAGAATTTATTTAATAGATAAATACAAAATTATAACATATTGTTATATTAAAGAATAATTGACAATGATAAGAACGATCTACGTTATAGGATTTGAGAAACTATCATTGGAAGAGTGAGTATGAGAGGATTACTACCCTCATTGTCATTTAGGGTTTTCAGAGTATATTAATCGTTTAATGAGATAACACTTAAATAACTAAACGGATGAGGGCATGGACCTCCCATTGGGCTAAACTAAATGGTTCAACCCATCTCTGTCCATTCAAATACAAAGCTCAATTAAATAATTCATCAATAATTAATATTTATTCATAATTGATCATAATATAATTAATTAATAATTGATTATGTCAATGCGTATTTGATTAATTAAATAACTAATCTAATAATCTCTCACTTTGATGAAAATAATCAATTATTAAAAAAATTTAATATTAGATTATTAATTATGACCAAAACACTAATCAATCAAAAGAAAAGTAAGTTTCAGCATTGCAGAAACTGTATCCAATAGGGAAAACAAATCATACATGTTAATGACTCATGTTTTATATAAAGAATGATTAATTTAGAGTAACATATTTAAGTTTAAATAAATATGTTAATAAAGAATGACCCAAGCATATGAAAATACTATTGATAAACTCTTACTAATCCAAAATATCATAAGACTTACTCATGTGTATAAGTCTATGGTTAGTGATTATACTAATGAATATCCAAATAGGTCTAACAATAGTAATTACATATAGGTCTAACAATAGTAATTACATCTAGGTGTACCTTATTAAGAGAGTAATTACATTTAATCATAGGTACTTTCATAAAATAATATCGTACTCAATAGGAGTATTGACATTATACTTGTACTTTCATATTTATGACCTTAAGAGTGTGGATGTTGAATATAAAATAACACAATATTATTGCATGCTAAATAATTATTATGTCTTTCAATATCAACCTAAACATCGAATTATGATGTTTCCTGAGATTAAGAGAATAATATATATCTCAGTATAATATAATAAAACTTCTTAGAGTTATTGTATATTTTAAAGTCTTCTCAGATTATGTCATATTTATAATGCGCTCAAGAATATATGAAAATATGAAAATAATAATCTAAAATTTTTCAGATTATATTGTTGTTTACACATGCACTCCCACTTATCCAATATAATAAATATTTATCAGAGTCTATCAATATTAATTACTCTGATTATACAATGAGATACTAATTTTATTTTTATTGAAAAATTATATAGAGAAGTGATTGTATAATATATCATTATTAGAGTTTTACAAACTCAACCACATATATTGCACGTAAATAAAATATATCATTATTTAGATAATTTCACATGAAAAAATATGATATCCATATAAAAGATTTACTATCATTTGAGTGAGATCGAATATGTATAATTTAAAATAGAATACATGATTTTATACAACATATTATAACTCACTCAAAATTCAAATCTACAAATATAACTGCACACATTTGAGAAACATATTATGTTATACGCAGCTGAAAAATATGATACTTTAATTTAGTTAATATTGAGGATATAACACAAAAAATCGTAGATTTCCATCAATAACATAAAACTATAATATGCCTGCATAAAATAATATTATATTTAAGAAATAATATTTGATTCTCATTTCTATACCATTGACATGTTAAATTCTCCCACCACCTGATAGAGACGAATAATTGAATTATTAATTCAAGAGTTTATAAATATTTTAAAAAATATTCAATTTTTTATCTCTCTCACACAAAATGATCATGTCAAGTAACGTCACATTGATAGGGTATGTCCATCACTTACATAATACAAAGGAAAATAAAATTAATTTTAATAAAAAAATATTGAAAATAAATTATTAAATTTAACAAAGTAATATGACACCAATTTTTTTTAATACCGATAGGGTACTCGAACAATAATTTACATAATCATAAATCATAAGTATATTGAACAAAATAAATTATATTAATAAAAATATACCGATAGGGTGTAATTATTATCAATATATATATATAATCATACGAATTAAGAATACATATATTTTATTCAAAATAGAAAATTTTATATAATTGTATCCATGATTATAATTATACAAATTAACAGTGATTACTTAATTTTCCAAAATAAAACTCTCAAGTAGGGATGAAAATTTGACTCATCCCCAATGGACACCCGCAAAATTACCCAAAACGGATAGGATAAAAACCCGCAAAAATGGGTACACACATGAGTTTGGGTAATTATCCACGAAAATAAGTGGGTACGGGTGCGGGTATGGGTACATTAATACCCACCCCGCCCCACACCCGCATAATATATATTTATGTATTTTCATTTATATTTGCATATTTTAATTTATATTATTATATAAAAATGTATGTGTATCAATTTTAAAAAGTATATCAATGTTAAACAATTACTTATTTAATATAAGTGTTTGTTTATTTCAACAATAAATTGTTCGAAAACTTTTTAATATTTTTAAAAATATAAAATTATATGATATTTAATAATTGATCTATTTATTTTTAATAGGAATGCGGATAACTGATACAGGTATGGTTACTTACATACTTATAGGGCACATGTACGAGTGCTAACTTTGGTGCCCAAACGGGTATGGACCCGGGTACGGGAATTTTTTAAAATTGCGGATATGGGAATGAGTACTATAGCACCCTACCCAAACCATACACATTTTCATCCCTACTCTCAAGATAATAAGATTTCAAATATTATTATAAGTCTAGATTTTTTTATGAAGTATATAATAAGAAATAAATTTATGAAAAACTAGAGAGAATTAATTTCCAATATATCATAAAAAATAATAATTTTATATAAATACATGTTTTATAATTTTAAAGAAGTATATAATATTATAAACTTTTTTTCTTATATGTAATTATATTATTAGGCACAACAGATTGAAAATAAACTATGACTAATCTCAAAAAGTGTAACATTCATCCTTACAAATAGAGTCAATAAATATTGATGACTTTAGAATTCACAATGTCATAAAATATAATATTTGATGGATGAATCAACCAATTTCATATTAGTGTTAGTGTTAAGAAAAAAATCACATAAATATTATTTTTAACTCAAATTTTAAAATTGTGTGATTTAAAATAGTAAATGATTCTTAGAATATTTAAAGATTTTATAAAATAATTCAAATTTATACTAAACCAAATATTCTTGAGTGAAATATATAACAAAAATCTAAACATAATTGAAATAATAATTTTATTCTATAAATAAAATAAAATATCAAATTATTTTATAAAATAAAATCAAACTTTAATATGGCACAAGAGAATGAGACATATGAACGTATCATCAAACATATAAATATGTATAGGATTTTTTTCCACATAGCAAAGAAAAAGTGTGACTACCCCATATATGAACACCTATTTTTTTCATGATAGTTAGAAAAATATATCAATCTTATATTTCTTACGATTGACTTTCAAAACATAGAAAGAAAACTCATTCAAATTTTATAAATGTGAATTATAAAATCATTCACGAGAAAGTTTAAATAATCTTTATTGTGTTGTATCAAAAACCTTTCGAGAAATTAAAATAAATAGATACAACAATTCAACAAATATCAAAAAGGTAAGTAATGAAACAAAACATGGGAGAATATTTAAATTACACATACAAGAATTCACATTTTTTAATGTCACTCTGCAATAGGATTTCATATTAGAATAAGTTTATAATTCAAATAATAGCTATAAAAAATATCAATAAGACTTTGATATCAATTGAAGGATTTATTTAATAGATAGATACAAAATTATAACATATTGTAAAATTAAGGAATAATCGACAATGATAAGAACGATATATCTTACAGGATTTGAGAAACTGTCATTTGAAGAGTGAGTATGAGAGGATTACTACCCTCATTGTCGTTTAGGATTTCTAGAGTAGGTTAATCGTTTAATGGGATAACGCTTAAATAATTAAATCGTTGAGGGACCACAATGTTTAGATAAAAAAATTCATTTGTCGTTTCGTAGGGTTATTGTAAATTTCTCGTCACTTTGTTTTATATGTCTTCTACTAATCTAAATTGATCTCAACTAAAGGCCTAGAAAGTTAATTTTCGTGATTTCTTAAAAGAATTATTTTAGTTATTGCAATGAGCTCATTGTAGATTTTTTTTAAAATAATCACTTTTTAAATTTAAATACTAAAATAACTTATTTTTCAAATTAATTACCAAAATAACCACCTTTCATTGATGATGCATCAGTTGAACTGACGAATCTAATTAGCATTCAAATGAGGCGCCCAAGCCATTGGCGCATGCGTGCAGGCAAGCATGTGAAGGCGCCACATTCATTGGTGCATGCATGTAGGCATGTGCGTGTGCGCCACATGCATTGGCGTATGCATGTGCCATGTGTGTGTGACGTCTAGGGTAATGGTGCATGCATATGTGTGTTGATCTATAAATACACTGCGTATCTCCCATAATTTTTCACACAACTTCTTACCCTCCTTCCATTTTCCTTCAATCTCCTTCGATTTTCTTTTCTTTAACCATGTCTGAATATTCATATATTCACAAGAAAAATGTAAATTTAATCTTTTCAGCAGTGCAACCTCCGATAAAGATTCGACTTTGGAATATAGAAACGTTTGAACGTCTTAATAGGACGTTGAACCATTTGTTAGATGGAGAAATTGCATAGGTGAAAGGATCAGAAGAATTCAATGAATTAAGTCCACGTTCAACCAAAATGGAGAAGTTCATGTATGAGTGGATATTAAGACTGACAGAGACGTCCACAGGATGATGTATACTATGTTCAAAATTGTTTTGATAGTTGTAATTGTAACACCCTTCTACCCAAACGACATATTTATATATATATTATCAGAGTGCAACATGTAGAAGAGTTTACATTTCATAAAAACATAACACTCATTACATTACAACATAAAACATGTTATTTAATTTTTAAAACTTCGCAGCGGACAACAACACAATTATTATAATTCAGCATATAATAATTCATAAAAATGGTTCAACATTATCTCAATAAAACATCTCAACATTTGATCATCATAAACAACATAAATAATAATCAACTATCTATCGAATCCCATAACCCCGGTGTCACATGACCAGAGCATTTGACTCGACTCTGTAGAATAACTCTACACTTATTCTTCGAACCTCAACAATAGCTACTCCGCTTTATCTGCACATTGCTCATCATAGATGAACATAAACACATGCAGAAGGGGTGAGAATTACATTATTAAATAATAATATAACGACAGAAATATAAACATAAATATATATTTCACATATGCCAACACAACTCATCATCATCATCAAAATCAACAAACTCATGAACATCAACAAAACAACACATCAAATGCAATGCACCAACCCATGCATGACTCAACACGACTCGGTATACCCATTTTGTGACCACTACAGGATCACCACTCCCAGATTCATCACCATAGAATCCGAGTCCCCCGTAAGGAACCAAGCCTCTCAACAAGCCCGGAGTCAACAACATCATTGGAACTCATGTCCGTTCATCACTAGGCATCGGCCTTTCATGAATGCATGCACATCAAACATGCATCATAATCAACATAGCAACAACAACATCATATAGTCATGTTATCATCATCATTAATATCATGACATACAACTCAACAAAACAACAACAACATCATAACGATATCACATCGTCACATAACACATTCATAATTAAACACGTAAATTCAACATATCATCATCATAACACCTCATACGCAATCATATAATCACTATTAATTGTTTATAGTACAACTACAGAGACTTACTAAGAGTCTCGCAACTCAACGTACTCAAAACCCACCAACATTAGCTTCTGCATTCCTCCAGTTCGCGCCGCCAACTCTCCAATACAACACAGTTCGCGCCGCGAACAAAGGATCGCGTCGCGAACAACTTATTTCGCTTCAGGTCGCGCCGCGAAGCAGGGTTCGCGTCGCGAACAACGAATTACAGAACTCCTTCTGAATCCTGCCCAGTTCGCGCCGCGAACTGGGCTTCGCGCCGCGAATCGCGCGCGACAGAACCCCTCTGCTGCAGAATTCAGCGCAGCTTTGCTCCTCTACTCGCCACAACTCATACCCCACAGCTAACAACCCAAAATCAACATTTAACAGACATATATACACGACATACTTCGATTACAGTGCATATAACACAACAAAACTCACCGATCGGGGAATTTTCCATCAAAACCCCAACTTTCCCAATCTCCCTAAAATCCCCAAAATTCATCAACAATCCAACAGATATCATGAAATTGCTCGCATATTATCATTTAATAAGGTTCAGACCCCTTACCTCTTTGGATTGAAGGAAGTTCTGAGCACTCTCTAAGCTTCAGCTTTTCCGTTCTTCGACCTTCGCTCTACAGCTCTTTCCTCTTCTCTGCAGCTTTCCAACTTCACGTGAAACTCTTCTGTTCCAAAATAAGAATCTTTCTCTTATCCCAACATATATATTTTCCAATAATTATTATTCCAATTAATAATAATAATAATCCAATAATTCCATTTTATTTAATTAAATTAATAAAATAATATTATCAACTTAATTAAATAATTCTTTTACTATATTTGGGGTGTTACAACTCTCCCCCACTTTAGAAGTTTTCGTCCTCGAAAACATACCTCAAGCAAATAGAGCCGGATACGACTCCTTCATCTGATCTTCACGCTCCCAAGTCAAGCTCTCACTAGCTGGACCTCCCCAAACAACTTTCACTAGAGCAATCTTCTTACCTCTCAGGGTCTTCTCTTCTCGGTCATCTATCCGAATTGGCAACACATCAACGGTCAAATTATCCCTCACCTGGATATCATCCAACTGAACAACATGCGAAGGATCCGCAATATATTTTCTCAACTGAGATACATGAAACACATCATGCAGATTAGAAAGCGACGGCGGTAAAGCTATCCGATACGCCACTTCCCCAACCCTCTTCAAAATCTGATACGGACCCACAAACCTCGGAGTAAGCTTTCTAGACTTTAAAGCTCTACCCACACCTGTCGTCGGAGTAACTCTCAAGAACACATGATCTCCCTCTTGGAATTCAAGTGCCTTTCTCCTCTTATCATGATAACTCTTCTGACGACTCTGAGAAATCCTCATTTTCTCCTGAATTATCTTAATCTTTTCAGTCGTCTGCTGCACAATCTCAGGTCCGAGTACAACACTCTCACCTGATTCATACCAACACAATGGAGTTCTACACCTCCTACCATACAATGCTTCATATGGGGCCATACCGATACTAGCATGAAAACTATTATTATAAGTAAACTCCACCAACGGCAAATAACTATCCCAAGAACCACTCTGCTCCAACACACAAGCTCTCAACAAATCCTCCAAGGATTGGATAGTTCTTTCAGTCTGACCATCAGTCTGAGGATGATAAGCTGAACTCAACCTCAACTTAGTCCCCAACGCTTTCTGCAAACTTTCCCAAAATCTAGAAGTAAATCTGGGATCTCTATCAGACACAATACTGGATGGAATACCATGCAGCCTCACTATCTCCTCAATATACAACTCTGCCAACTTCTCTAAAGAGTGATTAATCTTCATCGGCAAGAAATGCGCCGACTTAGTCAATCGATCCACAATCACCCAAATAGAATCATTACCTTTCACCGTCCTCGGCAATCCCGTCACAAAATCCATGGAAATGCTATCCCACTTCCATTCAGGAATCTTCAAAGGTTGCATCATACCTGCCGGTTTCTGATGTTCAATCTTTGACTTCTGACAAGTCAAACAGGCATACACAAACTTAGCCACATCTCTTTTCATACCAGCCCACCAAAACAACTTCTTCAAATCTTGATACATTTTAGTCGCACCTGGATGGATACTCAATCCACTCCTATGGCCCTCTTCAAGAATACTCTTTTTCAATTCAGACAACTCAGGAACACAAACTCTACCTTTAAATCGCAGGATGCCATTCCCATCAATCTCAAAATTACCACCATTACCCTGGTTAACCATAGTAATATGATCAACTAGAGCGACATCAACTTGCTGACCATTCCGAATATCCTCCAGAATTCCACTAGTCAACTTCAGCATACCCAACTTTACACTATCAGCGGAAACTTCACAACCCAAACTCATATCACGGAACTGTTCAATTAACTCAAGCTCCCGAACCATCATCATAGACATATGTAGAGACTTTCTACTCAGCGCATCTGCAACTACATTAGCCTTACCGGAATGATAACTCAATTCAAAGTCAAAATCCTTCAGTAATTCTAACCACCTTCTCTGCCTCATATTTAACTCTTTCTGATCAAACAGATACTTCAGACTCTTGTGATCACTGAACACTTCGAATCTGGAACCATACAGATAATGCCTCCACATTTTCAACACAAATACAACAGCTGCAAGTTCTAGGTCATGCGTAGGATAATTCCTCTCATGAACTTTCAACTGTCTAGAAGCATAAGCTACAACCTTACCATCCTGCATCAAAACACCACCAAGACCCATCAAAGAAGCATCACAATAAACAACGAAGGACTCACCAGGATTAGGTAAGATCAACACTGGAGCACTAGTCAACCGCCTCTTCAACTCAACAAAACTCGCTTCACAAGCTGCATCCCACACATACACTTGACCCTTCTTAGTCAACTGCGTCAACGGCAATGCCAACTTAGAGAAGCCCTCAATAAATCTGCGATAATAACCAGCTAACCCCAGAAAACTGCGTATCTCAGTAGCAGACTTCGGAGTCTCCCACTGTAATACAGCCTCAACTTTAGCAGGATCAACCGAAATCCCACCGCTCGAAATCACATGGCCAAGGAAACTCACTTCCTTCAACCAGAACTCACATTTAGATAACTTTGCATATAATTTCTTTTCTCTTAACACCTGCAAAACAATTCTCAGATGTCCTGCATGCTCTTCTTCCGTCTTAGAATATATTAATATATCATCTATGAACACCACAACAAAATTATCAAGGTACGGATGAAATATACGATTCATATATTCCATAAACACACCTGGAGCATTAGACACACCGAACGGCATCACAGTGTATTCATAATGACCATACCTCGTACGGAAAGCAGTCTTCGCAATATCATCTGACTTCACTCGAATCTGATGATAACCCGACCTCAAATCAATCTTACTGAAAACATGAGCTCCAACCAACTGGTCCATCAAATCATCAATCCTCGGCAATGGATACCGATTCTTGATAGTCACCTTATTCAACTGCCGATAATCGACACACAACCTCATCGTACCTTCTTTCTTCTTCACTAACAATACTGGTGCACCCCAAGGAGAAACACTTGGACGCACAAACTTCTTCTCAAGCAATTCTTCAAGTTGCTTCTTCAATTCAACCAATTCAGTTGCCGACATTCTATAAGGAGACATCGACACTGGACTCGTACCTGGTACTAAGTCGATGGCAAATTCGACTTCACGTTCTGGAGGTAAATCACTTACATCCTCCGGAAACACATCCTGAAATTCACAGACAACAGGCAATTCTACACTCACTACTTTCTTATCCGCTTGCAGAGACGCAATTAAAGCGAATACCTGAGCTTCGTCTTTCACAAAATCCCCCACCTGCCTAGCAGATAGAAATCTTGCCTCATCATTCTCACTAACTTCAGGAAACCACACCGTCTTCCTATAACAGTTGATAAACACGCCATAGAATTCTAGCCAATTCATTCCCAGAATGATATCAATTTGGTGCAAGGGTAAGCACACCAAATCAACCACAAATTCTCTCCCAAAGATCGTCAAATGACAACCTCGACAGACAACAGAAGTCTTCACAGAACCATTAGCAGGAGTATCTATCACCATACTTCCGCCTAGGGACGACATACTCACACCAATCCTGGTCGCACACTCATACGAAATAAACGCATGCGTAGCACCAGTGTCAACAATAGCAAGCAATTCAACATTATTAATCAAGCAAGTACCTTTAATCAGATTATCTTCTTTAGGAGCTTCAGCCCCACTCAGAGCAAACACCCTACCAGTAGTATGAGCTGCAGTAGCCGCTTTCTTCGGTTTCGAGCACTGCGAACTGATATGGCCTTTCTCGCCACAATTAAAACATGTCGGACCAGCATCCTTACATTCAGTAACTCTATGACCCGTCTGACCGCATCGGAAACATCTCAGCACTCTCTTGGTACAGCTATCGGCACGGTGGCCTGGCTCGCCACACTTGAAACACTTACCAGCTATGGGAGATCCTCCCCCACTTGGCTTCTTCTCATCTATCACTTTCTGCTTACCTTTACCATTCGGAGATGCATAAGGACTACCACGATCCTTACTCTTCTTCTCACTAAGACTCTTGTAATGAGCTGTCCTCGCCTTGCTATCTTCATCAAATATCCTGCACTTATTAACCAGTGTAGGGAACCTACGAATCTCCTGGTAACCAATGCCTTGTTTGATCTCGGGACGCAACCCGTTCTCAAACTTGACACACTTGGATTCCTCAGCATCAGCATTGTTATAATGAGGACAATACTGCACCAGCTCCTCAAACTTCGAAGCGTAATCAGCAACAGACATGTTACCCTGCTTCAGTCCTAGAAATTCCATCTCCTTCTTACATCGCACATCAGCAGGAAAATATTTCTCCAGAAAGGCCGTCTTGAACCTTTCCCAAGTCATCTCAGCACCTGGTACCGCAATCCTCTGGCGAGTGTTATCCCACCAGTTCTCAGCCTCTTCAGATAACATATGCGTACCAAACTGCACCTTCTGTGCTTCAGTACACGTCATCACCCGGAAAATCTTCTCCATTTCCTTCAGCCAAATCTGAGCACCATCTGGATCATAGCGCCCTTTGAATGTAGGAGGGTTATTCTTCAGAAACCTTCCCAAATTCCTAAACTCGTCGACCGGCGGATTCTGCTGCGCCTGCATAGCCTGCGCCATAGCAGTCAAAGCTTCAGCAATCGCACGATCATTTTCTCCAGCCATACTCTGTACAACACAACCACAACCGTTAAATATCGACAGTGTCATCCACACTAATCGACCAACAGGGACAACCTCACACTACGACTCGACTGGACTAACCAGGCTCTGATACCACTAATGTAACACCTTTCTACCCAAACGACATATTTATATATATATTATCAGAGTGCAACATGTAGAAGAGTTTACATTTCATAAAAACATAACACTCATTACATTACAACATAAAACATGTTATTTAATTTTTAAAACTTCGCAGCGGACAACAACACAATTATTATAATTCAGCATATAATAATTCATAAAAATGGTTCAACATTATCTCAATAAAACATCTCAACATTTGATCATCATAAACAACATAAATAATAATCAACTATCTATCGAATCCCATAACCCCGGTGTCACATGACCAGAGCATTTGACTCGACTCTGTAGAATAACTCTACACTTATTCTTCGAACCTCAACAATAGCTACTCCGCTTTATCTGCACATTGCTCATCATAGATGAACATAAACACATGCAGAAGGGGTGAGAATTACATTATTAAATAATAATATAACGACAGAAATATAAACATAAATATATATTTCACATATGCCAACACAACTCATCATCATCATCAAAATCAACAAACTCATGAACATCAACAAAACAACACATCAAATGCAATGCACCAACCCATGCATGACTCAACACGACTCGGTATACCCATTTTGTGACCACTACAGGATCACCACTCCCAGATTCATCACCATAGAATCCGAGTCCCCCGTAAGGAACCAAGCCTCTCAACAAGCCCGGAGTCAACAACATCATTGGAACTCATGTCCGTTCATCACTAGGCATCGGCCTTTCATGAATGCATGCACATCAAACATGCATCATAATCAACATAGCAACAACAACATCATATAGTCATGTTATCATCATCATTAATATCATGACATACAACTCAACAAAACAACAACAACATCATAACGATATCACATCGTCACATAACACATTCATAATTAAACACGTAAATTCAACATATCATCATCATAACACCTCATACGCAATCATATAATCACTATTAATTGTTTATAGTACAACTACAGAGACTTACTAAGAGTCTCGCAACTCAACGTACTCAAAACCCACCAACATTAGCTTCTGCATTCCTCCAGTTCGCGCCGCCAACTCTCCAATACAACACAGTTCGCGCCGCGAACAAAGGATCGCGTCGCGAACAACTTATTTCGCTTCAGGTCGCGCCGCGAAGCAGGGTTCGCGTCGCGAACAACGAATTACAGAACTCCTTCTGAATCCTGCCCAGTTCGCGCCGCGAACTGGGCTTCGCGCCGCGAATCGCGCGCGACAGAACCCCTCTGCTGCAGAATTCAGCGCAGCTTTGCTCCTCTACTCGCCACAACTCATACCCCACAGCTAACAACCCAAAATCAACATTTAACAGACATATATACACGACATACTTCGATTACAGTGCATATAACACAACAAAACTCACCGATCGGGGAATTTTCCATCAAAACCCCAACTTTCCCAATCTCCCTAAAATCCCCAAAATTCATCAACAATCCAACAGATATCATGAAATTGCTCGCATATTATCATTTAATAAGGTTCAGACCCCTTACCTCTTTGGATTGAAGGAAGTTCTGAGCACTCTCTAAGCTTCAGCTTTTCCGTTCTTCGACCTTCGCTCTACAGCTCTTTCCTCTTCTCTGCAGCTTTCCAACTTCACGTGAAACTCTTCTGTTCCAAAATAAGAATCTTTCTCTTATCCCAACATATATATTTTCCAATAATTATTATTCCAATTAATAATAATAATAATCCAATAATTCCATTTTATTTAATTAAATTAATAAAATAATATTATCAACTTAATTAAATAATTCTTTTACTATATTTGGGGTGTTACAGTAATCACATAGTTATGTTGTTGTAATCGCATAGTTATGTTGTTTATGTGTTGTATTTGTTAGTAATGGTATTTTATTTGTTGTACTTTGTTGTGTTATTGTTTATGTGTTGTATTTGTTTGTGATGGTATTTCATCACAAAGTTATCATATGAAATAAATGTTGTTTTTAATATAAAGCAAAAGAGTTACAGTTAAAATTATCTTGTTGTCCTTGTTCCAACACTGGGACAGTTAGTACGATTATGATCGGGCTAGCGACATGAACTACATAATCTAACCATTTTGTTCGCTGTATCCATTTCGGTTCGAATATGGGTGATGTTTGGGCGGCTCTTTTTCTTTCTTCATATTATTTCATTGTGCCAGAGAATGTTCCCTTGATATACAGGCTAGTAATCCTCTTTTTCTACCACTGAAAAGCTAATTTTGTAAATATTGGAAAGGCTTATGACTTTGTAAACGTCGGATAGTAAGTAGAATAGATCATGTCGAACCTTTGAACATGTCGTTATGACATGGCAGCAGGGCATACGAAAGGCTTGGAACTTTCCGCAATCGCACCAACCTCTATCTAGTTCCACTCTATATTGTCCCCTCGGCATGCCTTCATTGTGATCCATGGACTCAGCAACACTGTACCAACCTTTAGTACGGTCAAACATCGTGCCACATGTGTGTTAGTTTTGGAAGCTTCCTCTCTAACGAATTTCATTAAAGCATCACTGAACAACTGCCCATATTGTAACACTGAACTCCATTTTGAACGTCTCATCTCAAACCGTGCCCCTAGCCTGAAATAGGTTGTTTACACTAAAGCGGTTATAGGTAGGTTTCAAATGCCTTTGAAGACAGAGTTCATTGATTCTACAAGATTTGTTGTCATATGGTCCCAACGTTGACTGTTGTCGTATGTCCTAGTCCACTTCTCCAATGGAATATTATCGATCCACCTTACTGCATATGTGTTTGACAATATAATGTCTTCACGGTAGTGTTTGAAAGAAGGTTCTATTAATGCATACCATGCATTGACAACCTTCTTTCGCAATGTTTTGTCTTAGATCTCCCGCATGAAATTTTGAGCGATATGTCTAGTGCAGTAGACATGCATCGACGGAGGATCCTGCCAACCATTATCAATGTTTTTGTAGGAACTCACTATTGAAGGGTGTCGGTCTGAGATCAAACATAACTTAGGTTGAGGAGCAACGTATAATCGGAGATTTTTTAGGAAAAAACTCCATCCCTCAGCAATCTCCCCTTTAACTAGGGCAAATGCGATTGGAAAAATGTTGTTGTTGCCATCTTGTGCCGCTGCCATCAGTAGCGTTCCTTTATATTTCCCGTACAACCATGTACCATCAATTTGTATAATAGGTTTACAGAAAACAAAACCTTTAATGCATGGTTGATACGCCCAAAAGAGTCGGTGGAATATTCCATTACCAATAGCACAAGTCCCGTTCGGGGTATACGCTGACAACATTTCCAAATTGACAATAGTCCCTGGAGCATAATGTTTAAGAGCCACCAAGTATTTAGGAAGTTGTTTGTAAGACTCCTCCCAATTGTCAAACATTTTTTAATCGCCTTAGTCCTAGCTATCCAAGCCTTCCTATATGATGGAGTATAGTTGTATTGTGTTACAATATGAGAGATTATTGTACTCACCTTTAACGATGGATTGTCGCTAATGACAGACAAAGTTTCATCGCATATTAACTGAGAGCTGGGTTTGTGATGGTCTTGCATTGGGTTCGTGATTAAACATGTGTGAACTGGACCCCCATAGAATCAATCTCCCATGAATCATTCCTCTTCCGGTAAGACGCTGACAATCGGAACAGGCAAAACTCATTTCGATAATAAATCTTATACCTCGTTTCATTAGTTCGATCAACCCTATAATCAGCTGATAATTCCATGTGATACTTTTTAATGGCTCTTCCACAATCTTCTTTTGCGAAATGTGTCTGCTTCTTTCAATGATTCTTGAATTTGCACATAAGGATTGTAAAATATATCTGATGAAGGTTCATCTGCACCCAAATTCAAGCTTGTCATGTGTTGAGGTGGAAAATATACATGACTAGCTGGTAATGGCTTTTCTTCATCTTCATCATTCACTATTGAATCAACCAATAACTCGACTTTTTCTTCTTCCTCGTCAACAACATTGATTCCAGCTTGTTCGTCGTCATCAGTTACACAAAACACTTATGATGGATCAGCGAACTGAGACACTTGATGTTGTTGTGTTTATATATATAACTCTATATCATTGTACCCAGATTGTTCATGACTGAGAAACATATGTTGAACATCATCATCATCATCTCGAATCTTCGACAGATAAAACTTTATTTGGTTATCTGCAAAGAACACCAAATTTTTGTAGATGATTTGTCCCACCTGACTACACTGAAATTTCTTTTCTATTCTTTGTTTCAAATATGAAAAATTTGATCGTCGGTTTATTATAACCAAGTTACTTCCGTGTTGCAAAAACAAAAATCGAATAAGTGATGCTCAAATGTTTCACCATCGGTATGGGCATTGATCATGTAATGTAGTGATGAAGACATTTTTTTTAAAATGTAAGTTTAGTGTTTGATGGTGAGTGCATAGATCACATATTAGCATGCAGTTAAATATGGTAGATGGTGAAGGCAACACATGCAGAAAATAAGGCAAGTGTACTGATCACGTAAAGAATCTGTAGGATTCCATGCAGAGACAAGACAAGGAAGCGCCCTTCCCAATGACGCCTGCAAGATTCTTCTGCCCTAATAAGACAAGGTATGCGCCTGCATGATTCTCTGCAAAGATGCTTCTGCCCTAACAATAAAAGGCAAGCTCCCTTATCAATGGCACATAAATCAACCCATACACCCTCTTCGTTGGCGCCTACTCCTATGCATGCTTAAACACAAGGCATGCGCCCTTACCTTTGGCGCCTACTCCCATGCATGCAAAAGTAAAAGGCATGCACCATTCTCAATGGCGCATACACTTATACATCACATGCTGCAACATATCAACCTATCTCATCCATAAATATTGCAACAACTCACAACACTCAACATCTACAACACTCGATATCTGCAATACTCAACCTCTATAACACTCAACCTCACTAACACTCAATCTCTCTGCAATATTATGTCTCTATTGACCATGGGTGATGAACATCGAGGAACAATCGATAATATTTCGACATTTGTATGTTATTACTTAATCTATATTGTTGATTACTTATTCTTATTCTTATTCTTATTTCGTAATAAAATGTCTCTATTGTTTATTACTTCTTCTTACTTATTTCTTACTTATGTTTTATTAGGACCCAAAGAGATTACGATGTCGTGTACATGAATATGTACCACACGATCCTTTGATAGAACCATATATTCGAGGATGCGGTTTTGGTATTCTACTTAACATAGTCTCATACTCGGTTGACTACAAATTTATTCTTGCTTTGTTAGAGAGATGGAGACCCGAAACCCACACATTTCACTTTCCTTTCGGTGAGTGTACCATCACACTTGAGGACGTCTACATGTTGTTAGGTCTACGTATCGATGGTAAGACCGTAAATGGTAGAGTTAACCAAGATAACTCTATATGCGATGAATTGTTGGGCACCCCTTTGTGTGAAGACACAACTACGGGAGAGACTTCTAGTCAAGCTAGAGGTCAAGGTATTAATTTAAAATATCTTAAACAATATTATACAAGTATAACATTAAATAAAGAATCTACCGAGTATGAGAAGATAATTAAAGCTCGATGTTATATTATGATTCTATTTGGTAATTTTTAATTTCCTGGAAGTACTGGTAATACGGTAAATATTATGTATTTGCTGTTGTTACGAAACATAAATAAGGTAAGCACATATAGTTGGAGTTCAGCTGTTTTGTCTAATCTATATAGTTCGTTGTGTAAAAAGGCCACACAAAAAATACTTGTACGTTTTATTCTTGCGCCTATTTGCTACAAGCATGAGGTTGGTCAAGACTGTCGTCACTCGCCCCGGTCAACGAGAAGTCATTCACATTACCCTTTGCAACAAAGTAAGTTTAAAATTTTACCATCTAATTTATTAGACTTTATACTACAACTAACTGTAAATAATATTTTTCCAACCTTTTTGATCTAGGTGGTCAGTTAAAGGGATGAACTACAACAGGTGTCTGAAACACGATGTATTAGTATATCACAATCTTTTAGACCACATTGGACCAGACGATGTAATACTACTACACAATTCTACATTTGATTTAAAAAAATTATCCAATTACATATCATCTAATCATGTCATATAGTTGTACAGTTTATCCGGAGGCCATATCTGAGTCGTGATCATCAGTTTAACCATGATGACGTTGTAGTTTGGATAACAAAAATACCAATTATTCGGTTCACTACTGTGGAGATGCACCAAAGTGACCGTGTAAAACTGCAGTTCGGCATGCAAAAACAAATTCCAGAACCTCCGACGTGTTTGGGAGATTGGCATCAAGAAAGAGTCGATAGGCAATGGGATTATTCCGACTGGAGAGATTTCGCAAAAGAGACGTGTCGTCATTGGAGGAATCGACGATAACACATCTTAAACGAACCAGTCATACATGATGCTAGATCAACTTAACATTATATGGCATGGTTTAGGTCAGTTACAATGACACAGTTTGTGTCTGAGACAAGGTATTGATTGATCCATGCCAACGAGCTTCGTCATCAAACGCCCAACAACAAATCGCCGCCCAAGAACAATATCAACCCACCCAAACCCAACAACCAACCTCACATCATCACCCTACCATATACATCCAACCACCAAACACCCAACCTCGCAACCAATTCATACCACACACCCAAACTCAAAACCAGGAATCAAACCATAACCACCACCAACCATATGCAACCACCACAACAGTCTATAGCCCAGATGATTCATACGATTCAACGTCATGCCATCATAACCCCCCATCAATGAACACCCAAACATCTCATTGTCGTAACACCCAACCATTATTTGACTTAAGTACACCACATATACCATTGCTTCGTTTCCAAAATGATTCAATGTCCTAATTCGGGCAACTATACCGTCCACAATCCACCCAACCACAACGACCCAACTACGATAACATGGGCACCGAACTCAATTGCGGAAGCGTCGTTGGCGATAATTCCCCCTGCTATTGGGGACAAATGATGACAAATCTATCAAACATCGTTGGACCTTCCACCGGACCTTCACACCAGCCACCATTGCATTATGTCAGCACTCAAAGACCTCAAACACCTCAGGGAAATCGTGAGAGACCTCGAAGACAAGCCAACGCACCTGGATGTGGAACATGGAGGCGTTTCAATCGGACGAGTCATTGATTTTCTTGTCAATTTTATGTACTTTTACTTTATAATGTAATATAACTTTTAATTTAATTAATTATAACTATAAAATTAAAAAAATAAAATGGAAAATGCATGCGCTACATGCATTGGCATGCAATGATGTAGTGTATGCATGCACAAATGCACGTGGCTTCAAGGCATGCATGCGCCTAGGCCATTGACGCATATGCCCATTTGCAATGCATGCATGCGCCAATGGCTTGGGCGCCTCTTTTGAATGCGAATTAGATGCGCTAGTTCAACTGACGCATCAGTAATGAAATGTGATTATTTCGTTAATTAATTTGAAAAATAGGTTATTTTAGTATTTAATTTTTTTAAAAAAAATATTTTAAAAAAAGATTCTCATTTTGATCTATTGTAAAAAAAAAAAAAAGAAAAAAAAAAAGGAAGATTTTTGAGTTTGCCAATGTACATTCTAACTTTATTGAGCCGTGGTCATTTTTCTTCGTATAAGTCCTTTCGGCTAGGTTAAAGATAGTTGAATCCAACACTTCTCCAATTAATTTTGCTCATTTTTACGTTGTTATAAAGTTTATAGAGAGACCACTACAGGTTTTGTGAATTTTCTTGTTCTTGGTGTTAAGGGATTGTTGCTAATCCTGTTGATGCAAAAACCAACCGAGGTCTCACTAATGTGCTGTTTATCCTGGTGAACATTATTTTTTATGAAAGTTAGTTATAAAAATTGTTTTTCTAAAACTTATTAAAAACAAGTTTTTATATAAGATAATTCTAACATTTTTTATCTTTAGATTTTTTTAAAAAAGGTTATAACAAACAATCATAAACAACTAAAATTGCTTAATTAATTTAAAAATTTATTATTCCCTTAAAACATTGTGTAATAAACTGGCTTTTAAAAGAATATTTTTCCCTTAAAATATTTTATAGTATTCAAAATAATAGTTGGAGAAGATGTATTTTTTTATATTTTGGCACAATTAGGGTGTAGTTAAAAGGTATACTAGTGGGGATATCAGTTCCCTATTTTTCACTTTAGTCGGGCTTTTGATTGGAAATGTTTATCCATTTTGGCTTCACTCTTAAGAAGCCTAAAAGTCCACTAGTTTTGTAAAATTATTACTACGATCCTAAAACTTTATATCTGTATGGTGGAAAAAAAGCATGGAGACTATATTAATTTTTTTTGTCTAATTTATACAATATTTTTCAAACTAACATATAATGCAATATTAATTGTGTATGTAAATTTAAATTTTCTTTCAAAAACATCCAAAAATAAAAATATATACGTTAGAACAAAATAAAAATTGTTCCTCATCGTGGGTATTATATTTTCTTCTTGAAACATATTTTCTCTTACAGTTATCGGTAAAGTGTGTAAATCATTAAAAATTACATCATTTGATGTTTTTTTTGAACATTGGTTTTTTTCAGTTCTTATCTTGATGAATATTATTATTTCTCAAAGAAAATTTAGATTTATCATATTTTATGGAGTAATAGTGTTGAGATCCTCCTTTCTTGGATTTTCCATTTTCCTTCCACTATGAACCCCCACATTTATAGGATTATTTAGCCTTACATATCCTGCTTGGTCACTCGTTCTTTTGTTCTTTCAAAAATTCTTTGTTCATGTTCATCTAGAGAACTCTACAACTCCTCTAACTTCATGACAAATAAATCCCTTGATTAGTCAACTTTCACTGTAAGGTAATCAAATAGGGAGGAGATAATGTGCATCACTTTTTTCATGGTGGTTTGATAAAAAACAACTTGACCATAACTCTTTATTTAGTTAGTGAATTTGAGAAATTACTAGAGTCAATTTTTTATTTCTTATAGATCAAATAAAGAGATGGCATTCATCCCATAATATATGTATTTTCAAAACTAGTTCGGTAAATAATAGAAGTAAGGTGACACTATTTCCTCTGTAAAGGCATGGTTTTCAATGAGGCGCCCTATTTTCTTAACTTGTTTGATAAATTCTTTGTATGTTACACAATTTTTCTTGATTCCTAATGAGGAGTCGTTGTTTCCTCAATAGGCTATTTCACTTGACTCTTGATAAGGAATCATTGCCTTCTTATTATACTATTTTGCTTGATTCCTATCGAGGAGTTATTTCTGCCCCCAATAGACTATTTTTGATTGATACCAGTGAGGAGCCATTGCTATCCCAATATACTATTTTGCTTGATTCTCAATGAAGAATCATTGTCGTCTCAATAACCTTTTTTCTTGATTCTCAATGAGGAGTCATTTCTTCCTTATTAGGATATTTCGTTTGATTCCCCATGAGGAATCATTACCGCCTTTTTAGGCTACTTTGATTGATTCCCAATAAGGAATCATTACAACCTTATTAGACTATTTTTCTCAAAACATCATGAGGAATCGTTTTCTCCTCAATAAATTAAAGGGCTACGCCATATCGAATGCCCTCGACAATTTCAGGGACCTACAAATGATAGAAGGGAAAAAAATACCAAAGCTAGATAAACATACCGCTTGAATGCGTAAACATTTTTACTTAAAAACCCGGAAGGGAAAAATTATAAAAACGCCTCTGAAGGGCAACATTACAAGAAAATTATAAAAATATATAATTAGTTTTTATGGGGTGAATTATAACAACAACAACAAAAAGAAAAGGCCTTAGTAAATTGTAGGGTGGACTCACCTTCTTCGCGAACAAGCCCCTTCTCATTGAGAGGAGTGGTCTTAAAGGTGTTGATGTTCTCCTTCTCCAAGGAGAGGTACAATTCTTGAATGCGCTCATCCACTTGCTAACCATCCTTCATTATTTTGAACAATTCAATCTCGCTCAAATCCAAGTCTGGGTAAAGGTGAGATACTTACATTTTGGTTCTCTCAAAGGCCTAATCAATAGCGGAAACTACCCACCTTTGGCATTGGCTAGATACCGTTCTTGTTTTTTTCTTATGGGAGTTCTCTATCATGGTGGACTCTTTCAACGTTTTCAACTCGTATTTCACTTGGGCGAGCTCCTCACCAAGCTTCTTAGTGGCTTCATCTTTCTTCTTTTGCGCCTCATTTAACTTATCCTTAAGAATTGTGCTTCATCATGCTCTTGAGTGGTGGACTTCAATCATTTCTAGGTCTAAGTAAGCATATCCTGCATAGTGTTCAACGCGGTCTTGAAATCCATAATTTATCTATCTAACTGGTTGTTGATCAGTCACAATTTGTGTTAGTTTTTTTTGTTATTTGAAGGTCAAAAGCATGTGAATTTCTGTAAGTTTGGGCAGTAGTTTAAGCTTATTTTGGTAGATTTTTATCATGACTTGATCTTCTAATGTTTTAGTGATTCTGAGCTATTTTACGTGCTTGAGATAATGTTTCATGTGTTTACAGGTCTGAAGAGTAAAAAGGAGTTTGATCAAAGAAGAAACTGTATGATAATGCATGAGCGGGAGGAAAAAAGAGAAAATTGCATATTTCCTGCCCATATGCATATGAGGGCTCTCATACGCGTAAGGCCACTCAGCCAGACCCCCAAGGATACACTAATCACCAAAAAAAGGGGGGTTTTCAATCTTTTTCCCATACGCGTATGAGGCCACTCAGCCAACATCCCTCTTGTGTAGTCATAACCTTACACGTATGGCTCCAGCTGGGCAATACGCCCTACCCTGGCCCATACATGTATGAGATAGTCAAAAAATGAGTCATACGCGTATAGGTGGAGGCCATACGCGTATGGTATGATCCAAATCTGAAAAAGCCAGGAATTTGTCTATTTAGCTAAAAAAACACGAATTTCCAAGTGTTTGACGATTTTTTAGTACAAATAATTTGTTTTGAAGGATGAAGCACTGAAGAAGTCATGGTGGATCAAGGATTTCATGAACTTTAATGATTTAAGACCTCTTTTCTTCCATTAATTTGTAATGTCTACACTTTCTGTTATGTTTTTCTTTACTATTATGAGTAGCTAAACACCCCAATGCTAGGGGGTGTCTCTGATTCGGATTTATGATACAACTCTAAATTTCAACATTGTAATGACTTTAATTTGGTCATATTTGATTTATTCGCAATTTGTGCTTTATGCTTTCTCTTTCGGACAAATTAAGACTGATTTGTGGTTAATATTTAGGTTGAACTGCCAATGTTAACGCTTAATTGTGGGTAGTTCATAGTAGATATCACCTAGGCCTAGGGATACCCTGTGGAAAAAGGAATATTCTTGATTAAATCATGCTTAATTTCATTTGTAATTCACTATGGACATAGGAATTAATTTGAATGATTAAATGTTTTCTCACTAAGGACTTATGAGCAAATATCCTTAAGGATCGGTAGTCAATATTATTGATTTAAGTTGTTGCAAGGTTAACTTAATGTTGTTGATGAATCCAACCATACACCTTCACTAGCATGTTCACTCATAATATCATTTAAATTGTTCAATTGCTTTCTTTACCTTCTATGGAATTTTTTTCAATTATTCAAATAAACAATATAAAATCCCCAAAGCTTTTGTTTAACTAAGTAGAATCAGAACTTTGTATCGTCAAACAATCCTTGAGATCGATATTTTGGATTTCCCCTTATTACTCATTGGCAGATTAGTACACTTGTTAATGTATCGGTCAAGTTTTTGGCGCCGTTGCCGAGGACTGCCAAAGATTATAGAGTTCAAAGTTTTATTTTAGTTAAAATTTTGTTGCTTTGCAACTAAAATTTTTAATTTCATTTTTTTATTATTGATTTTATTTTTATTTTTATAGCTATTATTTTGTTACTACTAATTTATGTCTAATATTTGTATGCGAGGAAAGCCCTCAGTTGATTTTCCTTTTGACGCAGAGCCATAAAGAACATTGCACACTCGGCTTAGATAAGTTAGCCAAGCAAGGTTGGTAGAGTAAGAGGTAGACGACTTAGTCCAATCAGATACAAATTCAGACAGAGAAGTAGAGGAACCGGAAAATAATGAAGAAAGACTACTTGGGGATTATGGGAGAGAAAATTCCCTAGGTGTTCAATACTTGGGAAGAATGGTTGTATTTGTTTCCTAGATGAAGATGCCGAAGAATGGTTGTATTTGTTTCCTGTTGGAAGTATCAATACTTGGGAAGAAATGAAAACAACTTTTCTTAATGAGTATTTTCCCGCTACTATTTTTCTCAGGAAAAGATATGTTATCATGAATTTTAAACAGAAGGATGGAGAATCATTAGGCGATGCATACAAGAGATTCAAGACATTACTGGTTGCTTGTCTTACTCACAACTTAGATCAAACTAAACAGATGCAAATGTTTGTTAATGGCCTCAGGTTGAAGACTAAACAACTGATTGATACATCTATTGGTGGCTCATCTAACTTTATAATAGCCACTAGTATCAAGAAGATAATAGAAGCCATTGTTGCAAATGAACACTTAGAGTTATATGATAGGAGTGTAAGCAAGCCAGAAGGAAGGATATATTTAAAACTAGCTGCTCAAAGTATAAAGACGGAAGACCAAGTTTCTGCAGAAGTTGAAAAAATACTCAAGGCAATGAATATAGGAACTCAACAGGTAGCTCAAGTTCAACCAATTCAAGCTGTGAGTTTTGAAATTTGTGGTGGTCCTCATTATGCCATGCATTTTGTTGCAATTGTGCAACAAATTTAAGAAGTGAATTTTTTAAAGAAAAACAATCCTTACTCTAATACTTATAATATTGGGTGGAAGAACCATCCAAACTTTTCCTGGAAAGATCAGCAAGGGAATGTTCAAAAATAGGATCCTATTCAGTATCCAAACCAACAACAGTATCGACTTCAGTAAAACTACCAGAATCAGTTCCAATAGCAATATCAATAACAAGCTTCTAAGAAGGAATATTGGGAATTAGCCATTGAAAAGATGGCCTCTCAAAACTCCCAACTCCAAGAAGAGACAAGGAACAATCAAAGGAACACTACAACTTCTATTTAGAATCTGGAAGTTCAAATGGGTCAGATAGCACAACAAGTAGCAGGTACTCAGACACAAGGGTCTCTTCCTAGTGCAACAATGACAAATCCAAGAGAGCATAATAATGTGAGTGTTGTGATAACTATAAGTGGTAAGTAAACTGAGAGCCCTAAATAAAAATCAGGGGAAGAAATGCCATTTTTTGGAAGTGGGCCTAGAAATTAAAGATAACTAAAACATTTTTAAAGAAGAAGTCACACAAAAAGTGACTGAGAAAGAAAAACCAAAAGAGCCAAAACTAACCATCATACTCCTATATCCTTCAAGAAATAAGAAGAAGGATCAACGTGAATTTTTTTAAAGATGTTTAAGAAGCATGAAGTCAATATCCCATTCTCTGAGGCACTTGAGCAAATGCCAATATATTCTAAGTTCATGAAAGATATCATCTCTGAGAAACACACCATTGACAATACTGAAACTTGCAATGCTATTTAGCAGGGTATGAAGATTCCGGTAAAGAAGAAAGATATGGGTTCTGTCACCATATTGTGCATAATTGGGGATAGAAAATTCAAGAAGGCACTTATTGATATGGGAGATAGTGTGAGTCTCATGCCTTTGTCCATCTATAGGAAGTTAGGAATATGCATTATTTAGGATACCAGGATGACACTTTAGTTTGCTGATCACTCAGTAAAGAGACCATATGGTATAATAGAAGATGTTATGGTAAAAATAGACAAGTTTGTCTTTCCTGTCGACTTTGTTATTCTTGAGATGCTTGAATATGAATAGATCCCCCTGATTTTTGGAAGACCTTTCCTAGAAATAGGGAGATGCATGATATACATTAAGGAGGGAACCATGACCCTCAAGGTTTATGATGAAGAGCTAAAAAATGATGCTAGGAATGCTATGAAGTACCAAGATGATGAAGGGACAAGTAATACAATTGAATTGTTAGATACAATGGTAGCTCAGTCTGTTAAAAGCCAAATCCCAAAATTACCTTTGGAAAAAGTTCTCAGTTTGTCAACTCAACAAATAGAGGAAAAAGAGGATAAAAAAGAGAAAGAAGTGCTAACCATGTTGGAAGCACAACCTCAATTCCTAAGATCCAAACCACACTGATGGGAGGATTTAAGAGTTCCATTGGAATCTGAGAGAAAAAAGGAGTCTGAAATAGGTACAAAATTGAAGCAGCTACCTGAGAATCTGAAGTATGTTTTATTGGACTCTGAGAAAAATTATCTGACAATAATAAGTTATGAGCTACAAGAAAAGGATGAGGAGAAATTTGAATAGGTACTGAAGAAATAGAAAAGTGGTATGGAATTGACCATTGAAGACTTGAAAGGGATTAGCCCCACAATATGCATACACAAGATATTGATGGAGGATGATCACAAACCAGTGGTATAACCCCAAAGAAGACTAAATCTAGCAATGAAAGAGGTAGTGAGAAAGGAAATGGTGAAGTTGTTGGTGCAGGTTTGATTTATCCAATTTTTGATAATTCATGGGTAAGTCTTGTACATGTGGTTCCAAAGAAGGGAGGAACAATAATGATACTAAATGCGAAAGATGAATTGATTCCCACTCGCAGAGTAACTAGATGGAGAGTGTGTATTGTTTAGAGAAGGCTCAACTCCGCAACAAGGAAAAATCATTTTCCTATCCCTTTTATTGATTAGATGTTAGAGAGGCTTGCTGGTCATGATTACTATTTTTTCCTGGATGGATACTCGGGGTACAATCAGATTGTTGTTGCCCCCGAGGATTAAGAGAAGATAATGTTCACATGTCCTTATGGTATTTTTGCCTACAGAAGGATGTCATTTGGGTTGTGCAACGCCGCTGCTGCTTTTCAGAGGTGTATGACATCCATATTTGCCGACATGCTTGAAAATCATATTTGCCAGGTCATAAAATTTCCCACAATGGAATAGAAGTTTACAAGGCAAAAGTGTAGGTCATTGTTAATCTCCCTCCCCCAGTTAATGAAAAGGGGATAAGGAGTTTCTTAGGACATGCAGGTTTTTATCATAGGTTTATAAGAGATTTTTCAAATATTGCTAAACCACTTACTAATTTTCTTGTTAAAGACGGGCCTTTCACTTTTGACAAAGAGTGTAAGGTGGAATTTGAGACTTTAAAGAGTAAGTTAGTTTTTGCACCCATTGTGATTGCCCCAGATTGGTCTCTCCCTTTTGAGATCATGTGTGATGCAAGTGATATTGTAGATGGAGTTGTGTTTGGACAAATAAGAGAAAAACGTTTGCATGTGATATATTATGCTAGTTGTAAGACCCCAATTTTGACCCTAAGATCCCTCATTTGCATTGGCTTTGGGATCACACATTGGCATCCTCCTTACCCCTTATTCATTGGGTTTGCATTGGGAGAGATAACCAAGCGCATTTGATTGTATCATGCTTTATTTTATTTTGTTTACTAACCAAAATACCAAAAATATGTCTATGTATGTCTTTGTTTCTTTTGTAGGTAATGTGTGTGTGTGTGTCTCCACCTATGCCTTATCAAGCTCACAACTAGGGTTTAAGACCTTAAATGCAAAGAAAACAATCCAACAATGGTCCACATTGGTTATAAGAATCATATATGGATCCCAATGTTCTTCATTTGTCAATTTGATCAAGAATTCATCAAGAGATTGAAGCTTGTTTTCCTTGGAAGCCCTAATTCATTTGGGTATCTTGTGTGACTTCCTCAACAAGTTTCTTCATCAATTGGTCAAAGATATCCAAGGATACTCCATTTACATCATTTTATGCATATATTATCCTCCATGAGTCCTAAATATCAAAGGAACTTCAAGTTTGCAAGTTGGTTCAAAGAAGTTGACCAGAGAAAGTCAACTGGTCAAAACTAGGGTTCCCTAGACCCTATCTCCTATGGTTTTTGTCATATGAAAATGATTCCAAGAGAAAAGTTACTCCTTATGACAAACAACTTTCATGTTGGCATCAAGAGTTAATTTATCTTTTAAAGTCATTTTTTATGGTGAACGATTATAAGTCATTTTGTTTGTGCCCTAGTTAAGAGGTCAACTTCCAAGGATCATAACTTGCTCAATTTTTATGATATGAAGGCCATCCAAGTTTCATGTCAAATTTAAATATGTCTTCTCCAACTTTTATTCTTTGAGAAATTTCAAAATCTACTTGCAAGGGCATGTTCCAAGAGGTAACATTATAGGTCATTTTGGGCAATTACCATTGAACAAGCAATTTTCCTCAACTTCTAAAATCCATAACTACCTCATTACAAATCCAAATGATGTCATATTTGTGGCTGAATTGAAGAGGAATGAAAGATCTACAACTTTTGTGAATAAACTATTTTCATTTGAAGCTCATAGAAAAATGTATTCAAGATGGAAGAAGTGGTCATTTGACTTGGTACTTAGAAAACTTTCAACCATGTTTGATTTCTCAAACTTCCACCTGAAAATTCATCATGATCCAAGTCCCAAATGAAAAGGTGTTCAACATTAAAGTTGTTCCCCTTGATGTCACCTTTCCAAAGCACCAAAGATCACTCCATTTTGACAAGAATTGAGGGACTTACGCATGGGTTTTTCTCATGGTTTATTTTGGCAACATTTGAATGCAATTTTAATTTATCTTTACATTGATCCATGTGGTGACATCAGTAACATTTGTGCATAAATTGGAGTGAATTGCAATGATCATTTTGGGCCTAGCACATGCCCATGCACCCATGCACCCATGCATTTGGATTTCTATTTTTGGCTAAAAATTCAAATGGTGTAGAAAGCGTTTCCCTTGCCTATATAAACAAGTGCATTGCCTCAGAATTGAACACACACCCTACCCAAGCCTTGCCAAGCAAACTCAGAACCCTACTCCATAGAATTTCTTAAAGATTTCTTTGAAATCAAGTTTGAATTCCCCCTTCTGTTTTGGGATTAAAACTCTAAGAATTCATAGCCATTTTCATCTCAATTGATCACTACAAGCAAGAGGAGGAAGAACCAATTAGAATTATATCAAGATCCAGTCAAATCACTGCTACCCGAAGGTGAATTTTCCAAAACTTCAAGTCTTCGATTCTCTCTCAATTCTCCACCATTCTTCTTGTTTATTGGTTGTCTGAAGTCCTACCAATATATGCAATAAGATTAAGTTGCTTTGAGGTTAAATCAAAGCAACTCATATCGTGTACCTCAAAATTGAATTCCCCATATCTCTCAATATATTTGGAATTAAACAAAATTGAGGCCAGATTCGAGCTCCTGAGCTTTTTCTCTTTAAAAAGTGTCTTTACTTTTCATTTTCTTGATGGTTGATGGTGGACCAGTCCGATGAGGTCCACCGGAGCTAGGGCTCCGGTGATGTGCTGGCATGCATCCTAGCCATCTGATTTGTTTAAAATGTTTTAATCTGAGCCACTCCTTCTGATTACCACTCCTGTGACGCATTGACTAAGGAACATGGTAGATAACGCGCGCTTGGCCATCAGATCTGCCACCTCATTTAGTGAGGGAGATCTGATGACCCTCATTTTTTCTATTTTTATTTTTAATTCTGATTTTTCATTTATTCCCTTTTTATTTAATTCATATTAATTTCATTTTTAATCCAAAAATATGGGACTTTCACCAAAAATCTTTAAATATTTTCCTCTTCCATATTTTGAATTTAAATCATTTTTTAGATTAGTTTTGATATTTTTCATGAATTAAATGGTTTTTGACTTATTTAAATATTTTTAAAAATACTTCTGACTTTCCAAAAATTGTGAATTTTTTTGTCTAAGGTCCTTTGACCTTGGTTGACCTAGGATAAATCTCTTGACCATTTATTTGGTGTTTTGAAGGGATTTGAGGTTTTGTCTATTTTAAAATGCATTTTAATTCATTTTTAATTTGATTTTTAATTGAAAATAAATGCTTGAAAATTATGTTGAGCCATTTTTATGGTCTTGTGATGTTTGACTTTCTATTTGGCCTTGATCATGGTTGATTTGACTTTTGTTTGACCAATACTATTGGATTTAGGGGATTGATGAATTGTACATTTGATCTCCCAAAATGAATGGATAATATTGATCAGATGGATTTCCTCCTGTGATCAATTTGGGTTTCTATTTCCCCTTCCCTCTTCATATTCATCCCTATTCTTCCCTAATCCATCATTGATCGATGAAATCTCTTCATGTCTAATGCTAGTTGATTCATCAATGACCTTGTGTCAGATGAATCAACATGAGCCAGACTGAGTTAGGTCTTCCCCATTTCTTTTAGTGTGTGGTATGTTTTAGGAGTTTGGTTCCTTGTACCAAATCTCTAACATGCATTAACACCTATATTTTTATTGCCCGACCTCAGATAGTTGTGACTTCTACATAAGTCCAATTACGATTGCTTAACATATAGCTAAATTTGATCAAGAAAGCATAGAATTCTAGTAAGTGAGATTGTAAGTCTCTCATTATTCATGGCATTGTGTGAAGACTTTACCTTTTTTACTTTCATGAGAGCTAGTGGCATACTTGTTGAATTATCCAAGTTGGAGCCCTTCTCATGGATGATTTCTTGGTTCAAGGATTCATACTTCTGAATGAATGGTTGAGTGTTCTCCAAAGAATGACTTAAACAATTAAAATTCTTCACTAACATCTGACTAACTCTTTATTGATTCTGCTTTACTTTCAAGTCATTTACTTATTGTACTTTAAATTTCAGTACATTTATCATTTATTTGTCATTTACATTTCATGCAACTTGTTTATGCTTCAGTCCTTTTCACTTTGCTCACTTGAGCCATATCTTATGATTGTATATATTGTTTGCTTGTTTTGATTTTGTTTATGGTCTTAGGACCTTAAAACACCTAATAACAACAAAAACCCTAAAAAAACATCCCGGTGGACTGTTGAACTTGATCTGAACATTTGGACTTAGGATAGGCAACTTCCCTATGCTTTGAGGACTTGGCCAATGCTATTATCTGAGACTGAGTTATCCTTAATTGTACCTTTCATCTGATGCAAGAGCCTTGAATGACTTTGACTCATCTGTCAATTTGACTTTATTCTTATTTGTTATACTATTATGGTTGTTGATTGTCTGATGATTGTTTATAAGTTCATCTCAAGGGATATTTTCATCTGATGCATTGGAAGAAATTGAAGACTGCTAGCTCTTAGATTGCTTGCTTGGATATTCTGGCTATCTTTATTTGATGCCATGGTCTTCGTATGGTTTGCTCATATATTTCCTATGCTTGTTGCTTGCTAAAAGTCTAAAGGAAAATGGGTTTCTATATGAAATTATTGTCTGTTGGATTGCATCCCATTGGTCAGATCTTTTTAACCCTTAACTTTTAATTTTTGTCTAGGATAGTCCTCTTCATATCCTCTCACTTCTTAAATTTCAAAATCTCTCCCTCATTTCAAAAACCTTCTTTGTTTGTGTTTTTCAACTTAGACATGTTTTAATGATTAGAAACTTTGGCCTTATGTCATTGAATATTTCAAACTCTTTCTTAATCAAACTTGTAAATGAACTTAACCATATTGACCTTAATTTCAAAAAGACAAAAAGAACTAACAAACCTATTGAAATCTTTGGCCTTTTGTGCCTTTTCTTGTTAAACTTTTGATTAAAATTAATTCACTAACTCCTTTGAAATTTTTACCATAAACTACGGGGTTTTGATCCCTCATTTTTATGTTGGTACATAGGCATAAGAACGAAGGTCTTGTCAAACACAAAAATATAATTAATGAATTCTTTTCTCATCCCCCACTCTATATTTTATCAAAACATCATTTTGACCAAATCATTTGCACACAAAAAGGGCTCGCTAGGAGTACCTAGGACACTTTGGGTGCTAATACCTTCCTTCTATGTAACAAACCCCCTTACCTGTAATCTCTGGCATTTTATTAGTTTTGATTTGAAAACTTATTATCTTTGGGTTTTGTTCATACTTTTCCCTTTTTCTTTGGAAACAATAAAAGTGCGGTGACGACTCTGGTTTTATTGACGTCAAGTTTATCCATAGCTTGATGGTCATGAATTTACCGCTACACTAGTCATGTTGTTAATCCTGCTCATATGAATTATGCAACCACCAAAAATGAGTTATTAGTTGTTGTTTATGCTTTTAACAAATTTAGGTCTTACTTACTAGGGTCAAAAGTTATTTTATATACTGACTATACTACTCTGAAGTGTTTGTTTGCTATACAGGAATCAAAGCCAATACTCTTAAGATGGATACTACTTAACATCGCTTGGTGTTCCATGGTTTGCGGATTATGCAAAATATTGGGGAGGTGGAGTTATACCTGATGATTTTGACTATAACAAAAAAAAAGTTTCTACATGATTACGGGTTATATCTATGGGATGATCCGTTCCTTTATAAAAAGGGGATAAATGGATTGATTCGAAAATATGTTATAGAAGGATAGTAGAGGACAATTCTTAAGGCTTGTCACAATTCAGAATATGAAGGACACTTTAGTGGAGATAAGACAACAATCAAAGTTCTCCAATCAGGGTTATATTGGCCCACTTTGTTCAAAGATGCTCACTTCATAGTGCAAGAATGTGATAGATTCCAAAGAATAGGTAACATTTCAAAGAGGAATCATATGCCCCAAAATGCTATGTTGGATGTGGAATTGTTTGATGTATGGGGAATAGATTTTATGAGACCGTTTCGATCATCATTTGGTAAGAATTACATTTTGGTGGCGGTCGATTATGTGTCTAAGTGGGTAGAAGTTGTGGCATTACCCATAAATGATGCCAAAGTGGTAGTGAAGTTCCTGAGAACGAATACCTTTATAAGGTTTGGAGTTCCAAGAGTACTAATATGTGATGAAGGTACACATTTCCTGAATCTCCTTATGGAAAACTCGTTGAGAAAATATAATGTGAAGCACCAAATTACCACCCCATAATATCCTCAAACAAGTGGGAAAATAGATTTTTCAAATAGACAAAACAAGCAAATCCTAGAAAAAACTATGAGTGCCTCCAGGAAGGATTGGGCGAAAAAGATAGATGATGCATTGTGGGTGTATAGAACTACATTCAAAACACCCATAGGCATGTCCCCCTATTAGTTAGTTTATGGAAAAGCTTGTCATTTAGCTTTAGAATTGTAACACAAGGCGTTGTGGGCCTTAAAATTTCTAAACTATGATATCTCCAAAGTGGGTGATTCCAGAATCCTTTAGCTCCACGAGTTGGAGGAGTTTTGGAATCAAGCTTACGAGTATGCCAAAAATTACAAAGAACAAAAAAAAAATGGCATGCTCAAAAGATTCAGAAAAAAGGAGTTTTGGGAAGGACAACTAGTTCTCTTGTTTAATTCCAGGTTGAAGTTGTTCCCTGGAAATCTTAAGTCCATATGGTCTGGTCCATTCACTGCCCATAAAGTATTCCCTCATGGGGCATTTGAATTGAAAATAACACCAGTGGGGACACCTTCAAGGTCAATGACCAAAGTTTGAAGCCTTATCACTAGGGGCATGAGAGTGGCCTGGTGGAAGAGGCCTAGCTTAGAGCACCGTAGACTCGTAATACGTCGAGCTATGGACGTTAAAAAGAACTGCTTGGGAGAAAACCTAGGGGAGTTAATTGTAGTTTTTTAGTTGACTGATTTACATTTTTATTTTGTTTATTTATTTGTTAAAAAGTTGTGTGTTACAAAACCAAGCAGAAAGTAGAATTCTCTCATAGGCAAGGCAATCATATTTTTTTTTAAATGTGTGCATTCTGCTCATACGTGTATGGCCTAGCTCATATGCATATGGGGATGCCAAAATGATGCTTTTAGCAAGGTGTCTTCCCATACACGTATGAAAGACCCCATACGCGTATGTGGAATTTAAAGGGTCACGTAATTTTTTCAAAAAACTGGGCCATACACGTATGGCCAGGTGATTTGCATATGCAACTGTCACTTGGCATCATACACGTATGATACATGATCCAAATTTTTAACTGCTTTTACCCTATGTCCATATGTGTATGAGCTCTCTCATACCTGTATGGCCCTGGCTACGCGCATATGATACGCGTATGGTGCGTAATGGGTACTATATATATTTTTTGACATTTCAGACCCTGAGCCATATGCTACACTGTGATCTCTGACCAAATTCTATGAGTTTTTCTTGTTTTTCCATAGATTTTCTCTGATACAGGTTAGATCGTACCCAAATAAGAAACAAATGGCCACTTCTTATTCTTCATCTCATGATTCTAACAAGTTTATCTCTGCTGAGCATGAAGAGAGATATTTTTCTTTACTTGATAGGAAGATTATTGAGGAGAGAGCTTTCAACCTCCACCCTGACCAACAACTTAACATATATGTTGTCCTAAAGAAGCATAAAATGACTTACCTGAATAGTCAGATCCATCCTGTGGATAAGGAGCTGGTGTTGGAATTTTATGCTAATGCCTACATACCTTCCACTGAGGATATTGCTGCAGAGTCTGAATTGATTTCTTGGGTTATAGGGAAACAAATCTAGTATGATTGGAAAATGATGAACATGTTGCTGAAGATGAAGTTCGGGGAACCGAACTGCGAGTATCAGCTGATGAAGACATCCTATAGGTCTGGATAGCCTTACCAAGCGATGTTGGATCATTTGGCACTTGAGGGAAGAGATTGGTAGCCCGCTTCTACTCCAATATTAGGAAGCTGGATGTTATGGACCTGGATATTGTCCCGAAAGCATGAATATACTTTATGCACCGCATTCTGGATACAAATCAGAGTGGGTCAGAGATCCTCACCATGGGAAGCTGCTCAGCACTTCAGAGACCGATTTTCAAGTGACCCTCTAGCACCATTCTATGAATGATATCAGTATCTTGGGATGGAGACCTTAATCCATCTCGAAAGACTGATACTGCAACAATGACACCATCATTAGTCTCCCTTCTCTCATCCCACTCCTCAACAACACAAGAGTCCCTTTAGGATTCAAGAGCAGAGGGACCAGAAGGGACAAATGTCCCATATCACAGCCTTTGTGCATTATGTCGCAACGCGAAAAACAACCGGCGGGAAAAGACACAGAGCCGCCACCGTGCGTTATTTATCCCCAAAGGAGGGAAAGGAAACGCTCGAAGTAAACCTGGAAAGGAAATGGTCTCACGACCGGAGATTGCAAGGATCGGGAGTCGGTTACGCAAGGGGAAGGTATTAGCACCCCCTCACGTCCGTCGTACTCGACGGGATCCACGCTCAGAAGAATAGAATAAGGTTGCTAAATAACTGCTCAAAAAGAATGCACACACACTAGAATAAAACACCGAGCGAAGAAGACGGAGGAAGGTGACTCGGCAGGATGTCGCATCCTCGGTCTACGTAGTTTGTCAGAAACAAACATCAGAGTCGACGTAGTTCGGGGAAATGGGAAGCGGGCTCGCTAGGATATCGCATCCTATGCCTACGTATCTCATCTGGAATGAGAATCAGAGCTACCGTAGTTCGGCTAACGCACGCCGAAACAAAACACTGAAAGGAGACGCTGAGACGTCAAACGAAACACACAACCGGAAACGGAATGCCAATCGCTGGTCTTACATCCAACTCCACAAAAGAAACAAACGGGAAACCGAATGCCAATCGCTGGACTTACATCAGACTCCAAGCACACAACAAATAGGAAACCGAAAGCCAATCGTTGGGCTTACATCAGACTCCAAGCAAACACAACACAAAAGGGTTGAAAAAGAAAAAGGGTGAACACACAAACTAACAGGGAGTCTGGTACTCGGACCTAAAAGCTGTCAAGAAAACACCAAGAAGAAAAAGGGTTTGCCCGGAGAGATCTCGCACGATCTCCTGCCTACGTGCCTCATCTGGTATGAGGATCAGGGCGACGTAGTTCCCCTTAATAGGGGAGAAACTTTCTCCTAACCAGAGACCAAGGGAATAACGGACTAAAAGGGAGACTGACTCGAGCCTAATAGTCATCATGCAAATTATAACCCTAGGTTGACGTCTCTAACAAGAGTTTGACTCACACAGGCAGTGAGTCAACTCAAGTCTATCTCTACGTACGTTCAACTTCCTCGAAAGTTGATCATACGACTCCTACAGAAAGGAGATGAGAAGCAAAAGCAGATAAACATCAGAAGCAATCATCACACGCTATATGCAAACAAGCGGCTCATACAAGGCTGGGCTTTAGTCAAGGGGTCATATCAACCTCGACAAACAAGCCAACTGGAAAGGTGTCTGAGGCTCTTAACCACTGACATTGACCGTCAGGGTGAGCAGATGAAATGGGAGATGAGGGTTAGACCTCACAGCTCTTAACCCGGGCCTGGGTGAGTTTGAACCAAAGAAGGTGTGGGAGTCCAGAATGAGGGACTCTATTCCACAATGACTGACTCTATATACAAGATTCGGGTGTTTATTCAAAATACATCAGCACGTAGTGCGAGCAAGATGAAAGACTCAACTGAATAGCAGGGGATGGATTGCACATCCCTTCTATCTGCCAATGCCTCTTCACTTAGGAGGTATTTACATGTAACCATGCCTCATTGAGGTCTTTAGCACAAAATTAAACAAACAAGAACATGGCCTCTTAAGGAGGGCTTCAGACAGGTGCCTTCCAAAGATAGCTTGTCTTCCAGACTACATGGAGTTCAAGAGATTACCTAAGTGGTATGCCAACCACAAGCAAAGCAAAGCAACTCAAATAATGAGTTAAAGCGGCTAAAGTACCTGTAAGAAAAGCTAAACCATCTGGTTTTCTATTCAGACAAACAACCAACAGTTAACAGATAACAACAGACAGACAATCCTAATATGTACAACATGTAAGACATAAGAGGCAAACACTCAAGTGATTCACAAAATGACCTACAAAAGAACCAAAGGTTAGCAAACATAGCAAATAGCCAAGATCAAATGATGAGGCAACATTAATCATGGAGATGAATGCTTGAACCTGAAATTCAAAGCTCAAATGTGAGTACAAACCACTAGCACCAAGGCTAGGGTCTAAGGCAAAGTAAAAAGTCAAAACAGCAACTAAAATTTCTCATAAAGCATGTTTAATCAAGCAAGAACATGTCCTAAAAAGGACCAAATCAAAAGCATCAAGCAAAGTCATGTAGTGAGCAAGAGAAGACAAAGGCAATTTCAAGGCACACAATTGGATATTAAGATTCAAAATTCCAAATTAAAACAGAAATGAATCAAACAATTCTGGAAATTTTTATGAGCATGCAGCATGTCAAACACAATAATCATGCCAAAAATTAGAATCAACAGAACTCAATTGACATAGAAATGAAAATGCACAAGTAGGACATCAAATTGTGTGACACACATTGTCACACCATACAATCATGTGCATAAAACAAAGATGAAAAATGAGAAAAATACCAAACCAAGCCTCAAAGGTCAAGCATCATGTTAGGAATCATCACACAAAATTTCATGGCAATTGGATCATTATTGAGCATTTCATGATAGAAAGAATGAAGCATGTCACATATGTATACATGTTCAGGTAATTCCACACAATCAAAAATCCAGAAGTGGTAAAATCATGAAACCACCACCAAAAAATAATAGACAAACACATGAACATTTTGCAAAAAATTGGGAGTTAATTGAATGTGTTTTCAATTTTTAATGATTTTTTGAATGTGGAGGAAAAATATGAAATAAAATGTGACATATGTACATGATATTTTGAGGGAAAAATAAATGATGAGGCTAATTTGAAAAAGTGCCAGAGATGGGAATCGAAGTGAGGATGCGCGCTAGACTTGAAACGACGCCGTTTTTGGCCAAAGGCAAGGAAATTAAAATGAAAATCTGGAAATGCACTCAGGGAGAATCGAAGCATGTTCATACTTGCTGAACAAAACGGCGCCGTTTTGGAGTGCCGCCCCTAGGGTTTGCAGGCGGTGGCGCTCACGGTGGAAACCACCGTCTCCTACCTTGAGACGGTGGTGAACAGTAACCACCAATAAAAATTTTCCAGATTTTTATAATGCATACACCATTGGACTCGTCTTGGCATGTAGATCATGAATCCAACATTTATTAGTCCTAATTCTTAATGTACAAAGCAAATCGAACAAAAACTTCTATGAACATCAAACTTTAATCTAACATAACGTCTTCAAATCTCAACCAAATTCAAAAGTGTTTATATCAGCATGACCAGCAGTGAACGATCTACATAAACATGGCAAAATATTGGAGAATTAAGAGGTTCGAAAAACCTACCTCTTGAAGAGCAGTATGAGTAAACGAGCAATTCAAGGCTTGGCAAGCTCCAAAATCAATCCTGAGATGACGTTATGATGCTTTATGCGTGAATGGAGGCTTGGAACTGCTTGGATCTAGCTCAGATGGAAGCTTCCATGTTCATTGTTCTTGTATGGATTATGCACAAACCTTCACCGAATTCTCCAATCCAGCACTTGATTTGCACTAAATGATGATCCAGGAGCAGGATTATACAATAAAAATGATGTGTTATTCGAAGAATTTTTGAATTTCAATTTGGAGAAAATTTGGAGGGAAAATGAGATCTAGATCTAGAATGATGAATTATGAACAATTCTGTTATGATTTATCTTATATACCATGTACTAATCACATCCTAATTAGAATTAAGCATGGTTTAGTTGAGATTAAGCAAAAATAAGGTGTATGACAAATTTTGGAAAATTGGTGGTGCCATGCAAATGTACACGTGAACAGTAGCAAATGGATGATCAAATTCACTTAAAATCACTTCATGCACATGTTGGCAATGGTATTTTGTTCCCATGATGCACCAAATTCAAATTTGCAAATTTCCCTCCAAAATGGTCATGAATATGCAAATGATTATATGATGAAATTTCATGTAATGCCATGAATGATTTGGAAAATATATGTCATGAGGAGCAAAGTGCAAAAAGAGGCACTCAATTTGGAGTTATGAGCCAAACGTTATGGCCTTTTGAAGTTTCAAGCACACTTGGCAATGATTTGATCATATCTCCTCAACCATTCATCAGATGCTCATGATTTTGGACTTTTTGGAAATGGGAGAGAAATATCTTAAACTTTCATGTTGGACAAAATTTCATTTGAAGCTTCTTTGATGATGTAAAATCAAGTTGAATTTGGACCAGAATCTTTCCATTTTTGGAAACTTCCAATTACAGGTCACTTTCCATTTTTGGAAAGTTTTGATCTGACCTCAAATTCTTCAAGATAAGTGTTTGTAATGACAAATGAACCTCTTTTGAACATGAATGAGATGTTAAAACTCATTTCTCCCCCTCCTAGCCCTCAGTTGACTTTCTGTTGACTTTCTAGGTCCTCAGATGACTTGAAAATGCACTGTGGACTTTGAGCCTCTAATACTTGGCCAATTTGCTTCAAAATGAACCTTGGCTCATATAAGCTCAATAGAATGATCATGTGATCCCCCTCTCCATATAATACCTCATCTCCTTGAAAATCACTGATTGGAAGAATGCAACTGATTAGGGTTGACCAGAGGTCAAAACCCTAATCCAGAGGAGTCTGAGCATGAACAATGAACCCCTTGAGGATGACATAACCATGATGATGATAATGTACCCTTGCAACAAGATAATGCTCAACCTCTGAAGAATCAGGAAACCCTAACCCAACACAAACCCTCAGATGGTTGGTGATCAACTTATGGAGACCCTCAGGCCTGAATCTCTTAACCTCTGTATCTTCTGAGAAAGACTTAGGAGGATGACTTGTTTATTTCACATGATATGAAATATCCAAATGCCTAATGTCCTAAAACATGAAATGCAATATGCTAAACTAGTCCCAAGAAGAGGAGGGCAAATTTTGAGGTGTTACAGCTGCCCCTATTAAATCCATTGTGAACCTGTCGATATGAACAGCCTCGGCTTTCAGATGATCAGGGTGAAGAGTGATTGAATACGAAGAACAGACGAACAATTTGCACTCCGTTGGGAAAATAATTAACAATGCCTGTCAGAATCGGCAGAGAAGCAATCTCAAAAGAAGAATCCGTCTGGTACGGGGAGAGTCGGCCGGAACACCGAAAAGAATGTTGACCTGAACACCAAACTAAATGGTAACACAGGAACCACCATGGCCTGAACGCCGCTCATCAGTCTGAATACTAGAAATCGGAATATGAGAGTATCAATATTGGTATGAACACCAAGAGATTGGCCTGAATGCCCGAAAAACTGGCCTGAATGCCATTTCGGTCTGAATACCACTTCGGTCTGAATACCGGAAAACTGGCCTGAGTGCCACATCGGTCTGAATACCAGAAAACTAGCCTGAATGCCACTTCGGTCTGAATACCGGAAAACTGGCCTGAGTGCCACTTCGGTCTGAATACCGGAAAATTGGCCTGAATGCCACTTCGGTCTGAATACCGGACAACTAGCCTGAATGCCACTTCGGTCTGAATACCGGAAAACTGGCCTGAGTGCCACATCAGTCTGAATACCGGAAAAATGGCCTGAATGCCACTTCGGTCTGAATACCGGAAAACTGGCCTGAGTGCCACAAGTACTTAGACCTGAGCGTCGGGAACTTGTTCGATCTGAACATCGGAAACTGGCCTGAGTGCCACAAGTACTTCGACCTGATCGTCGGAAACTTCTTCGATCTGAATATCGGAAACTTCATGACCTACGGCATCGGCAGCAATAAGGTAAAGTGATGAATGAGACGACACGCGGGTCAACAATTCATGCTAGGGATAATAAGCCATGAGCATGCCATCCCTACTTAATCCACGGTGAACGAACTGTAAGAACAAAAATAGTTCTACAACAGATTCCAGGATTTTGATGATAACAAAGGATGAAACCAAAAATGGCACTCTAACGAAAAGTTTCTAAGTGTGCAGGACTCTAAACAAGAAGAAAGGATTCTGATCGCGTCATCAGATACAAAATCAAATCAGATACAAATTACCAGAAGATCAGAAGCATCTGAAGTAGAAACGCGCTCTAGAAGTTCTGACTCTGAGCAAAATAGCATATCAGAATATCAGAAGCATCTGAAGAAGAAGCGCGCTCTAGAAGTTCTGACTCTGAGCAACGGTATATCAGAATTTCAGAAGTCTCAACGTCATCTGAAGACAACACTGAAAATCTAAAAGATCAGGACTATCAGAAGCTCTGAAGCCACATCTCAAGATCTCAGATTAACAGAGTAACGCAGACTCTGATAATGGATTTCCTTATCCAGAAAGAGTAACGGTAACTTCAACTTCAAATGGAAAGAAACTATATTTGGAAAGAAGTTATTCAGGGAGACAAACTTGTTCTGGCAAGAAACAACGAAGTTATGGCATTAAACTCTCATCAAGACCAAATATCTGCCATCACTACAAACTGTCGTTTTTCACCTCTATATAAAGAACGGTGAACCTCATTGAGAGACACACCTGAACACACATAATTACTCTTCTCTCTCTCTAATCTTTCACGAGTTTTTGCTCATAACGTGAAACTTCTTATCTGCTCTAATTGCTGTAATACTTGCTTTATCCTAGAAGCACTCTAGATTACAAATTCTGTTTTTATCTCAATTGTTATAATTCCTCAAGTGACTCTGCGCAGTCTGTATACTTGAGAGGACTAAGAGATCTTTCTCTTAGACGTTGGTTGTAATAATCTTTCAAGATTAGTGGATTAAGTCCTTGTTGAAGGAGAAATCACCTTGGCCGGGTGGACTGGAGTAGCTTTGTGTTATAAGTGAACCAGTATAAAATCCTGTGTGATTTTATTTTACAAAAAGCGCTTACTTTCCAAAACAATTCAAACCCCCTTTCTTGTTTTTCTCACCTTCAATTGGTATCAGAGCTTCGGCTCTGTTATTGATTTTCCAATCAAACACTTAACCGTGTAGAGAGATCCAGAACGAGAAAAACTATGGCCCAGACAAATGAAAGAGACAGTTACAATGCTAAGCCTCCTGTCTTTGATGGAGAGAAATTCGATTACTGGAAAGATAGAATTGAAAGTTTCTTTCTAGGCTATGACGCTGATCTCTGGGACATTGTCACAGATGGATACAAACCTCCTGTAACTAATGCTGGAGTTGAAGTTCCCAGAAGTAAGATGACAGATGATCAGAAGCGCGAATTCAAGAATCATCACAAAGCCAGAACGATACTTCTCAATGCCATATCCTATAATGAGTATGAAAAAATCACCAACAGGGAAACAACTAAAGATATACTTGACTCCCTGAAGATGACTCAAGAAGGAAACTCTCAAGTCAAAGAAACAAAGGCTCTGGCTCTAATCCAGAAGTATGAAGCCTTCAAAATGGAGGATGACGAAGCCATAGAGGTAATGTTCTCTAGATTCCAAACTCTTATTGCAGGTCTCAAAGTTCTAGACAAAGGACACACAACTGCAGACCACGTCAAAAAGATAGTCAGAAGCTTGCCAAAGAAGTGGAGACCCATGGTCTCTGCCCTGAAGCTGTCAAAGGATCTGAACAACATCAGTCTTGAAGAGCTTGTCAGTTCCCTCAGAAGCCATGAGATAGAACTAGAGGAAGATGAGCCTCAGAAGAAGAACAAGTCTGTAGCATTAAAATCCAGATCTGAAAGACGCAAATATGACAGAAACAAAGCATTCCAGGCCGAAACAGAAGATGCTAATGACTCTGAACAGGAAGATTCTGATGATGAAGAAGAATTGTCCCTCCTAACCAGAAGAGTTAAACAACTCTGGAAGAAGAGGAATAACAACTTCAGGAGACCAAGACCCAGAGGGGATCGATCAGAATCAACGTCTAAAGGTAAAACTAATAAAGATGTTATTTGTTATGAATGTAAAGAAACAGGTCACTACAGGAATGAATGTCCCAAGTTAAAGAAAGACAGTTCCAGAAAAGAGAGCTTCAAGAAAAATTCCCTCAGAACCAAAAAGGGATTAATGGCTACCTGGGATGATAGCGAGTCTGACTCATCAGAATCTGACTCTGATGAACAGGCTAATGCAGCGTTCATGGCTACCACATCCAATAACACTTCAGATGAAGAAACTGAATCAGAAGAGGTATTTTTTGAACTCTCTAGATCTGACTTGGAATCATGCTTGTCTGAAACTCTTAGCTCACATCAGAAACTGAAACAAAAATTTAAAGCTGTAAAAGATTGCCTTAAAGATAAGTTTGAAGAGTGTGACAAACTTGAGATAACTATTTCAAAACTCAAAGATGAAAACATAATTTTAACCTTAGAAAGAAATGCTGCAAAGAAAAATTGTTCAAAACTGGAAGAAGCGTTATCTCAAGCTCCACAAAACAGCATATCAGAAAGAGTAACAGTAACTTCAACTTCAAATGGAAAGAAACTATATTTGGAAAGAAGTTATTCAGGGAGACAAACTTGTTCTGGCAAGAAACAACGAAGTTATGGCATTAAACTCTCATCAAGACTAAATATCTGCCATCACTACAAACGGTCGTTTTTCACCTCTATATAAAGAACGACGAACCTCATTGAGATACACACCTGAACACACAGAATTACTCTTCTCTCTCTCTCTAATCTTTCACGAGTTTTTGCTCATAACGTGAAACTTCTTATCTGCTCTAATTGCTGTAATACTTGCTTTATCCTAGAAACACTCTAGATTACAAATTCTGTTTTTATCTCAATTGTTGTAATTCCTCAAGTGACTCTGCGCAGTCTGTATACTTGAGAGGACTAAGAGATCTTTCTCTTAGACGTTGGTTGTAATAATCTTTCAAGATTAGTGGATTAAGTCCTTGTTGAAGGCGAAATCACCTTGGTCGGGTGGACTGGAGTAACTTTGTGTTATAAGCGAACCAGTATAAAATCCTGTGTGATTTTATTTTGCAAAAAGCGCTTACTTTCCAAAACAATTCAAACCCCCCCTTTCTTGTTTTTCTCACATTCACGAACAATTTGCACTCAGCTGGGGATTATTCTCTTTCTCTTTTTTTGCTTTTCTTGAACCCCAAAACTTCTCTTGATTTTTTTTATTTCCATCTCCGCCCGACATAAACTCTTCCTCCCATATCGCACTATTGGGGAATACTGTTGATTCAGAATCACGATGCCGAACTCCTCAGAGTAACATCTTCACCATCTGGCGAAACCAATCCTCAAACAGTAACCACGGCTTGAGACTAGTTTAAGCTTGCAATGCTGATGCATGATTCTTTACAGCGTAATGCTCCATAATTATGGAAATGCTACGCAATTAGCTATGCAATATGCTATGCTTATCTAAATGATGAATGCATAAAAAGTATCCCCCTCAAGGGACTCTTCTGGGGAGCTCGAGGCACTCTGCTGAGGAACTCGACAACACTCCAATCTCCACCCTGCTGGGGAATAACACTGCTGCTGGGGAAAGGACAACCCTCACCAGGGATGAACTCCACTAAACCCGATCCGCTTGGGGACTTCGCTGGGGAAGAAACCACCAACGCACTCTGCAGGGAAAACAACAATCTTCGACTTGCTGGGGATATGACAATCCCGACACTGCTTGGGGAAACTGCCACCTTCACTCCTGACTGCTGAGGAAACACCGATCTTGATCCCGCTAAGGAGATAACAATCCCGACCCTGCTAGGGGAAATAAGGAAAGCCTGGGACAGAACACCCATCGACTCGTCGATCCCTGGTATTCAACATCTAAATCCCGTGTCAGCTTTCCACTTTTGAGAGCTCCCAGATTCGTCTGGACTTTTCTGATTCATCACCTTGTATTCTCGACCTCTCCGTACTCCATGGAGATCGAACTCCCTGGATTCATACAAACTCTCCAGTCCCCAGACTTTGAAGAGTCTTCTTGATTAACCCTCCAGGATCGTCGCACGTTCTTCCGTCGTCTTCACCATTCTTCAATCCCTTGTCCCTTACTGGACTCCACGGGGATCTTTTGTCACAAAGCTTCACATCACAACCTGCAAGTGAGTGAAAATATCTAACAACACCTGCAAAAGAGATCGTTAGATAAAAACGTGCCCCAGGCGTGCCAAATGTTCAACACTTGGGTCACTCCACCTTCCGAATAAGATTTCAGGCTTTCAACCTTATAAACATGCATTGGAAGGGACCTCCATGTCTCAAAATGCAAATATTCTTTATCAAAATAAACTGATGTTTTTGCAATCAAAGCGGTAATGAAAAACAAAAACAAAATTATTTGACTGAATATGCATTTTATTGATTGAAAAAGGTGGCTCGTAACTGAGCAATACACAGGAAGCAATTCCTGAAAGGAGGTAATTGCGCACAAAAGAAAAATCTATCCTAATGGCAATGTGAAACCGTGATCTCATCGAGTTCCAACTCGGTTATACCCCATATGTCCTCAAGACTCTCCGTGCTTTCTGCCTTCTGAACAAGACGCTTTCGACTGATCCCTGTCGGGTATTACCCATGTCATATCCAAAGTACAAACGATCATGCCAGACGCAGTTGTTCATTTTAATCCCTCTTTTTCCTGGACCGCCCTTTCGGGTTTTCAGTCCACCAAGATACCCTTTTTTGCCCAAGCCGCCCTTGTGGGGTTTTCGACTTGCCGGGTGTACAGTTTTTTTTCCTTTTTATCCCTAATTTTTGCCCGAACCTTTTCATTTTTCTTCTCTTGGTTCACCGGGATGCCGATTTTTTCCTGGACTATTTTATTCATTTTGTCCAGCGGGTCTCTTTATACGAAGTATTTTTTAACTGCGTCCGCATTCGCAGTGGATGGAAAGTCCTCGCTATCCATGGTCGTCAACAACAAGGCTCCTCCAGAGAAAACCTTCTTGACCACGAATGGACCTTCATAATTGGGTGTCCACTTGCCCCTACGATCGTTCTGAGGAGGAAGGATCCTCTTCAACACCATATCACCTGCATGATACACACGAGGTCGCACCTTTCGGTCAAAAGCACGCTTCATTCGCTGCTGGTACAACTGTCCATGACAAATGGCCGCCAGCCTCTTTTCCTCAATCAGGCTCAACTCTTCGTACCGAGTCCTTACCCATTCAGCCTCTTGCAATTTCACGTCCATCAGGACTCTCAACGAAGGAATCTGAACCTCAACCAGTAGCACCGCTTCCATCCCATATACAAGCGAGAACGGCGTTGCCCTAGTAGATGTATGCACCGAGGTTCGGTACCCATGCAATGCAAACGGCAACATCTCGTGCCAATCCTTATAGGTCACGACCATTTTCTGCACAATCTTCTTGATATTCTTATTAGCTGCCTCGACCGCCCCATTCATCTTCGGACGATAAGGAGAAGAATTGTGATGCTCTATCTTGAACTCCCGACACAGTTCTGCCATCATCCTATTGTTGAGATTAGAACCATTATCAGTAATGATTCTCTCAGGAACCCCATATCTGCAAATGATGTCTCTTTTGAGGAATCTGGCAACGACCTGCTTTGTCACATTCGCATAAGAGGCTGCCTCCACCCACTTGGTGAAGTAATCAATCGCCACTAATATGAATTGGTGCCCATTCGAAGCCGTAGGCTCAATCTTTCCAATCATATCAATGCCCCACATAGCAAACAGCCACGGAGACGACATCAAACTCAACGGATTAGGAGGCACGTGCACCTTATCCGCATAAATCTGGCATTTATGACACTTCCGCACAAAATTGAAACACTTGTCCTCCATTGTCATCCAATAATATCCAGCTCTTAACAACTTCTTCACCATTGCATTCCCACTGGCATGGGTACCAAACGACCCCTCGTGCACCTCTTTCATCAATTGGCTTGCTTCTTTGTCATCAACACATCTAAGCAAGACCCAATCAGAATTCCGCTTATACAAAACCCCATCCTTGTTCAGATAGAACACCATGGCCAACCATTCACGTTAACGGCCCCATCAAACATCACAATCCATTCGGATTTAGGGTCAGGCCCCTCCTCCGGGATTGGTTCCTCACAATCTTTCGATTTGAGAAACATGATGTCCTCATCAGGGAACTCAAACTTCATCGGTTGATAATCCTTAATGGGTTGCTGGGCGAGGTAATCAGACAATACACTCCCCTTGATTGCTTTCTGAGAGGTATACTGGATATCATATTCAGTTAAAATCATTTGCCACCTCGCAACCTGTCCAGTCAATGCTGGCTTCTCAAAGATATACTTGATCGGATCCATCTTGGAAATCAACAAAGTGGTATGAACCAGCATATACTGTCTCAGTCGGCGAGCAGCCCATACCAAAGCGCAACAAGTTTTCTCGAGCAGTGAATATCTTGTTTCACAGTCGGTAAACTTTTTGCTAAGGTAGTAAATCGCATGCTCTTTTCGACCAGACTCGTCATGCTGCCCCAACACACACCCCATAGACCCCTCGAGGACTGTCAAGTATAGGATTAATGGTCGTCCCTCCACAGGAGGCATCAGAAACGGAGGCTCCTGCAAATATTATTTTATCTTTTCAAATGCCGCTTGGCAATCATTATTCCACCTGACCGTTTGATCTTTTCTCAACAATTTGAACATGGGTTCACACGTGGCTGTTAGATGAGATATGAACCGTGAAATGTAGTTCAATCTACCTAAGAAACCACGAACCTCTTTTTCTGTTCTCGGTTCAGGCATTTCTTGTATTGCTTTTACTTTAGCAGGATCAACCTCGATTCCTCTTTCACTCACAATAAACCCCAGCAATTTACCGGACCGCACTCCGAAAGTGCATTTATTCGGATTCAACCTCAGTATGAATTGTCTCAACCGGTCAAACAACTTGGCCAGATCTACCAGATGCCCCTCTTCTGTTTGGGACTTTGTTATCATGTCATCAACATAGCATTCGATTTCATGATGAATCATATCATGAAACAAAGTCACCATGGCCCTCTAATAGGTTGCACCGGCATTCTTGAGACCAAATGGCATCACCTTATAGCAAAAAGTGCCCCACGGGGTGATGAACGTTGTTTTCTCCATATCATCTGGCGACATTTTGATTTGATTATAGCCAGAAAAGCCATCCATGAAGGAAAACACCGAGAACTGAGTTGTATTATCTACCAACACATCAATGTGAGGTAATGGGAAATCATCCTTCGGGCTAGCTCTGTTCAAATCCCGGTAGTCCACACACATTCTCACCTTCCCATCCTTCTTTGGGACCGACACAATATTTGCGACCCAAGGCGGATAATTAGTGACGGCTAGGAAACCAGCATCCAACTGCTTATGCACTTCCTCTTCGATTTTCATGGCCATTTCGGGTCGAGTTCTGCGCAACTTCTGCTTCATTGGAGGACAATCCGCTCTCAACGGTAGCTTGTGCACCACGATATCGGTATCCAACCCTGGCATATCTTGATAAGACCAGGCGAAGATATCAACATACTCTTTCAACAGCGTTACCATTCTGCTCTTAACACTCGCCTCCAAAGCAGCCCCAACTTTCACTTCTTTCCTGACCTCCTCGGTACCCAGGTTCACAACCTCAACTTGCTCCTCATGCGGCTGAATCACCTTCTCCTCTTGTTTTAACAACCTGGCTAATTCCTCCGGCAGTTCACAATCTTCTTCGCCTTCTTCTTTGGCATGATAGATCGGATTGTCGAAGTCATATGAGAGTGTAACAGGATTGTTATCAATGAGATCCGGCGAATGATCGCATCTGCATGAATGTTGATTCATGCATTGCTTTAGAACCGGAGCGAAGCAAATGAAAAGAAAAATGAAAACAAACATTGCCATTTTTATTTTTGTTTATTTTTAAACTGCAAAAATAAATGAAAGACAGGGAACACCGCTTTTAATGTAAAACATCCTTTTATTAATGATGCAAATTTTGCAAAATGAAACATATGAGGTGGCCCTTACAATGAACCATTACGTTTCGGGCAAAACGTATGGCTTTCATGCAGACAGAATTGAAAAACAGGAAATATTACTCTTCACGTAGAGTGACAGTGATAATCTTTTCGGCCTTCCAGTTCTGGATCTCCATCCCTGGTACGCACGGTTTTATCCATTGATCTAGCTCGCAATCATTGTCGACCTCTTCACCCACCGCACAGATGCGATCTGGATCCAGCATTCCAGCACTGGTGAACGTGAAAGGCTGACGACGACCCCTGTTCTTCCTAGACGAGCCTCGGCCCGACTGATAACCAACCCCAAACCGGTATTCCTTGGCGGCGATGTCAATCATCTTTCCCCAACCTGGGGCTTCTCCGCTCTTCACCACATCAGCAACCTGCTTATATGAAGAAATGGACGGCTTCTTCTCTTCTTTGACAAAAGTGGCATTCTCCACCTTGACAGTTTCAAATGCTTGACTTGGTGTTTCCCATATCTCACCATCCATTTCAACATACTTGAACGATGATAGGTGGTTGACGAAGATGTCTTCCTCCCCACAAACGGTGACGACCTGCCCGTCCCAGATGTACTTCAGTTTCTGGTGCAAAGTCGAAGTCACTACCCCAGCAGCGTGTATCCATGGCCGACCCAACAAGCAACTGTATGCCGACTGGATATCCATGACATGAAATATGGATTTAAACACCTCGGGCCCAATCTTTACAGGGAGCTCCACTCCCCCAAACACAGCCCTTTTAGAACCATCAAAGGCTCTAACTATTAGGTCTGTGGGCCTCAAGATCAACCCTTCACAGTCCAACTTCGCCAGGGCCTTCTTAGGCAACACATTGAGTGATGAGCCGGTATCCACCAATACGTGCGAAAATACTGCTCCTTTAAACTCCATTGCAATGTGTAATGCCCTATTATGATTACGCCCATCCACCGTCAAATCCAGACCAGTGAAACCCAGCCCATGGCTGGCATTGACATTGGACACCACTGTCTCTAGCTGATTGATCGTTATCTCTTGAGGAACATAGGCTCTCTTCAGTATTTTCAACAAAGCCTCTTTATGCCCCTCTGAGCTCAGTAGCAGAGATAAGATTGAGATTTTGGATGGCGTCTGCTGCAGATGGTCAACAAGCTTATACTCTGACTTCTTGATGATCCTCAAAAATTCTTCAGCTTCATCATCAAGTTCTTTTTCCGCCCCACCAGGCGCCGGTGTCACCACAGGAGTACCCTCGCTCACCACCTGCTTCCCTCTCGCCCTGGCTAAAGCCTCGACCTTATCTTTCTTTTCTTTTTCTCCCTCCCCACTCCTCAAAGCATCAGGTGCAAACAACCTTCCACTGCGAGTGAAACCACTAGGTCCGACATTATCCACCTTTGAAACGGTGGTTTCACCTGCAGCCTGATCTTTCTGCTTCTCCCCATTATAGTATACCTCTCCACCATAATCCCATGGTACAGCATCATCGTTGTCATAAGGAATTGGCCCAGGTACCGTGATGGTAACTGGAGTCGCATCTGCCAGCGCTGACAAATCGACCGGATCAAAGTAGATGGTTATGGTGGAGACATCCTCCCTCCCCAAATCAACCTTCTCAAATCTGAGGCTTCCTTCATCCATCAGCTTCTGGACAGCCTCCCTCAACAAAACACACCCATTAGGGGCTACAGTGCACGCGGCACAACAACCATCACAACCCGGGAAGACCCCATTCATCAACAGTTGTCTCTTGACCTCAGTCAATGGAGTCTTCAACTGATCTACGTTCGTCACCCAGATTCTCCCATCCTCAGAAATTGCATTCACCCCCATTTGACCATGCGCGGGCATGGGATTAGCATTCACATTCGGAGATGGTGCAAAATTAATTGCTTTAGAATCCACCAGGTCCTGGACAACATGCTTAAAAGCTTTACAATTCTCCACATTGTATCCAGGGGCACCAGAGTGGAATTCACATTTGGCATTCTCATTATAGTTGGCAGGCCTCTGATCAGGTCTCAATGGAGCCAACGTCCTCAGCTGGACCAACCCCAAATCTTTCAATTTCTTAAAAAAAGAAAGAGTAGGTAAAAGGTGGTCTATCAAATTGACGATCATTCATTCGCCCTCTCACCTGATACCCGCCCCTCTGCGGTCTCTGTTGAAATGGCTGTCTTTGCTGTGGTTGTTGTTGTTGTTGTTGATTATCAGCAGGAATTGTTACCGCAGGAGTGTGCTGGTAGTAACGATCCCTACCTTGTCCTCTTTGGGTATACACAACACTTGTATCACCCTCCTTCTTTCGCTGGCCATTACCAAAGGGCTTCTTCGATCCAGACGACGAAGCGCTACCCTGTATCTTTCCCAGCTTCAATCAGCTCTCTATTCTTTCTCCAGCAACTACAATGTCTGCAAAGTTGGTAACCGGGCATCCTACCATTCTTTCTGCAAACGTCCCCTGAAGGGTACCCATAAACAGATCAGACATCTCCCGGTCTACCAACGAAGGTTGGACTCGGGCAGCCAACTCCCTCCATCTCTGTACATATTCTTTAAACCCCTCACTAGGCTTCTGAGATATACCCTGCAACTGGGTACGGCTAGGAGCCATGTCAGCATTAAATTGATATTGTTTAAAGAACGCATCTCCTAGATCCTGCCAGCTCTTGACATCAGATGACCTCAGCTTGGTATACCATTCTAGAGACCCACCAGACAGACTGTCCTGGAAGAAATACATATAAAGCTTCTGGTCCATTGTATAAGCAGAAATCTTTCGGACAAAAGCCTGGAGATGAGTTTCCGGGAAAGAACTCCCATTATACTTGTCAAACGCATGCGCTTTAAACTTTTGCGGGATCACAATCCCCTCAACCAGCCCCATGTTCGACATATTAACAACCCCCGGAGTAGCATAGCTTTCTAGAGACCTAATTTTCTCCGCCAGCACCTGAATTTCCTTGTTTGGTGGTTGAACACCATATTGACCGAATTGCTCATTCAATACGGAGAACTGGTCTTCTTCTCTATCCTCCTCAGCCCCAAAGAAAGGAGGAAACAGACTATCCTTCAGGTTATTGCCCACCGGACCTGGTCCACCGCCTGTAGCAGCACCAAAACCACCACCATTATTGATCACCAACCCAGCAGTAGTCTTCTTTCTGAGATCTCCATCATCCCTAGAACCACCAAGACCGTGGTTGGAGACCCCCTCTAGATTAATACCACTGTTAGCAGCTGAAGCCCGCTCGAGCTTTTCCACCTTATCAGCAAGTGCTTTCTGTCCCAATGCCAACCCTTGCATGACGTTTATCAGCCCACCCATTTTCTCCTTCAACTCGAGAATATCTGCGTTGGGTAGATCCATCAGCTTGGATTTGTTGCACCTGGTAGGGTATCTGTGTGGACGTGCTACATGCAAGGGAATGATTCTACGTGCGCGAGCAATGATTCCTGAAACAATCAAGCACGTTAGAAACCGACACCTGCAAAATAGAAGACAAGTTATTATGATTCATGCATGAATGCAATGTCTATCCATATGAGGAACAATCTGTCTTTCGATCCTGGCTTCATCGAGACAGATAATAATCTGACAGCAACATTCTAATATCAATCATCTGGGTTTGCCATACAGAGCAAATAATTATGATTTAACAAAGATATCACCCAACCATGTGTGTGCTGTGTGAGTGCATACAGTCAAACAAATAAAGCTTGAAGATCAATCACTGAATGATAATAACCACTGTATATCAAGAGTGCACAATACGTGCGAAAGTCATATATCAAGTCTGATACAGATCAAATACAATTCTCCATAATCAGAAAGAAAATACAAGCAAGTGAATTCCGTCAGCATGCCTGACGGTAATCCAACACAAATAAGAAAGGTCTAATCTGACGAAGGTCCCACAGAAGACCCTACATCATCAACCATCCTGGTAAACTTCACGGCGAACTTGAGCTCGGTATTCTCCTGCTGCAATCTCCCCACCTCCTTCTGGTGAATCTTCATCTGTCGGAAGTAATGATCCCTCTCAGCAAGATAATGATCTCTCTCGGTAATATAATGATCTTTCTCAGTAATGATCTTCACGTTCTCTGCTTCCTTAATCTTCAGCTTTGCTTCCCATTCTGCGGTAAGGACTCTGACTCTGGCTTCCCTCTGATTCTTCACAAGGATCTGCCTCCTCTTCTCATCCTCAATGACCTTCAAAGCTCTAGCTAATCTCTCATTGGTAATGTCGTGCTCCCTCGTAGATGACTCTAAAGCTTGGCTGACCTTGCCATAATAAGCGGTGTCTATCTCAAAGCGCTTCACCACAAGAGCATGTCTCTTATCCTGGTCTTCTATTTTCCCTTTGATTTCTTGATTATCCCTTTGGATTCTAGCAACACTCATCTCCAATTCAGTCTTCTCTGTATGAAGCTGATCTCTCTCCCTCTTCATCTCCAGGAACTCTTCCATACTGACAGAAGAATGGGATTCCTCAATCAACGGATACCAAGGATCACCCACAGGAAATGGTAGATGCGTGAGCTCCACTCTCTTGCTGAGCTAATCATCAAATGGAGGAAAAGACCTGTTATTAGCTCTACCCTAAGAAAACTTGCCTTTCCTTTGAATACGGAGCCATGCATCAGACACTTGCCTCAACGATGACTGGTTACCCTCAACCGGGAAGTAAAATTTTTCCTGAATCTCACTCTTGAGAGGAGGAACCTCCATAGCGAATCCCATTTGTCTCTTAAGAAGCGTCGGGTTATAATTAATGCAACCCTGAACTCCTATAAGAGGCACATTGGGAAAACTCCCACAACTGCAAATGAAATCTTGTCCAGCCCCACTACTGTGAGTCCAAGCTATGTATTTGGCTCGCAAACCCATCAACTTGGTTGCCCAATTTACAGTATGGTCAAGAAGAACAAAAGCACCCCTGGAAGGAAAATACCCCATGAACCACTTGTATGACAGCTGAACACAACACCTAATCAATCCCCCACGCCTCTTCTCGTTCCGATTATGGACCGAGTAATAAACATCCCCAACCAGGGTAGGAATAGGATTCCTCTGAACGAACACCCGAATGGCATTAATATCCACAAAGTTCTTCTGATTAGGGAACATGATGATTCCATAAATGCTCACAGCAATCAAAGGACAGACAGCCTTCCAATCACCCAAAACAGCATGCTCCTTGGCTTTAGCCTCCAGGAAACTCAGATGAAAACCAGGCAACTTTCCCTTCTCCTTCAGACCTCCTTTAGTCACTTCGGGGCTCAAATAAAGAGCACGGGAGATCCCACAAGCATCAGGTTCTTCCTTAGTAGCATAAAAAGGAACCTTATTTCTGATCTGAATACCCAAGATACCAGCATAGTCCTCCATCAAAGGCCCCAACAAGTAATCCGGGAAGACAAAGCATCTCAAACCAGGATCATAAAACTGGAGAAAAGTATGGATGGCACTCCTATCCCTGTCAGTGAGCCTGAAAACCATCTTCAGAATACCACCATAAGTCTCACGGAACATCCCCACATGGTCAGGCGTAATCAATGTTATCATCTCTTTTAGCACACCGATCTCTGGATCAAAGAAACTGTAGACAACATCGTCCTTCAAACCGGGCCTCATATATGAGTAGAGAAGTCTCTCAACCAGGATCTCAATCAAGAATGTCCCCTGTATATGGATAAACATGAGTTAGATGCGGATAAATGCAAAATGAGAATGATGCTGATGCATGAATGCAATGCATTGTGCCATCCTCCAAGTCGTCTAAACATCCACTGCACTGAGGCCGCGGTCTCTGAACGGATCACAACCATCTGAGGTACTGAGTAATCACAAATCCGACTTAGGAGTTCCGAAATAAACGGAACCTGAGGATATACCACCATCATCTCCGGAGAACCACTGATCTGATAACAACAAAATCATCTGAATCAACCCAGGGAATCCTGAAATAAACGGATCCCCACTGATAAATACCGTGGACAGAACTCCGGCGTCTCAGAAATAAATCCACAAATCCAACTCAAAAATAGGACCCAGATCAATAACTGAACCATTAGTCACCATCAAAGTCACCATCAGAACATTCATCTGTAAGAATCAAACCCTCCCCTCACAGGTAAATTCTAATCAGGTCATCCTAAGGCGGATAATGGTCTCGACAATCGGGCAAGATACTCAACGGGTTTGCCCTTTCGGGTGTGCCGCTGTAGCTCTCATAGGATCGTCTAAACCAAAGATCCGGGAAAGAACGATCACCGAAGTCAATAGCTCAGAAGAGGTAACCCAACCATAGTGGAAACTCCACTATGGAAAAGCTCTCTCAAAAGAACCTCGTCCGACTTGTGGTATGTCACGTCACAACAACATGCCCAACCAACATGTGAGGAACGTGAGACCACACTAATCCTAGGTGTATACTCGGGCCTGGGTTTTAGCCTCACTTAGAACACCCACCCCAAATCAGAGGAACCAGCCTGTACAGAATCCAGCATAATGATAACATGATGCATGCAAACATTTATGCAAATATATACACAACATAATAATCATAAATGCAATAAATAAAGCAATAAAAGCAACCAAAACTACCCTCGAGAGCGCTAGGATTGACTCGCTTAGGGAAGATGGACCAGCCAGAGGTCAACTTCTATAGTCCCCAGCAGAGTCGCCAGCTGTCGCAATGCGAAAAACAACCGGCGGGAAAAGACACAGAGCCGCCACCGTGCGTTATTTATCCCCAAAGGAGGGAAAGGAAACGCTCGAAGTAAACCTGGAAAGGAAATGGTCTCACGATCGGAGATTGCAAGGATCGGGAGTCGGTTACGCAAGGGGAAGGTATTAGCACCCCCTCACGTCCGTCGTACTCGACGGGATCCATGCTCAGAAGAATAGAATAAGGTTGCTAAATAACTGCTCAAAAAGAATGCACACACACTGGAATAAAACACCGATGGAAGAAGCCGGAGGAAGGTGACTCGGCAGGATGTCACATCCTGGGTCTACGTAGTTTGTCAGAAACAAACATCAGAGTCGACGTAGTTCGGGGAAATGGGAAGCGGGCTCGCTAGGATATCGCATCCTATGCCTACGTATCTCATCTGGAATGAGAATCAGAGCTACCGTAGTTCGGCTAACGCACGCCGAAACAAAACACTGAAAGGAGACGCTGAGACGTCAAACGAAACACACAACCGGAAACGGAATGCCAATCGCTGGTCTTACATCCAACTCCACAAAAGAAACAAACGGGAAACCGAATGCCAATCGCTGGAATTACATCAGACTCCAAGCACACAACAAATAGGAAACCGAAAGCCAATCGCTGGGCTTACATCAAACTCCAAGCAAACACAACACAAAAGGGTTGAAAAAGAAAAAGGGTGAACACACAGACTAACAGGGAGTCTGGTACTCGGACCTAAAAGTTGTCAAGCAAACACCAAGAAGAAAAAGGGTTTGCCCGGAGAGATCTCGCACGATCTCCTGCCTACGTACCTCATCTGGTATGAGGATCAGGGCAACATAGTTCCCCTTAACAGGGGATAAACTTTCTCCTAACCAGAGACCAAGGAAATAACGGACTAAAAAGGAGACTGACTCGAGCCTAATAGTCATCATGCAAATTATAACCCTAGGTTGAGGTCTCTAACAAGAGTTTGACTCACACAGGCAGTGAGTCAACTCAAGTCTATCTCTACGTACGTTCAACTTCCTCGAAAGTTGATCATACGACTCCTACAGAAAGGAGATGAGAAGCAAAAGCAGATAAACATCAGAAGCAATCATCACACGCTATATACAAACAAGCGGCTCATACAAGGCTGGGCTTTAGTCAATGGGTCATATCAACCTCGACAAACAAGCCTACTGGAAAGGTGTCTGAGGCTCTTAACCACTGACATTGACCGTCAGGGTGAGCAGATGAAATGGGAGATGAGGGTTAGACCTCAAAGCTCTTAACCCGGGCCTGGGTGAGTTTGAACCAAAGAAGGTGTGGGAGTCCAGAATGAGGGACTCTATTCCATAATGACTGACTCTATATACAAGATTCAGGTGTTTATTCAAAATGCATCAGCACGTAGTGCGAGCAAGATGAAAGACTCAACTGAATAGTAGGGGATGGATTGCACACCCCTTTTATCTACCAATGCCTCTTCACTTAGGAGGTCTTTACATGTAACCATGCCTCATTGAGGTCTTTAGCACAAAATTAAACAAACAAGAACATGGCCTCTTAAGGAGGGCTTCAGACAGGTGCCTGCCAAAGATAGCAGGTCTTCCAGACTACATGGAGTTCAAGAGATTACCTAAGTCGTATGCCAACCACAAGCAAAGCAAAGCAACTCAAATAATGAGTTAAAGCGGCTAAAGTACCTGTAAGAAAAGCTAAACCATCAGTATTCTATTCAGACAAACAACCAACAGTTAACAGATAACAACAGACAGACAATCCTAATATGTACAACATGTAAGCCATAAGAGGCAAACACTCAAGTGATTCACCAAAGGACCTACATAAGAACCAAAGGTTAGCAAACATAGCAAATAGCCAAGCTCAAATGATGAGGCAACATCAATCATGGAGATGAATGCTTGAACCTGAAATTCAAAGCTCAAATGTGAGTACAAACCACTAGCACTAAGGCTAGGGTCAAAGGCAAAGTAAAAAGTCAAAACAGCAACCAGAATTTCTCATGAAGCATGTTTAATCAAGCAAGAACATGTCCTAAAAAGGACCAAATCAAAAGCATCAAGCAAAGTCATGTAGTGAGCAAGAGAAGACAAAGGCAATTTCAAGGCACACAATTGGACATTAAGATTCAAAATTCCAAATTAAAACAGAAATGAATCAAACAATTATGGAAATTTTTATGAGCATATAACATGTCAAACACAATCATCATGCCAAAAATTAGAATCAATAGAACTCAATTGACATAAAAATGAAAATGCACAAGTAGGACATCAAATTGTGTGACACACATTATCACACCATACAATCATGTGCATAAAACAGAGATGAAAAATGAGAAAAATACCAAACCAATCCTCAAAGGTCAAGCATCATATTAGGAATCATCACACAAAATTTCATGGCAATTGGATCATTATTGAGCATTTCATGATAGAAAGAATGAAGCATGTCACATATGTATACATGTTCAGGTAATTCCACACAATCAAAAATCCAGAAGTGGTAAAATCATGAAACCACCACCAAAAAATAATAGACAAACACATGAACATTTTGCAAAAAATTGGGAATTGATTGAATGTGTTTTCAATTTTTAATGATTTTTTGAATGTGGAGGAAATATATGAAATAAAATGTGACATATGTACATGATATTTGGAGGGAAAAATAAATGATGAGGCTAATTTGAAAAAGCGCCAGAGATGGGAATCGAAGTGAGGATGCGCGCTAGACTTGAAATGACGCCGTTTTTGGCCAAAGGCAAGGAAATTAAAATGAAAATCTGGAAATGCACTCAGGGAGAATCGAAGCATGTTCATGCTTGCTGAACAAAACGGCGCCGTTTTGGAGTGCCGCCCCTAGGGTTTGCAGGCGGTGGCGCTCACGGTGGAAACCACTGTCTCCTACCTTGAGACGGGGGTGAACAGTAACCACCAATAAAAATTTTCCAGATTTTTATAATGCATACACCATTGGACTCGTCTTGGCATGTAGATCATGAATCCAACATTTATTAGTCCTAATTCTTAATGTACAAAGCAAATCGAACAAAAAATTCTATGAACATCAAACTTTAATCTAACATAACTTCTTCAAATCTAAACCAAATTCAAAAGTGTAGATGTTTAATTGGCTGCATTGTATGGTAAAACACTAGCTAGATTCTAATGTCTTGACTGATGTCATGACATGCTGTGGAGATGTTTGTTTGACTGCATTGTATGTTAGAATATCTAGATGTACTCTGATGTCTTGGCTGATGTCATGACATACTTGAGTAGTATACTGCAGGTTTAGCTAATATAGGATTTATTGAATGTCAAACTGGATGTTATGACATTCATCCCTGTCAGCAGATACTGAGGAATAGAACAGTGGTGTTCTGCTATAACTCAGTATTTATTTTCAGTCTGTTTATCAAGGAAATAACAGACCTGGCATAAGGCCTACTGTCTGAATGTTAAACTGGATGTTATGACATTCATCATTGACAGCGTATACTGAACAATAGGCAGATTGGTTTTCTGCTACATTTCAGTATGTATCTCAGTCTGTTCTTCAGGAGAACAACAGACCATGGCATAAGGCTCTTTGTGTAAATGTCAAATTGGATATTGTGACATTTATTAATGTAAGCTGATACTAAAGTATGGACTGAGTGGTCCTGTACATTACAACATTTTGTACAGTCTGTTTTCAGGAAAAACAGACTTAGCATATGGTCTATGATGTGGACGTCAAACTGAATGTTGTGACATTCATTCCTGACAGCATACGCTAAATTGTAGGATGGTTAGTTTTTCTGTTTCAGGATTTTTCTCAGGCTATTCTTCAGGAATCCAACGGTTGATCTAAAATCCAGGAAACTAACAACTGAGCTACAATTAAGGAACCTAACAAATAGCCTATTTGTTAGCACCCTAATATGTGGAAATTAGTTAGAATCCTATGTGGCGTTATTTTGTGGAGGTCTTTAAGACTCAATCAGAATAAACCGTTTCTAAATATGGAGATATTTTAGGAACTAAATATGGAGATATTTTAGGAACTAAATATGGAGATATTTTAGGAACTAGAAGATTGAAGACCTTGTTTGTAGCAGAATTTTTCTGCTGTATTTGTAACAGCAAAGGAGAAGTTTGTTGCGATTTCTGAAGGCCCAAATCCAGTTGGGTGATTAGGTTATAAATAACATATTGTAATCTAGTTTTTGTAAGCCTCTTAGAATGAAAAATTAGGGGTGTGTGTGAGGTAAACCTCCCAACTTGTGGGAAGGTTACCATGTGTTTCTCAGTGGTCAAAGCTGAGAGTATTTGTAACTCAAAGCCTGTAGGCAAGAGTGATTATGGTCTTGAATGAAGCTGTGAAGCAAGTTCAAGTTGTTTAGCATTACATTGTAATTGTAGTGATAGGAATGGAAACTGGAGGTTTCTATCTAGGAGTTCCTAGGTATAGATTGCATTGGGTAGGGATTAAGTGAAGAGTTGTAAACGGGGGAGTTTAATTCTGAATTAATACTGCTGATAGTGGATCTTCTTCCTGGCTTGGTATGCCCCCAGACGTAGGTGTGTGTGACACCGAACTGGGTTAACAATTACTTGTGTTTTTACCTTCTGCACTTTATAATTCTGTCCGTTATAAAATAAGGTCAACCGGTAATGCTGTAACAGGTGATGTTCAAATCAATGTTGAGACATCATGCTGATAACTGTGCAGGCTCAACAGAAGTAAGTGATATGTTTGATCTATGCTGTGTCTTTGTACCAGATGGACAAAACTGGGTGTTCTTCCATTCTATGGTGATATAGTAGCAGATGTCGTGACATCTGTGAATGTGTGCATATCAGTACTAGTTTTTAATTTGTATAACTGTCTTGTTGTATTAGTAACAATGTTAGATCAGATGTCATTACTTGGAGTAGAACATCTAAACTCTGACTACACCAGAATTTCAAAAAGTGTTTATATCAGCATGACCAGCAGTGAACGATCTACATAAACATGGCAAAATATTGGAGAATTAAGAGGTTCGAAAAACCTACCTCTTGAAGAGCATTATGAGTAAACGAGCAATTCAAGGCTTGGCAAGCTCCAAAATCAATCCTGAGATGATGTTATGAAGCTTTATGGGTGAATGGAGGCTTGTAACTGTTTGGATCTAGCTCAGATGGAAGCTTCCATGTTCATTGTTCTTGTATGGATTATGCACAAACCTTCACCAAATTCTCCAATCCAGCACTTAATTTGCACTAAATGATGATCCAGGAGCAAGATTATACAATAAAAATGATGTGTTATTCGAAGAATTTTTGAATTTTAATTTGGAGAAAATTTGGAGGGAAAATGAGATCTAGATCTAGAATGATGAATTATGAACAATTCTGTTATGATTTATCTTATATACCATGTACTAATCACATCCTAATTAGAATTAAGCATGGTTTAGTTGAGATTAAGCAAAAATAAGGTGTATGACAAATTTTGGAAAATTGGTGGTGCCATGCAAATGTACACGTGAACAGTAGCAAATGGATGATCAAATTCACTTAAAATCACTTCATGCACATGTTGGCAATGGTATTTTGTTCCCATGATGCACCAAATTCAAATTTGCAAATTTCCCTCCAAAATGGTCATGAATGTGCAAATGATTATATGATGAAATTTCATGCAATGCCATGAATGATTTGGAAAATATATGTCATGAGGAGCAAAGTGCAAAAAGAGGCACTCAATTTGGAGTTATGAGCCAAAAGTTATGGCCTTTTGAAGTTTCAAGCACACTTGGCAATGATTTGATCATATCTCCTCAACCATTCATCAGATGCTCATGATCTTGGACTTTTTGGAAATGGGAGAGAAATATCTTAAACTTTCATGTTGGACAAAATTTCATTTGAAGCTTCTTTGATGATGTAAAATCAAGTTGAATTTGGACCAGAATCTTTCCATTTTTGGAAACTTCCAATTACAGGTCACTTTCCATTTTTGGAAAGTTTCGATCTGACCTCAAATTCTTCAAGATAAGTGTTTGTAATGACAAATGAACCTCTTTTGAACATGAATGAGATGTTGAAACTCATTTCTCCCCCTCCTAGCCCTCAGTTGACTTTCTGTTGACTTTCTAGGTCCTCAGATGACTTGAAAATGCACTGTGGACTTTGAGCCTCTAATACTTGGCCAATTTGCTTCAAAATGAACCTTGGCTCATATAAGCTCAATAGAATGATCATGTGATCCCCCTCTCCATAGAATACCTCATCTCCTTGAAAATCACTAATTGGAAGAATGCAATTGATTAGGGTTGACCAGAGGTCAAAACCCTAATCCAGAGGAGTCTGAGCATGAACAATGAACCCCTTGAGGATGACATAACCATGATGATGATAATGTACCCTTGCAACCAAGATAATACTCAACCTCTGAAGAATCAGGAAACCCTAACCCAACACAAACCCTCAGATGGTTGGTGATCAACTTATGGAGACCCTCAGGCCTGAATCTCTTAACCTCTCTATCTTCTGAGAAAGACTTAGGAGGATGACTTGTTTATTTCACATGATATGCAATATGAAAATGCCTAATGTCCTAAAACATGAAATTCAATATGCTAAACTAGTCCCAAGAAGAGGAGGGCAAATTTTGAGGTGTTACACATTATGGTGACGGAATGCCATGATAGGCTATGACACTCAGATGATGGATAGAGATAGGGGCACTGAGGAGGATTCATTTATTTTTCTTTCTATTTTTTAGATTATTTTCTTTTTTAGTGATATTGATGTATTTCATTTTTGTTTATTTATTTATTTTGGTTATGATGTACTACCCAAAAATTATATTTGAATATTACATCAGGTTTCTTTCGGTTAATTCATTTTTATGTTTTTTGTATTTAAGTGATGATGACTAACATGAGTGGCTTACTCTGATCACCCAGATAAAGTTTGGATGCAAAATCCATGACCATACCAACCAATCATAATATCTTTGAAATGATTTGATGTGGTTTTATGGAAGTTTTACTAGAAGGGTTGTAGGGTCATTGTGAAAGCCTGTGAAGTTACATCACACCAGAGGCATTGTGGACATTGTTAGCTCTTACCAATACGGTGAGAACATAAAAAACCAAACACAATTTTCATCCTGTGAGAGAGCATTCATGTATGTTTTTATCATCTAAAACTTGCATTTTTTCTTTTCTGATACCCATTGCATGCTTACACACACTGAGGAACATTGTTTGTTTAAGTCTTGTGCCTTTCTAACCATCATATATGTTAATGTATCATTTGTTAACCCACTTTGAGCCTATATCCCCATTGTTTGTATTATTAAACCACACCATGAGCCCATGGCCCAAACACTTCCCTACCTGTTTAGAGTTTTGTCTTTTATTTTTGTGTTTCATTCCATGTTTGGGGTTACTGTTGGAATAACAACCTTTAAGTTTGGGGTAGCTATGTAGCAATAATAATGGTGAGTGCACTTGGAAAAGAGAAAAAGTTGAAAAATAGCTTATCTTGAAAAAAAACAGTATACACAAAAGCACTCACCGGAAGGAGAACTCAGTTGAAAAAAAATGATGAGAAATCCAAGCTAGCTGACCAAATATAAATCAAAGTTTAAGAGATTCTAGTAGTGACACTTTGGAATGAACATGGTGAAAAAATAATTACAATACTATGAACCATCAACCTACTTATCCATATATTATCCCACTGTAGCCCTAGCCCCATTACAACCTTAAAAGACATCAAAAAGTGAGTGTAGTGTGTATCTGGTAATTGAAAGAGAGCTTATGCAAGCCTCTGATATGGTAATGTGCACTGTGAATTTTGAGTGTATATGGATTCACACTTGAGAGAACTAGTGAGGGTGAGAATAGGACTGTCAGGAAAAACAGTGTTATCAAGTGTTGGTGTGATATATCATTCGATGTTGATGATCAATCCAAACTGAAGGTAGGAATGAAAGAGAACCATAGAAGATCTCAGAGGTATGTGTTTACATCATTATTTTGTTGATGATTAGTGACATGATGTTTTTGTGCTAAAAGTTGCTTGAGGGAAAGCAACAAGCTAAGTTTAGGGTTGTGATCAGTCACCATTTATGTTAGTTTTATTGTCATTTGAAGGTTAAAAAGCATGTGAAGTGATGTAAGTGTGGTCAGTAGTTTAAGCTTATTTTGGTAGATTTTTATCATGACTTGGTCTGCTAAGGTTTCAGTGATTCTGAGCTATTTTACACGCTTGAGGTAGTGTTTCATATGTTTATAGGTCTGAAGAGTAAAGAGGAGCTTGATAAGAGAAGAAATAGGACGACAATGCATGGGCAGGAGGAAAAAAGATAAAATTACATATTTCCTGCCCATACACGTATGAGGGCTCTCATACACGTATGTGAAGAAGAATAGTGATCCAAAATGCAACGGAAATTCAAAGTTTTCTCCTTTAATGATCCTTACGAATGGCATGATCGGTGATAGAATCGTTACCTCTTGTGGTGATTAAAACCTTTGATGCAGATCTAAGGAGTGATCACGAACGTTGAATGGTGACAACGCCTCTACTCAGTCCACACAAACGGATTCCTTCAATCTCAATGCTAGCTGCTACGAATGAAGGCTTTGAGTGAGAGAGATAGAGAAACAAAATTTCAACTGCACTAATGCTTCTACACAAGGGTTCTATTTATAGAACCACTTGAGTGGCCTACAAGCTAAAAATCCCACTTAAGTGTATGTGGCACATATCTTATGATATGCTAAAATCACTTAAGCGCGTGGTACCTTACCATATTTCGTATTCTACTTAAATCCATCGTATCTTATGATGTTCTACAATTCAATTAAGTACACCGTACCTTATGGTGTTCCTTATTTACTCTATCTCTCATCAATCCTTCCTTTTGTGTATGACCCTGTAGGTTTTCACGACATTAGCAATTATATTAAATCACGTATTTAACATAATAAAAAGTGAGCGGTATCTAGCAACACATCACTGCTACCCAAGACACGAAAATGTCATGTGTTTTTACAAATCCTTTTGTGATGATACTTATGTGTATAATTACCTATTTGCCCCTATGTCTATATTGAACACAAGGCATATACCGTGTCATCCTTGTCTAGTTCAATATTGGGCACATAGACATTTATCCTGTTACGCAGGATGGGAAAATTACATCTAGGTCACTCATGTCCCTCAGCATGCTTCGTGGAGTGCCCATCAATTGCCTTTATGGTTATCCAGTTACGGACAATGTTTGATCAGTAATAAAGCACTCGACTCTACATCTAGGGTCCATAGTGGTTTCAGGTCGAAGGGTGGTATACACCACTATCACCAGGAGAATAACTTATGAGACTTTGCATAACATTGTATATGGTATTATCATAGTGGGTCAATCCAGTATAAATATTACTCCTAATATTCATACTTATTCATCCATGATCCATGAGATGTGATCATCAGTCTATATACATAATAGTCTTAATGCTTTAATGTTATCCCACTTCACAACAAAGCTCGACTACAGATACTTTAAGAATAATGTCCTTATGTTTAATGGGATCTTATGATTAAGTCACACTTGATACATTAAACGGACTATCTATTCTAGGGACTTTATTAAACAAACATAATAAAGAAAAAGCATTTTATTATTAATAAATAATTCGATATAAGTACCAAAAGTATTGGCCTCTAAGGCTTACACCAACAGTATGGCCACTCAGCCAGACCCCCCAGGATACACGTATCACTAGAAAAGGGGGATTTTTAAATCTTCTGCCCATATGCGTATGGGATAGCCCATAGGCATATAGCCAGCAACCCTCGTACGTAGTAATAGCTTTATGCATATGGCTCAAGTTGGGCCATACGTCCTACCCTGGGCCATACACGTATGAGGTAGTTAAAAAGTGAGCCATAAGAGTATAGGTGGAGGCCATACGCGTATGGAACGACCCAGATCTGAAAAAGCCCAGAATTTGTCTATTTAGCCGGAAAAATGCAAATTTCAGAGCGGTGGACGATTTTTGAGTACAGAGAACGCGTTTTGAAGGTTGAAGTACTGAAGAATTTGTGATGGATCAAGGATTTCATGAACTTTAGTGATTGAAGACCTCTTTTCTTCCATTGATTTGTAATGTCTACACTTTCTGTTATGTTTTTCTTTACTGTTATGATTAGCTAAACCCCTTAACGCTAAGGGGAGTTTATGATTTGGATTCATGATACAACTCTAAATTTCAACATTGTAATGACTTTAATTTTGTGATATTTTATTGATAAATAATTTGTGCTTTAAGCTTTCTCTTTTGGACAAATTGAGGATGATATGTGGTTAATATTTAGGCTGGACCGCTAGTGTTAACGCTTAATTATGAGTAGTTCATAGTAGATATCACTTAGTCCAAGGGATACCTTGTGGAAACCGGAATATTCTTGATTAAATAATGCTTAATTCATTTGTAATTCACTATGGACATGGGATTAATTTGAATGATTAAAGGTTTTCTCACTAAGAACTTAGGAGTAAACACCCTTAAGGATCGGTAGTAAATATTATTGAATTAAGTTATTGCAAGGTTAATTTACTGTTGTTGATGAATCCAATCATACACCTTCCCTAGAATGTTCACTCATAATATCATTTAAATTGTTTAATTGCTTTCTTTACCTTCTATTTCATTTTATTTTCAATTATTCAAACAAATAATCTAAAACCCCTCAAAGCTTTTATTTAACTAATTAGGACCAGAACTTTGTATCGTCAAGCAGTCCTTGAGATCGACACTTGGGATTTTCCCTTATTAATCTATTGGAAGATTAGTACACTTGCTAATTTACCGATCAGTTGTAGACATAAAAAATTATACACTTAAGCCTGAGGCTCCTTAGAATATGGGTCTCTAGTAAATTACACATCTACCCATACCCCAATTGAGTTTCCAGAGGGACGATACCACCTTGCTCCCCAAAGGAGTCGAGGAGTAGTTTGCCTTGTGTGTGTTCCATCAATGATCTTGGTTTATTAGGCGTCCAACTCTATATTCTCATTAGGCTAGAAACATATATGTTTTTGTACCCATAATTGGAGATGAAATCCCTTCAGCCAAGCCATGCTTGATAGTATTCACATGCATGGGAGAAAGGATAATTGCCCCCTCATCCACTCTTTTTTTCCATGGCCTAACAAGTCAACAAGGTTAATATAGTGGTTATTGGATCACTTATTACCCACTTAACTTTATTCCTAGCATGAAGGGTTTTCCTCACACCAATGGTCATCGAATCCATCCTCCTTGAAAGCAATAAAAAGACATTAGTTAAAATAAACAGTCTGATTAAAACCCCTAAAGAAACATCAAACTTACAAAAATAATTGCCAGTCTTCTTCTCACTATCATCACCTTAATCATACTCCACCACTTCCCTATAGCTTACAATAATGAACTCCTCCAATATCTAAATGACCTCTCTCTCTGTCTCACTCAAGAAGTTACGATTGTAGCCATTTAGTGGCACATGATCATCCGTCCAATATAGTGGAAATTGATTTTTACCGATCTCCTTAACCATCATCGTGGAACGATTAACTTTCCACGTACTCTCGTAAACCTATTTTCCTAATTCTTGTGGTTGTTCAAATTAGGTATGAAAATAACCCTCCCATATTTTACACAACGTCTCCATGTATCCAAAACTCTCTCGCGGGTAGTAGCTTATATGGAGTTGTTATTTTCATCTAGCTCTCTAATAATATTTATTCCCATAAAGGGTAAAAGATAAACAAGAAGAAGAGATTTAATACCTGAGTATGTGGATTGATGATGATGGTAAGGATGAACGTGCAAAAGAGAGTGTTGGACATATGACTCCACACACTAGAGGGGAGTGAATTGTGTGTTTCAGAAAAATGGGAGTTTGAAAAAATTTCTTTAACATTATCCGAGTTTTAAAACATTTAGAAAATGTTTTTAGAAATTAGGACCAGAAAATAAAGTTTTAAGGGTAAGAGAAGTAACACCAGAAATTATATAGGTTTGATTAAAATTAAGTGACCTAATACTCTCCCAAGATTTTATCTTGAGAGTATCCAATAATTCTTAAGACCTTTTAATATGTTGAACTCTCGAACCCCCTTATACAAGGAAAAATGAAGTTTCAGGCTAACTTCCAACCAAATAGTGAACACCGAAAAGAAGCGGTTAGTCTTCTTTACAAATAACAACTTGAAGTTGTTAGTCCCCAAGCTAAACCAGAATTTTCCACAGACTTATCACAAACCAGAGTGAGCTTTTGAATTTGTCTAAAATCACGAACAGAACTGGAGTTTTGACCAGACTGACCACAAATCGCTGAGATTTTAAACCAGACTTATCTTAAGCCAAGGAATCTTTTGATTGGATTGAGCTTACAAACCAAACTAAGGTTTTTACCAGGATTAAGCACAAACCAAGTTGATATTTTGAATCGGTCTAATCTCGAACCAAAATAAGCTTTTAGTGAGACTTAGCTTACAAACTTAAACAACGACTTAGAATCTAAATCCCCAAAACCAAAGCTTTTATGGTTTAGCTTTGATCCCAAACAAGCAATCCCTTATTGATAAATTATGCAACCAAGCGAAAATACTCCTTGGTGAATTTACAATAATTCCTTTTCCATAATATAAAAGATACCTCACTAAACAAACTGACTTTTTTTAAGCGCTACGGCTAAATTCAAGTCAGAGAAAGTGAAAAATATTTTAAAGAGAGAAAGAGTGAGGTGTGAGATAAAAGAATCACATTTTTTGATGTAAAAACATGAAGGGAAAGACCTCTATTTATAGGCTAGAGGGTGGCACAAAAAAGGAAAAATTCTTGGGCCAAAATTAATACGCCAACTGATCGACACCATGCTCCAATCGATTGGAAGGTCTTAAATTAAATGCTTAGGATGTTTAAAAAGGGAGGAAAGTGTATAAAGTTGTTGTCTTTCATTAAGACATTGTCTCAAATATTTAAGGATAATGTTTTCATTAACCCAATTGATTGGGTATGAATGCAAATTGATTAGGTAGTGCAAGTTTTGTCCAAAATCATTGAGACAATTCGTAATTCAACTGGCACGACTTCAAAATATTTTTAGGAATAATTATTTAATTAAAATAAACTTTAAATATTAACACTCAGTGTGTGTGATTTATCCATATAACTTTACGAAAATTCCCTTGTGCTTTTACAATATATTGTTCACTCAGACGCGATAGGGCAAACTTTCACACTTCCTATCTTTGATACTTTAAAGATTCAATACTTGTCAGGTAACTCAATCATATAGAAACTTTCTTGATTTTTTTTTGGAGATGAGGCTTTATACTTATTCAAGTTGAGTGCCACCATTAGAGGATGTTTGCTATGATCATCAAACCCTACTTCGTCTGCTTTCATCTTTGATTGTTTGTTATGCTTGAATCCTTACATGTTTCATTATGTATATCTATTTTTTGTTGTCATTATCAAAAGCATATTCACCATTTAAGAACAAGTTATCTAGAGCATCCTTGATTACTTACCCTGCAAAACATGGTTCCACATTCTCCCCCTTTTTTATGATGACAACACATCTCTCAGGGAGGTGGTAACAAACATAAACAAATATATAATTGGTGTGATTAAACTCGTCCTCAGTTAAGTAGAGAGTATACTCTACTCCCCCTGAGATTATACTTCTCCCCCTTTATAAAAATCAAAATGTTGGGTAAAAGATGCATTACGAAAATTAAAATATGCAAACATATTGACACACAACCATTTAAGAAAGAGAAAGAAACATTTTATTTAATTCAAGGAAATTAGAAAAAGGGAAATTTCAACTAAGGAAATAAAAAGAAACAACTAATAATAAGCACGTAAAAATTATTTTATCTCATCATCATCCTCGCTAGATACCATTGGAGATGTGAGGTTTAAATTCTCCTTATTTTTCATGAGTCTATCAATCTTTAAGTGTATTGACATTCAATCATCACAAATAACATTGATAAAGTTTAAGGAGGATGGAGAGGAGGTTATTGTTTCTTTGTTGTCTTCCACTTCTTAGAGATAGTGAAACTATTTCTCTTTCATGAATATTATATCCTATTTTACTCATAATACCTTTTCCTATTTTTGAGTGCAGAATTTTTTGTTCCTCTTCTTCCAAGTCAAAGCCAGAGTACGCTAGGATATTTTTTAATTTACAATAGGCTAGAATCATGTTCTTATTTTTGTTATCTAACATATGATGAAGCATAACATCTCCCTAATTTTTTGCAACTCGATTTTCCAAAAACCTAATGTAGGAATATATGATTTTTGGATGGTGCTCGAGTTGCTTTTCCTTGAGAAAAGAACATGATTTATTATAGAGTGAATCATTTTACTGCCTAGGCATACAATACCGAGAATGAATGGAGAAATCCTAGAAGATTGATCAATTAATATATTGGGCATGGAGATCAAATTTGAACTCATTACCTTCATTTTCATTTTGATTGCAATATTGATTGATGAAAGGTAGGTTGCAAGCTTGTGCAAATTATTTAAGGGATAGAGAAATATGGTTTTTATCAACTTCGGAGCTAATAACACCATTTGATTATCTTAGGTTCAAGTAGAACATTCTTGCATATTTAGAATATCGTTCATGAGGCACTTCAAGAATGAAGTCCTTTGGGTCGGCCTCATTAAAGGCTTCTACAAAGAGGAAATTTTTAAAGTGCTTTTTATCCAAGTATTGAGGTGATGATGAGTGATCGAGAGAGCTTAGAGATTTATAATCCAATGCACAAAATAGGTAGGGTGAGATGAGAAAGGAGAGAAAAGTCACCTCAATTAATAGGGATTGTCCAATCGATTGGACGGGGGTGCCAATCGATTGGAACCTTTCAATTTTGAGAGCTAGACATTGTAATTATCTGTTTCATTTATTTCTCGACCACCTAGCCATTGGTGTGTGCACCATTTTTCAAATATTTGAATTTTGAGATCATCCAATCGATTGGGGCTTGATACCAATAAATTGGCTACCCATTTTCAACATTTTTGGTTTTGGGCCTTTGTGTTGGATTTTCCTTTTCTTTTGCACCTCTGCCTAGCTTTACTTACATCTCATTTCTCAAATATCAAGAGGTCTTAATAAACATATACTTAAATGGAATACCAACATATTATGGCGTGTCCTTCTCTACGAATCATTGGATGCAAAAGTTGGTTCAAACAACGAGATGGATATTATGGAACCTTGTTTTACAGGTTATTAATCAAAGAAGTCCCATTTAAGACGGACATGTTTTTGATGATAACAACTATTAAAGATGAAACATTCCCTTGATAATCACAACTAGACCTTGATAACCAAAAAGTGGTTAAATAGGAAACTAGGTCAATAAGAATGAATAAACTTCATTCTTTGATGATGGAATCTAAATGGAATATAACTCAAGTATCACCTCAAGCTTAAGCAAGTGTCACAAGAATGAAACATCTGACAAGTCTTGAAGTATATGAAAGAATGCCTCAATACGTCTGAGTGAATACATTGTAAAATCATAAGGGTTTTCTCGTAAAGTGCATGGCTAATCATACACACACACCCACACATGCACACACGCACGCACACACCCACACACACAAACTATCTCTCTCACACACATACACACAAACACACACAAGCCTTTTAAACTTATTTTTCTCAAGAAATTATTTTTAAAAATGCCTTGAAGTTGTACCAGATGAGTTATAAGCTGTCAAAAAAGCTCTAGGTAAATTGTCTTTGCCAAACGATTGACACCTTAACCCAACTGATTGGGTTAGTTTAAAAATGTGCCCTAAGCGTTCTTACCTTTTTAAAGTTATTAATCAATTGATTTTAGGCCTACCAATCAATTGGTGCAGGATGGCAATTGATTGATGCATCAATTATGGCCATAAAACTTTTCCTTTTTTATGCCAACCCCTAGCCTATAAACAGAGGTCTCTTTCCATATATTTTTACATCCACAAACGTGAGCTCTCATTCCTGACTTCTCACTCTGTCTCTAAAACTATTTTATTTATTTCACTAACTAAATATTAGCCTTATCACTTTTGAGAAAGTCATTTTGCGAGTGAGGAAATTGTAATTCTATAAGGGTGGATTTGTAAGTTCACCAACGAAGTTTTATTGTTACCTCAGTTGAACAATCTATCCATTAGGCATTATTTGTTTGGGTTCGAAGTTAAACCTGTGAAAATTTGGTTTGGGGATTGTGTGATCAATCCTCCGTTTAAGTTTGATATCAACCCACTGTTAAAATCTCATAGGTTCTTGGTTAGCCCAGTATAAAATCAAGATCCAGTTCAAGCTCATCCCGGTGCTAAAAGCTTATTTCGGTTCGAGGTCAACTTGGTGGTAAAATCTCACAAGTTCTTGGTTAGACTGGTATAAAACCAAGTTTCAGTTTGCGAGCTCAACTCGATGTTAAAAGCTCTCCAAGGTTCAAGACCAGCCCATGTAAAATCTCAGTTAGAAGCTTGATGACTAAACACTCCATGTTTCTTGTGGATAAGAGACTAACCACTTTGAACAATCGATTGGCACTATGATCTAATAGATTGGATCATCCTAAAACTCATAAATTAGAATATTAGAGAACACCATAATGGCTAGTTGGATGAGACTTAAATGTAATGGCTATTTGCAACAAGTAACTCATAAAATTTGAAGTTACCAATCAATTAGAACAACCTTCCAATCGATTGGACAAAGACCATAAATATATGTAACTTTCTCATTATTCTCATATCATCATGCTTTCTCTTGTGCATTGCATCATAAACACTTCGGCTCTCTCAATCATCTATCATCGCCTCAAATGGAATAAAAAAGAATCCATCACTCCCAATCACCACCCTCCTACTTTTCCGAAGAGTTCTCCACTCAAGCTCAAGAGAACAATTTTAATTGGCATTATGCTGATAGAGAATTTCATATTTATCATAATTTGGATGGAGAACTCTTCAAGGATTTCTCTTTCACGGAAGCCTTCAAGTTTGTGAGGCTAAGAAATGTTATTTTTTTTTATAAAACTCAATAGAGATACCCCAAATTTGTAAGAATGTTTTATACAAATCTTACATACAAAGACGATATTATTGAGTCCAAAGTCAAGAAACACCTCATCACTCTATCTTTTGAAGATTTTGTATAGGTATGCAACCTTCCTTTCATCGAACAAGATTATGATCAAATTGATCTTGAAGGTAATGAATTTAATGTTGACATTCATACGCACACTCTTCACATTCATTATTCTTTTAGAATCACATCCCAATCACTGTCGGTATTGTATGCCCAAATAGTAGACTAATTCACTACAAAATGAATCATGTGTTCTTCCCAAGGAAAAGTAAATTTAGCACCATCCAAAAATCAGATATTCCTGTAGTTTGGTTTTTGGAAAACCAAATTGAGAAAAATTGGGTAGATGCCATACTTCATCACTTATTGGAGAGAAAAAAGAAGAATGTAACTCAACCATATGATGAAGTAATCACAAAAATAATGACCTATATTGGTTATGAATTTGGAGAATAAGAACCGAAGTTTGTGCACACCAAGATAAGAGAAGGGGTTGTAAGAAAAATGGGGCAAGCCATCCAAGGAAGAGAACCTGTTCCACTACCTCCAAGAAGGGGAAGAAAACAAAGAAGCAACAACCTGCCTCCATATTCTTCAAACACTCTCAATGAAATCTATGATGATCAACATAAAATGCACTCAAATATTAACAAGCTCACTTAGAAAATGGAGAGAAGAAACCTTATATCTCATATAGTGTCGAGTGAGGATGACGATGAGATGAACTAAGTGTTTATTATTTAGTCTTGGTTGACTATTTATTGCAAGTTTCCCTTCTTTTGTACTTTCCCTTAAATCAAATAAAATATTCTTGATTTTCCTAAGTGTTTATTTGCCAATATGTTTTCATATTTAAGTTATCGAATGCATATATACCTGCCTTTTTTATTTCGATAAATAGTGAGAAGTATACTCTTAGGGGTAGTAGAGTATATTTTCTACTTAATATAGGGGGAGTATAATTAATCTAAACAAATATTTGATATTTCTTTATCCACCTCCCTGAGAGATGTGTTGTCATCATCAAAAAGGGGGAGAATGTGGAACCTTGTTTTGCAAATTATTAATCGAGGAATTTCCATTGAAGACAAACATGCTTTTAATGATGACAACTATTAAAGATGTAACATGGTCTTGATAATGACAACAAGTCCTTGATAACCAAAAAGTGGTTAAAGATGAAACCAGGTCAATAAGAATGAATAAACTTGATTCTCTGATGATGTCATCTAAATGGATTATAACTCAAGCCTCATTTTAAGCGCAAGCAAGTCTCATAAGAATGAAGCATATGATGTAACACCCTAAACCCTGAAACAAGGAATGTACGAAAAATAAAGCAACAATACACATAGGTTGTCACTCTAACACAACATAAACCTTCTCCGTAACACGGGTTATGTAAAACATGCATAATTTAAACACCTCTCATCACATGCTCGCCGTAACATATGCTCATCGCAGCGGAAATAACTTAATAACCAAATAATCCTCATAACATAAAACATAGTTATGGAAAAATTAATTCATCATCAACAAAATGGCAATTAATAACGAATGACAAAACAAAACATTCCCCCGTCTAGCGTTACAAATCAGAGCAACGAAATCTAAATAAACACATCAACAGAAAAAGAAAGAAGAACATACTCAATGTCATCCTTCGGCTTATAAGCAACTACTCTTTTATCTGGTCTTTTGTATCCCAAGGAAGACCGCATAACCACACAAACAACAAAGCGGAGAGAATACATTCATAATATATAATGGTGCAAAAGTATGCAAAGGTAGCCTAAACAAACATAAATAATTAGTCAACACAATTAAATTGCATACATCACAAAAGTATTCTCAATCACCAACGTCAATGTATTCATTCGATACATATGCAAACAATAAATGCAATGTACTCAACACCATGACTCAACAACACATGTGGTACCATTATGGACAAAACAAGTCCATCTCACCCCTGAATCCCCACCATAAGACCATACCACACCAAACACACTACCATCACCATAGGTAACCCTTCAGCGATTCCCATTTGAAAATAGCTACTCGCTCCGGAATCCATACCATCAGACCAGAGCATACCAAAACTGGATCGAAGCCCGTAGACCATGATGCGTGATTAACCATAAAATGCAATATCACTAAATGATCATCATACAATCACCATAATAACAACACTATAACTCTCCATACAAAACAAGTGAATTAATTCAACAACATAATAAACAACATCATTAACCTCCAAACATTAGCCGATTCACATCAATACATCAGAAATTGGAAGAACAAGTCAATTCCATACAACTGAGCGAACGATGCTCGTTCTGGAAGTGTGATGGGTTATCCATCACCAAGTTGATGTCCACCACCGAACACGTCACTCTTGTGATGACCATCTTAACCAATTAATCTCGGGGACCATGATAGTCTACTCGTTAGGCAGTTGACACCCGTCAGCGCCTCCAAAGCGATGAAGACCAAGGGGTCATTAGGGTGAATCAGAAGGTAGAAATTGCATTTTTTTCCATTGGAGTTCAAATCAGAACTTTGATTTCATCTTCCTTGACCCGAAATCGAACAGAAACCTCAAGGGAAATAACATCTAGTATCAATACATCATTTATCCATCAATTATCATGTAAATTCGTCAACTAATCATAGGCTTAACATACCTTTTTCATTAAAACCACAACACACATATGAACACACTTTCATAACAATTCCATCTACAAGAATACGCCATTCTCATGGTAAAGCAGTGCACAAAAATTGCACAACACAACACATAATTATACAATTACATGATTTATTTCATTATCATTATTCATTCATCAAAAATAGAAAAATCTTGAAAAAAAACCTAATGAGATTAAGGATTTATCTCTACCCAATCATGCAATCTACACCATATATGATTAATCCCCCCTTTACCTTAGATTTTCCGGCAAAGTGCATCTTCAAGCTCTAACAATGGAGTTTCCCCTTTGCTCTTTCTCCTAGCCTCTTCTTCTCCCAACTCTGTTTTCTCATGTACTAATCCAAAACCCTTACTAGCTTCTTATTATTAGAGCCCTAATCTCCCTAATTTGTGACTTCTCACCTTGTCCTCACTTATTCCTTTATTCACCAAAATGCCCCTCTTGGCTCTAATTATTATTTTAATAATAATACTAATAACACTCTCCCTTATTCTCTACTATTTTCCATTTTTCTATTTTATTCCAATATTAAATAAAATAACTAGATTTTAATTATTTTGATGATAATAATTCACTTTCTTCTAATATTATTAACTCTATTATTCATTTAAATAACTAGGCTATACACCACCAACTCAAAGCATCAAATACTAATATTAATCATCTAAACACCATCCAATGTACATACAAATAAATTTAAATAATTAAATACACATAACTTCGATTAAAAATATAAATTAGAAAAATAGGGTGTTACAACTCTCCTCCACTTAAGTAATTTTCATCCTAAAAAATTACCTGAAAGAAACAAAGTCAGATACGACTCTCTCACCTGGCTCTCCATCTCCCAAGTCACGCTTCCACCGGCTGGTCATCCCCACACCACCTTCACCAAGGCAATCTCCTTACCACACAACTGCTTCACTTCTTGATCCTCTACCTGCACGGGCGATGCCTCTATAGTTAGGTCATCTCTCACCTGCATATCGTCCACTTGGATCACATGAAACATATTAGGAATGTACCTTCTCAACTAAGATACATGAAACATATCATGAAGATTAGCAAGCAGAGGTGGAAAGGCAATCCGATAGGCCACCTCTACTATCCTTTGCAAAATATGACATGGATCAACAAAACATAGTGTGAGCTTTCGAGACTTCAAAGCTCGACCAACACTAGTTACCAAAGTAAACTCTCAAAAACACATGGTCTCTCTCTTGGAACTTAAGTTCTTTCCTCCCTTCTCATACATTTACTGCACAATCTCATATCCAAGCACAACAGTCTCACCAAATTCATATGAATACAGAGGTGTCCTACACCTCCTACCATACAACGCCTCAAACGGGGTCATTCCAATACTCGTATGGAAATTGTTATTGTAAGTGAACTCAATCAGCAGAAAGTAGTTATCCCAAGCACCTCCTTGTTTTAGCACGCAAGCCCTCAATAGATCCTCCAAGGATTGGATGGTTCACTTCGTCTAACCATTCGTCTGCGGATGATAAGCAGAACTCTACTTTAGTAGTACCTAACACTCCCTACAAACTCTTCCAAAACCTTGATGTAAACCTCATATCTTTATCTGACATAATACTCAATAGGATACCATGTAGGCTAACAATCTTCTCAATATACAACTCACCCAACTTCTCCAAAGGATAATTGGTCTTAATTAGTATAAAATGAGCCGATTTAGTCAGCCTGTCCATAATAACCCAAATGGAATCACATCCCTTCGCCGTCTTTGGAAAACTTGTCAGAAAGTCCATGAAAATACCGTCTCATTTCCATTCAAGGATACTCAACGGGTGCATCAGACCCAACAACTTCTGATTTTCAATCTTCAACTTTTGACAAGCCAAACAAGCATAAACAAAATCAGCTACTTCCTTCTTCATTCCTGGCCACCAAAGCAATTTCTTCAAATCCTGATACATCTTAGTGGCACCAGGATGAATACTCAAACCACTCATATGACCTTCCTCGAGAATACTCTTCTTAAGTTATGGCACATATGGTATACAAACTCCGTCTCTAAACTTCATCAGACCATTCTCGTTGATTTTGAAATCACCTATTTTCCTTGATTAATTAACACGAGCCGATCAACCAATCCCAAGTCGATCTTATGAACTTCTCTAATTTTTTCAAGAATACCACTAGTCAGCTTTAACATACCCAACTTTACATTGTTATGAGTTTCTTCACATACCAAACTCATATCTCTGGATTGCTCGATCAATTCTAATCCTCGAACCATCAGCGTCGACATTTGCAACGACTTCCTACTCAACCCATCAACCACAATATTGGCTTTACCCGGATGGTAACTCAACCCAAAATCATAATCCTTCAGAAACTCGAGCCATCGTCTCCGCCTTATATTCAACTCTTTTTGGTCGAATAGATACTTCAAACTCTTGTAATCACTAGACACCTCAAATATGGAGCCAAACAGATAATGTCTCCAAATATTTAACACGAACTCCACGACTATGAACTCTAGATCATGCATAAGATCATTCCTTTCATGAACCCTCAAATGTCTAGAAGATAAAGCCACAACCTATCCATTATGCATCAATGCACCATTTAGACCCATCTTCAAGGCATCAGAATACACAACAAGGGACTCGCTTAGATTTAGCAAAATCAAAACTCGAACAGACGTCAACTTCTCCTTGAGTTCTTGAAAACTCTCTTCGCAATGCACATCCCAAACATAGGCTTGACCCTTTCGAGTCAACTGAGTTAAAGGCAATGCTAACTTCGAAAATCCTTCAATAAACTTCCTATAGTAACCAACCAACCCAAGTAAACTTATAATCTCTGTAACATACTTTAAAGTCTCCCATTGCAACATATCATCTATCTTCGATGGGTCAACATCAATACCACCATTAGGAATCACATGACCAAGGAAACTCATGGCTCGTAACCAGAATTCACACTTGGACAACTTCTTCTCTCTCAAGATCTGCAACATACCTCTCAGATGCTCAACATGCTCTTCATTAGATTTTGAATATATCAAGATATCATCGATGAATACCACCACAAACTGATCTAAGTACGGATGAAATATTCTATTCATGTACTCCATTAACACTCCAGGAACATTGGACACCCCAAATGACATTACTGAATACTCGTAATGACCATACCTCATCATGAACGCAGTCTTCGAAATTTATTCGACTTCACACGAATCTGATGATAACCCGACGTAAATCAATCTTTCTAAACACACATGCAACTACCAACTAAAACATCAAATCATCAATCCTCGTAAGTCGATACTTGTTCTTGATTGTAACCTTATTCAACTATTGATAGTCAACACACAATCTCATGCTACCATCTTTCTTCTTTACCAATAACACCGACACTCCCCATGGTGAAACACTCGGTCGAACAAGCTTCTTCTCAAGCAGTTGTTCCAATTGCTTCTCCAATCACTCAACTTTGAAGTAGAAATTCTATAAGGATCCACCGACACAGGACTAGTACCAAGTACTAGGTCTATAGCGAACTCAACTTTATGCTCTCGCGACAAATCACTGATATCATCTGGAAACACTTCTAGAAATTCACACACCACTGGTAATTCACAAGTTGAATCTTTGCTGTCAACCTTCATAGAAGTTAATATCCTAAATACTTCAGCGTCACCTTTCATAGACTCGTCCACTTGCTTAGCAGAAATGAACAAGTCATCACTAGCATCAAACTCTTGAAATGATATTGTCTTGTCTAAACAATTTTTAGGAACATGGTTGAACTCCAACCAGATCATTCCAAGGATAACACCGGGTTTATTTAATGGTAAACAAACTAAGTCCATCATAAAACTCTTACCATAAATATCCAACAGACAATTTAAACAAACCCACGAAGTAGTTACGGGACCCAGAGTTAGGGTATCAACAATCATACTCCCAACCATATAAGACAACTTTAAACTTAACCTCTCAGCACAATCAAGAGAAATAAATGAATGTGTTGTACCCGTGACAATAATAACAATCAGATTAATACCATTAATAAAACAGACACCTCAAATCAATTTGTCTGAGCTAGTAATCTATGACACAATCAAAGAAAAAACCTTCCCTCCAGCCAACTTCCCACAATTATAACAAGTCGGGCCAACACTCTTGTAATCTGCAATACGTTGACTTGTCTTCCCACATTTAAAGCACCTCAAAATGTTATTCTTGCACTCATTAGCACAGTGGCCCAAGTCACCACACTTGAAACACTTGACAGAAGCATAAGTCTCTCCCTCACTTGGCTTTTTCTCATCTGAAGGTGTCTGCTTCCCTTTGTCAGTTGGAGCACTATTTGGTTTCCTATGATATTGATTCCTCCCTTTCTTCTCACCAATACTCTTATAGTGAGCAGAACGAGCCTTACTATCCTCGTTATAAATCCTACACTTATTCACCAACATAGGAAATCGGCGAATCTCCTAGTACCCAACTCCATGCTTAATCTTAGAAAGTGGTTCACTCTTGAACTTGATACACTTTGAACCCTCAGCAGTAACACCATTGTAGTGAGGACAACACTTCAAAAGCTCTTCGAACCTAGCAGCGTATTCAGCAACAATCATATTCCCCCTGCTTAAGTTTGAGGAACTCGATCTTCTTTTTACTTCTCACATCCTCTGAAAAGTACTTCCCTAGAAAATGAACTCGGAACACAACCCAAGTAATCTCAGTACCAACAGCTTCCAGTCTCTGCCGCATATTACCCCGCCAATCTTCAGCCTCTTCAAACAATATGTGAGTACCAAAATCACCTTCTGAACTTTCGTTCAAACCATCACTCAGAAAATATTTTCAATTTCTCTTAGCCATGCCTGACCACCCTCTGGGTCATATCTTCCCTTGAAATTCGGTGGCTTGTTTCTTTGAAATTTTTCCAGTCCAAGGAACTCATCATTACCACCTTGATGATTTTGCTACCCCTTGTCAAAGCATTAACAATCACACAATTGTTTCTTCCAGCCATTACTCTCTACACCATCAAACAAACATCAAAATAAATAATGCATCGATAATGAACACACACGTGTCGCATACTAAGGACAATTAACATGTCAAAAACTTGGCCGAATAGACCGACCTGATTTTATGCCACTATGTAACACCCTAAACCCTGAAATGTGGAATGTACGAAAAATAAAGCAATAATACACATGGGTGTCACTCAAACACAATATAAACCTTCTCCACAACACGAGTTATGTAAAACATGCATAATTTAAATACTTATCATCACATGCGCGCCTTAACATAGGCTCAACACAATGGAAATAACTCAATAACCAAATAATCCTCATAACATAAAACATATTTATGGCAAAATGCCTTCAGCATCAAGAACATCGTAATTAATAACGAATAGCAAAAAAAAAACATTCGCTCGCCCAGTGTTACAAATCAGAGAAACAAAATCTAAATAAACACATAGATGGAAAAAGAAAGAAGAACAACTTCAACACCGTTCTTCAGCTTCTGAGAAGCTACTTATTTATTTGCTCTTCTGTAACCCAAGGAGGAGCACAAAACAACAAAAACAACAAAGGGGGTGATAATACACTCATAATATATAATGGTGCAAAAGTATGCAAGTGTCGCGGTGAGAATCGGAGACCAAGCTATTGGATTAACTTGACTCGTAAAACATTGATATCACCACCGAAAATTTATTTTTCCAAAGGAAGGGGAAAAGATTCAAAATAATTCCTAAATAAACATGCATAGCAAATAGTAAAACTAGGAGCAACGCAAGTAGAGATCGAAGGTACGGGGGTTGGTTATGCAAAGGAAAGGTATTGGCACCCTAAACATCTATAATATTCTACGGGAACCTTTTGATTTTATCTATGTTTTTTAAGATTTGTTTGCATTTTTATGGCAAGTCAAAGTTTTACTATAATAAAGGGGTAAAAATTTTTTTGCAAAGTTTTACTTGACTAAAGGCAAGTCAAAGTTTGAGTTGATATGCTTCATGCGTATTAAAGAATTTGTAATTGAAAGTTCCATTGACTAAAAGTAAGTCAAGTGTTATGTTTGAAATGCTTCATGTGTACTAAAGCATTTTCAAGTGTAGTTGAAAGATCCATTGACTAAAGGTAAGTCAAGGTTTGAATGAGTGTTTTAATTTAAAAATAGGGTAGGGTTAATGCATGAATGAACAAATAAAGTCAACAAACAAACAGACAGTATATGACTAAGAAGTCAACATATCCTTTCCCTTGGATTTAGGTACATAAAAATACATAAATTGGTAAGCCATGAACAAGCTACTTACATGTTTTTGAAGTATGATGATCATAAATGAGACATGACAAAGGTTTACATAACACCACAGGAGATAGCACATGAACAAGTATGAGATACGTATTCAATCATCATGGGAGTTTATAAAGGAAATACTTGAATGAAGTGATAAACAACTACAAGATATGGATATAACATCATAAATTGGGATAAAATTACAAGACATGTTTTAAACAAGTGTACATTACTCAAAACAAGGGTATTAAACCATATAAGACAAGTATCATAATCAAGATGTATGGTTTTCAAGTCAAGTTGTGACAAGAGAAGGATATTCAAACATGTATCATATGAACATGGTATGGACAAAGTAAAATCCTAAGTGGATCAATATGCATACAAGTTAAACAAGAGCATGTTATGGACAAGTTTATACCTAAACCCTAATCATGGCATGAATAAGAAATAAGCAAGTGGAAACTCTAATCATCTCCTAACCATTCACTCAAACATGTTTTCAAGGTGAATCAATTGATACATTGTATGAAGATAATCAAGTTCAAACATATTAAGGATAACAATCAACACTTGAAAGAGTGTTCTATGATCATACAAACATTCAACGACAAGAAAAACAAGAGATGGACCAAAGGAGTTGTTTAGGATCCTTAAAATAAACTTAAAAACAACATGTTTTCCATCCAATAAAAATTGGTTAAATAAATAACATTTTTTGGGATTTTTTGGTGTCATCATAAAATAGACATTCTCATGAACACGTGACAAAAAGAATGGGTCAAAAATGTTAAGGGATCATGAAGTTATGGATATTTGAAGTTATGAAGAAAAATGAACATTTAACAAGTGAGAAAAAATAAACATTACATTGTCCAGGTTCAAATCCACGTCCTTGGGGTTCCATGTACTGTTTAGAAAAAATAAAAACCAAAGTCTGGGGCGAGGGGGATTCAAAACCCAGACCTTTTAGTTACAAGTGACTTTGGACGCGCAGTTCTACCATTGGGGTGGCTACACATCCTTTAATTAAAATGCAAACACTTGTATATATTATATAACACGTATCATTTGACTTTTTTCAATGCTAACTCAGCATCATCTTCAACCTCTCTCTCTAAGTTTCATTTTTTTCTCCATTATTTTTCCAATCTTCCATCAATCATATCTCTCTCATTTCTCAACCATTTTTCATGAAATAAAGATAAAAATTGCTTAGAAAAATGTAAGGAACACAATGGTATGGTAGGTTTTATCTAATACTCAAAGATGAAGATACACGAAGATAAAAACCAGAACTGAAACTTTAGGTTTCAAGCAACTTAAATTCACATAAACAACAATATAAATGACATGTAAGCTAATGATCCTTCTTAACACAATAAATACTACATGTTTGCTTCAGAAATCAAAATGAAATGACGTATGTATGATGAGTTTCAAAGTGAAAGAATATACCTATTGTAGCAAGGTCCAATGCCTCTTCACCATTCCTTCCAGCTACTGTTTGATGCCTCTCCTAATGCTTATGAGTTCCCAGAAGATGATTGGAACCTTTGGTTTGCAGAATACACGAGCCAAATGAGAGAATGGAGGTTAAGGTTGAAAAGATCTCAAGAATGGAGTTTTTATTGGAAAGCTTGTTGTATGTATAGATGAAGCTTTGTCCTCTATTCATAGGGATCCTTGAGGGGTCAAGAAGCCTCAGATATCATAAAATAATCATGGTTTGTACTTCATTGCTTGCTTGGTTGGTTCTTGCACAATTCTCCAAGTGGGAAGCATGGAAAAAAAGAGGAGTTCATGAAGTGTTTTGTGTTGTCCTTGCTGAAGAATATAGGTTGACTTGAGGCTTGGAGTTGGTATGTATCAAATCTAAGTCCATTTGGGAGCTCAATGGTACCTCTTATTGGATTAAAGCTACTTTGTGCAACAAGTGGAATAGTTCATTGTGTATTGGTTTAGTTACTTGAATAATAGCTCAAAAGTGGGTGAAATATTTTGATTATGGGGGATTTAGAAGCAAGAAGTACGTGTACTTGTGGATTTGTTTGGATTTGTAATGTACTTTGGCTTGGAATTTGACTTATGAACCATTCCATGAGGTTGTCTTTCCAAATTCGATTCTCTTAGTTCAGGCATGGGAATTTCTTGATTTTGGACATTTTGGAAAGATGGAATCATGATCTACAACTTTAATGTTGATCACTTTTCTTGAATCAGTTGGGATCTTGGTTAAAAATTGGTATAAAGTTGTTCACTTGACTAGGTCAACATGCTGAAAATTTCACCAAGTGTTTTATCACTTGGCAAACAAATGAATCATCCACTGCATGGCCTCATATCTCCTCATTTGTGCATTTTTTGAGGCTTCATCACCTATGACAAAGTTGAAGTATGAAGAAATTTGTTTAATTTGATCATTGGAGCAAAGAAAATGGTGGCTTGGATCACAAGTTATGGCCTTGGAAAGTTGGGTACTTGGACATGATTTTTAGGGACTTGGTAAAAATTTCAAATTCTCCATCTTTGCCTATTTCACAAGTAACCTTGATTTTCTTGACTAAACTTGATCAAATGATCAATGATCATATTTTCATAATCCTTGACTTGAAAAGTCCATAGTTGACTAAAAATCATAAAAGTCAAACTTTGACTTTAAGCATTTGTTGACTTTTTCATCAGTTGTGTTCAAACTTTCATTTGTTTGTGAATCTAACCTCTTGAGCCATCTGAATTGTATGAGTGGGTTATGAGTACACATTTGAATACCTTGGGTCATGCCTCAATCCATAGGATCATGCTTTGGTCAAAGAGCCAACATTAAGCTGACTTTGACTAAAACCCTAATTTTGAGTGTTAGATGAATTGTGGCTTGATGAACTTGAATTGAGGTGGGCACAAACTTTGGTTGTTGATGGAGGGAGACTCTTGATCACCTTGATATATCTATGATCCCACTAAGCCTTGATTGATCCATCCCTTGTACTTCTTGATGCCAAAACCCTAACTTGCAAACAAAGTAAAGTAAGACATATATATTTTCTATATTTTTGTGGGGTTAGTAAAGTATAAGGATATACACAAAAGTATTTGATGACCATGATGTTGTGCAAATGATACAAATGATAAGGTATCTTAGGTGTGAAAATTAGGGTATTACAACAAGAGTAGCCTAAACAAACATCAACAATTAGTCAATACAATTCAATTGAATACATCCCCAAAGTATTCTCAATCACCAACATCAACATACACATTAGATATGTATGAAAACAATGGATGTGATGTACTCAACACCATGATTCAACAATGCATGTGGTACCATTATGGATAACATAAGTCCATCTCACTCCTGAATCCCCACCATAGGACCAAAGCACACCAAACTCACCACCATAACCATAGGTAATACTTAATTGATTCCAATATGGAACCAGCTACTCGCTCCTGAATCCACACCATCAGACCAGAGCACACCAAAACTGGACTGAAGCTCGTACAGCATGATGCATGATTCACCATAACATGCAATATCACTAAATGATCACCATATAATCACAATAATAACAACAACAACATTCTCCATACAAACAAGTGAGTTAATTAAACAACATAATAATAAACAACATCATAAACCTCTAAACAGTGGCCAAATAGTAAGCGATTCATAACAACATATCATAAATTGGAAAAACAAGTTAATTCCACACAACTGAGCGAATGACGCTCATTCTAGCAGCGTGACAAGTTACCCATCACCAAGGTGACGCCCGTTACCGAACACATCACCCTTGTGATGATCATCTTAACTAATTAAACCTAGGAACCGTGACGGTCTACCCGTCAGGAAGCTGACGCCCATCAGCGCCTCTAAAACGATCAAGACCAGGGCGTCATTAGGGTGACGCCAATCACCCTAAAGCAGAAGGCAGAAATTTAATTTTTCCACTGGAGTTCAAATCATAAATCTGATTTCATCTGCCTTGACCCAAAAAAGAACATGAACATCAAGGGAAATAACATCTAGTATCAATACATCATCCATCCATCAATTATCTTGAAAATTCATCAATTAATCATGGATTTAACATACCTTTTTCATCAAAACCACACCACACATATGCACAGACTTTCATACCAATTCCATCAACAATAACACATCATTCTCATGGCAAAACAGTGCACAAAAATTGAACAACACAACACATAATCATACAATTACATAATTTATCTCATGTTCATTATTCATTCATCAAAAAGAGAAAAATCGTGAAAAACCCTATTGGGATTAAGGATTTCCCTCTACCCAATCATGCAATCTACACCATATTAAGAGTAATCCCCTACCTTGGATTTTTCAGCAAAGTGCACCAACAAGCTCTAACAATGGAGTTTTCCCTTTGCTCTTTCTCCTAACCTATTCTTCTCCCAATTCTGTTTTTCTCACGTACTAATCCCAAACCCTTACTAACTTCTTATTATTAGAGACTTAATCTCCCTAATTAGCAATTTCTCACCTTGTTCTCGCTTATTCCTTTATTCACCAAAATACCCCTCTTAGCTCTAATTATTATTTTAATAATAATAATAATAATATTCTCCCTTATTCTCTACTATTTTCCACCTTTCTATTTTATTCAAATATTAAATAAAATAACTAGATTCTAATTATTTTAATAATAATAATTTACATTCTTCTAATATTATTAACTCTATTATTTGTTTAAATAACTATGATATGTACCACCAACTTAAAGCCTCAAATACTAATATTAACCATTCAAACACCATCTAGTGTACATGCAAATCAATTTAAATAATTAAATACACACAACTTCAAATAAAATAAATAAATTAGAAAAATGGGGTGTTACAACTAACAAGCTTAAAATTTATGAAAGCTTACATCAATACGTTTGAGTTGCACTATAAAAGCATAAGGGATTTCTTGTAAAGTGCATGGTTAATCACACACACACGCACACACAAACAAGTCTTTGAAACTTTCTTTTCTCAAGAAAATATTTTCGAAAATGCTTTGAAGTTGTGCCAGATGAGTTAGAAGTTATCATAAAAGCTTTGGGATTTTTTTTTATTTGCCAATCGATTGGCACCTTAACCCAATCAATTGGGTTAGTTCAAAAATATGCCCTAAGCCATTAAGACAACGTCTTAATGATGGGTAACAACTGAATATCTTTTCTTTTCTTTTTGAACATATGAATCGATGAATTTTAGGCCTACCAATCAAATGGTGCATGATGCCAATCAATTGGCACATCAATTATGGCCATAAAACATTTCCTTTTTTGTGTCAACATTTAGCCTATAAATAGAGGCCCCTTTCTATATATTTTTACATCCAGAAACGTGACCTCTCATTCCCCACTTCTCACTTTTCACTCTCTCTCCCTAAAATTCTTTTATTTACTTTCTCTCACTAAATTTTTGTCTTAGCGCTTTCGAGAAAGCCATTTTGCGGGTGAGGAAATTTTTATTCCAAAAGGGTAGATTTGTAAGTTCACCAAGGAAGTTTATTGTTACCTTGGTTGAACAATTTATCCATTAGGGATTATTTTTTTCGTGTTCAAAGCTAAACTCGTGAAAAGATTTGGTTTGAGGATTGTGTGATCAACTCTTTGTTTAGGTTTCAAGATTAGTCTATTGTAAACATCTCACAGGTTCTTGGTTAGACCTGTATAAGACCAAGTTTCAATTTGCGAGCTCAGCCCGATGTTGTAGCGAGGTATTCATTACCTTTAGGTTTATTGATTAAACCAAAAGTAAACATACAATTCGAGTCGCCACCACACTTTTATTTGTCCAAAGGAAAGGCTAAAAAGCGAACAAAAGCCAAGTAAGAAGTTTTATCAAATCAAAAACTAATAAAAATGTCAGAGATCTAGGTAAGGGGTTGGTTATGAGATGGGAAGGTTTTAAGCACCCAAAACATCCTTAGTACTCTAAGGGAACCTCTTTTTGTGTGTTGTAAGTTGGTATTTGTGAAAATATGTGCAAAAGATTGAGGAGATGAGAAAAGAATAGATTATATTTATAATTTTGTTGTTTGATTGGATGAACCCATTGCCTACGTACCATCACAAAGGTAGGATCAAAACCTCGTAGTTCGGGGGTAAAAATCACAAAGATTAGTGAATTGATTAGATCAAAAGCCTTAAGGTCTTTTGTTATCAAAGGGAGAAAACTCAACCTAAACCGACAATCCACCATGTGAGGAGAACTTCAACATACTAGTGAGGGGTTAACCCTATAATAAGTATGGAAGACTTATAGTTCAATCACTAAGGATAAGGTGAGGTTTACATCAACCACTATGATAACTCAAACCTATGGCTAATGTTTATGAAATGTTTTAGCAAAGATGGACATTGGAACCACAAAATCAACTTGAAGTGAGTTATATTTACAAGTTTGATTTATTTACAAAATGAAGTCAAAGTTGAATTAAGGTTTATTCACAATGAGTATTGAAGAAAAGAGTTTGAAAAATCAAAGGCAAAAGGCCTAGGTTTTTAATTTGAAACAAAGTCAAAGTTTGCACATAAATGAATTTGGCTTGGGTTAGAGTGGAGAGAAGAAGAGAAGGGCTAGTCCTAAAGCACACAAAGATAAGAGAAGAGATGAAACCCTTGGAGTTCCTTTTCTTGAAATCATAGAGATGATTCAAGATGCTCCTTTCCTTTGGACTTAGCAATCACTCAAGCAATTAAACAAATATTATATTCAAGCTCCTAGGATCTCCATTTGGCTTGTCTCTCTTAACTTGGCTACTCATGACAATGGTCCTTCTTACCATCTCAAGATGGAATCCCTATCACACAAGAACAAACATCAAAAGTTCACAACACAATAAGAGGAATGGACAAAGAATGAGTTTAGATTAGGAAGTCCTTTGAAGTCAACTTTAAGACTTAGCATTCTAAAGGCATGAGGCCTAGTTACTCTTCAACAAGTTTAGCATTATAAAGGCATGAGACCTAGTTGCTCTTGAACTCCTTTAAGCATGGGTAAGGTCCTAATTCTAAGTCCTTTCTCCTTTATGCATTGGGTTTACACAAACAAAGACAAAACAAACACAAAGCAACAATATATTTATATACAATAATGAGCTCAAATGAGCAAAGGGAAAATGGCTTAAACATAAAATATGTGCTCAAGTGAGCAAAATGAAAAGCAATATGAATAAATGAGCAAGAAGTAAATTGTATTAAAGTAAATTGCAAGAAATTAAATGCTTGAATTAAAGTTAGTAGTTAGTGGTTATGTTAGTTGGTCATAAGACAATTTAGCGCTATGTTAAGCAATCGTAAGTGGACTAATGTAGTAGTCACACCTATCTGAGGTCGTTCAATAAAACTATAGGTAAATAAACACAAGTTAGAGATCATGATTAGTAAGCCAAGCTCCTACAACTTGCCATGCCAAAAGAAAAGAGGAAATCCTTGTATAGACTTTAGGTTTTTTGCTTGACCAAGAAGCAACCTATCTTGGACACAAATCAACTCACTTGATCATGGATCAAGTTGAGTATGATTTGGATCAAAGAAGGTTAAACCTCTCATATGTCAAGACTAACCATAAGACATTAACTCATTGGCCAAAATAAGAAGAAATAAGATGAAGATGAAATGAATAAAAGGAGAATTCAAAAGTCAAATGCAATTGGTCAAAAGTGAATCAAATCATCATCAACCAATGCTAAACAGAAGAGAAATGAAGATTAGAAGTCAACAAGTCAACCATATTTTTTGGTATTTTTGGAAGTAAAATAAATGCAAAATTAAAATAAACAAAATATGGTCAAACCTCAAATTCAATTCAAATCAACTTAAACAAGTCCAATTAAATTCTCATAGGTCTAACATGGTCAAACAAGGTTTGACAAACTTTTTCAACAAATTTTGAAATAAGAAACTATTTTAAAACAATTAAAAACAATACAAATAACACAATATGAATTAAAATCTCAAATAAATCTCAAATCAATTAAGAAATTGATGAGACTATTTTTCATTGACTCATCATGATTCATATGTGTTAAGAAAATATTTTTGGAATTTTCAGATATCAAAAAGTATTTAAAATGAATTAAAAACTATTAAAACCAAATAATTCATAAAAAATATTAAATGAAGTCACAAAAATAATTAAAAATCAAAATATGAAACTAGATTTTTCAAGAATTTTTTTGCCATTGGTCTCATATTTTTGTAACTTCAAATAAAATATTTATGAATTTTTGAAAATAAAAGGAATTAAATGGAAATAAAACAGAAAATAGAAAATAGGAAAATTGCACTGCCATTGGATTTGCTTCACTAATTGACGTGGCGCCATCACACGGTCCAGAGGCGCGGTCTCACCATGGTCTTAAGTCAAGCGCATCACATTTGGAATTAAAATAAGTCAAATGAATCAATGGCCACGATTATAACATTTGAGCAAGATCTGAGGGACATGAAGCATCCATGTGGGGATGGTGGTGGAAACCACCATCTTCTCCGGCCAGAGAACCAACTCTGGCCACCACGCGCAGGGTTTCAAAAGTTAACCAAAATAATCAAGCCAGGCATCAAAATGAAGCTCGGGTGATGTACATCACCCCTGTAACCTTGGATCTTCCTCAATGTTTCTATTTACAGAGAAACAAGAGCTTGAAGATCATGGTGTTTGATCTGAAATGTCACAATTCATGAAATTAAGACCACCACTGGCCTGCCTCTTGCTCGAGGACTTCAGAAAACTATTCAAACTCAAGCAATTCACATGGTATAGCAAGATCCAAATCAAAACAGGTGAGTGATATACCTCTGAAATGTAGCTTTGAACAACACGGTCTCTTCAAGCTTTTGATCCCAATTTGATCTGGAGATGTGATGAGGATGCAAGGCTAAGGAATTAAGTCTTGAAATTCAAGCTTGAAATTGAGAAATGAAAATTGAAATTCCTTTGAGTAAGGTTAGGTTTTGAATTCTGCAGGGTTTCAGATCACCTTGAGGTTGAAATTTGAATGAGATAACACTTCTATTTATAGCTGAGCTTGAGGAAATGAGGTGCAATGCTCGTGTGCATGAATTTTGGGTCCTCCATGCATGGGCCTATACAGGCGCATGTGAGGCCCAAAAATGGATGGAAATGCAAGATGAGCTCAAGTGGAAATAATTCGGACGTGCAGCTGGCTTGGCATTAGCTTGTACATCAAGTTATAATGTGAATTGCAAAATTGAACATAAACATTCACCTCTTCTAAAGTCCCACATGGAGAATCCAAAAATGGTCATGTGAGTAATGGTTGGAAAGCTCTTGACATAAGGAGTAAACGTTATGTTGGGAAAAAATCCATTTGAAGTTTGGAAATTTATGAAAACTGACTTTGAAGTTTGGGGTACAAAACATGTCTTTGAAAAATTTTCCAAAAACAAACAACTCCAAGCCCTTCTGTTTCAATGATGCAAGCCTCAAATGGAAAAACTTTCAACATCAAAAGTTGTATCTCAGTGATCCTCATTTTAGTCAGATGACTTGACTGGTCAAGTTCTCAAGGCCAAACTTCAAATCTTAATGAATGAATGATTGAGGATACTCGCATAACCTCATATATGCATAAAATAATGAATGAAAGAACTTCCCTTGATTGAATTTGATCATAGGTTGAGGTTGCTTCATGAGCAAGGCACAGTTGAAGCACAATTGAATTAGGGTTTCCTTGGGAAACAATCCTCAAGCCCCTTGGGTTATCTTGATCAAATTGGAAAATTGAGATACTTGGGAGCAATATATGATGATTAAGAGCTTTGTAGACCATTTTCATGCTTTCTCTCATCTTCATCTGGCCATTTCATTGAGCTTAGGAGCCTCCTAGGAGCATTGTGGCACATGATCACTTGAGCTTCAAAACAAAAAGAGTTAGTGACATATTTTTATGCTTTTGGTTAGTAATCAAAGTAATAAAAGCAATAGTATACAATTCAAGCATGCTTGGTGGTCTCAAACCACTCACACAAGTCCCACCTCTAGGGTTAAGGAGCCACACATGCTATGATCCTTGAGGTAATGCATTGAGCAAATGATATGATGCCATGAGGGATCTTAGGGTCAAAATTAGGGTCTTAAAGATGTTAAAATCTCTCCAAGGTTCAAGATCATCCCATCTAAAATCTTAGTTTGAAGCTTGAAGACTAACCGTGTAACAACCCACTAGTATGTGTCTAGAATCATATTAGTAAAACGTAAAAATTTTGGTACTTAGAACATACAAAATCTATAGCTAAAATGTATACAATATATTTGCCCACAAAAGAATGCACAGCGGAAAATAAGAACAGGTATGGTCTTAGTTGGTTGCGGTAAAGCATCAAGTAAAAGTAAGTAATTTTTTATCATCTCCACATGGATTAGCGCGACATCAAATTCCATTCAATGATCTCTATGTTTCTAAGCTTGTGTTTGCAAGAGTTTGAAAGTAAAAAGATGCGGAAAGTAAAACATATACACAAGTAATTAAAGTAACAGAGAGAACTCGTCAGGAATGAATTTCATCCACCTATCTAATATGCAAATCTACTACTCAATTGTACACAACCTAAAGCACTTATCAATATCATCACGTATCGCTCACATCAGTATCCATGTCTGCAACATTGACGAGAGTTCTACCGTATTATCTATTCAACGATCTCTCAGCCTATCAAATAATATGGAGCATTAAGGTTCAATACTCACACAAATGTTAGATCTAAATCTATGTCTAGAGTTTAGCATCTAACAAATGATTATCCTAGATCTAGATTCGAAGAGTATTTATCAATAACGGTTCAAATCAATAGATAAACAAGTAAATAAGGATAACATTGATATAGATTCATAAAATAGATCGTATACAATGTCGTAATTAATAAATATATATACCATCAAAGTAAACTTACATAAGAACCAAACAAGAGAGGTACAAAGAGAAGAATAAAGATGAATAAGAATGTTTCCACATGTCAAGTAGATTGATGCAAATCCCATTCTGGATCTTCAAGATTGCAACCTCTAAAGTTGTTTCTAAGCTACTCTCCACAAAAAATGGTAGTGACGGAATTGGGGTTAAAATTTCCCAAAACCCTCCCTAAAAAAATGTGTACAAATGAATATATATAAGGGCTGAAAAAGTGAAACCGCGCTAATCCCGTGCAGAGATCGCTTAGCGCGATCAACAAAAATACACTTGAACCGCCTTTATTCGCGTTAAGCACACTCCTAGCGTGAATCTCCCAATTTCCTCTTGCCTTTTGTTTCTCTAAGCGTGCTAGGACCGTGCTAAGCCCGCTTTGCAAAACTTTGAATCTTCCAAAATGAAACTTTGGGTCTTGCTTTGTGCTAGCAAGTATTCAAGGCTTCCAATAGGCTATAAAACCTACAAAACTGCACAAATTTGATCAAACAAAGTATATTTACATGAAAATGAAACCTACACAATATTTACACAAAAAATGAGGTTTACCGAAGAAAATCAAATGAGACAAGTTAATAAGTGACACTAAACTACACACATATATAACACAATTTTGTAACTTATCAAACTCTTCCCAACTTAAAACTTTGTTTATCTTCAAACAAGAATCTAACAAGCCTAAAGAAACAAGAACAACCTCCAAGATTTTATGATCAAACAACTTTTTACAAACTGAAACAAATGCATGGTTCAAATTTCAAAAGTACAAGCTAAGCAATGCTTACCACTATACTACAATAATACCATGACTGTGAAACAAATTCTAAGCACAAAACACATGTCAAAAATTATAAAGCAATACATTTTCAAAGATGAATCACACCTAACATACAACTTCATCGATGGATGAAGAACAAATATGAGGGACTTGACTCACACCCAATAATCTTACTAACATCTAGATCAAATTATTCATTTATCCGAAAAATTCATATCGAAAGCATAAAACACAAATCACAAGGACTTCAAGGGTTGTAATGTGGCTTGGGTAACAAAGAAAGGTCTTATCTCAAGGTAATTGAAACAAAAGCTTTCCTAATCAAGTGAGAGTGATCATTTCTCACAATCTCAAACATTCACAAATTTCATTCATGTTTCTCTCATTGCACAATTGTTACACCTTTTCACTCACTTATTAGCACAATTTATTTTCTTTTTTTTCTTTTTCAATGCTTTTTCTTTTTTCTTTTCTTTTTCTTTCTCAACCTCATAGCAACCAACCTTTTCTCCCCAACTTAAATGCAACCAATCATTGTAATGTGATTGCTCACGAACTTTCTAAGGCAAAGTTAAAAATTCAAACCACAATTTATGGTTGAGGGTTCAAGAAAAAAGTTCAGAATCCAATCTAAAATCAACAATGAACTAATTAGCTATGTACAAGTTCCACAAGTTAACATCAAAATGGATCCTGACACAAGGCTCAAAGGGGTAAGCAACTTCTCACTCACTCACAATGTAGGCTACTTTTTGGTCAAGTGGTTGTGCTCAAAACCAAACAAAATGCCTTGATCATTTTAGTGCTTTCATACAAATCAACATAAATTCAATATTAAACATAATTCAAACGAGTTAAAACAAGAATTATTGGTATCCTATGCATATAGTGAACAATGGAAAGGCTCCTCATATTTGAATATGATCTAAAGTGATTCAGTTATGAACAAGTATTGCAAAAGAATGAATGTCATGGCATTTACATAAAGCCTAAGTTTCATATTCATGTTATGTTATAAAAAGCATTAAACATTTACCTTAACAATTCACTTTCCTTTCAAACTTTTATCATTACCATAACATTTTCTTGATGACGCATTCAAACTTGAAACAATCACTCCATGTTTCCTCAAGCCAATCAAAGACAAGCTTTTTGGACAAACACAAAACAATTTTCTAACAACTTAACAACTTAAAATTAAATTACTACTAAACATAAAACAAAATAAGTTCAAAATGGGTCAAAAGACCTAGGTGAAAGTGGATAAAAGGATAAGATATTTTTCCATGTGTAGCAGAGCGTGCTAAGCGCCCTCTAGTTACGCTAAGCGACATCAGCAAAACAAGGTTTTTCAAAAATGCCAATTTTTTTTAAGCTTTCCATCCACTCTTACTCTTTAATAAGTATACTACTAAATGAAAAGCTATTAAAGAATTAAAAGGTTGGGTTGCCTCCCAACAAGCGCTTGTTTTACGTCATTATCTCGACGCCTTTATGTATTAGACGCTCCTCCATGTTGCCTCTTTTGTGTGGCTAGTTGTTCACCCAAAAGCTACCCATAACCAACACTTGAGCAAATATGATGGAAAATAAGAATATATATATATATATATATATATAATATAAACAAGTATGGAAAAAAGTACAAAGAAAGTATCTATACAATATATAGGTGTTTATATGCAAGTATCTATATATTATACACAAATGTACATAGCTTAAAAAGATAGAAACTATTGTGATACTTTCAATATCTAAACACCAATCCCCCGCAACGACGCCATTTTGTTGGTTGTGGTAAAGTAGCAAGCAAAAGTAAGTATTTTGTTTTATTGTCTCCACAGGGGTTAATGCGGAATCAAATGCCTTTTAACGGTCTCTACGTTTCTAAGCTTATGTTTGCAAGAGTTTGAAAGTAAAAAGATCGTAAAGTAAAACACATGCACAAGTAATTAAAGTAACGAAGAGAACACGTCATGAATGAATTTCATCTACCTATCTAATACGCAAATCTACCAATCAGTTGTACACAATCTAAAGCACTTATCAATATCATCATCTATCGCTCACATCAGTGTCCATGTCTGCAATGCTGACGAGAGTTATGCCGTATTGTCTAATCCACGATCTCTCAGCCTATCAAATAATACGGAGCATTAAGATTTAATACTAATGTGAATGTTAGATCTAAATCTATGTCTAAAGTTTAGCGTCTAATAGATGATTATCCTAGATCTAGATTCGAAGAGTATTTCTCAATAATGGTTCAAATAAATAGATAAACAAGTAAACAAGGATAATATCAATATAGATTCATAAAATAGATTGTATACAACACCATGATTAATAAATATATATACTATCAAAGTAAACTTACATACAAACCCAATAAGAGAGGTACAAAGAGAAGAATTAAGATGAACAAGAATTTATCCACGTGTAGTAGATTGATGCAAATCGCACTCCGGATCTTCAATATTGTAACCCCTAATGTTGTTTCTACGCTAATCTCCACAAAAATGATGGTGATGGAATTGGGGTTAAAACTTCCCAAAACCCTCACTAAAAAATATGTGTACAAATGAATATATAGGGGCTAAAAAAGTGAAATCACCCTAAGCCCGTGTATAGCTTGCTTAGCGTGATCAGAAAAAATACACTTAAACCACCTTGATTCACGCTAAGCACACTCCTAGCACAAATCTCCCAATTTCCTCCTGCCTTTTGTTTCTCTAAGCACGTTAGGACCGCGCTAAGCCCACTTTGCAAAACTTTGAATATTCCAAAATAGATCTTTGGGTCTTGCTTTGTGCTAGCAAGTATCTAAGGCTTCCAATAGGCTATAAAACCTACAAAACTGCACAAATTTGATCAAACAAAAGATATTTACATGAAAATGCAAACTACACAATATTTACACAAAATTTGAGGTTTACCTAAGAAAATCAAATGAGACAAGTTAATAAGTGACACTAAACTACACACATATTTAACACAATTTTGGAACTTATCAGTCTTCAAGCCATCAGTTCATCAAAATTTATTGATCCCGGGCTTCTCACAAATTCTCCATCTGTATCCTATAGTCACGACAGACGGATGCCTGTACAAGTCTCCACTGAGATCATCTCCTTTCAAGTTCTTTAAGTCCCACTCCTTAGGACGCTAAAGCCTATGAGTGTCACACACCTAGGGATTGCTCACTCTGAACACAACAAGATAGGTTTGACTTGATAAGACTTAACTCGTAAGGTTATGCCTCGCATGCGATCATCCACCTAAAACACACATAAGAGATTCTAATGATTATACTACCAGCATGAACACCATGGCTCCAACTAATGTCATAGTCTGCAATCATCTCTCTAATTCTCTAGATAACCACTAGTTTCTATTCACCTAATCACTCGATGCCTAGTGTAGTTCTACGACCTTACTCAGGGTTAGATGAACTATAACTAGCAGGGAACGTGGCCTACTATACTCCGCACATTCATTCACCTCAATTGCCGCCTAGTTTAGTTTAGGACTTAGGCAGGTCAAAATAAGGAATGAGATACAGTAATCCCTTCTCCAACTTGGTACATATGATTTTCCCAAATTGGAAAACAACGCATTCACATATTCTGCAAATCCTTAACTATATCACTTCTTATTGCTTAGGGTAAATTGAGTAGAGTTATAATCCAACACCTCGTCGATTCAAGTATTTCCTGCACACCAGGGCAACCAAAAGGGTCTGATATCTGTATCTAAACACCCAAAGTTCTCCATTCAACAGGTTCTCAAATCATATATGTCACTGGCAATAATGATTGGATAATCAAACATACTGAGTCAAAGTTCATCCCCTTCGTAGACTTCTTACATGTGTCTCTTGAACTTCCTCTCCTACATGGACCATATGAAAGGTGCACTTCCTCCAGTCAAAATCTTGAAAATTCTAGTTCCCTTAACTCTTACCATGAAAGTTGAGGTTATAGACTATTCCATATTAGACATTCCACTTACGCCTGGAAATTCCATCGCTCCCCTACTTAACCGAATTCTACTACATGCATTCGATTCACCTCGGATGTTGCACGTCCTCGTGGTGGCTCCGTTGTGATCCTATCAATCACGTACACAGTCAGTGAGTTGATCAGGCTCAACAATTGAATACAATGATAGTAGAAATTAGGCTAGCAACACACACATATGAGGAAGAAGATAATTGTCGATGATATCTCATGGCTAGGTCGAGAATCAACCTGCTTTGATACCAACTATAACTCCCCACTAGTATGTGTGTCTAGAACCATATCATTAAGACATTAAAATTTTGGTATTGAGAACATACAAAAGCTAAAGATGACATAAGAAAATCGTATACAATGCAATCCATAGCTAAAATGTATACAATACATATGTCTATAATAGAATGAACAACGAAAAATAAGACCAGGTACGACCTTCAAGCCATTAGCTCGTCCAAGTCTTTGATCTTGACCTTCTCACAAATTCTTCACTTTAACCGGTAACCTAAAAAAATAGGATTGAGGCGAGATTACTAAATCCTAGTGAGTCATCATATCTCATGGGTCCACCCGGCTCTACAGGGTGCATAGTCATATACGGATCCACCATTGCTTAGAGGTTTCCTTACTTATATTTTCAGGAATACACATATATTACATAACATCGAATTAGAAGTCCCTTGACTACCCAATTTTAGGTTATCAACATAACATCGAATTGGAAGTCCCTTGACTACACAACTCCAAAATCACCAACTCATAACAAGGTTAGCACAACCACATATGCATACCCGTACCCATGTATGATAGAATCCCGAAGTAATGTACACCTTCTACTAGGCCATGCAAGCACACCCTTGATGAGTAACCAAGTTCCTAGCATCAAGTGACTTGCACAAGCTCATCGCATGATGATTCAGATGAGTAACGAGGGATTTACACCTATGTGTCTACAAAACCCCATTTGTGATGATTAACTAAGTGTCATTGTCTATGTGTCGACACAACCCCATCAACCATCAATACACATGTGAGTTAACTGTGAATTCCAAAACACCTACATGACTACACAAGTCCACTGGACAATATCACTAGTGAGTAATGAAGGATTTACGCCTAAGTGGCTACACAACCCCGCCAATGGTGAGTAACAAAGTGACATTGCTTATGTGGCGACATAATATGACCCCACCATACCAATCCCTTATGTGTGTATCCAAGTGAGTGTATGCCTCATTGGGCCCTACAAGCACACCTCGGGTGAGTCAACAAGTGAGTGTACGCCCAATTGGGCCCCACAAGTACTATATAAGATAGCTCATATGTGTTAAGGGTAAGCTATTTACCACCTATCAATAAAGGCCCACTCCGTATTCAAGCATATCCAAACCAAACATTTCTGAACGTTCCACCCGAACGAACAAACAAGGGGAAATAAATGGACGATATCATCGTATCCACTAAGTCATAATACTTCAGATAGTTTACAATAAAAATGGCGGCATATGCCCACCATTTGAAGTGAGAAAGGATCATGCATCCAATAATTCATATCATTAAGATATTATTCTAACATCAGTGCATGGTATTATCACAAGTAACGTCATCACATTGGCATGTAACTAGAGTAACTAAACTTAGTGTATAAACATATAAAAAAACATGGACTAATCATGCTTCACCAACTGATATAAAAACATAATATTTATTGATCATATGATAGATCATTGGAGTAACTTTCCAAAGCAAAATACGACACTCCAATCCAAGTTATGAAACATAAGTTATGATGAAAACAAAAACAACATTTAGGCAAAATATGCCTTATGATTCGAATCAAGTGTAAAATTTGATTTGAATCAATTCAGTAAGTAGTGAAATATCATAAAATGATCAAAATCAAGTGCTAAATTTGATTTGAATCAATTAAGCCAGAAGTGAAAAATCAGAAAATGATCAGAATCAAGTGTTAAATTTGATTCGAATCATTTCATCTAGAAATGAAAAATCAGAAAATGATGAGAATCAAGTGTTAAATTTGATTCGAATCATTTCAACCAGAAGTGAAAAATCAGAAAATGATCAGAATCAAGTGTTAAATTTGATTTGAATCAGTTAAGCCATAAGTGAAAAATCAGAAAAAAGATCAGAATCAAGTGTTAAATTTGATTCGAATCATTTCATCTTGAAATGAAAAATCAGAAAATGATCAGAATCAAGTGTTAAATTTGATTCTAATCATTTCATCCAGAAGTGAAAAAATCATAAAATGATCAAAATCAAGTGTTAAATTTGATTTGAATCATTTCAACCTGAATCCAACCAAAAGGCTTCTAATTCGAATCAGAACTTCTCTGATTCGAATCAAACCTGTGAAATTCCAGATTTTCATATTATTTTCATGGTTTTCTCAATCCAAATCAAGTAAAACACTCACCAATCAAGTTCTAATGATATTAACATAATAGAGCAAGACATTGATAGGACATGCATTAACTTTTAAGGCATTATGAAAGAACTCTTCTCAAAACCATTATCATGTTCATGATGTTCTAAGGGTGTCTATTCTAATAAGTGGTTTTCTATAAACCATTAAATTTCTTACATGCAAAGATCATATTATGAATACCAATCATACTTTAACATGCATGTACAAATGTTGACACATTTGGAACATATAATCAATAGATGACACGCCTCAAGGAATTTCTCACAACCCTTACCCAAACATGCAAGTCCCAATATTTCCCTAAGGTCCTATCTAAGGAATCACCTTGAATGAAGATTTTGGCCTTGAGAGGTGAAAGAGGTAATGATGTTGATGATCAAACCAAGCTTGCTTCTTGAGGCTAAATCATTTCTATCTTCAACCTTTTTTTACATGCATCCATGGAAGAAGTTGAGACCATACTCCCTCTTCCTCTTTCACGTGCTCACTATCCACCTCTCTCTCTAATTCCTTTTCTTTTTCCTGATTTAGAGGGAAGAGAAATTAAGAGTGGAGTTAGCACTTGAGTTGGTCTTCCACTCATATTATGTCCTTTCAAAATTATAGTCTAGCCTTCATGTTTTAATGAAATTTCTAAGCATGCCATTCTCTTTCTTAAGCTAATCTCACATTGATTCCTCTACTATTCCCTCATCCATTTACCATTAGGTTTAGTGATAAGAGATTAATGTTTCATACTCATGCTTAGAAAACTTGGGGTGTTACAAACCACTCCAAGTTTCTTCTGGAAATGAGACTAACCGCTTTGACCCATCATTTGGAAGAAAGACTCGTCGCTTCTCTTCTTGTTTGTTGTTTGGTTGGAAGTTAGCCACAAACTTCATTTTCCTTGTATAAGAGGTTAGAGATTTCAACCTACTAAAAACTCTTAACTTTATTGGATACTCTCAAGATCAAATGTTGGGGACATTATTAAGTCTTTTTTTACTGAGCTTATATAATTTATGGTCTTCTTCTATCTTCCCTTAAACTCTTTATTTTTCAAATTTTATTTTCTGAACTTTATTTTTTGTTGCTTAATCCTAAAACATTTCTAAAATGTTTCCAAACTCTAATTTCAGTCCTAAAAGTTTTTCAAAATTAAGTTTTCTAAAACACATAATTTACCCCCCCCCCCCCCCCCCCTCTCTCTCTCTTATGTGTGAAGTCACATGTCCGACAAATATGTTCACCCCAGACGAATCCACTCAACCTACTATAAGGTTAGTCGATCACCGAGGATCATATATTTTAAGATCATCCTCAACGAGAAACCTTGGTTTGATCTTTTTTGCTTTGCGCAACTTTACTTTATATACAATAAGGCTTATAACTGCAAATCATCCTTGTAAAACATACTAGGGTTTCACCTTTGATACCTAGATTTTCTTGGGTTCAGGTGCTCTAGTTCTTCTAGAAGGTATAAGGTTGTTACCTTTATACCTTTTCATCTTATCAAAACAGAAAGTCTCTAAGTGTCCAAATTTCTTGTAGTGGAAGCATTTATAAATGAGTCGATTCTTTTTCTTATTATTTAACCCTTTACCGGGTGTTTTATCTAGTTTAAATCCAAGTCCACTTTTATTTAAGGAGGTCCTTTGACGTGATAGGATCAATTTAAGGTTTTCTTTCCCCTTAGTAAATTTACCTAGGGTTTCATGAAAATTTGTGACTTCCTTTCTCAAAGAGACACTAGTCTCATGGGTTTCTATTGAGTTTCTAATATTAGTCATTTCTAACTTAAATTATTTATTGCTTTCTTCAAGAAACTCTAGATACTTCTTAAGGTCTAAGTTTCATTTTTTAATCCTATCATTTTCTTCAACCAACTTAGCACTAATTTTAAAAAATTGTTTATATGATGGTTAAGTTATCTCATAATCATATTTCTTGTAAGATGCTTTCAAGCAAACTTCATCTTCTTCATTTGACTAGTATTCTTCTATGGTTCTCCCCGAGGTTGATTCTTCTTCTCTTTTTCTTTTGATGATTTTACTAAACGATGCTTCTTCTTCACATCCTCTCTCATACGAAGTTCCTTCATTTGATGTTGAGTCTTCCGAGGACCGTTCAACTACTGATTCTGTTCTTTCGAAGGAGACCATGCGAGTTGTTTGACAGGAGTTTGATGAAGTTGTTGAATATTTTTCAGTTCTTGAGCTTACACCTTCATCTTTGAGTAATTGAACTAGTTCGTTCAACTTTTCAATGATTTCACTTATCTTTGATTTTTCTTGAAATTCATGAGCATTCTTATCTTTTGATTTAACGAATGGATTATAGTTCCAATTCTTATTTTTTTATATTTATTAGTAACAAGCAATCCGATATAATTTCTAAATTTAGAAACACACTTATGAAATATACTTTCATCTTTTTTGCCTCATGTGTTCATTTCCTCATGTTTAATACTTAGGGAAACTCCATATATCATTTCAAGAGTATACCACATTCTCTTGGTGTGTTTGAAATTATAAACATAAAGAAGTTTTTTATCATCAAGGACATTACTAGAAAGTTTTTTGTTTTGAAATCAATTTCAAAATTTCTCTTTTTTTCTATGGTCCAAAGGGAATCAAGTTTATCTAATGCTTCTCCAATTAGCGACGCTGATTTGAAAGAACCTTGTGGTGAAGATTCTTCCATCTCAAATTGATCTCCACCAATTACATATATGACAAAGACTGAAGGTGATCTTGAATTGGAGGATTTCAAAGTATCTTTTGAAAATGAGATCCAAAGTTGCTTTCATCTTAGCGTTACTATTAAAGCAGTTCAGGTTTGAATTAGAAGATGTTTGATTGAATTAGAAAAGACTTGATTGAATCATAAGGAAACTTATTGTGGAAATTCACAGAAATCAAAAGTTGATTCTCACATATGGCTCCACTATTTAGTTCAAGAACCAGAGTTGTTGGTGTAGATTCTTGATCATTACAAGAAAAACACATTTTAGCCTCAATAAAATAATGTCAGTCCTAACCCTGACGCTAATAGCGTTGCATATATGTCTCAATAAGCCGACGCTACTAGCTAAAAATCACTTGTTGTGTTTCTTTAGATACTAGTGTCGGCCTAAATCGACGCTAATCATGAATTCAATTTAATCCATTTAAAGTAATTCATTTAATGTTCATTTATTTATTAAATATTATATATATTTTTTTATTAGGGGCGGTGGAAGCCAATGCTAATATTGATGCGAAAAATATTCAATCCTCCCACAAATTTTGTTTGCCTCCTTTCTTATTGTTTTAATGAATTATTTATTTTTTAACATTAGCGGTGGTGTTGGCCGATGCTAATGCTAGTGTGAAAAATATTCAAATCCCCCACAAATTTTGTTTGTCTCTCTTTTTTTTTAATAATTTTTTTTAATGTTAATAGCGGTGCTGGATGATGCTAATATGGTCATTAAGCCATTGACAATGGAGCTTCACTGATTAGTTATGTTTCTCATAATAGAATGTTTTTTGATTCCCCTATTTTTAATTAATAACTTTAATGATTGTTGTTAGTAGACAATGGTTTAATTTCCACAATTATATGTTTTTTTTATTGTTTTGTAATATTAACATGTTTGTCTTGTGTTTTGCATGAATATTATGTGAATCATCTAACACAAGACACTCAAACTGATAATAATGTGGATGAGTCAGAAAAGCTATAATTTTGGAAAGAAGCTGTCGACGGTAAGTCACGAGGTCGGTGTTACGGAACTACCCGAATGGCGGTCAACATACAGTATGGAGTGTCTTGACACAAGTGACAATTTCAAACCAGAATAGAGAACGGATAACCAAGTCATTGAGGTGGCTAGAGTTGGGGCTTCTATAACACGTGAATAGGTTGTATTAGCTAATGCATGTGCAGACATAGCTATAGCCGAGACAACAGATTTGAAAAGGAAAATTGAAGAATTTCAGAAATAGCTGTTTGCTTGACAGTCGATTCAGGTGTGTCTTTCCGTTGCTCCTTTTAGTGTCCATCCTAATACTCATGGTCATTACGATGATGACTCTGATGAGCAGGCGATGGATCTAGAGGAAATGAGTTATAGATGTTGAGTCATAATCAATTGATCATACCATGCCATCTCCTACATGTATTTTGCTTTTAAAGAATGATATTGTCCTTAGTTTTAGCTAATGCATTGTTGTTATGCATTGTCTTTTTCTTAGTTTTATAACTTGTTCAAATTATTGTGGATTTACACAAGTTTGATATTTTGTGATGGTATTTTGATGTAACTTTGACATCTTAATTAATGTATCAATATTATGGATTTACACAAGTTTGATATATTGTATCAATATTTTGATGTAACTTTGACATCTTAATTAATGTAGCAATATTGTGGATTTACACAAGTTTGATATCTTGTGTTGGTATTTTGATGTGATGATATATCAATGAATAATATGAATAAAAAAATATCATGTAGCAATTAAATGTGGTTTTAAATAGGTTTCATTAAAAAAATAAATGGCAACAAAAAAACAAAACCAATAGCGTCAATTATAATCGACGCTAAAACACACGATTATATACATGTATCGTTTAACATGACCGATGCTACACACCATGTACACAACACTATATTGTCTCCATTAACCGACGCCAACTAGTTATATCTAGATTGTCTACCAACGTTAACACATTGAAGATAATATTTTTAAGTGTCACTATAAACAACGCTACATAAAACATTCTGTCGACTATAACCGACGTCACAAATTAAAAATGAGTATATTACAACGTCGATTTTTAAATTTTAGCATCACGCCAGCGTTCCTTAAAGTTGTCACTTAAGATAGCGACGACTCAACATTACATTTTGCTTCCACCTTTAGTGTGTCCGCCTCAACTCCGACGCTAGGTTGTCGCTAACCCACTCTAGCGTTGATTTTGAGCGATTCAGCAAGGAATTTTGGTCGACGCTAAAATACAATTTTCTTGTAGGGGATGTTGTTGTATATCTATAATGCGATTGCGTTGGATGGACCTAAAAAGTTAACATTTCAATATCCAAGTCAATAAATAATTGAGCTTATTTCACATTATAATTCATTTTAAAAATATGTATTTAGCTCATAGATAAAATGTTTGTATACAGCTATGAATTCAGGTCCTTTAAAGAACCACAACATTTTTATATCTCTTAATGGGTTGACGATTTTAAAAAAGTTGAGAAATGCTTAGCAATTGAGCACCACAAAATGATACTACTAATACTTCCAAATGTATTCATCCTACACTACTGTTCTACCCACGCGTCCTTCAACAACTGGTCCCACTATTTCCGAAACGGAACCATCACCTGCTGTCCCTATCGTTTTTCCTTCTTCAGTAATTCAAACATTGACACTCAAACTACTCACTCTTCTCCGCGTGGCGGTGGTAGCCGCCGTCCCTAGTCATGTAGCGGCTGACCCTTACGTCATCATCCGTAATTATGACGTCATTTTCGAATGCACGTGGAACACTTAGAAGCTTTGGACGGTAAGTTCTTACGAAACCGTCGGTTGCCAAACAGGAATATATATAGTTTTCTACATTAAGATGTCAACTTCAATCACTATTCAAGGTTCTAATAAAAACAATGTGGATTTATCATTGATTCATAAAACTATTAATATTTCAAAAGGAGATTTTTGGCACCTACTTCATTTTTTTCAAGATGTACTTTCATGGAGTAACCTAATCTTATGAATTCAGACAACAAAATCTATATATAACCCAAAAATCTAGAATTATGTATAAAACTATGTATCTAATTTTCATGATAAATTAATATATATATATATATATATATATATATATATATATATATATATATATATATATATATATATATATATATATATATATATATATATATATATATATATATATATATATATATATATATATATATATATATATATATATATATATATATATATATTCACTAGATGTTTATATTTGACTTGTTCAACTTTTGAACTTTAAAATTTGAATTTATATTTATTAAAATTTATTTTAATTATCGAGTTTAATTTCTTTTTCATGAGTATTTTTTGTATATTTATTATGGATTTATAAAAATATTGGCTGAATTACCATTAAAATTGATAATTCGTTCATTTTTAATAGAATGTTGTTAATTTTCCATATTTCACTAATTTTCTATTAAAAATATATGTCATCGATTTTGAATGCAAATGAGTGTAAGAAAAGTAAAATAATTTGAATTTAAAATTTAAAATAAAAAAAATTAGTTTTGTGAGAGGTTTAAAATAAATAAGCTATAGGTATAATTAAGTTTTTTAAATTTATAATAATAAATTATTTATATAATTAAGTTTCTATTTTGAGAAAAATATAAAATTACTCATGATTTAATTAATTTTAAGTTTAAATAATATTTTGATATTTTTGTCTCTGTAACTTTCTTTAATAAAGTCATTAAATATTTAATGTCTTTTAATTTTGTTCTTAAAGTAAAAATTCGTAGATTTTCTATGAATTTTTCTTTAAATTTTTGTGTAAATTTTAATTTTAAGAATTAAAAAGAAAAATTAACATTCATAATTTTAAAAAAATATATATAAATTAAAATAAAATCCACGTCAACTTATAAAATTTAAAAGAGTATTAAGTCTTGATTTTAAGTAATTAATTAAAAAAATTGATCAAATCGATTTAATTTCATGCGATTTAGTTTTAATTTGAATCGGTTTTTTAATATCTAAATTGAAAATTATAATTTTTATTAATATTAATTTTATAAAAATGAAATAATAAATTTAAAAAATAAAATTTTAAAATAAGAATACTTAATTATATTTGAAACAAATGAAATACTAAAAGTAAATAGATAGACTAACCTAATAATTAATCTTAAAACAAACTAATAATAAATTAGTATATTATATTATATTATATTAATAAAAAATAAATAAGTATATTATATTATATTATATTATATTAATAAAAAATAAATAAGTATGGTTCGGATTGAACTACTTTTGAAAATTAATTCAAGATTTAATTGGATGCAAGCCATTTTCATAAAAAGAAAGTAGAATTTTAATACATTTAAAATTATTTGATTTTTGGTTTTAATTTTTTTTTGGGATCTATTTGTAATTATCATTTGTGTCGATCTTGAATTTGACAATTCCTTGAATATTTTTGCGAATCTCTTAAAACATTCATATAATCAATTCGCAATAGACATGTGAAAATGAAACATAAATATCATTTACGATTTTTGTACATATTTCAATCTAACTTAATTTTCTCCTTATAGTACGCACAAGGCTTTCCGCGGAGATGGGAAGCTAAATTCATCATTGAGAAGCCCTAGTTATGACTTATGGGCAAGAGCATCATGCACTTTCAAACGCTAACGACAGGTAACATATACACGACCTCAAATATATTTTCCTAAATATATGCTATTTTGTGATTTTGTGATTTTCTTTATAATATGACACATAATATCTATGTCAATATAAATTTCTTTAGATTGTCAAAGCACACAAAGCACAACCAATAGTTAATAAATTAATAAAACAATAAATATTAAATCTACCTGGATCAATAAGTTTGGGTGGTGCACTCTTCTTCTAAAGTGATGTTTTTATCATGTTTTAACTTATGTTTTTTCGATGAAAATTTCTTCATGAATTTAACATAAACACGCATTTGCTCAAGAGCTTCACAAAACAAAATACTGACATGTATTTTGTTCAACATATCAATTAACTTTTTAAACTGAATCACTTCCTTCTCTTTCTTTGATTTCTTTGTCAGAATCAAATAAGGTGGTTTGATGTAATCAAGTAACTCGGGATTTGGTTCATTCAAGGTTTGTTTCTTGGTTCTTTCGAAAGGTGTGTTTTTATTTATGAATTGGTCAAGGGTCTATTGTTTAACTTCACTTTCGCTAGTATCCTCACTTTTTTCTCCCTCAGAAATTTTCTCAACCTCCTCTTCGACTACCATTTCTTTTCTACTCTTTTTCTCGACCTCGCTCGATTCTTTCTTTTCCTCACTCACTTTTAGTTTTGAAGGTACCACTTTATTTCTCAAATAAATGGTTGTGCAAATTTCACTTTTTATGTCGTCTGCAGTGTTACCAATAAATTCCCCACTTGAACTACCTCGGGCTTTCACTTGTCGAGATAACTGACCAATTTGCAACTCTAAGTTCTTTATTGAAGCTTCGGTGTTCTTGCTCATGGTGATCTGATTTTGTATAATTTCCCCTTGAGTCTTAAACACGTATTCTTGACTCTTACTCACTTGTTCAAAACTTGACTGGGTTATTTTCATGAAGTTGACCAAGATCTCCTTTAGAGGTGATGGTTTTCATCAAGGTGCTTGAGGAACCTGTTGAACTCGTTGATTAGTATTCAAGGTTTTAATTGTTGATCCACTTGAAATTTGGATGATCTTTTCAACCAGGATTATAGGTATTGGAATATGGATTATTCTTCTAAAAAAGTTTGCATATTGGGCTTCAACACTATCAACATTGGCAAACAGTTTCCAGTCGCATGTCCCTTTCCACAAAAATCACACATGAGTATCTGAACTTGACTCACATTTTCTTGGGCTAATTGGGAGGTAGCCAACTATTAAGAAAGTACTTATATTTGAGCTAATAATGTTGCGTTCGAATAAACTGCAAGAATACCTTTTTGCTTCACCGCTCGATCACTTGAGTGATACTCATTCTGACACATATTTTTAATCAGCGTCTTAACCTCATCACCTGTTTTTGTTCTCAATGTACGTTCAACTGAGGCATCGAGAGAAGAATTCTTGTTGGTGTTTTCAGCCCACTGATAAAGTGTGTCATATGTTCCATAGAACTCGTATTATGATTCAAACACTTACGGAGTAACAACTTGAACCTTTCCTATGCATCAAATAATGATTCCGACCCGTCCTGATCAAAGTTGGAAATTTCATCTTTTCTTTCCATAAATTGAGAATTTGAATAATACCTCTCTAAACACTTATCTTATAGTTCTTCCCAGGCGTGGATAATTAAATTTGGAATGCATTGCAACCAATCCTTAGCGCGACTTGTCGAAGAAAAATCAAACAAATATGATTTTACCTGATCGCCAATCACATACATTGGTTTACACATGGAGCATGTCTCCTAGAATTTAGCAAGATGCTCCCACTGGTCTCTGATATCTTGATCATCGAACAAGTTATCTCTCAAACTTAAAAGTACATAATTCTTAAATTCAAAAGTCACCAGGTTAGTCGGTTGAAACCCAAAAGAGATATGTCCAACGTTAGTCCTTCTACAATAATCCCCTAGCGTCTATCATGGTAGATTATCCATGTATTCTCTTTCTTATTTCGTTTCTTCCGTGACATGTATGCTCCTTGTTTTTTTCTATGAATCGCGTGCAATGTTTTTTCATTTTCTGGGTCTATAGGTATCAAACATTGAACTCAAACCCACATAACAAACAAACAATACCTTAGTAACACTGCACCAAACAGAATAAAAGTAGGAAATAAAAAATAAAAATTGAAAACTAAAAAAACTAACAAAAATGAAATTATAATTCAAAATTCAAAATTTCGCACAACTTGTTGAAATTATCAACAATCTCCGTCAAAGGCGCAAAAAACTTGATGGACTAAACTAGCAAGTGCACTAGTCTTGTCGAAGTAATAAAATATTTAGTCTCCACGGGAATTGCAAAAACGTAAACAAGGTAATAACAATGTGATTTAAATCAAATAGCAGGGGATTTTCAATTATGATTTGGTAAGAAAACAAAGATGCGTAAAACTTTCAGAATAAAGTTCGATAAGGAAAAATGATTAGATATTTTTACTAAATCCCTTAATTATACCCGTTGATAATTGTGTATCAGATGAATAACAATTACACATTAATATCACGACGAATGAACAAGACCACTGTATCCAATTCCTCGGTGTGCAAGTCACTAATTTACACAATAATTCCCTAATTCCTTAGGCCAATTAAAAGTTAAATCAAGTGTTTCTAAGTTTGTTAATTCAAAAGCCACAACTTATAATTAACTATTCTTAGTTAATTACTAAGTTGAATAATTGTCCTAGTTCAGATCGGTACACTTACGATTAATAATACTTAATCATCTAAGATTAATTTGCACGCTCGTTAACAAACAAAAAACAATGAATATTAGAACAATTAAATAATAATTATAACATAAAAACATTCAAGTAATCTCAAATAGTCATATGATCCAACAAAGTACAATTAGGTTCATCTCCAAAGACCTAATCTAAAATAACCTAGATACTCATAGTGAAATTAACAAATACCATGAGTTAATAAGAAGTATTCATCAAAATCAATGAAAAATATACTCTCCAATAGATGCAATGTGTCTCATCTCGAAAAATATGATCCATCGTCGGGCGTTCACACGCTCGTGGAAAATTATTCAAATAGTCACCATCGAACTTTATTTATTCTAAATAAGTAAAGGGAAAATATTAATAAAACCCTTAAAAAAATAAGATGGTCGTCGCAACCATATTTGGGTTCGGGAGTCGATTACGCGAGAGAAATGTATTAGCACATCTCACGTTCGTTGTACTCAACGGGAACCTTTTAGTTAAACTTGCGATTGAATGTTAACTTATATTGATTGTTTTCTTCTACTCAGGGAGAAAGAAAGAAAGAAAGAAAGGTTTTTTTAGGTTTTTTATTATTGTGCCTGACAAGATTTCAAAATCCTGCTCCTACGTATTTTTAGGTGTGATAGAGAACTCAAGGCTACTTAGTTATTTGTAGAGAATAATTATTTGTTGGTTTCTTTTAAGGAGTGACTCTTTAGACATATCGAGTGGTTAAACCTTTCCTTGTTGCTCGCTCTTGGAGGTGGAAGCCTTTATTTGTTTTACGTCGATATGGATAAAGTATACTCATTTCTGAAAAGGTTTTGAGGCCGCGCAAGAGCAAAAAACAAGTTTGATTTGTTGGTTTGTTTTATTGGACAAGTGCTTAGATCTCATTCTAACGGTTAAATGTTGGCGTGCATGCTCGCAGTAGAGACTTAAGCACTAGTTTGTATACGCATTAAGATGGACCAAACAATGTCCTTTTGAAAAAGGTTTTCGGTCTCACAAGGCCAAGAAAATGAGTTTGTTTATTGGAAATATTTTTTTGGGCGAATGACGAATACTCGAGGATAACAATACATGAGCCTCAGGACCAACTATTTGGGGTTTCACTAGAATATTAGACTCCAATGGCCCTTTTCATGCAATGTCATTATGAAATTTGTTTGATGGAAAACGAACATTCAATAAGAACGAGACATATGCCTCAAAATTGATTGTTCAAAGGTTCTAATGGAATGCTAGACTCCAACGGTCCCTCTTTTTGTCCAAGTTTATATTAAGTGTTTTGGGAACGAAAGAAAGAATAAACGTCTAACCCAAGATGTGTGCCTCAAGACCGATCATTTGAAGATTCAAGGAATGCGAGACTCTAAGGATCCTTTTCTTTCATTTTTGTTAATAAAATATTTTCAATGTTACGCTTATTAGGAAACGATTTGAGTTAAGCCGAAAAAGGTACTTGGCATTGGATCAAACACTCGCATTGGTGAAAATGGTTTGAAATGAAGTTGAAGTCGATGGTGAAAACGGTTTGATTTGGGAAAATTGCTCGACGTTGGATCGTGCACTATTTTTATTCATTTTTTTTAAAATGGTTGATTTTACGCTAATCTTGAATTAACAATTAACTAACGCAATAAGAACAAAATAAATTAAAGCGGTAAAATTATTACACGTCATGAGAATGGGGGTAAATTTTGTCGAATAGGGATATACTCAACCAATTAAAATACAAGCCCAATAAACAAGTAAACAAGTGAATTATTATTTAATCAATTAATTAAAAATTTATTAAATCAATTAATTAAGCTAATAAAAATTGATTAAATCAATAAAGTAGCACTAACATTTTTCAAGTCAAAAGGCATCATTACCCATTCGAGGAGACTCAGGTATTCGAATCCAACCGCGGAATCGACCAACATCTCATCCACTGGCATTTGATATTCGTCTTTAGGAATATTAACATTAAGATCTCTAAAGTTTGTGCTAACTCTAAGGGTACCGTTTTTCTTAATAACTGGAACAATATTAGTAAGCCACTCGACATACTTGACAGGTCTGATGAACTTGTTTCTGAGCAATCTCTCAATCTCAGCTTTTCTCTTGGACATGATTTCAGGCGCTAACCTCTGTGGGGTCTAGTTCACTGGCTTCTTGTCAGGTATGATCGATAACTTTAACTCTACTAAATTGTGACTGAGTCTGGGCATTTCATCATAGTTCCAGGAGAAACAATATTTGAACTCCTTTAGCACCTTGGTTACTTCTACTTTTTAGTGTGGGGAGATTTTAACACTAATGTACGTCAACCATTTTGTCATCCCATCTCCCAGGTCTATCTCTTCCAAAGGATCATGCGCCTGCATTCTCTTGGTCGAGATTTTCGGGTCTTTCTCGAACCCCAAAGGCTCATTATCATAGATGCAATCTAACCTCCGGCTTTCTGAAGCTGTTGTTTAGTCGGTAACGCCATATTGATTTACCCAAGAGTTCTCAGGCTTAATGGCTTTGACAACCAGTATTTGTTGAGATTCGGCCTCCTAGGCCGTAAGGATTTTATTTTAAGCCACATAGGATTAAATCCAAGCCAACGCGCTTGACACAATCATGGTCTCCATCAGATTCCAACCATTGGTTATACCCTATGACAGTTTCATATTCCTAGGTAAACCCGTATTGAGGGACTTGAGATTTGTCTTTGTATAAGGAACCAAAATCAACATTCACTACTTTCCATTTACCCCCACCGGTTTTTGATTCCCGAGCAGGGTGTAACCATTCCCTAGGATATGCATCTGCGATAGGGACATAAGTCCTACCCTAGAACTTTGTATGGCCTTTTCCTTTATTAGAGAAAGGTTCCTTGGGTTTATCCAGTCGGACAAACTTTTTGGCTAGGTAAGGGTTTGTCCTATTCATCTCTTTAGCAACTTCTTTGTCAAACACAGAGCTCCACCTAGGACACAACATTACCTTTGAATCTTTCAACCAGCAACAATTCAAAAAATTAACCAGTTCCTCTTCAGCTTTGGGATAAACCATTGTTGCTTGATCCTAGAAGTTTGGTTTGCTGTCTTCAGCCTCAATGTTGTTAACAATGTCGACAACCATGATGTCCACTGGCTCGACAAAGAGAGCCTTAGCTTTTATTTCAGCTTCCTCTTCTAGGCTTGGTTTCTGCTTGTCAGCAAACTTGAGTTTGTCATCCTTGAGAGCATTTTGCACCAGGTCCTTGAAAAGTACACATTGAGAAGTTTTATGACCCAAAAAATTATGGAATTCACAAAATCCTTTTTCTTTCTCTGTTCTAAGGGTGGGACTTTAACCCATTTAGGTACAACAATTTATCCATCAGCAACCAATTGATCACATGTTTTGTCACACTTAGTAACATTGAAGGTATATGTTCTAGCAATGAGTTTTTTATTTTTGGGATCTACGAGATTCTTCTCATTTGAGGGTTTCATCAACTTGCATGTGTAAGGAGGCCCTGACTTTAGTTCGGCCACATTAACCTCGTTCTCCTCCACACACGCATACTCTAAGTCAAATGAGTTTCCTATGTTGTTGACTTCGACGTAACCTACCTTCTTTTTACTGAACTTGGAAGTCCTATCCTTTTCAGCCTTTAAGTGTTCGACTTTTTGAACTCTATCGGCCAACTGAGCTATGTCTCTCAAGTATTTGGTGTCTAACTTCTTCCTAATGAAGTAGTCGAGACCCCCTGCTGCCAGTTTAACTAACTCATGTGAGTGCAGCTTTTTGTTTAGATATGTTTTGTATAATGTCAAAAATAGGAAATAACATTTATGTACATTGGACAATATCATATGAGTCTAGATGTGCATTTTAGTGTTCTTGCATTAGGAAGCATGTCAACATTGTTGGAAATGTTCTAGAAAAGAATTGTGTATTAAGATATTGTATTGTACATAAAAATTTTGGTTTTTGGTGAAAAATACTCGCTATGGATAGAAATATACGATCATAGGTTGACCTATAGAAGACCTTTTTAAACTACAGGTCGACACATAGAATGTAAAGGCCGACATCCATACTACATTATTAAAGCATGTAGGCTCTGTTCCATATGCCACCTTGTTAGGTCGACCTATAGGGAGCACATGACCTTTACAGGTCGACCTATGATTCAAATAGGTCGACACATGACTTGTGTAGGTCGACACATGGCTCGTTTAGATTGGCATATATATAAAAAATCATCAAATTGCATTTGTTTCCATTCCTTTTGCATTCCTTTTTGCCTTAAATCACTCATGCATATAAATACTACATACATGCATTTTCTACAATAAGATTTTTAGAGTGAGTAAAACCTACATGAACCCAGGATTTTAAAGCATTCTCATCATCTTCAACTTCATCCATGCATACATACAATCAAACTACACATAATCATTTTTTGATTGGGTGTCATCTAGATTAGGGTTGATAACATCCAATTAGGTTTATTGTGTCGAGAATATTGGGTTGAGAACTTTGAGGGATTCAAATAAGAAAATCAATTTTGGTTTTTCCTTCAAGATCTCTTAGGGTTTGAAGGTTTTGGACAATATTATAGAATTCAGATCTGATCGAGTGAAAGCCTTGGGATAAGGGGTGCATTGCAAGGGAGTAGCGTAAGACGGTGGATTTTGTTGGTAAATCTTGAGTTTCAACAAGTGTACGCTTGGGATTAATTCAACTAGGTGAAATCCTTGGGACAAGGAGTGACTTGCAAGGAGGTAGCAAGAACAGGTGAATTGAAGCATCATTGTTGGTTACTTGATCAATATTTGATAAAGGGTTTTGGAGGTGGTAGAGTCAACATCAAACTTAGGGTTTGTAGAGTTCAATTTATTCATCTCTTGTATACAAACATTTTGCAAAGTACGATTTATTATAATATCTCAATTCGAATTCGAATTGAGGGCAGACATACCCATAGCGAGGTCGATTGGGGAATTTCCTAAACAAATCCTTGTGTACTCTCTCTCTCTCTCTCTCTCTCTCTCTCTCTCTCTCTCTCTCTCTCTCTATCTATATATATATATATATATATATATATATATATATATATATATATATATATATATATATATATATATTCTTTTATTTTATTTTATGGTTTTCATATTGTCAATTGCATTGATCATTTGATCAATATTGTTTGGATCATAATTTTGAATGTGTTTTATGGAATGTTTTGCATTCATTCCAACTTTCGTTTGAGAGTTCCTTGTAGAATGCAAATGCATCTTCAACCATTCGTACGGTGAGTGTCATACGGTGAACTGACTTTGGTGTGTTTTGCTTTGGAAAGCAAATGTCGCGGATAGCAAGAGTCGCCACCGACTTTTCTTTTATCCAATAAGGAAAGGTGGAAAAGAACAGGAAAGACCTTAATTAGATTTTGGGTTCGGGAGGTACATTATACAAAGGGAAGGTGTTAGCACCCTTTGTATCCATGGTTATCCATGGGCTCTTAATTGCTTGATCACTTATGTTATTTTTTTCTTGTCTGAAAAAGTGTTTGTGAATTGTTTAGAAAATGTTTTGAAAAGAGAATTTAACTTTGTAATGATTCTTGTATGAATGTATACAAAGTGGTTATCTCGTTTAGTTTTGAAAGTTGATTAGAAAAATATAACTCGATAATGATTCTAGTATAAATGTATACCAAGTGGTGATTTTCTAAAAGATGTTTTGAAAGGTGTGGGGTGTGAAAAATGTTTTAGGTTGTGAGTCAGCAATTAAGGGTTATACCTACCAAAGGCCTTTATGGGCATTTCCTATCCTTATGAGGGTAAAACTTTCCTTACTATTGAGAAGTAAGTAGTTTTATCCTTTGGATGTAAAAGGGACATCGTAGGGTCATCGATTGGTCATTGAAGGCAACATTTGTAAGGATACCTTAGCATTCGAAGGGACAATCATCATTTAACCGTAGGCTACAACGAAGGGTCATCGAGGGACAAAATCATATATTCGCAGGCAACATCCGAGGGACTATGATTTATTTTATAGGGACATGATGATTTAATCGAAGGGTCTTTGCTAAGTGTATCCCCACATTCGCGGGACGTGACCATAATACCGTAATATCGTAAGGCAACAAAGAGAGGTCCAAAATCACATATTCAAAGGCAATATTTTACAATCGATTAGGTAGTTGTAATCAATTAGGTAATTAGGTCCATATTATAATCAATTAGGCAATTCCAAATATGTCTCCATAAGGGTATCCCAGAAATAAAGTGGAATACCTAGCAGGCCGTTTCTTCGGGAGTATGTACGCCCTTACAAGATTCAGCAAACAGGTTAGAATATCGAGACAAAGTGCAATTGAGAATTGCACTACAAAAGAAACACAGCAGTAGTAATAATGCATGATTATAATGAATCGGATCAGGTCGGCACAAAGCAGAACAAAAAAATTCAGCGACTGTCATGTTCGCTGCTGCTTCGCCTAGCGAAGGCTTAACGAGTGCTCGCTACATGCTCGCTTAGCGATGTGCTAGCGAGCGGCTACGGGTTTTGAGTTTGATAGCAGTACAATTTTCGGAATCCGAACCCTATGGCATTCAATTACAGAAATAACATGGTCAAACATTCAGGATATTCAGGCATACTTAAACTCACATGCAAAATCTAATTACATATCCAAAAATTCAGTCATGATGCATTATGTATTTAGAGATTACAGGTTGGAAGCATAAAACAGTAGTGATGCGCAAACCTGTTTGCAATTGGATTGCAACGTTGAATTGGCAGATCACTTTTGATATCAGATTGAGTTGGGCAGAGGTAACCTTTGTGCAGATGAGTTGCCTTCAGGGTTTCCTTTAGGGTTGCTCTGAATTCTCTTGGTTAGCCTCCAGGGTTTGATTGCTAGGGTTCCGGTTCGTCCGCCTCTTTCCCGTTTTCCTTCCGTTTTCGTTCTCCCTTTTTCTCACTGAAGTTGTGGTATTTATAATGCTCTTTTTATGACCTAATGGGCTCAGAATGAAGCCCAGAATTTTATGGTATTCGCAAGCTTCGCTAGGCGAGTGGCGTAGCGAAGGGTTCGCTAGGCGAAGGAATTGCTCGTCTAGCGAGCAAACCAGTTTAAGATCAATGCCTTGAAAAATAAGTTGGAGTGCCTTAGAAATGCCTTGTAATATTAACGGGCAAATTTTGGGGTATGACAGCTGCCCCTGTTCAATATTCTTGAACCGAGAGAGTTAGAATGGTATGTACGCCATTCGTGGTCTGGAGGTGGAAGATTATTGAACACTAGAATGCCCCAAAAATTTGCACTTGTTAATCAGAGGTCATTCCTGATGGAGATGGGCTTAAAGATGCCATCCAGGAAGTTTGATGATGAAAGATCAGAATGGATCATACGCTGCTGGGGATAAAGGATCAGAATGGATCATACACTAGATCGTATCTGAGTTGCAGAATGAGTTATCCCTTAGGCGGGTGACTTCGTTGGGGATGAAAGATCAGAATGGATCGTACACTAGATCGTATCTGAGTTGAAGATCCAAATGGGTCGTACATTAGACCGTATTGGAGTTGTAGAATGAGCCGTACGTTAGGCTGTATCTGAAGAAGAAAGTAGTCGTACGCTAGACTACACCCCGGAATGTACCGTACGCTAGGCAGTATCTGAGGATTTGAGGATCAGAATGGATCGTACGTTAGATCGTATCTGAGTTGCAGAATGAGCCGTACGTTAGGCTGTATCTGAAGAAGAAAGTAGTCGTACGCTAGACTACACCCCGGAATGTACCGTACGCTAGGCAGTATCTGAGGATTTGAGGATCAGAATGGATCGTACGTTAGATCGTATCTGAGTTGCAGAATGAGTCGTACGTTAGGCTGTATCTGAAGAAGAAAGTAGTCGTACGCTAGACTACACCTCGGAATGTACCGTACGCTAGGCCGTATCTGAGGATTTGAAGGTCAGAATGGATTGTACGTTAGATCGTATCTGAGCTGCAGAATGAGCCGTACGTTAGGCTGTATCTGAAGAAGAAAGTAGTCGTACGCTAGACTACACCTCGGAATGTACCGTACGCTAGGCCGTATCTGAGGATTTGAAGATCCAAATGGGTCGTACGCTAGACCGTATTAGAGTTGCAGAATGTCAGGATGGATCGTACGTTAGATCGCATCTGAGTTGAAGGAGTCATATGTCGAGCTGAATCAGAATGAACCGTACGTTAGGTCATATCTGATAGTATATGTTGTATTTGTAATGAATATCTGGGGTGGGCTTAAAGATGCCACCATCAGAGTGCCTGTCGAAATAAATGTCCATATGGATTGTATCTGAGAGATATAATTAAATCTCGAATGTAATTGATAAAGATGTCCGTCTGAATGGACCTTTGTTTTGACTGTACTAGGAGGATAATTAACCTGAAAAATAAAGTTAGCTTGATGCCATGTCATGATGCATGAGATATTTTATGCTTATGAAAATAAATGCGAACAATGTATGCATGCGGATGCTGTGAAATGATGTAATGAATGAATTATGCGTCTGAAAAGTTTTTTCTGGCGACCCCCTGGGGAAAATAAATCCCCATCTTCTGGTTGGAGATACTTGTATTGATGACCCTTTCTCATATAGGGATACTTGATTTCTGTCTGATGGTAGAAATATTTAACAGAAGCCTGGCTGGGGGTGGAAGAGGTGACCAGTCTGTCTAGTAATGCCGACTTTTTCTGGGGAATAACTGGCTTTGCTGGGGAGTAGAATTGGCAACGAATTTATTGGAAAGCATGGTTAGATCTTTCCTCGATCCTGCAGTCTTGTAGTGTTTGCTCTTTCCGTTTTATGCATGTGTTTTGGTAAACATCGATCATATTCAAATGCACATATCAATTCAAATTAAATCAATGGACGTTTACGCAAACAAAACAGAGAAAGTAAAACAAAAGCATCTTTTTGAGAGTAAAGTTGTATTGATTTTGAAAGAGGGCCTATAAACAGGCAATTTTGAATACACGGAGACAGAAATCCTAGTAAGAGGAAATTGTCGAGAACATAAAGAAAAGCTATGAAGGAAAAGCCCTGTTGATTTTAATTCTACTACTGTCATTATGTCTTCAAGCATCTCATCTCCTGCTGTCGGATAGAATTGATTGGCTTGTTCAGTCCCTTGAACTTGGATGAAGCTGTCTGAGAACGGGACATAGTCATACGCTTTTAATCCCTGATTTTTGCCTGGACCGCCTTTTCAGGTTTTCAGTCCACCAGGATACCCTTTTTTGCCCAAGCCGCCTTTTCAGGTTTTCGACTTGCCGGGTGTACATTTTTATATGTTTATCCCTAATTTTTGCCCGAACCTTTTTGGTTCGCCGGGATGCCCTTACTTTTGCCTAGGTACGTCGACCTAGCGGGTCTCTTTTATGCGTAGTATTTTTTAACTATGTATGCGTTCACGGGATGTGGGAAGTCTTCGCCATCCATCGTAGCAAGTATCATGGCTCCACCAGAGAATACCTTCTTAACTACAAATGGCCCTTCGTATGTGGGAGTCCATTTGCCCCTAGGATCACTTTGTGGCAAAATGATGCGCTTGATCACCAAGTCGCCGATTTGATACACCTGTCTCTTGACCTTTTTGTTGAATGCCTGGGTCATGCGCTTCTGATATATCTGCCCATGACAAACAGCCGTAAGTCTCTTTTCATCAATCAAATTCATCTGATCGAGTCGAGTCTGAATCCATTCATCCTCGTCTAAACCTGCCTCTTTCATGATTCTTAGAGAGGGAATCTGAACTTCCACAGGTAAGACGGCTTCCATTCCGTAGACTAAAGAGAAAGGAGTTGCCCCTGTCAAAGTGCGTACTGAAGTGCGATAACCATGAAGAGCAAATGGTAACATTTCATGCCAGTCTTTGTACGTCACTGTCATCTTTTGTATAATCTTCTTAATATTCTTATTAGCAGCCTCCACGGCGCCGTTCATCTTTGGCCGGTACGGAGAAGAGTTATGGTGTTTTATTTTGAACTGCGTGCAGAGTTCAGTAATCAGCTTGTTGTTCAAATTAGTGCCATTGTCAGTGATGACTCTTTCAGGAATGCCGTATCGATAAATGAGATTATTCTTGATGAATCGTGCCACCACATTCTTAGTGACAGAAGCAAATGAGGCGGCTTCTACCCACTTTGTAAAGTAATCAATAGCAACAAGGATGAAACGATGTCCATTAGAAGCAGTAGGTTTAATTTCTCCGATCATATCAATGCCCCACATTGCAAAGGGCCAAGGGGCTGTCAACACGTTTAATGGGGAAGGAGGCACATGTACTTTATCCGCATAGATCTGGCACTTGTGACAAGTTCTGGAGTGATGGTGCCAATCAGCTTCCATGGTAGACCAATAATACCCTGATCTCAGAATCTTCTTGGCCATTGTATGTCCACTAGAATGAGTCCCAAAAATACCGTCATGCATGTTTCCCATAATCTTTTCTAATTCCTTTTTATCCACACAGCGCAGCAGAGTTGAATCAAGATTACGTTTGTACAATACTCCATTACTCAGAAAGAATTTAGCGGAGAACTTCCTCAGAAATTTTCTGTCATTGATGGATGCCCCTTCAGGGTATTCCTGAGTTTCTAAATATCTCTTTACTTCGTGGAACCAAGGTTTCTCTTCTACTTCATCAGCATTAAGTTCATAACAGTATGTTGGTTCATCTAATCGTTTAATGGTGATCATGGGAGCTTCATTGTCCCATCTGACTCTGAACATAGATGACATGGTAGCCAACGCGTCTGCCAACTGATTCTCTTCTCGTGGAATATGTTCGAATGTAATCTCTTCAAAATATGGGATTAATGTCAACACCCGTTCTCGATAAGGGATGAGATTCAGATGTTTAGTGTCCCATTCTCCTTTGATCTGACTGATTACTAGTGCTGAGTCTCCGTACACACCCAAAAGCTTGATTCTTAGGTCTATAGCGGCTCTGAGTCCCAAAATACATGCTTCATACTCAGCCATATTATTGGTACAATCAAAACATAGTCTAGCAGTGAAAGGCGTATGACAACCCTTGGGGAAATGATTACAACACCAACACCATTGCCCAATGCATTAGAAGATCCATCAAAAACCATAGTCCATCGGGATCCCAGCTCAGGTCCTTCATCCGGTCCAGGTTCTTCATAATCAGTAACAAGCATGACATCCTCATCTGGGAACTCAAAATTCATAGATTGGTAATCATCCACTGCTTGATGAGCCAAATGATCGGCTAGCACGCTTCCTTTGATTGCTTTTTGGGTAGTATACTGGATATCATACTCTGTTAAAATCATCTGCCATCTTGCTATTCTTCCGGAGAGGGCAGGTTTCTCAAATATGTATTTGATAGGATCCATCTTAGAAATCAACAAAGTGGTATGATTCAACATATACTGTCTTAGTCGGCGAGCAGCCCAGGCCAAAGCACAGCAAGTTCTCTCGAGCAGTGAGTATCTTGTTTCACAGTCGGTAAACTTTTTGCTAAGGTAGTATATGGCATGCTCTTTTCGACCAGACTCGTCATGTTGCCCCAACACACACCCCATTGAATTTTCTAACACGGTTAAATACATAATTAGAGGTCTTCCTTCAACTGGTGGCACCAGAATTGGAGGTTCTTGGAGATACTTCTTGATTTTGTCAAAAGCTTCTTGACATTCATCATTCCATATCATCTCTTGATTTTTCCTTAGTAGTTTGAAGATGGGTTTGCAGGTAGCAGTTAAATGGGAAATAAATCGGGCAATGTAGTTCAAACGTCCCAAGAAACCTCTGACTTCTTTATCCGTACGGGGAACTGGCATCTCTCGAATAACTTTCACCTTGGCCGGGTCAACCTCAATTCCTTTACCACTGACAATAAAGCCCAAGAGTTTACCGGATCTTACTCCAAAGGTGCATTTGTTCGGGTTCAATCTCAACTTGTATTTCTTCAACCTCTCAAACAGATTGTATAAATGATCGAGATGTTCTTCTTCGGTATGAGATCTAGCTATCATGTCATCCACATATACTTCTATTTCATGATGGATCATGTCATGGAACAAAACCACCATAGCACGCTGGTATGTTGCCCCTGCGTTCTTTAAACCGAATGGCATTACTTTATAACAGAAAGTGCCCCATTGCGTCACAAACGTGGTTTTCTCCATGTCCTCAGGCGCCATCTTAATCTGGTTATAACCTGAGAATCCATCCATGAAGGAGAATACCTTGTGTTGAGCGGTGTTATCTACCAGAACATCAATGTGCGGAAGTGGAAAGTCATCTTTGGGACTCGCTTTATTCAAATCTCTGTAATCTACGCACATTCGCACCTTACCATCCTTCTTCGGGACTGGTACCACATTAGCAACCCATTGAGGATAAGAAGTAACAGCCAGAAAACCTGCATCAAATTGTTTCATAACCTCGGCTTTGATTTTCTCAGACATTTCAGGACGCATGCGGCGAACCTTTTGCTTAACAGGACGACAATCTTCCTTCATTGGCAAACGATGCACTACTATATCAGTATCCAATCCTGGCATGTCTTCATAAGACCAAGCAAAAATCTCTACATAGTCATGTAACATCTGAATCAATCTTTCTTTGATACTGTTTTCCAAGCCTGCTCCTATTTTGACTTCTTTCTTGTCTACTTCGGTGCCCAGATTTACAATTTCAATTGATTCCTCATGCGGCTGTATAGACTTTTCTTCTTGCAGTACCATTCTGGCAAGCTCTTCAGGTACTTCACAATCTTCCTCACTTCCATCCTCGGCTTGGTAGATCGGATTTTCAAAGTCATAATGAACAGTAGTAGAACTATTATCGACAGGATCCAGAGTGGGTATGGATCTGCAATTTGTTATGTGAGTGTGTGTAAGAAAGCATAGCTTGTTTGAAAGATGACAGGAAAGATGAAGAGCGCGATATTTGAATGCAAAAAGTCCATTGATTTATTGAATGTGAATATGCTTATGAAGATGACAAAACCTTTAACAAATTAGCTATTGTGCCCCGGGCATAGACACAATGCTTTTAAGAAGTTCAAATGTAAAAAAAATTAAAATTTGCAACACTAAAATAGACAATAACAATTACTCCTGACTAAAGGAAATTGGGATAGTGTCTTCAGCCTTCCAATTATTGAGTCCGTCACCAATTGTTGGGAAAATCCAGCTATCCAAGTCACAATCGCTATCAGCATCTTCTACAACATTAATCTGATCTTTGACCATCCTTTCAGAGTTAAATCCCAGGCCAGACTTATCAGACTTGTACGGTACATCGATTAGTTGACCCCAGCCAGTACGACCACCATCTTCAACCACGGCTTGAGCATCTTTCAGAGAAATCATAGCAGGAGGAGCCCGAATAACCTTGGGCACAAGGGGAGTTGGCTTAAGCTCAGGACTGGGAGGAGGAACCACTTCAAATGACTGAGAAGGAGTCTCAAAGAATTCACCATCCATCTCGACGTATCTGAAGGCCTGCACACTACTGACAATATATTCTTCTTCTCCACACACAGTGACGGTCTTACCCTCTATTGGATACTTCAGCTTTTGATGGAGAGACGAGGCTACAGCACTTGCCCCATGAATCCAAGGGCGTCCCAGCAAGCAGGAATAGGCAGGACGAATGTTCATTACGTGAAAGGTAGTGTTGAAGACTTGAGGTCCTATCTTGATAGGGAGAACCACTTCACCATGGACAACACTCTTCGCACCATCGTAAGCACGCACCACAATGTCACTAGGCTTCAGTTCAATGCTTTTACAGTCAAGTTTATCGAGCACGGCTTTCGGTAGCACATTCAAAGAAGAGCCATTATCGATCAACACATGAGACAAGGTGATCCCCTTACACTCAATGGAGATATGCAGAGCTTTATTGTGATTCTTTCCTGCTGGTGTCAGGTCAGCATCAGAAAAGCCTAGGCCATTGTCAACAGCCAGATGAGCAACATAATTTTCGAACTGATCGACGGAGGTCTCCTGAGGTACATGAGCAGTCTTCAAGAATTTTATCAACGCTTTGGCATGAGATTCAAAAGATAATAACAAGGATAACATCGAGATCTTAGATGGAGTATGCCCCAGCTGTTCTACCACATCAAAATCACTCTTACGGATGATTTTCAGCATTTCCTCCACTTCCTGCTTGGCAACATCTTCGGTAGTAACTTCGACCGGTGTCTTCGACTGAGCAGGGTTGATCGCTGGTTCCTTTCCTCGAATTTCAGGGGCGGGAGGTGAGATTTCTGGAGAGAAGATCCTTCCACTTCGAGTAACTTTACTAGTCCCAACAATGTCATTAGGATTAGCAGAATTACCAACTTGCTTCACGCCATGGATGTAAACATCACCTCCATAATTCCACGGAATGGCTTTGCTTGAGGAATACGGTACTGAGCCAGGTGCAGTAATGATTAGGGGAGCTACCTTGGGCTCATCAGTAATCTTCACAGGTACTCTAGTAGCGGTAATCTTCACTGGAACTTTGGACCTAGCAATCACAGATATCTCTTCAACAACGTTTTCCACTTTAGGAATCCTTTCAAAGAGAATTGTATGATCATCCATCAGCCGTTGAATACCATTCCTCAATTTCAGGCAACCATTGGGTCGGAGTACACAAAGATCGCAACTTTCAGCACAACCTGGAAATAAACCAGCTGCAATAAATTCTTCTTGATGGTCAGGAGAGGAGACACTAAGTCGGCTACATTAGCAATGTGAGAATTGTCATCCACAGAATTAACAGTCTTGTCATGGTTAGGCATAGGAGCAGTGATGACATTAGGAGTCTCCGGAGGATCAAATTCAATTTCCCCAGCATCGATCATATCCTGAATCTTATTCTTCAACAACCAGCAATCGTTTGTATCATGCCCGGGGCTATCGGAGTGATACGCGCACCTGGCATTGGGATTATAACGGGGAGAAGTAGTGTTGAGATTTGCAGGAGGGCCTCTGAGAGTAATTAAATTTGCCTTTAGCATACCCTGCAGTGCTTGCGCTAAAGTCATATTGATCTTGGTAAACTGCCTTCTTGGCCTGTCTTGTCTGTGTTGGAAGTTTTGAGCTGGCGGGGCTGCAATTGTAACTGCTCCGATGGTATGGTCACGACTTTTCTTGTTATGACCCCTTTCACCATACACAACATTTGACTCATTCTTTCCCTGATGGGGCTTTCTGATGCTTGCAGAGGTAGCCGCCTGTATCTTTCCACTTCGAATACCGCTTTCAACACGTTCACCCGTCAATATAAGGTCAATGAAACCTGATGAAGAACTTCCCAGTAGATGGCTGTAGAATGGACCAGTCAGTGTACTCATGAACATGTCCACTAATTCTCGATCAGTCATAGGGGGTTTGACTCTGCCAGCCAAATCTCTCCATTTTTGAGCATATTCTTTGAAGCTTTCTTTAGAGCCTATAGTCATATTCTGCAACTGTAGCCGAGTAGGCGCCAATTCAGAATTGTACTGGTAGTGCTTGTAGAAAGCTGTCGCTAAATCAGTCCAGGTGCGGATGTTAGAGATCTCGAGCTGATAATACCACTCCAACTGTGTGCCAGACAGGCTCTCCTGGAAGAAATGGATCCATAGTTTCTTATCAGTAGTATACGGCTGAATCTTTCTCACATAAGCTCTCAGATGCATCTGAGGACAAGACGCACCATCATACTTAGTGAAAGTGGGGATCTTGAATTTGCGAGGAATGACCACATCAGAGACCAGTCCCAAGCTTTCGAAATCCAGACCGGGCGCCTTCTGACCCTCCATAGATAGCATGCGTTCTTCCAACAACTTATACTTATCCTCTTTTGGAGAGTACTGTTCATCTTCATAATCTTCATCGTCGTCCTCCTGGTTGAGAGGATCAGCATTCTCATCTTCCGAATCATTTTCTGTCTCCTCTTCTTGATCTTTCGGAAGTCTAATCTTGACTCCTGCAGCCTGTCCTTTAAGCCTTCTTCCCGGGTTAATGTAACTCACAGGTTTCTTGTCTTTCTTCTTCTCGAGCAAGAGAGCCTTCAGTTCTTCCTGCCCCTTGGATAAGCTCAACATCATCTCCTGGAATTGAGCATTCTGAGCTTGGAGATCTTTGACAGTTTGTTCGAGGGCCATTTTTCTGTTTGCAATAGGAAGACCGTGAGAACATAGATCTTTTAGAATACCTGTTATGCAATGTTATGTCATGCTATGCAATGTATGAAATGTTTTCAAGGACTTTTGGAATTTAACTTTGGGTGAACCACCAAGAAAGGACTTTTATTAATGATTTTTAATCAATGTTTATTACAATAAATAATAAAATACAATAAAAGCTCAAGTCTCCCAGGGGCGGCTTCTTTTCGGGCGAAGATATGTATTGAGTCTTCGTTCCTCATTAAGCTGGCAGGTGAGTTCCAACACTTTCTTCCTTTCAGCACAGAACTGGGCTTCAAAAGTATCCCTTTCCTCCCTCAACTGGATCCAGGATCTCTTTAATTCTTCCACATTGGTAGGCATATCTGGATAAGGAATGATCCGAGGAGTACCTCCCTCAACTTCTGATTCAACAATCAGCGGTCCGACTGCGAGATATGGCATGACAAGTTCACGAGCTCTTGCGCGTACCCATCTGAGATAAGGTTCCATAGGAATAGAGTTTTTCGGTCCTAAAGTACTTCTTTTCACCATGCCCCAAGCTCGTACAAACCTTTGGCGGAGACCTTGGGAATCGTTGTCATAGTCAAACACCGTGCCTTGAATAATTATTTCATGTGGTCCGTCTCTTCGAGCATAACCAAACTGGCGTAGGGCTAAAGCTGGGTTATAAGTAATACCTCCTCTTATCCCCATGAGTGGTACGTTAGAGAATTCTCCACAACGGTCAATGATGATAACATTTTCTTTGAGATGAGGACACCAACGGATGTCTGAATGGGAGAGCGACATTATCCTTTGAGACCATTTCAGATTTTGCTCATTCTTCAAGATTGATTGAGGAAGGTGTGAAATAAACCACCTAGACAATAAAGGTATGCAGCACATGAGAGTCCCTTGCCTTTTCATAGTACGAGTGTGAAGGGAATGCAAAATGTCTCCAAGCAAGGTAGGCACAGGGTTATGAGTGAGAAATATCTTAATAGCATTCATATCTATGAATTGGTCTGGGTTAGGAAATAACACCAAACCATAGATTAGTAATGCTAAACATCTTCGAAAGCCTGGACATTCATAACTTTTAGGAATTCTCGGGCCTTATTTATTAGCAATTTGGCAAGTAAACCTTTAATTCCACTTCTTGTTACCCAATTGGTTTCAATGTCTGACTTTGTCATGTGTAAAGCTGCGGCAACTTCTTCAGACTTCGGAATCTTTTCTAAACCACTGAAAGGTGTTTGATCAAGAATAGGTATCCCAAGCAGCCTGGAAAATTCTTCTAATGTGGGTACCAACTGATAATCTGGGAATGTGAAGCAATGATGTTTAGGATCGAAGAACTGGAATAGGACTCTCATCATATCTTCTTTGAAACCAGTGGTAACCAAATTGAGGAGAGAACCATGTTTCTTGATGAACTGAGCCTGATCGGGAAGTTCGGACACTAAATCCTTGAGTTGAGGAGATATGGCTACCAAATTGATCCTGATGGTCTTCCTGGGAGTCATAACCTTACAAAATAGAGCAACGTTAAATCCCTAAGTCCTTGAAATGGTTAGTACAATGCCATGATGTTATGATGTTATGATGTTATGATGTTATGATGTTATGATGTTAAATAAGTAACAAGCACAAACAAGTCACACAACAATCATTCTTAGGTTTTAAGGCTTGCATGAGTTCTATAGGTAAATACCCTCCCCGCTGAAGTTTGGTTGGTTCAACCTGTCCTAGAATAGTAACCGGGTTCTAGAAGGATCTCAAATCATTGACCTTCCTTTAAGTCCACCTCAGTGCAACACCAAGTGGTTGACCGAAGCTTCCCTAAAGTCCAATCTCAAAGAGTGTAGTATCGAGTCTCAACCAACCCCAGTCGGAACCGAAGTCAGTTATCTCACTACTTTCTAATGGCTAGGATGAGTCAATTAGGGTTCTAAAGGTCTGGTTAATGCTTTGATGACACCACGCGGAAGCCAAATTTTTCCTCAAGTAAACATGAGGAACATCAGGACATCCAAAGTGTCACATTAACCGTAGCCATCATTTTGACCATTCCAGTATACGCCGGATAGTCGCGATGATCTATTGCTACTTACCTAAGGTACACTAGATCCGGGTGTAGGATCTTTCACTCAAGCATAAAATACCCAAGCAATACCTTAAAAGTAAATTAGACAATTTGAATAAGTGATCTTGTTTTTTAAGGTAACCTCTCTTTTTAAGTCCCCAGCAGAGTCGCCAATTCTGTCATACGGTGAACTGACTTTGGTGTGTTTTGCTTTGGAAAGCAAATGTCGCGGATAGCAAGAGTCGCCACCGACTTTTCTTTTATCCAATAAGGAAAGGTGGAAAAGAACAGGAAAGACCTTAATTAGATTTTGGGTTCGGGAGGTACATTATACAAAGGGAAGGTGTTAGCACCCTTTGTATCCATGGTTATCCATGGGCTCTTAATTGCTTGATCACTTATGTTATTTTTTTCTTGTCTGAAAAAGTGTTTGTGAATTGTTTAGAAAATGTTTTGAAAAGAGAATTTAACTTTGTAATGATTCTTGTATGAATGTATACAAAGTGGTTATCTCGTTTAGTTTTGAAAGTTGTTTAGAAAAATATAACTCGGTAATGATTCTAGTATGAATGTATACCAAGTGGTGATTTTCTAAAAGATGTTTTGAAAGGTGTGGGGTGTGAAAAATGTTTTAGGTTGTGAGTCAGCAATTAAGGGTTATACCTACCAAAGGCCTTTATGGGCATTTCCTATCCTTATGAGGGTAAAACTGTCCTTACTATTGAGAAGTAAGTAGTTTTATCCTTTGGATGTAAAAGGGACATCGTAGGGTCATCGATTGGTCATTGAAGGCAACATTTGTAAGGATACCTTAGCATTCGAAGGGACAATCATCATTTAACCGTAGGCTACAACGAAGGGTCATCGAGGGACAAAATCATATATTCGCAGGCAACATCCGAGGGACTATGATTTATTTTATAGGGACATGATGATTTAATCGAAGGGTCTTTGCTAAGTGTATCCCCACATTCGCGGGACGTGACCATAATACCGTAATATCGTAAGGCAACAAAGAGAGGTCCAAAATCACATATTCAAAGGCAATATTTTACAATCGATTAGGTAGTTGTAATCAATTAGGTAATTAGGTCCATATTATAATCAATTAGGCAATTCCAAATATGTCTCCATAAGGGTATCCCAGAAATAAAGTGGAATACCTAGCAGGCCGTTTCTTCGGGAGTATGTACGCCCTTACAAGATTCAGCAAACAGGTTAGAATATCGAGACAAAGTGCAATTGAGAATTGCACTACAAAAGAAACACAACAGTAGTAATAATGCATGATTATAATGAATCAGATCAGGTCGGCACAAAGCAGAACAGAAAAATTCAGCGACTGTCATGTTCGCTGCTGCTTCGCCTAGCGAAGGCTTAACGAGTGCTCGCTACATGCTCGCTTAGCGATGTGCTAGCGAGCGGCTACGGGTTTTGAGTTTGATAGCAGTACAATTTCCGGAACTCCGAACCCTATGGTATTCAATTACAGAAATAACATGGTCAAACATTCAGGATATTCGGGCATACTTAAACTCACATGCAAAATCTAATTACATATCCAAAAATTCAGTCATGATGCATTATGTATTCAGAGATTACAGGTTGGAAGCATAAAACAGTAGTGATGCGCAAACCTGTTTGCAATTGAATTGCAACGTTGAATTGGCAGATCACTTTTGATATCGGATTGAGTTGGGCGGAGGTAACCTTTGTGCAGATGAGTTGCCTTCAGGGTTTCCTTTAGGGTTGCTCTGAATTCTCTTGGTTAGCCTCCAGGGTTTGATTGCTAGGGTTCCGGTTCGTCCGCCTCTTTCCCGTTTTCCTTCCGTTTTCGTTCTCCCTTTTTCTCACTGAAGTTGTGGTATTTATAATGCTCTTTTTATGACCTAATGGGCTCAGAATGAAGCCCAGAATTTTCTGGTATTCGCAAGCTTCGCTAGGCGATTGGCGTAGCGAAGGGTTCGCTAGGCGAAGGAATTGCTCGCCTAGCGAGCAAACCAGTTTAAGATCAATGCCTTGAAAAATAAGTTGGAGTGCCTTAGAAATGCCTTGTAATATTAACGGGCAAATTTTAGGGTATGACAGCTGCCCCTGTTCAATATTCTTGAACCGAGAGAGTTAGAATGGTATGTACGCCATTCGTGGTCTGGAGGTGGAAGATTATTGAACACTAGAATGCCCCAAAAATTTGCACTTGTTAATCAGAGGTCATTCCTGATGGAGATGGGCTTAAAGATGCCATCCAGGAAGTTTGATGATGAAAGATCAGAATGGATCATACGCTGCTGGGGATAAAGGATCAGAATGGATCATACACTAGATCGTATCTGAGTAGCAGAATGAGTTATCCCTTAGGCGGGTGACTTCGTTGGGGATGAAAGATCAGAATGGATCGTACACTAGATCGTATCTGAGTTGAAGATCCAAATGGGTCGTACATTAGACCGTATTGGAGTTGTAGAATGAGCCGTACGTTAGGCTGTATCTGAAGAAGAAAGTAGTCGTACGCTAGACTACACCCCGGAATGTACCGTACGCTAGGCAGTATCTGAGGATTTAAGGATCAGAATGGATCGTACGTTAGATCGTATCTGAGTTGCAGAATGAGCCGTACGTTAGGCTGTATCTGAAGAAGAAAGTAGTCGTACGCTAGACTACACCCCGGAATGTACCGTACGCTAGGCAGTATCTGAGGATTTGAGGATCAGAATGGATCGTACGTTAGATCGTATCTGAGTTGCAGAATGAGCCGTACGTTAGGCTGTATCTGAAGAAGAAAGTAGTCGTACGCTAGACTACACCTCGAAATGTACCGTACGCTAGGCCGTATCTGAGGATTTGAAGGTCAGAATGGATCGTACGTTAGATCGTATCTGAGCTGCAGAATGAGCCGTACGTTAGGCTGTATCTGAAGAAGAAAGTAGTCGTACGCTAGACTACACCTCGGAATGTACCGTACGCTAGGCCGTATCTGAGGATTTGAAGGTCAGAATGGATCGTACGTTAGATCATATCTGAGCTGCAGAATGAGCCGTACGTTAGGCTGTATCTGAAGAAGAAAGTAGTCGTACGCTAGACTACACCTCGGAATGTACCGTACGCTAGGCCGTATCTGAGGATTTGAAGATCCAAATGGGTCGTACGCTAGACCGTATTGGAGTTGTAGAATGTCAGGATGGATCGTACGTTAGATCGCATCTGAGTTGAAGGAGTCATATGTCGAGCTGAATCAGAATGAACCGTACGTTAGGTCATATCTGATAGTATATGTTGTATTTGTAATGAATATCTGGGGTGGGCTTAAAGATGCCACCATCAGAGTGCCTGTCGAAATAAATGTCCATATGGATTGTATCTGAGAGATATAATTAAATCTCGAATGTAATTGATAAAGATGTTCGTCTGAATGGACCTTTGTTTTGACTGTACTAGGAGGATAATTAACCTGAAAAATAAAGTTAGCTTGATGCCATGTCATGATGCATGAGATATTTTATGCTTATGAAAATAAATGCGAACAATGTATGCATGCGGATGCTGTGAAATGATGTAATGAATGAATTATGCGTCTGAAAAGTTTTTTCTGGCGACCCCCTGGGGAAAATAAATCCCCATCTTCTGGTTGGAGATACTTGTATTGATGACCCTTTCTCATATAGGGATACTTGATTTCTGTCTGATGGTAGAAATATTTAACAGAAGCCTGGCTGGGGGTGGAAGAGGTGACCAGTCTGTCTAGTAATGCCGACTTTTTCTGGGGAATAACTGGCTTTGCTGGGGAGTAGAATTGGCAACGGATTTATTGGAAAGCATGGTTAGATCTTTCCTCGATCCTGCAGTCTTGTAGTGATTGCTATTTCCGTTTTATGCATGTGTTTTGGTAAACATCGATCATATTCAAATGCACATATCAATTCAAATTAAATCAATGGACGTTTACGCAAACAAAACAGAGAAAGTAAAACAAAAGCATCTTTTTGAGAGTAAAGTTGTATTGATTTTGAAAGAGGGCCTATAAACAGGCAATTTTGAATACATGGAGACAGAAATCCTAGTAAGAGGAAATTGTCGAGAACATAAAGAAAAGCTATGAAGGAAAAGCCCTGTTGATTTTAATTCTACTACTGTCATTATGTCTTCAAGCATCTCATCTCCTGCTGTCGGATAGAATTGATTGGCTTGTTCAGTCCCTTGAACTTGGATGAAGCTGTCTGAGAACGGGACATAGTCATACGCTTTTAATCCCTAATTTTTGCCTGGACCGCCTTTTCAGGTTTTCAGTCCACCAGGATACCCTTTTTTGCCCAAGCCGCCTTTTCAGGTTTTCGACTTGCCGGGTGTACATTTTTATATGTTTATCCCTAATTTTTGCCCGAACCTTTTTGGTTCGCCGGGATGCCCTTACTTTTTCCTAGGTACGTCGACCTAGCGGGTCTCTTTTATGCGTAGTATTTTTTAACTATGTATGCGTTCACGGGATGTGGGAAGTCTTCGTCATCCATCGTAGCAAGTATCATGGCTCCACCAGAGAATACCTTCTTAACTACAAATGGCCCTTCGTATGTGGGAGTCCATTTGCCCCTGGGATCACTTTGTGGCAAAATGATGCGCTTGATCACCAAGTCGCCGATTTGATACACCTGTCTCTTGACCTTTTTGTTGAATGCCTGGGTCATGCGCTTCTGATATATCTGCCCATGACAAACAGCCGTAAGTCTCTTTTCATCAATCAAATTCATCTGATCGAGTCGAGTCTGAATCCATTCATCCTCGTCTAAACCTGCCTCTTTCATGATTCTTAGAGAGGGAATCTGAACTTCCACAGGTAAGACGACTTCCATTCCGTAGACTAAAGAGAAAGGAGTTGCCCCTGTCGAAGTGCGTACTGAAGTGCGATAACCATGAAGAGCAAATGGTAACATTTCATGCCAGTCTTTGTACGTCACTGTCATCTTTTGTATAATCTTCTTAATATTCTTATTAGCAGCCTCCACGGCGCCGTTCATCTTTGGCCGGTACGGAGAAGAGTTATGGTGTTTTATTTTGAACTGCGTGCAGAGTTCAGTAATCAGCTTGTTGTTCAAATTAGTGCCATTGTCAGTGATGACTCTTTCAGGAATGCCGTATCGATAAATGAGATTATTCTTGATGAATCGTGCCACCACATTCTTAGTGACAGAAGCAAATGAGGCGGCTTCTACCCACTTTGTAAAGTAATCAATAGCAACAAGGATGAAACGATGTCCATTAGAAGCAGTAGGTTTAATTTCTCCGATCATATCAATGCCCCACATTGCAAAGGGCCAAGGGGCTGTCAACACGTTTAATGGGGAAGGAGGCACATGTACTTTATCCGCATAGATCTGGCACTTGTGACAAGTTCTGGAGTGATGGTGGCAATCAGCTTCCATGGTAGACCAATAATACCCTGATCTCAGAATCTTCTTGGCCATTGTATGTCCACTAGAATGAGTCCCAAAAATACCGTCATGCATGTTTCCCATAATCTTTTCTGATTCCTTTTTATCCACACAGCGCAGCAGAGTTGAATCAAGATTACGTTTGTACAATACTCCATTACTCAGAAAGAATTTAGCGGAGAACTTCCTCAGAAATTTTCTGTCATTGATGGATGCCCCTTCAGGGTATTCCTGAGTTTCTAAATATCTCTTTACTTCGTGGAACCAAGGTTTCTCTTCTACTTCATCAGCATTAAGTTCATAACAGTATGTTGGTTCATCTAATCGTTTAATGGTGATCATGGGAGCTTCATTGTCCCATCTGACTCTGAACATAGATGACATGGTAGCCAACGCGTCTGCCAACTGATTCTCTTCTCGTGGAATATGTTCGAATGTAATCTCTTCAAAATATGGGATTAATGTCAACACCCGTTCTCGATAAGGGATGAGATTCAGATGTTTAGTGTCCCATTCTCCTTTGATCTGACTGATTACTAGTGCTGAGTCTCCGTACACACCCAAAAGCTTGATTCTTAGGTCTATAGCGGCTCTGAGTCCCAAAATACATGCTTCATACTCAGCCATATTATTGGTACAATCAAAACATAGTCTAGCAGTGAAAGGCGTATGACAACCCTTGGGGGAAATGATTACAACACCAACACCATTGCCCAATGCATTAGAAGATCCATCAAAAACCATAGTCCATCGGGATCCCAGCTCAGGTCCTTCATCCGGTCCAGGTTCTTCATAATCAGTAACAAGCATGACATCCTCATCTGGGAACTCAAAATTCATAGATTGGTAATCATCCACTGCTTGATGAGCCAAATGATCGGCTAGCACGCTTCCTTTGATTGCTTTCTGGGTAGTATACTGGATATCATACTCTGTTAAAATCATCTGCCATCTTGCTATTCTTCCGGAGAGGGCAGGTTTCTCAAATATGTATTTGATAGGATCCATCTTAGAAATCAACAAAGTGGTATGATTCAACATATACTGTCTTAGTCGGCGAGCAGCCCAGGCCAAAGCACAACAAGTTCTCTCGAGCAGTGAGTATCTTGTTTCACAGTCGGTAAACTTTTTGCTAAGGTAGTATATGGCATGCTCTTTTCGACCAGACTCGTCATGTTGCCCCAACACACACCCCATTGAATTTTCTAACACGGTTAAATACATAATTAAAGGTCTTCCTTCAACTGGTGGCACCAGAATTGGAGGTTCTTGGAGATACTTCTTGATTTTGTCAAAAGCTTCTTGACATTCATCATTCCATATCATCTCTTGATTTTTCCTTAGTAGTTTGAAGATGGGTTTGCAGGTAGCAGTTAAATGGGAAATAAATCGGGCAATGTAGTTCAAACGTCCCAAGAAACCTCTGACTTCTTTATCCGTACGGGGAACTGGCATCTCTCGAATAACTTTCACCTTGGCCGGGTCAACCTCAATTCCTTTACCACTGACAATAAAGCCCAAGAGTTTACCGAATCTTACTCCAAAGGTGCATTTGTTCGGGTTCAATCTCAACTTGTATTTCTTCAACCTCTCAAACAGATTGTATAAATGATCGAGATGTTCTTCTTCGGTATGAGATCTAGCTATCATGTCATCCACATATACTTCTATTTCATGATGGATCATGTCATGGAACAAAACCACCATAGCACGCTGGTATGTTGCCCCTGCGTTCTTTAAACCGAATGGCATTACTTTATAACAGAAAGTGCCCCATTGCGTCACAAACGTGGTTTTCTCCATGTCCTCAGGCGCCATCTTAATCTGGTTATAACCTGAGAATCCATCCATGAAGGAGAATACCTTGTGTTGAGCGGTGTTATCTACCAGAACATCAATGTGCGGAAGTGGAAAGTCATCTTTGGGACTCGCTTTATTCAAATCTCTGTAATCTACGCACATTCGCACCTTACCATCCTTCTTTGGGACTGGTACCACATTAGCAACCCATTGAGGATAAGAAGTAACAGCCAGAAAACCTGCATCAAATTGTTTCATAACCTCGGCTTTGATTTTCTCAGACATTTCAGGACGCATGCGGCGAACCTTTTGCTTAACAGGACGACAATCTTCCTTCATTGGCAAACGATGCACTACTATATCAGTATCCAATCCTGGCATGTCTTCATAAGACCAAGCAAAAATCTCTACATAGTCATGTAACATCTGAATCAATCTTTCTTTGATACTGTTTTCCAAGCCTGCTCCTATTTTGACTTCTTTCTTGTCTACTTCGGTGCCCAGATTTACAATTTCAATTGATTCCTCATGCGGCTGTATAGACTTTTCTTCTTGCAGTACCAGTCTGGCAAGCTCTTCAGGTACTTCACAATCTTCCTCACTTCCATCCTCGGCTTGGTAGATCGGATTTTCAAAGTCATAATGAACAGTAGTAGAACTATTATCGACAGGATCCAGAGTGGGTATGGATCTGCAATTTGTTACGTGAGTGTGTGTAAGAAAGCATAGCTTGTTTGAAAGATGACAGGAAAGATGAAGAGCGCGATATTTGAATGCAAAAAGTCCATTGATTTATTGAATGTGAATATGCTTATGAAGATGACAAAACCTTTAACAAATTAGCTATTGTGCCCCGGGCATAGACACAATGCTTTTAAGAAGTTCAATTGTAAAAAAAATTAAAATTTGCAACACTAAAATAGACAATAACAATTACTCCTGACTAAAGGAAATTGGGATAGTGTCTTCAGCCTTCCAATTATTGAGTCCGTCACCAATTGTTGGGAAAATCCAGCTATCCAAGTCACAATCGCTATCAGCATCTTCTACAACATTAATCTGATCTTTGACCATCCTTTCAGAGTTAAATCCCAGGCCAGACTTATCAGACTTGTACGGTACATCGATTAGTTGACCCCAGCCAGTACGACCACCATCTTCAACCACGGCTTGAGCATCTTTCATAGAAATCATAGCAGGAGGAGCCCGAATAACCTTGGGCACAAGGGGAGTTGGCTTAAGGTCAGGACTGGGAGGAGGAACCACTTCAAATGACTGAGAAGGAGTCTCAAAGAATTCACCATCCATCTCGACGTATCTGAAGGCCTGCACACTACTGACAATATATTCTTCTTCTCCACACACAGTGACGGTCTTACCCTCTATTGGATACTTCAGCTTTTGATGGAGAGACGAGGCTACAGCACTTGCCCCATGAATCCAAGGGCGTCCCAGCAAGCAGGAATAGGCAGGACGAATGTTCATTACGTGAAAGGTAGTGTTGAAGACTTGAGGTCCTATCTTGATAGGGAGAACCACTTCACCATGGACAACACTCTTCGCACCATCGTAAGCACGCACCACAATGTCACTAGGCTTCAGTTCAATGCTTTTACAGTCAAGTTTATCGAGCACGGCTTTCGGTAGCACATTCAAAGAAGAGCCATTATCGATCAACACATGAGACAAGGTGATCCCCTTACACTCAATGGAGATATGCAGAGCTTTATTGTGATTCTTTCCTGCTGGTGTCAGGTCAGCATCAGAAAAGCCTGGGCCATTGTCAACAGCCAGATGAGCAACATAATTTTCGAACTGATCGACGGAGGTCTCCTGAGGTACATGAGCAGTCTTCAAGAATTTTATCAATGCTTTGGCATGAGATTCAGAAGATAATAACAAGGATAACATCGAGATCTTAGACGGAGTATGCCCCAGCTGTTCTACCACATCAAAATCACTCTTACGGATGATTTTCAGCATTTCCTCCACTTCCTGCTTGGCAACATCTTCGGTAGTAACTTCGACCGGTGTCTTCGACTGAGCAGGGTTGATCGCTGGTTCCTTTCCTCGAATTTCAGGGGCGGGAGGTGAGATTTCTGGAGAGAAGATCCTTCCACTTCGAGTAACTTTACTAGTCCCAACAATGTCATTAGGATTAGCAAAATTACCAACTTGCTTCACGCCATGGATGTAAACATCACCTCCATAATTCCACGGAATGGCTTTGCTTGAGGAATACGGTACTGAGCCAGGTGCAGTAATGATTAGGGGAGCTACCTTGGGCTCATCAGTAATCTTCACAGGTACTCTAGTAGCGGTAATCTTCACTGGAACTTTGGACCTAGCAATCACAGATATCTCTTCAACAACGTTTTCCACTTTAGGAATCCTTTCAAAGAGAATTGTATGATCATCCATCAGCCGTTGAATACCATTCCTCAATTTCAGGCAACCATTGGGTCGGAGTACACAAAGATCGCAACTTTCAGCACAACCTGGAAATAAACCAGCTTGCAATAAATTCTTCTTGATGGTCAGGAGAGGAGACACTAAGTCGGCTACATTAGCAATGTGAGAATTGTCATCCACAGAATTAACAGTCTTGTCATGGTTAGGCATAGGAGCAGTGATGACATTAGGAGTCTCCGGAGGATCAAATTCAATTTCCCCAGCATCGATCATATCCTGAATCTTATTCTTCAACAACCAGCAATCGTTTGTATCATGCCCGGGGCTATCGGAGTGATACGCACACCTGGCATTGGGATTATAACAGGGAGAAGTAGTGTTGAGATTTGCAGGAGGGCCTCTGAGAGTAATTAAATTTGCCTTTAGAATACCCTGCAGTGCTTGCGCTAAAGTCATATTGATCTTGGTAAACTGCCTTCTTGGCCTGTCTTGTCTGTGTTGGAAGTTTTGAGCTGGCGGGGCTGCAATTGTAACTGCTCCGATGGTATGGTCACGACTTTTCTTGTTATGACCCCTTTCACCATACACAACATTTGACTCATTCTTTCCCTGATGGGGCTTTCTGGTGCTTGTAGAGGTAGCCGCCTGTATCTTTCCACTTCGAATACCGCTTTCAACACATTCACCCGTCAATATAAGGTCAGTGAAACCTGATGAAGAACTTCCCAGTAGATGGCTGTAGAATGGACCAGTCAGTGTACTCATGAACATGTCCACTAATTCTCGATCAGTCATAGGGGGTTTGACTCTGCCAGCCAAATCTCTCCATTTTTGAGCATATTCTTTGAAGCTTTCTTTAGAGCCCATAGTCATATTCTGCAACTGTAGCCGAGTAGGCGCCAATTCAGAATTGTACTGGTAGTGCTTGTAGAAAGCTGTCGCTAAATCAGTCCAGGTGCGGATGTTAGAGATCTCGAGCTGATAATACCACTCCAACTGTGTGCCAGACAGGCTCTCCTGGAAGAAATGGATCCATAGTTTCCTATCAGTGGTATACGGCTGAATCTTTCTCACATAAGCTCTCAGATGCATCTGAGGACAAGACGCACCATCATACTTAGTGAAAGTGGGGATCTTGAATTTGCGAGGAATGACCACATCAGAGACCAGTCCCAAGCTTTCGAAATCCAGACCGGGCGCCTTCTGACCCTCCATAGATAGCATGTGTTCTTCCAACAACTTATACTTATCCTCTTTTGGAGAGTACTGTTCATCTTCATAATCTTCATCGTCGTCCTCCTGGTTGAGAGGATCAGCATTCTCATCTTCCGAATCATTTTCTGTCTCCTCTTCTTGATCCTTCGGAAGTCTAATCTTGACTCTTGCAGCCTGTCCTTTAAGCCTTCTTCCCGGGTTAATGTAACTCACAGGTTTCTTGTCTTTCTTCTTCTCGAGCAAGAGAGCCTTCAGTTCTTCCAGCCCCTTGGATAAGCTCAGCATCATCTCCTGGAATTGAGCATTCTGAGCTTGGAGATCTTTGACAGTTTGTTCGAGGGCCATTTTTCTGTTTGCAATAGGAAGACCGTGAGAACATAGATCTTTTAGAATACCTGTTATGCAATGTTATGTCATGCTATGCAATGTATGAAATGTTTTCAAGGACTTTTGGAATTTAACTTTGGGTGAACCACCAAGAAAGGACTTTTATTAATGATTTTTAATCAATGTTTATTACAATAAATAATAAAATACAATAAAAGCTCAAGTCTCCCAGGGGCGGCTTCTTTTCGGGCGAAGATATGTATTGAGTCTTCGTTCCTCATGAAGTTGGCAGGTGAGTTCCAACACTTTCTTCCTTTCAGCACAGAACTGGGCTTCAAAAGTATCCCTTTCCTCCCTCAACTGGATCCAGGATCTCTTTAATTCTTCCACATTGGTAGGCATATCTGGATAAGGAATGATCCGAGGAGTACCTCCCTCAACTTCTGATTCAACAATCAGCGGTCCGACTGCGAGATATGGCATGACAAGTTCACGAGCTCTTGCGCGTACCCATCTGAGATAAGGTTCCATAGGAATAGAGTTTTTCGGTCCTAAAGTACTTCTTTTCACCATGCCCCAAGCTCGTACAAACCTTTGGCGGAGACCTTGGGAATCGTTGTCATAGTCAAACACCGTGCCTTGAATAATTATTTCATGTGGTCCGTCTCTTCGAGCATAACCAAACTGGCGTAGGGCTAAAGCTGGGTTATAAGTAATACCTCCTCTTATCCCCAGGAGTGGTACGTTAGAGAATTCTCCACAATGGTCAATGATGATAACATTTTCTTTGAGATGAGGACACCAACGGATGTCTGAATGGGAGAGCGACATTATCCTTTGAGACCATTTCAGATTTTGCTCATTCTTCAAGATTGATTGAGGAAGGTGTGAAATAAACCACCTAGACAATAAAGGTATGCAGCACATGAGAGTCCCTTGCCTTTTCATAGTACGAGTGTGAAGGGAATGCAAAATGTCTCTAAGCAAGGTAGGCACAGGGTTATGAGTGAGAAATATCTTAATAGCATTCATATCTATGAATTGGTCTGGGTTAGGAAATAACACCAAACCATAGATTAGTAATGCTAAAACATCTTCGAAAGCCTGGACATTCATAACTTTTAGGAATTCTCGGGCCTTATTTATTAGCAATTTGGCAAGTAAACCTTTAATTCCACTTCTTGTTACCCAATTGGTTTCGATGTCTGACTTTGTCATGTGTAAAGCTGCGGCAACTTCTTCAGACTTCGGAATCTTTTCTAAACCACTGAAAGGTGTTTGATTAAGAATAGGTATCCCAAGCAGCCTGGAAAATTCTTCTAATGTGGGTACCAACTGATAATCTGGGAATGTGAAGCAATGATGTTTAGGATCGAAGAACTGGAATAGGACTCTCATCATATCTTCTTTGAAACCAGTGGTAACCAAATTGAGGAGAGAACCATGTTTCTTGATGAACTGAGCCTGATCGGGAAGTTCGGACACTAAATCCTTGAGTTGAGGAGATATGGCTACCAAATTGATCCTGATGGTCTTCCTGGGAGTCATAACCTTACAAAATAGAGCAACGTTAAATCCCTAAGTCCTTGAAATGGTTAGTACAATGCCATGATGTTATGATGTTATGATGTTATGATGTTAAATAAGTAACAAGCACAAACAAGTCACACAACAATCATTCTTAGGTTTTAAGGCTTGCATGAGTTCTATAGGTAAATACCCTCCCCGCTGAAGTTTGGTTGGTTCAACCTGTCCTAGAATAGTAACCGGGTTCTAGAAGGATCTCAAATCATTGACCTTCCTTTAAGTCCACCTCAGTGCAACACCAAGTGGTTGACCGAAGCTTCCCTAAAGTCCAATCTCAAAGAGTGTAGTATCGAGTCTCAACCAACCCCAGTCGGAACCGAAGTCAGTTATCTCACTACTTTCTAATGGCTAGGATGAGTCAATTAGGGTTCTAAAGGTCTGGTTAATGCTTTGATGACACCACGCGGAAGCCAAATTTTTCCTCAAGTAAACATGAGGAACATCAGGACATCCAAAGTGTCACATTAACCGTAGCCATCATTTTGACCATTCCAGTATACGCCGGATAGTCGCGATGATCTATTGCTACTTACCTAAGGTACACTAGATCCGGGTGTAGGATCTTTCACTCAAGCATAAAATACCCAAGCAATCCCTTAAAAGTAAATTAGACAATTTGAATAAGTGATCTTGTTTTTTAAGGTAACCTCTCTTTTTAAGTCCCCAGCAGAGTCGCCAGTTCTGTCATACGGTGAACTGACTTTGGTGTGTTTTGCTTTGGAAAGCAAATGTCGCGGATAGCAAAAGTCGCCACCGACTTTTCTTTTATCCAATAAGGAAAGGTGGAAAAGAACAGGAAAGACCTTAATTAGATTTTGGGTTCGGGAGGTACATTATACAAAGGGAAGGTGTTAGCACCCTTTGTATCCATGGTTATCCATGGGCTCTTAATTGCTTGATCACTTATGTTATTTTTTTCTTGTCTGAAAAAGTGTTTGTGAATTGTTTAGAAAATGTTTTGAAAAGAGAATTTAACTTTGTAATGATTCTTGTATGAATGTATACAAAGTGGTTATCTCGTTTAGTTTTGAAAGTTGTTTAGAAAAATATAACTCGGTAATGATTCTAGTATGAATGTATACCAAGTGATGATTTTCTAAAAGATGTTTTGAAAGGTGTGGGGTGTGAAAAATGTTTTAGGTTGTGAGTCATCAACTAAGGGTTATACCTACCAAAGGCCTTTATGGGCATTTCCTATCCTTATGAGGGTAAAACTGTCCTTACTATTGAGAAGTAAGTAGTTTTATCCTTTGGATGTAAAAGGGACATCGTAGGGTCATCGATTGGTCATTGAAGGCAACATTTGTAAGGATACCTTAGCATTCGAAGGGACAATCATCATTTAACCGTAGGCTACAACGAAGGGTCATCGAGGGACAAAATCATATATTCACAGGCAACATCCGAGGGACTATGATTTATTTTATAGGGACATGATGATTTAATCGAAGGGTCTTTGTTAAGTGTATCCCCACATTCGCGGGACGTGACCATAATACCGTAATATCGTAAGGCAACAAAGAGAGGTCCAAAATCACATATTCAAAGGCAATATTTTACAATCGATTAGGTAGTTGTAATCAATTAGGTAATTAGGTCCATATTATAATCAATTAGGTAATTCCAAATATGTCTCCATAAGGGTATCCCACAAATAAAGTGGAATACCTAGCAGGCCGTTTCTTCGGGAGTATGTACGCCCTTACAAGATTCAGCAAACAGGTTAGAATATCGAGACAAAGTGCAATTGAGAACTGCACTACAAAAGAAACACAGCAGTAGTAATAATGCATGATTATAATGAATCGGATCAGGTCGGCACAAAGCAGAACAGAAAAATTCAGCGACTGTCATGTTCGCTGCTGCTTCGCCTAGCGAAGGCTTAACGAGTGCTCGCTACATGCTCGCTTAGCGATGTGCTAGCGAGCGGCTACGGGTTTTGAGTTTGATAGCAGTACAATTTCCGGAACTCCGAACCCTATGGCATTCAATTACAGAAATAACATGGTCAAACATTCAGGATATTCAGGCATACTTAAACTCACATGCAAAATCTAATTACATATCCAAAAATTCAGTCATGATGCATTATGTATTTAGAGATTACAGGTTGGAAGCATAAAACAGTAGTGATGCGCAAACCTGTTTGCAATTGAATTGCAACGTTGAATTGGCAGATCACTTTTGATATCGGATTAAGTTGGGCGGAGGTAACCTTTGTGCAGATGAGTTGCCTTCAGGGTTTCCTTTAGGGTTGCTCTGAATTCTCTTGGTTAGCCTCCAGGGTTTGATTGCTAGGGTTCCGGTTCGTCCGCCTCTTTCCCGTTTTCCTTCCGTTTTCGTTCTCCCTTTTTCTCACTGAAGTTGTGGTATTTATAATGCTCTTTTTATGACCTAATGGGCTCAGAATGAAGCCCAGAATTTTCTGGTATTCGCAAGCTTCGCTAGGCGAGTGGCGTAGCGAAGGGTTCGTTAGGCGAAGGAATTGCTCGCCTAGCGAGCAAACCAGTTTAAGATCAATGCCTTGAAAAATAAGTTGGAGTGCCTTAGAAATGCCTTGTAATATTAACGGACAAATTTTGGGGTATGACAGTGAGGTAATATCATTTCAATCCTTTTCTTATTTTATTAGTAAGTATTTATTTTACCTGTTTATTTCTTAAAGGTATATGATGTGTTATGTGTATGACATATGTGATAAATGTTCACTTCCAAAAATTTCATGTGTAACCATTGTGTGTTTTCACTTTACATGTTTATAGTGATCTTAGTCTAATGTCTTAACATTTGATCTATATCCTTTACCAATTCATGCCTACATTTGCATGTTTGCGTGATTTTAGATATTAAACCATGAAAAATTATAATATGCATGTGTATCTCATCAATTATTCATGCATCAGTCAAATTGAGTCATCCAAAGTCACTCTAAAACTCATAGATGTCATTCTTTTTGGGTTTTGTTCTTGATGTGTTGACACACAAGTCGTATAGGTTAACACATGAAATGAAACTTTGTATTTGTCAAAATTCTTTCAGCATATCTTGACACATGCAATTGATAGGTCGACCTATAAAATGATTTTTTGTATTCTTTGTTGTTCGCTTCAGTATGTGCCAACACATAACCTTGATTGGTCGGCACATGCGTTCAGAGGTCGACCCATTACCTTAACTTTGGTCAAAATACTTTTCATTTATCATACATGCACCTAAACTATCAAGTTCCCAAACTTCATCGAAATTCCTGAAACTCATTCAATCACATTAAATCTTATTTGTTTCACTCATCCCATATCATTATCATCCTTAGTTACATCAAAACATTTGCAAGTCTCATCAATTTCTCTCATTTCCCTTAAAAAACCTTCTTTCACCATAATGGCATACCCCAAAATTTATCCTCCCTTTTTCCTTTTGCATAATTCATTTGCATACGTTAAATCATATCATGCATGACCATTGCATTTGGTCATGGGATCATAAGCATGACCACTTTGTAGTTTGTATCTTAACATTAGGGTTTCATCTTGATTTTTATTGTAAAATAACAAAAACTCCATTGATAGATGGTATTTGGTTGTTCTTGTTACTCATGAAGGTGATCATGCTCCAAATTAAGGCAAGACAAAGGCCTTTTCATCTAGGGAAATGCAAGTTTGCTCATTATGATTCAAAGATGGGTCGTGTGTTTGTTTCCATACCACATCACTCAATCTTCAAGCTATTATCAAGATTACTCAAGCCCTAACCAATTTTTCATCAAGGGATGATTATTCTATCATCATTGTTTCTTGAAATGCAAGAAAATATCAAGTTTGCACAAAGGGGTACAAGTTGGTTTGACCTGATTTACAAGTATGCCATACCTTTGGTCCAAACCCCATAACTTCTTCATTTTTTTTATCCAATTTCCAATATTCTTTGATAAAATGTGTCTTTTGTGATCCTCTACAACTTTTATTCAAGGGTAAAACATCAATTCATTCATTAAGGACCTCATATGTGAAAGGACCAAGTTGCCAAAATGGGTCAAAACCTTACCATGACCCCTACTTTCCACCCTAGCCATTTTCATCTCAATTACTCTTTTTATGTCATTCCTTTTGCATATTGTTAAGCTTATGTCAAAGATAATTTTGCCCAAGTTTGGCTCAAAATTCACGAGGGAATCAAAATTTATGGTGTCATCAACTTGGGACCTCAAAATGACCCAACATGCCTCAAACTGCTTGACCAATTGCCCAACCTAAAACTCAAGTCACGACCTCAACTTCCCAAGCATATAAATTTATCCTTAAACATCCTTTGGATTTAGTTATTTTGCATCATGTCCTACTCCATGAAGAGATCATTTGGCTCAAAGAAAATTGGAAAATGCACTAGTAGATCAAATTTGGCCTAAGCATGAACATGGTGACCTAAACTCTATTTCGCACCGTGACCTATAATGTGAAATCATGCCAAATTGAACATAGGACAACTCCACACATGTTCAAACTCGTTCCTAATGACCAAACACATTTCACCATAACATAAAACGACTTGCAAAACACCAAAATCACGAGTTTGGTGCTAATTATCACACGATTTGGATTTGAAAATTTATGATTTGGTTCACACGAATTTAGATCCATTTCACACATATTTAAATCCTAACACATTCCCTATAAATAGAGGAAGGTTTTGAATCATTTACCAAGCTTCAAGATCAGAGAAATCCCTGCCTCACTGAAACTCGAAAGCACAAAAAAAACAGTCACTCATTTCTTTGATTCAAGTCCTTTTGCTTCCAAATTTCTGCCAAGAATCCTTCATCGACATCATCTGAAGTTGTCTGAAGTATTAACGTGATATGAATCTCCTTGCAACCTTGATTCAAATTTCACCATTGTTGACCTCGAGCTTCGATTTGGACAAGGTAGTTACGAGTGAAATTATATTTCAAGCAAGTTACCATTCTCTTTGTGTGGTTCCACTGATTGAAAGTCCTCATCTACCTTTGATTTATCTTTTGATTTGGTCATTTAATTTAACTTTAAAGATATAGGATTCTTCACAAGTTTGAGCAAATTCTCTCTGCTCATAGAAAATGAATTGCTCTGATGCAGAAAGACGTGAACGATGCGTAAAGTAGAAGCTTGCACATTGCATGTTTGAGCTTTTAAAACTTCGAGTTCATGAACCTACAAAAATAAAATTTAGGAGGTTGAAGATGAAGTCTTAGCGCGCTTCAGAGGGAAATTTGAATCCCTGGACCAATCAGAGCGCACCAACTCACATAGATGTTGCATTCAAATAATTTATTTTCTATTTTTATTTCATTTAATTTCATTTTCTTCCAAAATTCATTTTAATTAGCTCCTTTAATATTTTTTAGTCCAACTTTTTTTCATAATTTCATAAAAATATTATCTACCATATATAATTTTTGCATAATTTTTAAAATCATTTTTGCATTTAATTCATATTTTCTTTTATTTTCCATTTAATTTTCATTTAACATTTTTATTTTAATAATTTTAAAACATTTTTCACCCCAACTTTTGAGATCAAATTGCTTATAATTTTGTTGACTTTATTCAATTTTATTGGACTTTTATTTTGTATTTTGATACCTCTTTGACATTTTATCTTTTATTTTCTTTTATTAATCATTATTAAATCATTTTGAATCATTTTTTATTTCTTTTTGTTGATCACTTGATGTTTTGACTTAAGTTAATTGCTTGGTTGATGAGTTCTTCCATATCTCAAATCATTGGTAGATGGACTTGAGGTTGATTCAACCATCTTTGATCCAAATCTATTGAGAGATGATCATGCACCATCTTCAATACTTTGCATCAGTGATATGTTATCCCTCGATGTGCCATATTTTAAGTCCTTTGATTTGTGGATATAATGATCCCTATGTGATTGCCTTAGTTCTCCTCCTTTTCTATCTTCATCCATCTCTTCTCTTCTTTTGCTTTGATCATGTGTGACATGTTATAGGAGATTAACTTTGTGTTAATTCTCTAACATGTCTGACACATACCTTGTTATTGACCGACCTCAGATATGTATGGTGTAACACCCTTCTAAAATACCCCAAATATTTAATTAAAATAAAACAACATATCAATCAGAGTAATATGCAATCAAGGGTGTCACACAATATTTCACACTATTCGCCATAAATATTTAGTCATGCTCATTAGTTAACTCAAAACATAAAGTATTGCACAATACGCAGCGGATAGAGATCAAATCGATCATTCAAACATGTAACATACTACATGTAAACTGGTTCAACAATCATCAACAACACAATTAAAATGTTCCCTCCCGATGTTACATCTATCAGAGCATGACCCACTAGGGAGACTACACTAGACTCCAAGCATTAGCTTCTACTCAACTCATTGCTCGTTACCTGAAAAATAGTTGTAAGGGTGAGTTCCTCAATCGATATAATAAGCATTATAAATTATCATGTCATGTTAAGTAATTTAACACATTAATCACCCTAATCGTATTCACACATTCAGTAACGGCACACCAACTCAAACATCATACTCAAAACCAATACAACTCATATTCATACTCACTAGCAACACCACACACGTATAATATTGGAATACATCCATTCATATTATACGCCATACATAATTTATGCAATGAGACTCCACACATGCGGTACCGACTATTCTTGAACATATAGTTCAAGCTCACCGATCAAATCCAGATACGGCTACTAAGCTCACTAGTCCCACTCATTTGAGATCTAATGACTCACTCACTAATTCCTCACCATGGGAATTAGCTACAGCCCCGAAGGCTATGCTATGCATACTAATCATCTAGCATGCAAACATCAACAACAAATCCACAACGATTCACTCACTAATTCCTCACCATGGGAATTAGCTACAGCCCCGAAGGCTATGCTATGCACGCTAATCATCTAGCAATGCAACATCAACAACAATTCACAAGGGACAGATGCTCACACTCTAAGCCATACAACAGTCCATTCACAAATACATGCATAATATATATATATATATTCACAGCATTATGCATATCATCATACATCATCAACACATGTATCAACATATCATATCATGTCAAATAATTAAACACAGTATTAGCACACTCTACTAATACCTATACTGCTCAAAACAGCGGGAAATAATCCCTACTATATCACACACCGATATAGGCAACCACCAATTAGGCACACAACATTTAAATTAACAATTTTTCCACTCTGCAACAGTGTTAACCGGTTAACGCCCTGGGTTAACCGGTTAACGCAGGCAAAACACGCTTACTGCCCAAAACTTAACAGTGTTAACCGGTTAACGCCCTGGGTTAACCGGTTAACGCAGGCAAAATAACACTAATTTCATAATTCGCAACAGTGTTAACCGGTTAACACCCTGGGTTAACCGGTTAACGCAGACAAAACAGTAGTTCCTGCGCTAACACAAAGCAGAATGCAGAATTCTCCGCATTTTCCGCCGTTGGAGGACTTCCGGACCTCCGATTCCAATTCCGTAAAAAGCTATACGTTAGGGGAATTACAACACACTCAATTACAGGTTCAATTTCAGTTTTTTTACACAACATATTCATCACAATTTTCAGCATTCGACAATCCCAATTAGGGTCAATTCAACGGTTTATCACTACCCATTACATGCTAACCCATAATACCCATTAAACGACGATAAACCCCCTTACCTGAGTTAATCCGGCAATCTCTAAGCTCCAAGCTCTTCTCTTCTCAAATCTTCTTCCTCTTGCTCTGCCTCTTTGCCCTTTTTCCTCTTTCTCAATCGCTTCTCTGTTTCACGTGAAAACCTTTTCTTTACCAAATGGGACTCTTTTTCCTTATTTCACACTTATATATTTTCCACTTTATTTTATTATCCCAATAATAATAATAATTCAATAATTCCAAAATAATAATAATAATAATCCAATTATCTAATTAAATTAATAAATATTTTATTAACTTAATTTAAATAATTACCATATTATTATCGGGGTGTTACAACTCTCCCCCACTAAAAGAGTTTTCGTCCTCGAAAACATACCTCAAGCGAACAACTCTGGGTAAGACTCCTTCATCTTACTCTCCAGTTCCCAAGTCACATTGCCACCTGCTGGTCCTCCCCAAGCTACCTTCACCAAGGCAATCTCTTTACCCCGCAACTGCTTCAACTCTCGATCCTCAATCCTCATAGGTGATGTTTCAACAGTCAGGTTATCTCTCACCTGTACATCATCTATTTGGACTACATGCGACGGATCATGAATGTACCTCCTCAGCTGAGACACATGAAAAACCTCATGCAAATTCGCAAGCGACGGCGGTAAAGCGATACGATAGGCTACCTCTCCTATCCTCTCCAAAATCTGATAAGGACCAATAAATCGAGGTGTCAACTTCTTCGACTTCAAAGCTCGCCCAACACCAGTTATCGGAGTAACACGAAGAAACACATGATCTCCCTCTTGGAACTCAAGTGACTTCCTCCTCTTATCATGATAACTCTTCTGACGACTCTGAGCAATTCTCATCTTCTCCTGAATCATCTTAATCTTTTCCGTAGTCTGTTGAACAATCTCCGGTCCAACCACAACACTCTCACCGGACTCATACCAACATAAAGGTGTCCGACATCTCCTACCATACAAAGCTTCAAACGGTGCCATACCAATACTCGAATGAAAACTATTGTTGTAGGTAAACTCAATCAAAGGTAAATAACAATCCCAAGCACCTCCTTTTTCCAAAACACAAGCCCTCAAAAGATCCTCTAGTGACTGAATCGTCCTCTCAGTCTGACCATCAGTCTGCGGATGATATGCAGAACTCAATCTCAGCTTAGTTCCCAAAGCCCTCTGCAAACCTTCCCAGAACTTCGATGTAAATCTAGGATCTCTGTCTGAAACAATACTAGACGGAATACCATGCAAACTTACAATCTTCTCAATATACAACTCGGCTAATCTCCCTAACGGATAATCCATTCTGATCGGAATGAAATGAGCCGACTTTGTCAATCTGTCAACAATTACCCAAATAGCTTCACAATTCTTACTTGTCCTCGGTAAACCAGAAACAAAATCCATACTGATACTATCCCACTTCCACTCTGGAATAGTCAACGGTTGCATTAGCCCAGACGGCTTCTGATGCTCAATCTTTGACTTCTGACAAGTCAAACAGGAATAAACAAAACTCGCAATTTCTTTCTTCATTCCCGGCCACCAAAATAACTTTTTCAAATCATGATACATCTTCGTAGCTCCAGGATGAATACTCAGGCCACTACGATGTCCTTCCTCTAGAATACTCTTCTTAAGTTCGGTAACATCCGGAATACACACCCGATTACCAAATTTCAAAACACCATTCTCATCAACTCTGAATTCACCACCTTGACCTTGGTTCACTAAAGTCAACTTATCGACCAAAAGCACATCGGATTTCTGACCTTCTCTAATCTCATCCAAAATATTACTCGTTAATTTCAACATTCCCAATTTAACACTATTGTGAGTACTCTCACACACCAAACTCAAGTCTCTAAACTGCTCAATTAAATCCAATTCTTTAACCATTAACATAGACATATGCAATGATTTCCGACTCAACGCATCAGCCACTACATTTGCTTTACCCGGATGGTAATTCAAACCAAAGTCATAATCCTTCAGAAATTCTAACCATCTCCTCTGGCTCATATTCAGTTCTTTCTGATCAAACAAATACTTTAAACTTTTATGGTCACTGAAAACCTCAAATCTCGACCCGTACAAGTAATGCCTCCATAACTTCAGAACAAACACTACAGCTGCTAACTCTAAATCGTGCGTCGGATAGTTCCTCTCATGAACTCTCAGCTGTCTCGAAGCATAAGCTATAACCTGCTTATTCTGCATCAACACACCACCCAAACCCAACAATGAAGCATCACAGTAAACCTCAAATGATTCCGACGAACTCGGTAATATCAGAATAGGAGCACTAGTTAACCTTCTCTTTAACTCTTGGAAACCTTCTTCACATTTGGAGTCCCAAACAAACGCTTGTCCCTTTCTAGTCAACATCGTCAACGGTAACGCCAACTTAGAAAATCCCTCAATGAACTTCCTATAATAACCTGCAAGTCCAAGAAAACTCCTTATCTCAGAAACTGACTTCGGAGCTTCCCACTTAGATACCGCTTCTATCTTAGAAGGATCAACAGCAACACCACCTCTTGAAATCACATGACCAAGAAAACTAACCTCTTCTAACCAAAATTCACATTTAGAGAGTTTAGCAAATAACTTCTTTTCTCGTAGAACTTCTAAAACCACTCTCAAATGCTCAGCATGCTCTTCTTCAGATTTCGAATACACCAAAATGTCATCAATAAACACCACAACAAACTGGTCTAGGTACGGATGGAAAATCCTATTCATATACTCCATGAATACTCCAGGCGCATTAGTCACACCAAAAGGCATTACAGAATACTCATAATGTCCATACCTTGTTCTGAAAGCGGTCTTCTGAATATCCTCAATTTTCACACGTATCTGATGATACCCAGATCTCAAATCTATCTTGCTGAACACACTCGCACCAACCAACTGATCCATCAAATCATCAATCCTCGGCAAAGGATACCGATTCTTGATCGTCACTTTATTCAGTTGCCTGTAGTCCACACACAACCTCATAGTGCCTTCTTTCTTCTTAACCAATAACACTGGTGCACCCCACGGTGACACACTCGGACGAATAAATTTCTTATCCAACAGATCTTCCAACTGACTCTTCAACTCAGCTAACTCAACAGCAGACATACGGTACGGAGCCATCGATATCGGTCTAGTACCAGGTACCAAATCAATCGAGAACTCAACTTCACGCTCTGGCGGCAATTCATTCACTTCTTCAGAAAACACATCAGGAAAATCGCACACCACTGCTAGATCGCCAATCACCAGTTTATCTTTAGCCTCCAGAGTCGCTAACAGCATAAACAACTCCGCCCCATCTGCTACTTCCTCATTCACCTGCCTGGCTGATAGAAACAAACTCTTTCCTTCTTCGATCTCAGGAAATATCACAGTCTTATCAAAACAGTTAATAGAAACTCGGTTAAACACCAACCAGTTCATTCCCAAGATAACATCAATCTGCACTAGTGGAAGACACACAAGGTCTATCCCAAAGTCTCTACCAAAAATACTCAAAGGACAATTCAAACAAACTGAAGTAGTAGTCACTGAACCCTTCGCAGGAGTATCAATCACCATACTTCCAAGCATCTCAGATATCTCTAACTTAAGTTTCACAGCACAATCCAAAGATATAAAGGAATGAGTAGCACCTGTGTCGATAATAGCTACAAGAGGAAAGCCATTAATATAACACGTACCTCTGATCAAGCGATCATCTGCAGAAGTCTCAGAACCCGATAAGGCAAAGACCTTGCCTCCTGACTGATTCTCTTTCTTCGGCTTAGGACACTGTGGACTGATATGACCCAACTCTCCACAGTTGAAACAAGTTACAGTCTTCAACCGACACTCTGCAGCCAAATGACCACCTTTTTCACACTTGAAACACTTCATCTCCGCGCTGGTACACTCATGGACACGATGTCCAGCCCGACCACATCTATAACACTTAGCAGGGGCACTAGAGTCTCCCCCACTAGGCCTCTTCATCCCACTCTGCTTCTGGAAACCTTTGCCAGCTGCATACGGTTTTCCACGATCATTCTGATTCTTGCCTTTCCTATCAACTCTCTGTTGATAGCTCTCTGCTCTGGCTTTGGAATCCTGTTCAAAAATCCTGCAACAGTCAACCAAGTCAGAAAACACTCTAATCCGCTGATATCCAATAGCCTGTTTGATCTCAGGACGCAGCCCGTTCTCAAACTTCACACATTTCGAAAATTCTCCAGCAGCCTCATTATAGGGAGTGTAATACTTCGACAGCTATGTGAACTTAGCAGCATACTCAGTAACCGACCGATTGCCCTGCTTCAATTCCAAGAACTCTATCTCTTTCTTCCCTCTAACATCCTCTGGAAAATACTTCCTCAGGAATCTCTCTCTGAACACAGCCCAAGTGATCTCAGCATTTCCAGCAGATTCCAACTCAGTGCGGGTAGCAACCCACCAATCATCTGCTTCCTCTGACAGCATATGCGTACCGAACCTGACCTTCTGGTTATCGGCACACTCAGTTACTCGGAAGATTCTCTCTATCTCCTTCAACCACTTCTGAGCGCCATCTGGATCGTATGCTCCCTTGAACATTGGAGGATTGTTCTTCTGGAACTCACTCAGTTGACGAGCAGCTCCCATTCCCACCACATTCGGATTCCCTCCAAGTACTCCAGCTAGCATACCCAGAGCCTCAGCAATCGCAGCATCGTCTCTACCTCTTCCAGCCATCTCTATTCTGAAAACCCAACAAGCTAAAACAATAAGTACTGATAGGGTTACACAACACCTATCCCGTACAGGAGAAACAGAATAATTACGACTCGACTCGACCGACTATGCTCTGATACCACTAATGTAACACCCTTCTAAAATACCCCACATATTTAATTAAAATAAAACAACATATCAATCAGAGTAATATGCAATCAAGGGTGTCACACAATATTTCACACTATTCGCCATAAATATTTAGTCATGCTCATTAGTTAACTCAAAACATAAAGTATTGCACAATACGCAGCGGATAGAGATCAAATCGATCATTCAAACATGTAACATACTACATGTAAATTGGTTCAACAATCATCAACAACACAATTAAAATGTTCCCTCCCGATGTTACATCTATCAGAGCATGACCCACTAGGGAGACTACACTAGACTCCAAGCATTAGCTTCTACTCAACTCATTGCTCGTTACCTGAAAAATAGTTGTAAGGGTGAGTTCCTCAATCGATATAATAAGCATTATAAATTATCATGTCATGTTAAGTAATTTAACACATTAATCACCCTAATCGTATTCACACATTCAGTAACGGCACACCAACTCAAACATCATACTCAACACCAATACAACTCATATTCATACTCACTAGCAACACCACACACGTATAATATTGGAATACATCCATTCATATTATACGCCATACATAATTTATGCAATGAGACTCCACACATGCGGTACCGACTATTCTTGAACATATAGTTCAAGCTCACCGATCAAATCCAGATACGGCTACTAAGCTCACTAGTCCCACTCATTTGAGATCTAATGACTCACTCACTAATTCCTCACCATGGGAATTAGCTACAGCCCCGAAGGCTATGCTATGCATACTAATCATCTAGCATGCAAACATCAACAACAAATCCACAACGATTCACTCACTAATTCCTCACCATGGGAATTAGCTACAGCCCCGAAGGCTATGCTATGCACGCTAATCATCTAGCAATGCAACATCAACAACAATTCACAAGGGACAGATGCTCACACTCTAAGCCATACAACAGTCCATTCACAAATACATGCATAATATATATATATTCACAGCATTATGCATATCATCATACATCATCAACACATGTATCAACATATCATATCATGACAAATAATTAAACACAGTATTAGCACACTCTACTAATACCTATACTGCTCAAAACAGCGGGAAATAATCCCTACTATATCACACACCGATATAGGCAACCACCAATTAGGCACACAACATTTAAATTAACAATTTTTCCACTCTGCAACAGTGTTAACCGGTTAACGCCCTGGGTTAACCGGTTAACGCAGGCAAAACACGCTTACTGCCCAAAACTTAACAGTGTTAACCGGTTAACGCCCTGGGTTAACCGGTTAACGCAGGCAAAACAACACTAATTTCATAATTCGCAACAGTGTTAACCGGTTAACACCCTGGGTTAACCGGTTAACGCAGACAAAACAGTAGTTCCTGCGCTAACACAAAGCAGAATGCAGAATTCTCCGCATTTTCCGCCGTTGGAGGACTTCCGGACCTCCGATTCCAATTCCGTAAAAAGCTATACGTTAGGGGAATTACAACACACTCAATTACAGGTTCAATTTCAGTTTTTTACACAACATATTCATCACAATTTTCAGCATTCGACAATCCCAATTAGGGTCAATTCAACGGTTTATCACTACCCATTACATGCTAACCCATAATACCCATTAAACGACGATAAACCCCCCTTACCTGAGTTAATCCGGCAATCTCTAAGCTCCAAGCTCTTCTCTTCTCAAATCTTCTTCCTCTTGCTCTGCCTCTTTGCCCTTTTTCCTCTTTCTCAATCGCTTCTCTGTTTCACGTGAAAACCTTTTCTTTACCAAATGGGACTCTTTTTCCTTATTTCACACTTATATATTTTCCACTTTATTTTATTATCCCAATAATAATAATAATTCAATAATTCCAAAATAATAATAATAATAATCCAATTATCTAATTAAATTAATAAATATTTTATTAACTTAATTTAAATAATTACCATATTATTATCGGGGTGTTACAACTCTCCCCCACTAAAAGAGTTTTCGTCCTCGAAAACATACCTCAAGCGAACAACTCTGGGTAAGACTCCTTCATCTTACTCTCCAGTTCCCAAGTCACATTGCCACCTGCTGGTCCTCCCCAAGCTACCTTCACCAAGGCAATCTCTTTACCCCGCAACTGCTTCAACTCTCGATCCTCAATCCTCATAGGTGATGTTTCAACAGTCAGGTTATCTCTCACCTGTACATCATCTATTTGGACTACATGCGACGGATCATGAATGTACCTCCTCAGCTGAGACACATGAAAAACCTCATGCAAATTCGCAAGCGACGGCGGTAAAGCGATACGATAGGCTACCTCTCCTATCCTCTCCAAAATCTGATAAGGACCAATAAATCGAGGTGTCAACTTCTTCGACTTCAAAGCTCGCCCAACACCAGTTATCGGAGTAACACGAAGAAACACATGATCTCCCTCTTGGAACTCAAGTGACTTCCTCCTCTTATCATGATAACTCTTCTGACGACTCTGAGCAATTCTCATCTTCTCCTGAATCATCTTAATCTTTTCCGTAGTCTGTTGAACAATCTCCGGTCCAACCACAACACTCTCACCGGACTCATACCAACATAAAGGTGTCCGACATCTCCTACCATACAAAGCTTCAAACGGTGCCATACCAATACTCGAATGAAAACTATTGTTGTAGGTAAACTCAATCAAAGGTAAATAACAATCCCAAGCACCTCCTTTTTCCAAAACACAAGCCCTCAAAAGATCCTCTAGTGACTGAATCGTCCTCTCAGTCTGACCATCAGTCTGCGGATGATATGCAGAACTCAATCTCAGCTTAGTTCCCAAAGCCCTCTGCAAACCTTCCCAGAACTTCGATGTAAATCTAGGATCTCTGTCTGAAACAATACTAGACGGAATACCATGCAAACTTACAATCTTCTCAATATACAACTCGGCTAATCTCCCTAACGGATAATCCATTCTGATCGGAATGAAATGAGCCGACTTTGTCAATCTGTCAACAATTACCCAAATAGCTTCACAATTCTTACTTGTCCTCGGTAAACCAGAAACAAAATCCATACTGATACTATCCCACTTCCACTCTGGAATAGTCAACGGTTGCATTAGCCCAGACGGCTTCTGATGCTCAATCTTTGACTTCTGACAAGTCAAACAGGAATAAACAAAACTCGCAATTTCTTTCTTCATTCCCGGCCACCAAAATAACTTTTTCAAATCATGATACATCTTCGTAGCTCCAGGATGAATACTCAGGCCACTACGATGTCCTTCCTCTAGAATACTCTTCTTAAGTTCGGTAACATCCGGAATACACACCCGATTACCAAATTTCAAAACACCATTCTCATCAACTCTGAATTCACCACCTTGACCTTGGTTCACTAAAGTCAACTTATCGACCAAAAGCACATCGGATTTCTGACCTTCTCTAATCTCATCCAAAATATTACTCGTTAATTTCAACATTCCCAATTTAACACTATTGTGAGTACTCTCACACACCAAACTCAAGTCTCTAAACTGCTCAATTAAATCCAATTCTTTAACCATTAACATAGACATATGCAATGATTTCCGACTCAACGCATCAGCCACTACATTTGCTTTACCCGGATGGTAATTCAAACCAAAGTCATAATCCTTCAGAAATTCTAACCATCTCCTCTGTCTCATATTCAGTTCTTTCTGATCAAACAAATACTTTAAACTTTTATGGTCACTGAAAACCTCAAATCTCGACCCGTACAAGTAATGCCTCCATAACTTCAGAACAAACACTACAGCTGCTAACTCTAAATCGTGCGTCGGATAGTTCCTCTCATGAACTCTCAGCTGTCTCGAAGCATAAGCTATAACCTGCTTATTCTGCATCAACACACCACCCAAACCCAACAATGAAGCATCACAGTAAACCTCAAATGATTCCGACGAACTCGGTAATATCAGAATAGGAGCACTAGTTAACCTTCTCTTTAACTCTTGGAAACCTTCTTCACATTTGGAGTCCCAAACAAACGCTTGTCCCTTTCTAGTCAACATCGTCAACGGTAACGCCAACTTAGAAAATCCCTCAATGAACTTCCTATAATAACCTGCAAGTCCAAGAAAACTCCTTATCTCAGAAACTGACTTCGGAGCTTCCCACTTAGATACCGCTTCTATCTTAGAAGGATCAACAGCAACACCACCTCTTGAAATCACATGACCAAGAAAACTAACCTCTTCTAACCAAAATTCACATTTAGAGAGTTTAGCAAATAACTTCTTTTCTCGTAGAACTTCTAAAACCACTCTCAAATGCTCAGCATGCTCTTCTTCAGATTTCGAATACACCAAAATGTCATCAATAAACACCACAACAAACTGGTCTAGGTACGGATGGAAAATCCTATTCATATACTCCATGAATACTCCAGGCGCATTAGTCACACCAAAAGGCATTACAGAATACTCATAATGTCCATACCTTGTTCTGAAAGCGGTCTTCTGAATATCCTCAATTTTCACACGTATCTGATGATACCCAGATCTCAAATCTATCTTGCTGAACACACTCGCACCAACCAACTGATCCATCAAATCATCAATCCTCGGCAAAGGATACCGATTCTTGATCGTCACTTTATTCAGTTGCCTGTAGTCCACACACAACCTCATAGTGCCTTCTTTCTTCTTAACCAATAACACTGGTGCACCCCACGGTGACACACTCGGACGAATAAATTTCTTCCAACAGATCTTCCAACTGACTCTTCAACTCAGCTAACTCAACAGCAGACATACGGTACGGAGCCATCGATATCGGTCTAGTACCAGGTACCAAATCAATCGAGAACTCAACTTCACGCTCTGGCGGCAATTCATTCACTTCTTCAGAAAACACATCAGGAAAATCGCACACCACTGCTAGATCGCCAATCACCAGTTTATCTTTAGCCTCCAGAGTCGCTAACAGCATAAACAACTCCGCCCCATCTGCTACTTCCTCATTCACCTGCCTGGCTGATAGAAACAAACTCTTTCCTTCTTCGATCTCAGGAAATATCACAGTCTTATCAAAACAGTTAATAGAAACTCGGTTAAACACCAACCAGTTCATTCCCAAGATAACATCAATCTGCACTAGTGGAAGACACACAAGGTCTATCCCAAAGTCTCTACCAAAAATACTCAAAGGACAATTCAAACAAAGTGAAGTAGTAGTCACTGAACCCTTCGCAGGAGTATCAATCACCATACTTCCAAGCATCTCAGATATCTCTAACTTAAGTTTCACAGCACAATCCAAAGATATAAAGGAATGAGTAGCACCTGTGTCGATAATAGCTACAAGAGGAAAGCCATTAATATAACACGTACCTCTGATCAAGCGATCATCTGCAGAAGTCTCAGAACCCGATAAGGCAAAGACCTTGCCTCCTGACTGATTCTCTTTCTTCGGCTTAGGACACTGTGGACTGATATGACCCAACTCTCCACAGTTGAAACAAGTTACAGTCTTCAACCGACACTCTGCAGCCAAATGACCACCTTTTTCACACTTGAAACACTTCATCTCCGCGCTGGTACACTCATGGACACGATGTCCAGCCCGACCACATCTATAACACTTAGCAGGGGCACTAGAGTCTCCCCCACTAGGCCTCTTCATCCCACTCTGCTTCTGGAAACCTTTGCCAGCTGCATACGGTTTTCCACGATCATTCTGATTCTTGCCTTTCCTATCAACTCTCTGTTGATAGCTCTCTGCTCTGGCTTTGGAATCCTGTTCAAAAATCCTGCAACAGTCAACCAAGTCAGAAAACACTCTAATCCGCTGATATCCAATAGCCTGTTTGATCTCAGGACGCAGCCCGTTCTCAAACTTCACACATTTCGAAAATTCTCCAGCAGCCTCATTATAGGGAGTGTAATACTTCGACAGCTATGTGAACTTAGCAGCATACTCAGTAACCGACCGATTGCCCTGCTTCAATTCCAAGAACTCTATCTCTTTCTTCCCTCTAACATCCTCTGGAAAATACTTCCTCAGGAATCTCTCTCTGAACACAGCCCAAGTGATCTCAGCATTTCCAGCAGATTCCAACTCAGTGCGGGTAGCAACCCACCAATCATCTGCTTCCTCTGACAGCATATGCGTACCGAACCTGACCTTCTGGTTATCGGCACACTCAGTTACTCGGAAGATTCTCTCTATCTCCTTCAACCACTTCTGAGCGCCATCTGGATCGTATGCTCCCTTGAACATTGGAGGATTGTTCTTCTGGAACTCACTCAGTTGACGAGCAGCTCCCATTCCCACCACATTCGGATTCCCTCCAAGTACTCCAGCTAGCATACCCAGAGCCTCAGCAATCGCAGCATCGTCTCTACCTCTTCCAGCCATCTCTATTCTGAAAACCCAACAAGCTAAAACAATAAGTACTGATAGGGTTACACAACACCTATCCCGTACAGGAGAAACAGAATAATTACGACTCGACTCGACCGACTATGCTCTGATACCACTAATGTAACACCCTTCTAAAATACCCCAAATATTTAATTAAAATAAAACAACATATCAATCAGAGTAATATGCAATCAAGGGTGTCACACAATATTTCACACTATTCGCCATAAATATTTAGTCATGCTCATTAGTTAACTCAAAACATAAAGTATTGCACAATACGCAGCGGATAGAGATCAAATCGATCATTCAAACATGTAACATACTACATGTAAATTGGTTCAACAATCATCAACAACACAATTAAAATGTTCCCTCCCGATGTTACATCTATCAGAGCATGACCCACTAGGGAGACTACACTAGACTCCAAGCATTAGCTTCTACTCAACTCATTGCTCGTTACCTGAAAAATAGTTGTAAGGGTGAGTTCCTCAATCGATATAATAAGCATTATAAATTATCATGTCATGTTAAGTAATTTAACACATTAATCACCCTAATCGTATTCACACATTCAGTAACGGCACACCAACTCAAACATCATACTCAACACCAATACAACTCATATTCATACTCACTAGCAACACCACACACGTATAATATTGGAATACATCCATTCATATTATACGCCATACATAATTTATGCAATGAGACTCCACACATGCGGTACCGACTATTCTTGAACATATAGTTCAAGCTCACCGATCAAATCCAGATACGGCTACTAAGCTCACTAGTCCCACTCATTTGAGATCTAATGACTCACTCACTAATTCCTCACCATGGGAATTAGCTACAGCCCCGAAGGCTATGCTATGCATACTAATCATCTAGCATGCAAACATCAACAACAAATCCACAACGATTTTTTCACTCACTAATTCCTCACCATGGGAATTAGCTACAGCCCCGAAGGCTATGCTATACACGCTAATCATCTAGCAATGCAACATCAACAACAATTCACAAGGGACAGATGCTCACACTCTAAGCCATACAACAGTCCATTCACAAATACATGCATAATATATATATATTCACAGCATTATGCATATCATCATACATCATCAACACATGTATCAACATATCATATCATGTCAAATAATTAAACACAGTATTAGCACACTCTACTAATACCTATACTGCTCAAAACAGCGGGAAATAATCCCTACTATATCACACACCGATATAGGCAACCACCAATTAGGCACACAACATTTAAATTAACAATTTTTCCACTCTGCAACAGTGTTAACCGGTTAACGCCCTGGGTTAACCGGTTAACGCAGGCAAAACACGCTTACTGCCCAAAACTTAACAGTGTTAACCGGTTAACGCCCTGGGTTAACCGGTTAACGCAGGCAAAACAACACTAATTTCATAATTCGCAACAGTGTTAACCGGTTAACACCCTGGGTTAACCGGTTAACGCAGACAAAACAGTAGTTCCTGCGCTAACACAAAGCAGAATGCAGAATTCTCCGCATTTTCCGCCGTTGGAGGACTTCCGGACCTCCGATTCCAATTCCGTAAAAAGCTATACGTTAGGGGAATTATAACACACTCAATTACAGGTTCAATTTCAGTTTTTTTACACAACATATTCATCACAATTTTCAGCATTCGACAATCCCAATTAGGGTCAATTCAACGGTTTATCACTACCCATTACATGCTAACCCATAATACCCATTAAACGACGATAAACCCCCCTTACCTGAGTTAATCCGGCAATCTCTAAGCTCCAAGCTCTTCTCTTCTCAAATCTTCTTCCTCTTGCTCTGCCTCTTTGCCCTTTTTCCTCTTTCTCAATCGCTTCTCTGTTTCACGTGAAAACCTTTTCTTTACCAAATGGGACTCTTTTTCCTTATTTCACACTTATATATTTTCCACTTTATTTTATTATCCCAATAATAATAATAATTCAATAATTCCAAAATAATAATAATAATAATCCAATTATCTAATTAAATTAATAAATATTTTATTAACTTAATTTAAATAATTACCATATTATTATCGGGGTGTTACATATGGATTCTACATAAGACTACTTACGATTGCTTAACATAACGCTAAATTATTCCGACATGATTAATTGATCACTAACTCCTAACATTAATTTATGCTCTTTACACTATTGCCATTTAATTTTTGTCATTTAATTCAAGTCATTTAATTTATGTCATTTACTTTTGTGCCATTTACTTAATGCACTTTAATTTCATGTTTCATTAATCATCATCTCACTTCATACTTTATTCATCTTTCCTTATTCATCGGTTACTTCTTATCTTGTTTGATTGATCTGCTTGTTAATCTTAAAGAATCAAAACATGATAAAGTGACTTTGACCTGATCTTAAACCTATGTTTGACTTGGAGTGTTGATGACCTCTTGGACTATGGGCTTTGACTTAGGTTTTATACCCTTTGATTGACTTGGAGTAACCTTTGACCCATGGATGGACCTTATGGACACTTTGGTTTGCTCTGCTCCTATGAACTTTTAAGCTTGTGGTTTTATTCATCTAATTTACGCCTCTTTCTTATTCTATTCATCTGCTTAGGCTTAGAACACATTTACACACACATGGATTTCTCTTGGGCTAACTAACAAAGAGACATAGGCCAGTAAACTTTGCACCCACATGGATTTCTCTTGGGCTACCTAACAATGAGACCTTAGGCTAGTCTTGTATTATCATGCATTTTGTTTGTTCATCACTCTCACTCCTTTGATTTGGCTTGATCAAATTCCACTTCGATCAACTAGATCTTTTCATTTGTTACATTCCCTTCGTATTTGTCAAGTGACCATAAGCCCCTTGGTCACTTTATAGGAATTGTCTCTAATACTTTGGAGCTTTAGCCTCTCAACAAGTACAAGACTACTAGTGGATTACAAATCTCCTCAGCAGATCTCAGTCATCTAACTCATCACCACAAGCATCCTTGAGAATCTGCTTCAACAACTTGTCAGACATTTACTAGGCTTGCATGTCATGAGCCTTAATCAATAGAGAATGGTGAGAGGGGATCATCCCTACACTTGTCTAAAATATCTCTGAGTACGGTATGAATGACCCTGTTGCTCAAAGTATTTGTCTCTTTTCATAGACTTTAGTGTAATTTCAGTCAATTCACTGTCAGTCCCCGTGCTTTAGTAAGCCTTTTATTTCCGGTTTAAACACCACCCCAATCATATATTTTTGTCAAACTTTTTCCTCCGAACTACAGAGCTCTGACTTTCTCATTGCACTATAAGGGTACATAGGCGCGAGGATGCGAATCCTTGGTGAGAACCTTCCTTTCTTTTCTTTGTTCTCTGGTTCCACGAACTACGAGGCTCTGACTTTCTCATTACACAATGAGAATATGTAGGCATGAGAACCACAATCCTCCTAGAGCACTCTTTTCCTAACCCCTTTTCTGTTTCGCAGGCACATGAAGATTATAACACTCATCCAAGCAAGAGCATTCAAAACGGTTCCCATGGAGTACCATGGATGTGAGGGGTGCTAATACCTTCCCCTTTCATAACCGACTTCCGTACCCATTTCTCTGATTCTTTTTGGGTTTTATCTATATTTTCCCTTCCCTCTTTTGGGATAAATAAAGTTCGGTGGCGACTCTATCGTACCTTCGAGTGTGCGATGCGTTTGGTGCATATTTTTTGCACAACTTCACCTAAGTCACAAAAGTTACGAATTCTGACTTGTTCTTGCATTATCTTCACTTATTTGTGTATTTCCTTGATTGTGTGTCCATTCATAAACCTCTCATACTCAATCACGTTTCATTCAAACATTTCATCAAATACTTGGAGTGCACACTTTATCTTAACATCTTCGATGGCTCCTAAGCTCTCAAAGACTAAGGGTGATGCCAAAGGCAAAAGTAACAATAGATCATCCTCTGCTACTGTAGAAAATTCATTTTCTTTGGTATCTAGAAGGTGTGCTAAAGAGTTTCAAGAGAAGCACAGAGGTAGACTTGTGGTGAAATAGTATGTGTGGAAGGCAAGTACGATTGCTCGTTTAGATCTTCCCGTAGTGGTTGGTCTTGTTGGACATCAGAAGATTGACTATTTTCTGCAACTTGCTAGATATTACAATGAGGACCTCACCCATGTCTTCTATTCCAGGTAGCATGATTAAAAAAGTTCTTGCTTCAAGGTTACTATTGGTGATGTGGTTTATGAATTCACTAATGAATTGTGGAAATCTCTATTTGGGATAACTATTGTAGATGTTGATGATGAGGATGAACCTGATCCGTTGGTGATGGATCTTCACACTCATGTTAACTATGAGGGTAATTCTCATGTGAACGACTTACTTAGAGCTCCTCGGGTTGAAGGATGTTATGATGCTATTACTACTGTGCAATTGAAGATGGTTCCAAGAATTTTACTTTGGTTTGTCTCTCATGTTCCGCATCCTAAGAATGGTGGATTCTCCATAATCGATTTTGCTAAAATTTATTTATTATACATTATGTTGAACAAGGTTAAGATTAAATGGCCACACTACTCTGTATCTAAGATGTTTTCCATCAAGAAGTGCAACAAAGGAACCTTTTTTTGCTATGTCTCAATGATCACTAAAATCCTGAATTATTTCAACACCGACATTCCAAATATCACTTACAAGTCTCATGGACATGTTCAAGAGTTCTCTCAAAGAACCCTTACTAATGTGGGGTACTTTTGGCACATCAACCATAGAGCATACTATTTTCTTGCAGGTAAAAATGCTAGAAAAATTTATAACTTTGATGACCCTGTAGAATTTTGTGATGAAGAAATTGAAGTTCATATGGATGATGAGTAACCTATGAGAGTTCATCATGATGTTACTGAAGGAGTATTACTCTGGGAAGGGGTTTAGCTTTTTCGGGAGAGATCGGAAAGTCGTTTACCACTACTCAAGTGCATACAACATGAAAAACCACAAAACGGAAGACATTATAAATAAAATAATGTAAGACACGTCTTTTCTGCAAAAATATTTGTACAAAAGGGTCCCGACGGGTGTGCTAATTTGTTTACCCGTGTTTTTGGTAAACAATCACGAGTTGGAAAGTCTGTGAGATTAACTCGAAAAATCTCCAAAGCAATTTGTGTCAACACACGTGCGTGTGAATTGAATATAACGTAGAAAGAGACTTTAAATAAAGTTCAGTTTATGATAAATGATAAGGTAAAATACAATAAATGACATTAAACAAAATAAAAGTAAAAATACATGTTTCGTTTAAGGAAACAAAAAGACTAAAAGAGAGTGGATGCATACACATATATGTAATGAAACTTCATGAATATTTTTCAAAAACTTCACAGCGGAACTCAAAATATCTCAAAACATAAAATAATAATTGTAATGAATTTACTCAAGAAATAAACTCCAAACACCAACTCAAAATAAATAGTACACCCAATTTTCTATGTTACAGATCAAAGCATATAAAGCTGACTAAAATGGCGATAAATATAAATAAATGAAGAAAAGCTCCAAGGCCATCTTCTACTCATAATCAGTTACTCCTGATGAGTATCTATACAACAATTGCACAAAGCCAATAAAACAAACAAAAAATGGGTGAGAATACACCTTAGAAATGATAATGGTGAAAATTAGCAGCAAGATGATAATAACAACAATCACAAATATATCATTCGCATAAAACACAATCACAACTTAAATAGTAATACAAATGCTAATGCCACTAACTCCTTCATTAATATGCATGTGGTACCAGGGTTTTGGGTTCATAGGTATGTTACTAATTACCCATGTCTCTAGTTCCTCTTGAAACGTGTCCCTCTCTGGACATGAGACCATCATGGTTCCTCTCTGAACCTTGTCATCACTGGATCGAAGTCCTACCTAACTCCAAAATATATGCATGCATGATCATGTATAAAAGCAAGCATGCAACACAAAAATCATCAAAGCATAATCATGAAAATGTCATCATCAAAATATCATCATAATATCATCATCAAAACACCATCAAAATAAGGTTCCATTCTTGAACCAAAATATTTCCAATCACATGCTGTCACTAAAATCCCTCAGGATTACTAATCTCCAAAAATAAAATTTCAAAAATAATTATTTTTCATCTCAAAAAGAGTAAAGTTACATTATTACTCAACAACTCTAACTAATCAAAATACTCATAAATTCTTAAAATTTTATTATATTATTTGTAACTCAATAGAATTCTCAAAAAGCTCAGAGACAGCTCAATAACGTCTCTCAACTCTCAAAATGACTCTAAAGTATCCAAATGTACTGTAAAGTGTTCAAAAATGCTCTAAGGGCAACTTTTCATAAGTGATAACTCTACTAACTCTAAGGCTGGAAGTTCAACTCATATTGCTCTGAAATGACCCTAAGGTTACTAAAAGGTCACTGATATAAAAAATTGCTCAAAAATCACCGAAAAACTTCCCGAAATTGAAAAACTGCCACAAACGTCCAGAATCGCTTGGAACCGCCGTCGGACTAGAAATCTTCGTCGCTCGCCCGAGGCTGCGACACCTCTATCGCCAAACTGCAGTGTGGAAACCCGGACCGCCACCTCATGACACCTTCTGCGTGACTACTATCGACCTCCAACCGCCTTCGTCCAAGCACAACCCAGTCACAGTCGATCTGCAACACGATTTTTGTTGCCACTGTCCGCCGTGATATCCTCTGCGCGGCCCTCTCGCACCGATGCACCACCGCCATCGCCAACATGCGGCGCAACTCTGGCTGGATCGCCGCCTCCCCCCCCCCCGAAATCTAATTTCCAACTTTTTCCAAAATTTGCTATTTTTGATTTTCGTGAAAAAGTCTTTTTTTAATTAAAAGTCTAATTTTTTAAAAAATTAGGTTTCTGACATTTGGGAACACTTTTACGAATACATTGTGTAAGGTTTTCTACAAATTTTGGGAAAACAGATCCTAAGGTTTTTTGGAAAATAGACAGGCATCAAAATAGATCGCTCAAAAAAATACACAAGCATCAAAATTATATTACAACACAATTGTTACAACCAAACCTATTATTCATATCAAACAAACATGTTTATGCATCAACAAACCAATTATAGTGATCATATGGGATTTGTCTCAAATCCCAAATCGTCACCTACAGTAATACAACAAAATATTGAGTTATTTATCGATGAGCAAATAAGGTTCTGTCCAAACCTTATTTGTCCAAACATAGTACAAAAGGAAACATAACATAAAACATGGCGCCGATGGGAGGGTAAGGACCCTCCACCACCCTGGCTTCCTATTATCACCCATTATTAAGGAAATTTTCCCATACCTTAGAATCGCAAAACCTTCAAACTTTTGGATATGGCTTCTCCTACCTAGCTCTTCCTCTTACAATCTCTTGGTTGCCTCTTCTCTCCAAAATTCCAATTTCACGTACTATAACCTAGCCTCTACCAAACCTTCACTATTTATTTTACCCTAATTTCATAATCTTCTTAATTAATACACTTTTGCCTAACTTTTCCAAATCCTCTATCATTCCGCCTCATATTTTCAATATATTCTAGTTTCCACCAAACTTTTAATATTCTTATTTTATTATTATTTCAATTAAATAAAAAATTTAATTAAATATTTTTTTTATAAAAGTCTCCAAATTTCTATTTTCTCAACTTATTACTAAATAATTAACATTATTTAATAATTTCTAATAATTTCAATAAATCTTATTTTATTCTTCCGCTCTCAAATTCTATAACCCTAGTAAGTATTAAATTACCAAAATACCCATAAGCACCAAATAATAGAAATAATTCTAATATATTGAATAATACACAAATAAACACGCCAACAATCAAATAAAATATTTACTTACAAATCGGGGTGTTACAACAACACCTCTGACTTTCTTTGTGTGTGCTTTACGCTGCGGGGAATTGATTACTATAGACGCATGCACGCGACATTTGTGATAGCACTTCTGGCTTTCTTTATGTGTGCTTTACACATTGGGGAATTTATTTTTATAGTTATGTGCACGCGACATTTATGACAACACCCCTGAGTCTTTGTGTTAGGGTCTCGATCCCTTTGGTCTTACCTTGGAATCGCTATTACCTTACGCAATCACAAAAAATGAATATCTCAGAATATTCCATATTTCATTCATATTTGAAAAGGAATCCTACATATGAGAAAGATGGTTATATAGACATATCGTATGATGCAAAATAATAAAAAGCAACGTTGAGGTGAATGGTTACGGAAGCCACATTGATATCAATTCACACTTATCCTTAGTCTCTTTAGAGTTCTTGATAAATTCTCTTTGCTCCTTCGAGATAGACATTGATAATGTATGTCTCCCTCTGAATATTGTGGTATTTGAGTTTAAGGTACACCAACAAGGCTACGACATCCAATATGGTTGCAAAAGGTCTCCCTAGAATGTAATTGTAAACGCTCTTGTAAGGGACAACGAGAAATTATAAATTGACGAACCAAATGTCTTTCCATTCTCCTACTTATATTATTAGCTCAATGTACCACCATGGATGGGTAGTCGTCCCGTTGAATGTAGGAAAGTATGAACCTTCATATGGCCGCGAGCTTCCTCTTTCTAAGCCCATCTTCTCAAACAACTCAGAATACATAATATCACATGAGATATCACCGTCAATTAAAATTTAGGAAACACCAAATTGTCTGATCATTACTGTGATCACCAAGGGGAATTTTTCGATAGGAGTTCCTCCCACCTTCTATGAGTCCTAGAACCCTAATATAGGTCGGTTAAGGGATTTCATGGATGAAATCCCATCTTTTCTTATGGGCGAACAACATCTCGAAGATATTTCTCTTCATGGTCCCCTTGGAAGGAAGGTTTGATCTGAGTTCTCCTATAATAATGGAAGCAATATATTGGCGCTTCCCCTTGCTGACCTCTTTATCTTTGCCACTAGTCCCAACGTCAACAACTTTTGATGGGGACTTACCCTTGGGTGATTCTTCCCTTTCTCCTTTTCCTCTATTCACGTATTCAGACAGTCTGACTCTCTTGATAAAGCCCTCAATAGCATCCTTTAGATGGATGCAATCATTGATGTTATGGCAATGACCCTTATGGAAATGATAGTACTTCGACTTATAAGTTTGTGACGACTCTCTAATGAGAAACGGAGGCATAATCCCTCCTTTCTGGAACTTTGTATTAGCGCAGTCTTGGTATATTTTCTCATGTGATGCATTCAGTGGCGTGTATTTGTCGTACCAACCCTACATTCCCCGGTCGGACTCTTCCTTCCCTGCCAGATGTCCAAAGTTAGCATCGGTAAAAGTGGGATTATCAAATCGTGTGTTTGTCTTTTCTTATAGGTTCAAGTAAGATTGAGCCATGCTCAACATTTCCTGTGTGATTTGCGCTCCTTTCTTTCATAACTTCAATCTAAATTGATGATCATGTAGGAATTTATTCTCGAATATCCGACACTTAAGACATTCTTCAGCTCCCTCTACCCCCCACAACTAGTTGTGTAAATCGGTCAATGTAAGATTGTAGGCTCTCATTCTTCCCTTGAACAATCTAATCATAGTAGTTACTATCACTGGATACCTTTTCAAGGCAGTAAAGTGAGAAATGAATATTTCTCATAAACACATCCAAGATTTAATACACTTGTCCAACATAGCACTGAATCATAGTTTGGCCGACCCAATCAGAGTTAGTGCGAACAACTTTCATTTGGAGGCTTTGTTGATAGTGAAATAATTCAATCGACCATTGAGAAGTTGCATGTGCTCGTCCGGATCCCCCTTTCTGTTATATTCGCTCAACTTGAAAGGTCTCCATGGATTTGGGTATTATGTTATCCAACATGCGAGCGCACATAGGATTCTTCAGTTGGTTCTTTGGCGAATTATTTTTTACCTGATCCCGGTGAGAAGTGTGGCTACCTCGATCTCCCTCGGGGATTTAGGAAGGACTTTGGCGTTTCTTACTCCTTTGCTGATTTTTTGACTTTGGAGATTCAACTCTTCTGGATGAGGTCGATTCCGAAGTGACAACCTGACTTCTCCTGGACATAGCCTCTTTAGTAATGCCTCCTCAAAGAGGTGCATCGTGTAGGCTTTCCTCGAGACAAAATAACCTTTCTTTTATCGCCAACGAATTCTGCTGTCAAACGATATTGTACATGTTATTTAGCAATTCCTTGGCACCTTGCAACCTAAGGTTAGCTCGCAACAGTTGGAAGTCAAGTAATGCCTCAAGTTATGAAACTGGAGGCAGAATCAGAGGTCCAATTGGAGGCACGTGAACATATCCATCTATCCGAGGAGTTTGGGGTAGATCTTGATGTAATAGAACCTATGATGTTGGAATCATAACACCTTGCGAATGAGGTGGAGGTGTTTGATTGATTGTTGCAGTATTGACAATAGTTTCTCGTGCCACGGAGGAGCGAGTAAGCATCCAGCCATTATCGAGAAATGTAGAAATTAGAGATATGGAAATTCAGGAAATTAATATTGATAAGCTACTCAGTTGGATTGAACGCGACGAATCTTCGTGTTTGATTTCGAGAGCTATTGGTCTAGTGACCTAAAAAGGTTTCGAACTGACGAATCGGGGAATTAAAACTGTGGAAAATGAGGGAATCAAAAATCGTTTTCCACAGACACCACCATTATTCCGTATTAGAACCAGAAATGGAGTAACGATTGGTGGTGACGATGGATCAAAGTTTCTGATACAGTGGAGAGGGGGTTGACTACAAGGTTAACACTTCAACGCTCAAGTCAGTATGTGGGGGAGAAAAATGAATTAAAATTGAATTTAAAATTGAGTACTTGATTGACACACTCTCTTTATATAGTGGAGAGGAAATAAGAAGATATTATTTGTTAGGCGTGAATTGTAGAAAGTCGTTGGATATATTTGTTGGTGCAAAGGTAGAACAAATGATGAACGGAAATATTCTATTAAGAGAATGACGGCTACAAAACATGATAAAAGTTACAATGATTGTCACCCTACTTATAAGCTAAAACTAGGGTTACTAGAATAGGATAAAATACTAAAATACCCTCTAACAAACTTAGGGGCTGAGAAAATAGTACAACTAATAAATATGAATTACTTCTAATACCATCCCTTAATTCATATTCCATCAAAACTTGTAACACCAATTCCATCCCTTAATCTGAGAAATTGATCAGTCTTGATAGCTTTCGTCAGAACATTTGCCAACTGTTTCTGTGTGCTGCAGTGTACAACTTCTAACACTCCCCTCTGAACTTGATGTCTCAGAAAATGATACTTGGTCTCAATGTGCTTGCTTCTCTCATGCAACATTGGGTTTCTGGCAAGATTGATTGCAGACTTGTTGTCAATCATCAACTTCAAAGGTTTGTTTACTTTAATCTTCAGATCCTGCAATAGATTCAGAATCCACACAGCTTGGCATGCAGTAACAGCACCTGCAATGTATTCAGCTTCACAAGTTGACAACGCCACAACAGGTTGCTTCTTGGAACACCAAGAAATGGGACCTCCCAGAAATTTGAATAAGTACCCAAACGTACTTCTTCTGTCAACTCTGTCTCCACACCAATCAGAATCTGAGTAACTCAGAAGTTCTGACTCATCCTTTCTTCCAGAAGGAAATAATACTCCATACTTCAGAGTTCCCTTGATATACCTCAGAATCCTGACAGCAGCTTGATAATGGGACCACTTAGGTTTACTCATGAACCTACTAACCATCCCAACTGAATAACAAATATCAGGTCTGGTATTGCACAAATACCTCAGAGAACCAACCAACTGTTTGAAGGTTGTAGCGTCCACATCCTTTTCATCAGAGTCAGAATCCAGTTTCTGATTTGTATCAGAAGGTGTGACAACAATCTTACAATTCTTCAGATTAAATCTCTTCAGAAGTTCTAATTCATACTTGAGCTGATGCAAAATAATACCTTTCTCAGAGTATCTGAACTCCATCCCTAGAAAGTATGTCATTTTGCCTAGATCAGTCATTTTGAATTCATTCATCAGAACTTTCTTGAACTTGGCTATCTCCTGTTCAGAACTTCCAGTCAGCAGTATATCATCAACATATAAACATACCAGAGTCATATTTCCTTCAGAAGTATGCTGAACATAGACACCGTACTCCATCTCACATTTCTGAAAACCTTGCTTCTTGAAAAATGAATCAATCTTCTGATTCCAAGCTCTGGGCGCTTGTTTCAATCCATATAGAGCTTTGTATAATCTGTACACCATCCCTTCCTGATTCTTTTTCACAAATCCAGGAGGTTGTGACACGTAAACTTCTTCTTCTAATGGACCGTTCAGAAATGCAGATTTTACATCTAAGTGCATCAGAGGCCAATTCTTGTTAGCAGCTATTGCAATCACCATTCTGATTGTTTCATGTCTTACTACAGGTGCAAACACTTCAGAGTAATCCAGCCCAGGTTTCTGTAGAAATCCTCTGGCTACCAACCTTGCTTTATGTTTGCCAATTGAACCATCTGGCTTTAACTTCTGCTTGAAAACCCATCTGACGCTGATGGCTTTCTTGTCTTTTGGAAGTTCTATCAGCTTCCAAGTCTTGTTTCTCTCTATAGCATCAAGTTATTCTTTCATGGCCTTCAGCCAGAGCTTCTGCTTAAGAGCCTCTTCTGTACTTATGGGTTCAGAGTCTACTAACATGGCACACTGAATAACTTCTCCTTCAGAGTCTACTTCAGTGTCTTGCAGCATGTCAAATTCTGCATATCTTCTGGGGATGTTTCTGATTCTTTGTGGTCTCTGAACTTGTTCAGAGTCTTGAGCTTCAGAGTTTCTAGCTTCAGATGGTTGACTTCCTCCAGAGCTTTGACCATCTTCAGGGGCTGGCATATTTCCAGAGTCTGAATTGCCACCAGAATCTGGATTACCATCAGAGTCTGGGTCATCAGAGTCTGGATCATTAGAGTCACCTTCATCTTCTGAGTCTTCTCTAGAGTCAGAATCACTATCAAAATCAGAATCAACGTCAGAGTTTACTCCAACTTCAGAAATTCTTAACTCTGACCTTTCTTCAGAAGTTCTAACATCAGAATCAGATTGAGACTTATCCCAATTCCAAAATTCTGATTCCTTCACAATCACATCTCTGCTGAATTCAATTTTGTTGGTTTCTGGACAATAGAGCCTGTATGCACATGTACTGTGGTACCCTATCAGAATCATCACTTTGCTTCTATCATCCAGCTTCTGTCTTCTGGCTTCTGGAACATGTTTATAGCAAACAGAACCAAACACCTTCAGATGACTAACACTTTGCTTATCTCCAGTCCACTTCTGTATTGGAACTATTTCCTTCAACTTCTTCGTAGGACATCGGTTGGGTACATACGCTGCAGTGGCAACAACTTCTCCCCAGAGCTTTTGAGGAAGTTTCTTCTCCTTTAGCATGCTTCTCACCATATCAAGCAAAGTGCGGTTTCTTCTTTCCGCAAGACCATTGTGTTGAGGGGTATAAGGAGCAGTAACCTCATGCTCAATTCCATTCTCCTCACAGAACTTCTGGAACTCTTTGGAGTTATACTCACCTCCACCGTCAGTTCTAAGAATCTTCAACTTCTGACCACTCTGATTCTCAGCCTTCATTCTGAACTTCTTGAATTCATCAAACACCTCGTGTTTAAACTTAATAAGGGATACCCATGTCATTCTTGTGAATTCATCAACAAATAATACAAAGTATTTATTCCCTCCAATCGATGCTACTGAAAATGGACCACACACATCAGAATGTACAACTCCCAAGGCATGTTTTGCTCTTGGAGCAGTTTCTGATGCAAATGGCAATCATGGTTGTTTTCCTTCCATGCAAACTTTGCATGACTTTTCAGGCTTCTTAATTGCAGGAATTCCATGTACCAACTTCTCTGAATTCAGATGTTTTAAGCTTCTGAAATTCAAATGACCAAATCTTCTGTGCCACAACTCACTCTCCTTCTCAGCACTTGTTGCACTAAGACATTCTGAGTCTGCAGTTCTGACATTCACCTTGAATGTTCTATTCCTTCCCTGTTCTGACTCCATAATCAACTTCTGATTGCAGTCATACAACTTCAGAAGATTGTCCTTCATGGTAATTGAAAAACCTTTCTCAATTAATTGTCCCACACTCATCAGATTGCTTCTGATGCCAGGTACATACCACACGTTCTGAATCAATGCTGTTTTCCCATTGTTCAGAATCACTCTGACATTTCCCATACCTTCTGCATTAAGATATTTGTCATCAGCACATCTGATCTTTGTCCTCTTTTCAGAGTCAAAGTCAACCAACCATTTCTTGTTTCCAATAAGATGATTTGAACAGCCAGTGTCCATATACCACCAGTCTATCAGATCCATATCATCAGACTCAGAGGCCATCAATAGCACAGATTCGTCATCAGAACTTTTGGCTATATTTGCTTCTTCTGATTTTCTCTCCTTGTTTGACCAACAGTCTCTAGCAAAGTGACCAAACTTCTTACAACAGTAACATTGGATCTTCTTCTTGTCATACTTCTCTTTTCCCTTCTGAGCATTCTTTTGTCTATCAGAGGTTGAGCTTTCTGACTTCTGACCACCATCAGATCTTCTCCTGGCTTCTGACTGCTTCTGATACCTCCTATCAGAAGTTGCTTTCAGAGCCTGCTGCTCTACTTCCCTTTCAGAAGTTCTCTCAGTCAAACGCAACTCTTGCGCTTCTAGACTGCTCTGCAGCTCTTCAATTCTCATGGTGCTCAGATCTTTGGAATGTTCTATTGCTACCACAATGTAATCAAATTGAGAGGTAAGGGATCTCAATACCTTCTCCATGATTGTTTCTTCAGAAAGAGTTTCTCCACACGCTTTCATCTCATTAGTGATCAGAATCACTCTGGAGATGTATTCAGAAACTTTCTCATTATTCTTCATGTTGAGATTCTCATATTGCTTTCTCAAGGACTGAAGCTTCACCTTCTTCACTGATGCGTCACCACCATAACATCTAACCAGTGTGTCCCACGCAGCCTTTGCTGTCGTTGAATCTGCAATCTTCTCAAACACATTTACATCAACACATTGATGAATGAAGAACAATGCTTTCTGATCCTTCTTCCTTACTTCCTTCTGCGCGTTTTTCTGTTCATCCGTCGCATCTGCTGCTACCGGAACATAACCATCAGTGACAAGATCTAGAACATCTTGAGCACCGAACAGTACACGCATTTGGATCATCCAACGATTCCAGTTTTTACCGTCAAATACTGGAAGTTTGGTGTTCATGTTGCCGTTTCCGTTCATCTTTCTACCTTGCACAGTACACTCAGATTTCTCACACAGTGTTTCCCAACCCACAGAATTAAAATTCTGATCAGATTTTGTTCAAGATTCAACACGAATCTAAGAATCAAAATCAAACACACAAGACCTCACGTTCACTCGTGTTTCCCGTGTTTCCCTAATGAATCCGAACCGGAGCTCTAGATACCAATTGTTGGTGCAAAGGTAGAACAAATGATGAACGGAAATATTCTATTAAGAGAATGACGACTACAAAACATGATAAAAGTTACAATGATTGTCACCCTATTTATAAGCTAAAACTAGGGTTACTAGAATAGGATAAAATACTAAAATACCCTCTAACAAACTTAGGGGCTAAGAAAATAGTACAACTAATAAATATGAATTACTTCTAATAATATTTGGTTGAATCTCTTGTACTTATCTGTAGGGTAGTTCTAGTGTGTTGAAAATGTTGTGTAAAAGTTGTAGCTCCTTTAGAATGGTCGGTCATACATCAATATGATCAGCTCAGTGGTCGGTAGAGATCCACATGGTCAACTGAACTAATATTTATTAGGAGTGATTTTAAAAAAATGCAAAAAATTATATTATTTTATCAAACAAATTTTGTTTGATAAAACATGTAAGAGTGACCGGTTATTATTCGTAAGTGTTATGCTGCCACCTAAATTCTTGTTAAATACATTTTTATTATCTTAGCCTATAGTTGCTTGCATAATTAATATTATGTCTACCGGATTGCCAAAATAAAAATTAGCAAAACTGTAATTAATTAACACATAAATGTCAAGAAATAGAACAAATTGATTGGATATAACAGTTGACAAAAAAAAACCTCATTTAATGTTGCTAAAGCAAGAAACACCACAAGTAAAGAAAAAAAAGAAGAAAATATTAGAAGAAAAAATTAGTTAGGTGTTGGACCACTAGGTCTAGATATCAACTTGCTTTCATGTACTTTTCGCAAGGGATATATGGTGATGCTGTTACTATTAGTTTCTTGATATTTAAATTTAGAAAAAATTAAATATATTGGAAATCTTGTGATTTAGGGAATTGATATGAGATCTTTTTGCTTGTGATTCAAGTCCATTAAGCATGAACTTCATTTAAGTTTGACGATGACAGAATATAATCAAGTGTTATGTGATACTAGAAGTAATAAACTAAAATTTCATGTTAATTTTGGACCCAACAACTACTTTATGTTAGATAAGTATCTTTTTATTTTCTTTTTAATAAAACTAGTTTATATTAGAATTGATTCATATAATTATCATTTAGTATTAGAATTAGTTTTTCTAATTCCAATATATTGGATGAAATAAAATCAATTGTGATAGATATTATGAAAATGAAATTTAAAAAATCAATTGTTGTAAATAAAATTATTGCTAAATATATTCTAAAAAATCATTTTTAAATCATAAAAAAATTACAATGGATGATATTCAACAAAACTCCACTAAAAACTCATTTTATTAATAATTTCTATGTTTTTAAAATCTTGGTTGTTGACAAAGAGATTTTGTGTAGATATCTTACAAAAAGAAGTTAATAAACTTATAGACTTTATTACAATTATTTTATTCAAATTATCAAAACTATTTTTTAATTCAAATAATTATCTAATTATATATTTTTTTAAATTATTGATTTTTTAATATAATTTTTTATTTATATTAATAATAAATATAAATAAATATTATTATCAAAGATATATATATATATATATATATATATATATATATATATATATATATATATATATATATATATATATATATATATATATATATATATATATATATATATATATATATATATATATATATATATATATATATATATATTATATATATATATATATATATATATATATATATATATATATATATATATATATATATATATATATATTATATATATATATATATATATATATATATTATATATATATATATATATATATATATATATATATATATCAGAAAAGATATATATATCAGAAAAGACGAAACAATGATAAAGGGAGGATGTAGGAAGAAAGACGCAAAGAATATAACTATATAAAATTCATGAGTAATAAGAGTTAAATTTAGATTCATGCATTTTCTTTGCAGGTACAAATATGACATGATTCAAGATACTAAGTGACATTACTACTCAGAAGTCAGAAAATACATGTAGAAGTTGCACCAAAATGAGGGCTCGAGGAAGTGGTGTTGAAAAGTTTCAAGATTCTTTTCACAAGATAATGGCCATTTTAAACATAACGTATGCATTATTATTTTTATCCTCTTGGTACAAACTGTATGCATTATTAGAAAGCACGCTTGGTGAAGGGACGTCATATTACACACAAGGAAGAAAAATGCATGTGTAATTGGCGATTGGTGTAGGTAACCAAAGAGCAAAATTTGTGTTGCACTTGTATAGTATTTTGTAGGCTACTTTGTAGAACTTTTAATTTGTGTAGCATACATGTGCTATCTTGTTTTATCTAATAACCTACCTCTTATATTCATGTATTTTTTTTTCTGCTTTTATTCATTATATTATTTTGTCACTAAAAGAAATGCATATATAATTGTAAATCAATTAACTAGAGTAGCTAAGACCAAATATTTCGCAAAAGTTAGGATGGTTTTGTGAGACATTATCCCTTGTGTTTTTTTATTTATAAATATGCTCTTTGTATTAAAGATGAGTATTAGGGATACTGAATCCTAGATACAAGGAAAAAGATCAGCAAAGTTATCCAAATAAAAATTTAGGATTTAAAATCAAAGTATTTATCTGAATCAATAGACGAATCAACCAATTTATAACTTAAAGAACCATTGATTTTTACATGATATCATTTTCAAGTTAAGAACTTAACCTTATCTAAAAGGTTCCAAGAATATAAAGTCTCTCCTTTGAAAAGAATGTTGTTCCCGCAGAACCAGATAATCCAACAAATTGCAGAAGAAGAAAAAACAATGCAAGTTATCAATGTACCTGAAATTGAAATAAGAACTGAAATAGACAAGGTGTTGATTAATCGATTCTGATGCATCAACAAAAGGGATTCCAAGTCAAGCATGAATACTCAACCACAATGTAACACTCAATGGGGAGAAAAATAAGAGATGGTTCACATCTTCGTCTTGAGAAAAACAGAGCGGACACACTATGTTATGGATTCCGGTAATAATTCATTTCTTTTCAAGCTGGAGCTTGGTTGGCAGAAGATTAAGAAGGAGTCTCCAACAAAAGCTTGTGCAGGGCCGGACTCAGGTAGTAATTTTTGAGCCCATATTACAATAACATTTTTTTTTGTCTGACTCTAAAAAGCTTGAGACACGTTAGGGCCGGTCTATTCAAGGTCGGTTAGTCCATTTTGACAACTATGACTTTAGTGGTATAATCGATTATTTTCACTTTGTAATGCCTATAATTAATTGGAGTAGTCTCTTAATAATTGACAATGGTTAGAAATCAAAACATTCCATTTGTGGCTTGAAAATTGATTATTCTCTTGTAATAATCGATTAGTCTAATAGATCATCTCATTAAAATGGTTTATGGATTGCTTCCTTTTTTAGCAATATTTTCTCCTATATAAAAGAGGCTTATCCTCGTTTGAAATTACACCAAAATTCAGATTTTTTCTATCATATTCTATTTATTACTCTCTTACTCCCTATTCGATATTTTTCATTTATCAAAAGTTGCCTTAGTGTTTTTTAAGTAAAATCTTTTTGTGAGGAAAGTTTTGTCCTGGTGTCATGCCCTTGCTTGATTATTTTAAAAGTTTGGTTCTCTTAAAGGTTCTTGTTTGGTTCTAGAGATAAACCAATGAAAATCTTTATTTCATTCTAGAATTCATCTTGGTATAAGTTATGTTTGGTTATTGAGATTAGCCGGTAAAATCTCTAATATGTTCATGAGCTCAGGCCATTGAAAAGTTTTTGTTTGGTTAGGGGGATAAGCCACTTCAAAGTCTCTCGATTCACTTGACACCAAGATTAGTGGGAAAAACCATGAAAAACCTCAAGTCGTTATTAAAACTCTCAAGAAGGTATCCTGGGGATAGGACTAGGCCGAGATTCAATCAAACCTCTTATATTTTGGTATCATCTATCAAACCCTATCTTTTTATATTCTGCCATTTATTTTTGTAATTGCCGCTTTTTTCGGTGTTATCTCAATACTAACACAAACTACTCTTTTAAGTATACATATTTTTCAAAATTAATCATGAATTTTAAATATCATAATTTTCTTAATATATTTATTATAAATATTATGGGGTTTTATTTTAATTTTTTTTTGAAAAAATAATTAAAAAATAGCCTGTCTAGGCCTGGATACCTGAAGCTCGTGTAGGGCCAGACTCAAGTAGTAATCTTTAGTCCATATTACAGTAGCGTTTTTTTGGTCCGACTCTAAAAAGCCAGAGACACATTAAGATCGATCCGTTCAGGGTCGGGTAACCTATTTTGACAACTCTAGCTTTAGTGATATAATAAAATATTTTCACTTTGTAATGTCTATAATCAATTGGAGTAGTCTCTTAATGATTGACAATGACTATATTTCAAAACCTTCCATTTGTGGCTTGAAAATTGATTATTTTGTTGTAATAATCTATTAGTCAAACAGATTATCTCATTAAAATGGTAAATAGATTGTTTCCTTTTTTATCCATATTTTCTCCTATATAAAAGAGGCTTTCCTCATTGTAAATTTCACCAGAATTCAAATTTCTTCTATCATATTCTATTTATTGCTCTCCTTTTCCCTATTTGATAATTTTCTTTAATTAAAAGTTGCCTTATTATTTTATAAGTGAAAACTATTTGTGAGGAAAGTTTTGTACTGGTGTCATGCCCTTGTTTGGTTATTTTAAGAATGTGGTTCTCTTAAGGTTCTTGTTTGGTTCTAGAGATAAACCAATGAAAATCTCCGTTTCTTTCTAGAATTCATCCCAATAAAAGTTCAAATTCATTATTGAGATTAGCCGATAATTCTCTACTATGTTCATGAGCTCAGGCCATTTAAAAGATTTTGTTTGTTTGGGGGAATAAGCCACTTCAAAATCTCTAGATTTTCTTGTCACAAGATTCGTGGGCAAAAACAGAGTTAGCTCAAATTGTTATTAAAGCTCTCAAGAAGATATCTTGGGGACATACATGTCTAGGCCTAGATTCGATCAACCTCTATATATTTCGGTATCATCTCTCTAACCCTATATTTTTATATTCTATCATTTATTTCTGTAGTTTCGTTTATTTTTGATGCATTTCTTTGTGTTAACTCAATACTAACACAAACTGTTATTTTAAGTAAACAAAAATTTCAAAATTAATCACGAATTTTAAATATTATAATTTTCTTATTATATTTATTATAAATATTATGGGTTTTATTTTATTTTTGTATGAAAAAATAATTAAAAAATAGCATGTATAGGCCTGGTTGGCCTAAAGCTCGTGCAGGACCGGGCTCAGATAGTAATTTTAAGCCCATACTACAGTAACATTTTTTTGGTCTGCTCTAAAAAGCCCGAGACACATTAAGGTCGATCCGTTCAGGGTCGGGTAACCAATTTTGACAATTCTAGCTTTAGTGATATAATCGATTATTTTTACTTTGTAATGTCTATAATCAATTGGAGTAGTCTCTTAATGATTGAAAATGGCTAGAAATCAAAATCTTCCATTTGTGCCTTGAAAATTGATTATTCTCTTGTAGTAATCTATTAGTCTAATAGATTATCTCATTAAAAGGGTAAATGGATTGTTTCCTTTTTTTAGCCATATTTTCTCCTATATAAAAGAGGTTTCTCCTCATTTGAAATTACACAAGAATTCATATTTCTTCTATCATATTCTATTTATTAGTCTCTTTCTCCCTATTTGATATTTTTCTATTATCAAAAGTTGCCTTAGTGTTTTATGAGTGAAAACTATTTTTGAGGAAAGTTTTGTACTGGTTTCATGCCCTTGTTTGGTTATTTTAAGTGTGTTATTCTCTTAAAGGTTCTTGTTTGGTTCTAGAGATAAGCCAATGAAAATATCTGTTTCATTCTAGAATTAATCCCGAGAAAAGTTATGTTTCATTATTGAGATTAGCTAGTAAATTGTCTACTATGTTCATGAGCTCAGGCTATTAAAAAGCTTTTGTTTGGTTGGGGGGATATGCCACTTCAAAATCTCTTAATTCGCTTGTCACCAAGATTCCTGGGTAAAACCAGAGTTAGCTCAAATTGTTATTAAAACTCTCAAGAAGATATCTTGGGCACATGTCTAGGCCCATATTCAATCAAACCTCTCTATATTTCGGTATCATCTCTCTAACCCTATCCTTTTATATTTTGTCATTTATTTTTGTAGTTTTATTTATTTTTACTGCTTTTCTCTGTGTTATCTCAATACTAACACAAACTGTTATTTTAAGTAAATAGATTTTTCAAAATTAATCACGAATTTTAAATATCAGAATTTTCTTATTATATTTATTATAAATATTATGGGGTTTTATTTTAATTTTTGTATGAAAAAATAATTAAAAAATAGCCTGTATAGGCCTGGTTGGCCTGAAGCTCGTGCATGGTTGGGCTCAGATAGTAATTTTTGACCCCATACTACAGTAGCATTTTTTTGGTCCAACTCTAAAAAGCCCGATACACGTTAAGGTCGATTTGTTCAGGATCGGGTAGCCCATTTTGACAACTCTAGCTTTAGTGATATAATCAATTAATTTCACTTTGTAATGCCTATAATCAACTGGAGTAGTCTCTTAGTGATTAACAATGGCTAGAAATCAAAACCTTCCATTTCTGGCTTGAAAATTGATTATTCTCTTGTTATAATCTATTAGTCTAATAGATTATGTCATTAAAATGGAAAATGGATTGTTTCCTTTTTTAGCCATATTTTCTCCTATATAAAAGAGGTTTCTCCTCATTTGAAATTACACCAGAATTCATATTTCTTCTATCATTATCTATTTATTATTCTCCTTCTGCCTATTTGATATTTTTCTTTTATCAAAAGTTGCCTTGGTATTTTATGAGTGAAAACTATTTGTGAGGAAAGTTTTGTACTGGTTTCATGCCCTTGTTTGGTTATTTTAAGAGTGTTATTTTGTTAAAGGTTCTCTTTTGGTTCTAGAGATAAAGCAATGAGTATCTCTGTTTCATTCTAGAATTAATCCTGATAAAAGTTATGTTTCATTATTGAGATTAGCTGGTAAATTCTCTACTATGTTCATTATCTCAAGCCATTAAAAAGACTTTGTTTGGTTGGAGGGATAAGCCAGTTCAAAATCTCTCGATTCGCTTGTCACCGAGATTCGTGGGCAAAACAGAGTTAGCTTGAATCGTTATTAAAAATCTCAAGAAGATATCTAGGGAACATGTCTAGGCCGAGATTCGATTAAACCTCTATATATTTCGGTATCATCTCTCTAATCCTATCTTTTAATATTCTGTCATTTATTTTTGTAGTTTTGTTCATTTTTGCTGCTTTTCTTTGTGTTATCTCAATACTAACACAAACTACTATTTTAAGTAAACCGATTTTTCAAAATTAATCAAAAAATTTAAACATCATAATTTTCTTATTATAATTATTATAATTATTATGGGGTTTTATTTTAATTTTTGTATGAGAAAATAATTAAAAAATAGCTTGTATAGACCTGGTTGGTCTGAAGCTCGTGCAGGGTTGGGCTTCGGTAGTACTTTGTAAGCCCATATTATAGTAGCGTTCTTTAGGTACGATTCTAAAAAGCCCGATACACGTTAAGGTCGGCCCGCTCAGGGTCGGGTAGCCCATTTTGAAAACTCTAGGTTTAGTGATATAATCGATTATTTTCACTTTGTAATGCCTATAGTCAAATGGAGTAGTCTCTTAATGATTGACAATGGCTAGAAATCAAAACCTTCCATTTGTGGCTTAAAAATAGATTATTCTCTTGTAATAATCGATTAGTCTAATAGATTATCTTATTAAAATGGTTTATGGATTGCTTCCTTTTTTAGCCATATTTTTTCCTATATAAAAGAGGCTTTTCCTCATTTGAAATTAAACCAGACTTCAAATTTCCTTTATTATATTCTGTTTATTACTCTCCTTCTCCCTATTTGATATTTTTATTTTATCAAAATTTTCCTTAGTGTTTTGTGATGAAAGCTTTGTATTGGTGTCATGCCCTTGTTTGGTTATTTTAAGAGTATGGTTCTCTTAAAGGTTCTTGTTTGGTTCTAGAGATAAACCAATGAAAATGCATGTTTCATTCTAGAATTTATCCCGATAAAAGTTATGTTTGGTTTTTAAGAGTAGCCAGTAAAATCTCTACTATGTTCATGAGCTCAGGCCATTGAAAACCTTTTGTTTGGTTAGGGGGATAAGCCACTTCAAAATCTCTTGATTCACTTGTCACCAAGATTCATAGGAAATACCAAGAAAAACCTCAAGTCGTTATTAAAACTCTCAAGAAGGTATCTTGGGGACATGACTTGGCCGAGATTCGATCCAACCTCTATATATTTTGGTATCATCTCTCTAACCCTATCTTTTTATATTCTGTCATTTATTTTTGTAGTTTTATTTATTTTTGCTGCTTTTCTCTGTGTTGTCTCAATACTGACACAAACTGCTATTTTTAGTAAACAGATTTTTAAAAAAATTTCACGAATTTTAATATCATAATTTTCTTATTATATTTATTATAAATATTATAGGGTTTTATTTTAATTTTTGTATGAAAAAATAATTAAAAATAGCATGTATAGGCCTGGTTGGCCTAAAGCTCATGCAGGATCGGGCTCAGTGTCATACCCTAATTTTTAAACCTAAGATCCCACGTGCCATTTGCATTCTTGCATACAAACAAGATCATATCATGGTCTTCTCCCTCTCATCTTTGGGGTTTGCCTTTTGCCGGGATCCTTAATCACCTCTTTGTTGGTGTTTTACCTTGTGTTTATATGTTCATTGCTTATCTAACCACTACTCAAAATAGCAAAAATATGTTTTATTTATTTAAGTTTATTGTGCAAGGTATGGCTTTTTTTCAAGGGCATCAAACATGGCTCCCCAGCTAGGGTTTTCTTTGATCCCTCGGCAAAGTATGTTCAAGCATTAATTCTTAAAGGGGCTCATTTCTCAAAGCATGGTCTCTAAGTTTCTCAAGCACCTTTAAATCTCATTGTGATAAAGAGTATCTCAAAGTCTTGTGGTTTATTTCTCAAGAAAAGTCAAAGGTTCGTGAGTTTATTTCCGTGTCTTCTTCAACAAGTTACCTCAAACTTTGGGCAATTAAATCAAGATACATTCAAGGACATCTTAGTTTTGGTTCATATGATCATCCATGTACCTTGAAATGCAAGAAAAGTCCAAGTACACAAGTTTATCCCAAGAGGTTTGACCAAAAAGTCAACATTTGAAGTCAAAGTTCAAAGGATCACAACTCTTTCAATTCTTAAAATTTTTGAATGCTTATTTTTGCATAAGACTCTTCTCAATATCCTCTACAAATTCTATTTATATGATAAGAGTCAATTATGCTTGGAGAATCATCAAAAGTTTGGAGACATTATAGGTCATTTGTGGACTTAGTGAAATTTGACCTATTTCCAAGTGACTTTTTCTCAATTTTCAAAGATTACAACTTCTTCAATTTTCAACAATTGAGGCTGATTATTGTTGCGAAATATCATTTGTGATGCCCTCTACAAGTTTGCTTCAAGGATCAAAGTCAAATTATGCTTGGAAGGCCATGGAATTATTTGAAACATTACATGTCATTTTTAGCCACTTGGGACTTAAAACTTTCTAAGTTGCATGACCAGGTTTTCGTGCCAACTTCGACATGTCATAACTTTGTGTTCAAGCATCCAAATGCAACCTTTATTAGAACATTGTAATCTTTGATATGATGTCAACAAATTGCAAGAAGAATGAGATCAAAAAGCCTTCTGAGCAAGATGCCCCATTGAGTTGAACATGGTGACTTGGAACTGGAGAAATCAACATGATCTGAAATTTGAACTCCACTAATCTCAATTGCAAGCTAAATTACCACACTGTTTGGACCTAAACATGTTTAACCAAGTCTCCAGAAGTTAATTGACTCCTAAAACACATGATTTAGTTGAGTTTTGATGGATTACAATTCACACTTTCCACACATTCTGATCAAATTTGTTTTGCACAAATTAAGCTTGATTCCACACGTGTTTGGATCCAAACACATTCCCTATTAATAGAGGAAGCTACTGTGTTCATTTCCAAGCTTTTGAGAGCCCAGAAATCCATGTTTCACTCTGAAATGTTTCCAAAAATTTGAAATATCGTGTTTTGAATTCCAGCTTGTTTCACTCCAATTTCTTGATTCCATTAGCATGTTCGATCGTCTCTGAAGCTTTTACAACAATTCCCAAGCTCTAAGACTTTCTGAAGTGTCCTGACCAGATCAAGCTTCATCAACTTCTAATCACCATCTGGATAAGGTAGTTCTGAGCATCATTTAAACTCAAACAAGTTACCACAATGTAGTCCTTCACTCTCTGATGTTTTCCCATACCTTATCTGGTGTTGATTGATCGTGTTCATCATTTAACTTTATTTTTCGTGGCTTGCTTGCTTCTGAAACTTCTCTGAAATTCTCCATGATCAGTTTAGATAAATAAATTTTGAGCATGAGGTCGATTTCATGATGATGAGGTGATCACATTGGTGTTAGTCTTGTGTTCTGAATTTACCAAACGATGAAACTCTGATGAGGGATCATCGGGGAAAATGACCAGAGTTTATCTCAGGTCATCTGAGTTTACATCCACGTTGGCTATTTTAAATGTTTTGATTGGCCTATTTTAAATTGGATCTCGTGTTTCATTTTTGCTAATTTCCATCGTGCGCTCCAACTTGAGGAATGTTGGATCTGCCACATCAATTAATGATGTCAGATCTAACGCTTTGTTTTTTTTTCTTTTTCTTTTTTAGTTTTAATTGTTTTTTCTTTTAAAATTCATAGAAAATTCATTTTGCATCCAAAAAATACCAAAATAATTTCTAAAATTTTCTTTTATTTTTCTTCATCTGATTTTTATTTTTTCAATATTTTATTTTCTATTTTTTTTATGGATTTTCTCTTTTTTCCTTTGTTTTTATTGGTTTAAAAATACTTTTATGCATTTTAAAATTCTAGAAAATTTATTTTATGCTTCTCATTTCATTTTCAGCCTTCCATAATTTTCTTGGCCATTTATTTGGTGTTTTGAAGGGCTTTATGGATTTTCTATTTTACTTCCCTTTTAAAAATATTTTTAAGGCATTTTATTTTATCCCTTTTGCATTTTATGATTGTTTTTATCATAGGTCTCATTAAACTCAATGGATTTTATGATTTTTAAGGCATTTTGTTGACTTCTGTTGACCTTGGATCATGATTGTTTTTATCATAGGTCTCATTAAACTCAATGGATCTTGGGTGTTGATGGGGTAAAAACCCTAATCCACCAAAATGGATGGTTGATTTTGATGATGACTTGATCAAGATTTTGATCCAATTTGGGTGTGATCTCTCTTGTCCTCTTCTTCTTCATATCTTTCTTTTCCTCTTGATCAATTGGATGATTTGCGTCCATCTTGTTCATGATGTGTGGATTGGTGCTTGATGAACTTTCATCATTTCAAATCTACCTCCTAATTGATCATGAATCATTTAAGGTACTTTAGAGTGATGCATAAGTTTGTCCTAAGTACTATGAAGTATTGATTGATGTAATGCACCATTCTCTTAGCCTTGTTGCTTGATCAATTCTCTTTTCTTTTTTTGTGTGACATAGCTTTAGGAGAATGATTTACATATCATTTCTCTAGCAGGTATTAACACAAACATTATTATTGATTAACCTCAGATAGTTGTGACTTCTATATAAGTCCAATTACGAGTGCTTAACATAGCGCTGAATTTTTCCTGAAAGCAAGTCATTTTCATAAGTGAGATTGTAAGTCTACTACTCCTCATGGTATTGTATGAAAAATATTGTCTCCTTTTCACTTATGAGAGCTAGTGGCATACTTGTTGATTTTATCCAAGTTGGAGTCCTTCTCATAGGTGATGTAGAGATCCATTATTTCATACTTATGGGTGAATAGTTGAGTGTTCTCTAAAAAAAGGCAAATCATCTTTTTATTTTTTATCACTTACATCACTTACTAACATATTATTGTATTATTTTTACTTTAATGTCATTTACCTTATGCTCTTTATTCTTTTGTCATTTACTTTATGCTTTTATTTTTAGCATCTCATATGATATTGTTTATACTTGTGTTATTTGCTCTTGGTCCATTTAAACTTCTCTTTCTTTTAAAGACATTAATAAAAGGAAAAACTCTAAAAAAATGGTTCTCTTTATTCATGGACTTATGGTTACTATCCCTAGCATTGCTGTGGAGTTATGGACTTAGAACTAGGACCTTGAACCTTGCTTTAGGAGTTTGTGATTTGAGACCTTTGGATTCATCTGGTACCTTTGACTTTGGACTTCTTTTGAAGACCTGACTTGATTACTTTGGTTTCATCTGATGCATGGTTTATTCTTTGCTTATTTGGCTTGCTTGAGGCTTAATCCAAAGGATGAGATTCTTGCTAGACTTATGTCCTAAAACTTGCTATCTCTTGGTTAGATCTTTCCTCCCTAGATTTTACTTTATGCTCTAGGATAGTCTCTTCTTCTCATTTCTTTTCTCATCTCCCCAATCTTTTGCAAACAACACCATTTTTAACCTAAAATATACAAATTTTCAAAGAGGTTTCTATAGAGTACTATAGATGTTTAGGGTGATAATACATTCTATTTGCATAACTAACCCACAGACCCTTATCTCTTTTTTATTAGTTTTTATTTTTAAACTATGTTTGGGTTTTGATCGTTCTTTTTCCCTTTCCTTTGGAAATAATAAAAGCTTAGTGGTGACTCTTGCTTTATGGGTTAAGTTAATCAATAGCTTAATCTCAAAAAAAATTTACAGCTACATTCAGGTAGTAATGTTTTAGCCTATATTACAATAGAGTTTTTTTGGTCCGACTCTAAAAAGCCTGAGACACGTTAGGGCCAGTTCGTTCAGGGTTGGGTAGGTCGTCTTGACAACTCTAGATTTAGTGGAATAATGAATTATTTTCACTTTATAATGCTTATAATCTATTGGAGTAATCTCTTAATGATTGACAATGGCTAGAAATCAAAACCTTCCATTAGTGACTTGAAAATCGATTATTCTCTTGTAATAATCGATTAGTATAATAGATCATCTCATTAAAATGGTTCATGGATTATTTCCTTTTTTAGCCATATTTTCTCGTATATAAAATAGGCTTCTCCTCATTTGAAATTACACAAGAATTCAGATTTCTTCTATCATATTCTATTTCTTACTCTCCTTCTCCGTATTTGATATTTTTATTTTATCAAAAGTTGCCCTAGTGTTTTGTGAGTGAAAATTATTTGTGAGGAAATTTTTGTACTGGTTCATGCCCTTGTTTGGTTATTTTAAAAGTGTGGCTCTCGTAAAGGTTCTAGTTTGGTTCTAGTGATAAACCAATGAAAATCTTTGTTTCGTTCTAGAATTCATCTCGGTAAAATTTTTGTTTGGTTATTGAGATTAGCCGGTAAAATCTCTACTATGTTCATGAGCTCAGGCCGTTGAAAAGCTTTTGTTTGGTTAGGGGGATAAGCCACTTCAAAATCTCTAGATTTGCTTGTCAACGAGATTTCTGGACAAAACCAGAAAAAACCTCAAGTCTCTATTAAAACTCTCAAGAAGATATCTTGGGGACAGAACTAGGCCAAGATTCGATCAAACTTCTATATATTTCGGTATCATCTCCCTAACCCCATCTTTTTATATTCTGTCATTTATTTTTGTAGTTTTATTTATTTTTGCTGTTTTTCTCTATATTATCTTAATACTAAAACAAACCGTTATTTTAAGTAAATAGACTTTTTAAAATTAAACACGAATTTTAAATATCATAGTTTTCTTTTTATATTTATTATAAATATTATAGGGTTTTATTATAATTTTTGTATGAAAAAATAATTAAAAAATAGTCTGTACTGGCCTGGTTGGCCTGAAGCTCGTGCAGGGTCGGGCTCGGGTAGTAATTTTTTAGCCCATATTACAATTAAGTATTTTTGGTCCGTTCAGGATTGGGTAACCCATTTTTGTATAAAAATATAATTAAAAAATAGCACATAAAAGCCTGGTTGTCCCGAAGCTCATGCAGGACCGGGCCCGTGTAGTAAATTTTGAGCCCACATTCAATAGCGTTTTTTTGGCCCAACTCTAAAAAGCCTGAGACATGTGAGGGTCGGTTCGTTCAGGGTTGGGTAACCCATTTGACAACTCTAGCTTTAGTGGTATAATTGATTATTTTCATTTATAATGCCTATAATCAATCGGAGTAGTCTCTTAATGATTGACAATGGCTAGAAATCAAAACCTTCCATTCGTAGCTTGAAAATCAATTATACTCCCTTAATAATCGGCTAGTCTACTATATTATCTCTTTAAGAAGGTTAATGGATTGTTTCCTTTTTAAGCCATATTTTCTCCTATATAAAATAGGCTTCTCTTTATTTGGAATTATTCCCGAATTCAGATTTCTTCTATCATATTCTACTTATTACTCTCCTTCTCCCTATTTGATATTTTTCTTTTATCAAAAGTTTCCTTAGTGTTTTGTGAGGAAAATATTGTACTGGTGTTATGCCCTTGTTTGGTTATTGTAAGAATGTGGTTCTCTTAAAGGTTCTTGTTTGGTTCTAGAGATAAACCAATGAAGATATCTGTTTCGTTCTAGAATTCATCCTGGTAAAAGTTTTGTTTGGTTATTGAGATTAGCTGGTAATATCTATACTATATTCATGAGCTCAGGCCATTGAAAAGCTTTTGTTTGGTTAGGTGGATAAGCCACTTCAAAATCTCTCGATTCGCTTGTCACCATGGTTCATGGGCAAAACCAAAAAATGCTCAAGTCGTTATTAAAACTCTCAAGAAGATATCTTGGGGACAGGACTAGACCGAGATTCGATCTAACCTCTATATATTTTGGTATCATCTCTCTAACCATATATTCTTATATTCTTTCATTTATCTTTTTAGTTTTATTTATTTTTGTTGCTTTTCTTCCTATTATCTCAATACTAACACAAACTACTATTTTTAGTAAACATATTTTTTAAAATTAAGCATGAATTTTAAATATCGTAGTTTTCTTATTATATCTATTATAAATATTATGGGGATTTATTTTAATTTTTGTATGAAAATATAATTTAAAAAATAGCTCGTATAAGCCACGTAGGCCCGAAGCTCATGCAGGGCCGGACTCGGGTAGTAATTTTTTAGCTCATATTACAATTGAGTTTTTTTGATCCGTTCATGGTCGGGTAGGCTGTTTTGATAACTCTAACTTTAGTGGTTATATCGATTATTTTCACTTTGTAATGCCTTTGATCAATTGGAGTAGTCTCTTAATGATTGACAATGGCTAGAAATCAAAACCTTCCATTTATGGTTTGAAAGTCAATTATTATCTTGTAATAATCAATCATTCTAATAGATTGTATCAGTAAAATGGTTCATGGATTGTTTTCTAATTTAGCTTTATTTTCTCTTATATAAAAGAGGCTTCTCCTCATTTGAAATTACACCAGAATTTAAATTTCTTCTATAATATTCTATCTATTACTTTCCTTCTCCCTATTTGATATTTTTATTTTATCAAAAGTTACCTTAATGTTTTGTGATTGAAAACTATTTGTTACTCTCCTTATTCCTATTTGATATTTTCCTTTTATCAAAAATTTCCTTAGTGTTTTGTGAGTGAATACTATTTGTGAGGAAAGTTTTTTACTGGGGTCATGTGTAACACCCCTTTTTCTAACCCAAAATACTTAACATATAATCAGAGCGCATATAAAGAAAAGGGCGTCGCATCGACGTTTTCAAAAACTAGAAGCTTTCAAAAACCAACATCATTCATCATCAATATACAATACACCTGGTCATTTAAAATAACACCTTTTTAATTATCATGAATATTCAAGAATATGCGTTCGCAGCGGAAAATAATGAATACTCATGCATTTCATAAAATGATCCATGTCCCATACCATGATCATCTCTCAATAATCTCTTCAAGATAAAAGAAGAGCATATCCAAAATATTTGACACTACGGCCTCTCAAACAGCAATTGCAAATAAATATGTTCATAAGTGTCGCATTACGCGAAAAACCGGCGGGAAAACAAAGAACAACAGAGCCGCCACCGTGCGTTATTTATCCCAGAAGAGGGAAAGGAAACGCTCAGAGTAAACCTGGAAAAAGCATGGTCTCGCGACCAAAGAGAATGGGATCGGGAGTCGGTTATGCGAAGGGAAGGTATTAGCACCCCTACGCATCCGTCGTACTCGACGGGATCCACGCACAATAGGAAGGAAAATGGTTGCTAAAACACTGCTCAAGTAAACATCTACACAGGCTGAAAGAGACACAAGAAAACAGACTGAAACTGACTCGGCAGGACATCGTATCCTGGGCCTACTTAGTCTATCAGGCATAGACATCAGAGTCAAAGTAGTTCGGACTGGGGAAACGACACATGCTCGCTAGGATGTCGCATCCTATGCATACGTATCTCCTTTGGACGAAGGAGAATCAGAGCATTCGTAGCTCGGCTAACACGCACACAAACAAACACAGGCAAAGGCAAACATGGAGCCTGAACGCCAATCACTGGGCTTACATCAGCATCCGAACCAAAACACACACAAGAAGGCAAACGTGGAGCCTGAATGCCAATCACTGGGCTTACATCAGCATCCGAACCAAAACAGGAAGAAGAAGGGTCTCGATTGCGACTAGGGCAAGAGAAAGGGGAGGTCTCAATCGCAACGAGGGCGAGAGAAAAGAATTAGTGTTAGTCGTTAGTCAAACTCGACAAGACATCGCATCTCGTGCCTACGTATCTCATCTGGGCATGAGAATCAGAGTTGCCGTAGTTCGGCTAAACTATTCCTGTTGGTTTGTATTTTTTAAGTGGACAACGTCACTACGCAATCTACCTGATGCTCGACCTTTGGAGACTTACTCACCTGTAGTAGAAGGAGTTGACGTATCCTTAAGAGGGGATAATGTTTGTTTGTGTTTTAGGAAAGCTCAAGCAAGAAAGGAAGTCCTATACGAAGGAACCGTGCTACCTTAATTGACATGCAAACGAGACTACGCGGAGTCTAGCAAACCTAGGGGATACAATCACACCATACAAACATATACAGCATGAAATAAACACACCAACAAGGGGCTCAAACATCAGGGTTAGGCTTTAGTCGAGGGGTCATATCAACCTCAACAAACAAGCCTCTGTATCGGGGTCAGGTTAGCTCTTAACCTTGCCATTGAGGGGCTAAGGTGAAGCTAGATGAAAGGTGATGAGGGGTGTGCCTCATTGCTTCTATCTCAGGTCCGAGAGAGCATGTAAATATAAGAATGTGGGGGAGTTCAGAAAGATGGAACTCTTTCCCCGATTAGACTCGATATATCTTGGGTTTGGATCTCAATGCTACAACCATGTAATGGGAGCAAGGAGAAGACTCACAGAATAGTGGGGGATAGATTGCTTATCCCTACCTTCCACCAATTGCCTCATAGAGGTCTTTACCTGCTTGGCACGAAAAATAAACAACCACAATCATTGCCTCTTAAGGAGGACTTCAGACATTTGCCCGGCCCGGTAACAGCCGGGTCTCCAGACTACATGAAGAAGAAAGTGCAATACCTCAATGCTAATTGCTTATAAGCAAAGCAATGCAAGTTCTTAAGAGAACTGAGCAACTAGGGGTACCTGGAAACAGTCAAACAGAATCAGCATCCCAACATAAACAAGACAACAACAATAAGAATCAATCAACAATCAAACAATGAGGTGCATAGCACCAAGTCCATGTGAACCAAGAACCCTACAACACAAACAATTAGTCAAATGAATTCAACTCAATCATGTATCAACCTCCTTAAGGCATTAGCTTTTTAACCTGAAAAGTCAAAGTCAAGCTCAAACATAAGTAACTAGACCACTAGGCCAAGCCTAGGGTCCAAAGGGTGGAAAAATCCTAAAACAGCAAGCAAATCATAATCAAAACCAAGATAATTCAATTACAAAGGGATCCCAATTGGTCTCATATCCAAACCATACACCAATTTCATTTTATGCACAATCTAAGTCAAAGTAAGCAATGTTGAATCACATATGGACAATCAGAATGATTGCATCCAAAAAAATATCAAAACAGCATAGAAAATTCCACAAAAATTATATCCTAAACAGAGGACATTCAACAAGCTACATGTCAATTTTGATGCCATTTGGATTAGTGGAGCTATGGGAATTAATTCAACATGTTAAGGCATGCAAAAACACAACCAAAAATAGGTCACAATATGTACACTAACTTCAATCAAATGGTAAACAGTGAAATTAAATGGGAAATTAGTAGGACCAAAGCCAAATGAAAGCTACACATGTCAGAAACTAGTTCACCAAATTTCATACTCATAGGGTTAGGGATGAGGATTTGGCAACATAGGAAAAAATGTTACACAAGCGAAACTCTAAAGATGCTAAGCAGCAAACAAAATGCCAAATTAATTAGAAAATGGATTATTAAAATCCACAAAAATTCATATTGAAAGTTAACATGTCAAAGGTATCTCATGCAAAAAATCAAGGCCATAGGTCAAAGGGAAGCATGGAAAAATAATACATGAACTCAGCATATCAAAGTGTGACACATGTTGTCACACTCAAAAAGAATTAATCACATCTAGCAAACCAGAGGTCCAAAAATTACAAATCATATGTCAAAATCTCCAGAAATGTGTCAAGAATCTACACCTAAAATTTCATTTCATTTGGATTAGGCATGATGATTTTGTGATTAAAATAGCAAAACATGTGAATATTGCATACATTGTGAACATCCCTATACCAATTAATTTTTCTACCAAGCACAATTTCAGTTTCTATGTCTAAAAAATTATACAGAAAAAATGGAGTTCATAGAAAAAAACCTCACATTTTTTGGATGAATATTGATTAATCTATGATTTTTTGAAGTTTTGAAATAATTATTGAATATTTATTTAAGTTTAATATAGGATTAATTAATTAATTGGAACGAAAATGGCAATTCTGTAAATAATTAAGCCAAGCCAAAAACGGCGTCGTGTGGTTTTTATGTGTTGGCGGCACGCGATTCGCCCAATCCAGCGGGAAACAGCCATTCAAATTGAAAACGCGAGAAACAGGATCAACGCACGGGTTTTGCAGCATTCTATCATCTTCTTCGCGTGGCCAAATGTGTTCATCACTTTCCAAATCCGTTTTCCTCATTTCACCACTAAAACTCACAAATGGATATGCGTTGGAAAGGTCTTAATGCGTAGATCTCAAATATAACAACGATTTCTCCTAATTCTTTTTATACAGCACAGATCGAGCGAAAGAAGATTTTGCATCAAAGCTTAGATTCACGATTACTCTCTCAAATCCTAACGATTTTTGATTCTACAAGTTGCTACGTACTCTACACATCACACTCTACAATAACCACAACATAATTTTTGAAATGGTGATGATCGAATCCGAACCTTCTTGACGTGCAGTACCGGAATCGTGCGTATTGAGCTTCGAATCGCAGAAACAGGTGATCTACAACAGCTATGGATGTGCGAGGAGGCTTCAGAACGGTTCGATTGCGCTTCAAGAATCAAAAATTTGCGCCTGCCATGAATGTTCTTCAGCTTTGGCAGTGGAGTTCTTGCTCGATTTTTCTCCTCAATCTCTGCAAACAGCAACTACACAGGACCTGTAGACGATGAATTGATCATGGAATCGCACAAAGATTAGTAGAAAATGCTGAATTGATGAAAAAAGTGCTATGAAAATTTTGAGCAAAATGGGAGAATTTGAGAGTTTTGCTTTGGATTTTTTCTGTTAGATTTGTGAAAATGATTAGTGAGTGCAGTTTCTGTTACAATTATGTTTATATATGGTGCTCCTAATCCTCCACTTAATCAAGATTAGTGAAAATTTGGTAATTAGCAAAATGGAGCTTATGTGCATTTGGCCTTTTTTGCCCTTGAATGGTTAGAGACCTTGCAGCAGTAATTTCTCACTTTGAACAAGTTGCAAATATCATTTGGAAGCTAATGGCATTGGTGTCATCTTCAAATTCTTCATACTTTGCATTTTGGACCATTTTGCCCCTCACTTTTAATTAGTTCACTTCAAAAATGACCTTTTGCATTGAGCACTTTTGGAAAAATCCAATTATGCACCATGAAAGTACATGTCAAATGGAGTTTGTGCATATAAAGAACTTGCAATTTGGACAAACCATGTGGAAGTTATGCCCTCCTGATTACGGGTCTTTTTTTGAAATTCACTGAGCCATATCTTGCAAACCATAAATGGGATTTTCAAGTTCTTGGACTTTTTGGAAAGGTGAGATCAAGATCTTCAACTCTCATGTTGGACAAAATTCCATTTGAAGCTTGTATGATGAAGTTATCTTGAGGGGAAAAAGTTTCCATTTTGGGCAGCTGAAATTACAGGTCACCTGCTATTTTTGGAAACTTTCTGTCTGACCTCCCAATCTTCAACCTTGGTCTTTGATATGTCAAATGAGACTCATATGGACATGAATGAGGCCTTTCAAACCATTTCCCACCTTCCAATCCATAAAATCGGGCACAGTTGACCATAGTTGACTTTCTAGGGTTTCTGATTGACTGAACAATGACTGGTGACTTCTGAGCATCCAACCTTTGGCCAAACCACTTCAAAATGATCCTTAGACCATATGAGCTGGATAAATCAACCCTAGGGCCTTGTCCCAATGAAAATGGCACTCACTTGCTTGATTGACTGATTCTCCTGATCAGTCTTACCCAATCCATCAATTGAGCTTGCACTTGGGCAAATGGACAATGCAATGTTATGCAGTGGACATGTTATGTTATGACCTAATATGAAATGAATGTACAAATGGGAGGGTGCAAATTTGAGGTGCTACAGCTGCCCCTATTCAATCAGCTGGGAACCCGAATGGATGAGAGCAACGGCTGTCAGACTTTCAGGGTAAACAAGGATTGAATACCAAGTACCGTAGAATTTGCACACTGCTGGGAATTTTTTTTTGTTTTCTTGTTTTTGAGGGTAAAGCACATCCAGACATCGACACACGATGAATGGGAACAGAAATCATCTCAACTAGATGCCAACGGACAACTAGGAAACACTCAACGTTTACCAAAACCAACGGAGAGGTAACTCAACTCTACTGGGGATAACCAGGAAAGGATACAACCATACGTCAGCGGACGTAATGGGGAAAAACTCAACGTTTACCAAGACCAACGGAGAGGTAACCAATCATTAATGAATGACTGGAAGGATAGTGATACAACCATACGTCAGCGGACGAAATGGGAAAGACTCAACGTTTACCAAGACCAACGGAGAGGTAACCAGACATCATAGGATGAATGGGAAGACTCGACCTGACGTCATAGGACGAAAGGGAGAAGCTCGACGTTTATCGACACCAACGGAGAAGGAGAAAACTCAGCCAGACGTCATAGGACGAAAGGGAGACTCAACGTTTATCGACACCAACGGAGAAGGAGGAAACTCAGCCAGACGTCATAGGACGAAAGGGAGACTCAACGTTTATCGACACCAACGGAGAAGGAGAAAACTCAGCCAGACGTCATAGGACGAAAGGGAGACCACAACCGGACACCAAATAGGACGTCTGCTGGGGATTCTGGCTGGGAAATCAACCAGACATTAATGAATGACTGGGAATAGGGTATACAATCAGACGTCATCGGACGAATGAGAAAAACACAACGTTTATCGAAACCAACGGGGAGGTAAATCCACTTGGGGAAAGGTACAACTAGACATCATAGGATGACTAGGAAAAACTCGACGTTTATCGACACCAACGGAGAGGAGGAACATTCTGAGGGGAATCATCTGGTATTACCAAATGATCTGCGGGGAACAATCAACTATACGTCATAGGACGCACAGGAAAAACTCGACGTTTATCGACACCAACAGAGAGGAGTAAACTTCTGGGGACGACCCTGTGGGGAAAGATATCAACTATACGCCAACGGACGCATAGGAAAAACTCGACGTTTATCGACACCAACGGAGAGGAGTAAACTTCACTAGGGAAGAGTGAGAACACAACCAAATTATCAGCGGATAATTGGGAAAAACTCGACGTTTATCGACACCAACGGAGAGGAGTAAACTTCACTAGGGAAGAGTGAGAACACAACCAAATTATCAGCGGATAATTGGGAAAAACTCGACGTTTATCGACACCAACGGAGAGGAGTAAACTTCACTAGGGAAGGGACGACGTTATGAACATCGAAAGATGAGGTTTACAGACACCAAAGAATACCAGACACTACGCATGACTGGGAAATCACCGAAAGATGGTGTTTACCGACACCAAAGAAACAACACACGCGGGTGCTGACAGGATACTGACATCTACATGTCTGGGCAAGGCCACATACTGGCAGGGGGTCTCACTGGGGAGAAACATGCTTTCCTTTAACCAACGGATGAGGAAATAAACCTCTGTGGGGATTATTAATCCTGAATGCTGTCAGGAGCAACTGTAGCAAACGTGCTGTACAAGTTAAACAAACATCCGCCTCTGCCGGGGATACGGTCTGATTGGGTTTTGGAACACATGAACGCATATGTTTGAATTTTTCTATGGCGTAATGCTCCACATTGAATGGAAATGCTACGCGTTTTGAGGATGCAATGATTACTACATGCAAAATGCAAATGCACCCTGGCTACGGAGCCAAAAGATCAGGTACTCCAACTGGGCGGGGAGACTCTGACTGAGGAATACTCTGCGGGGAGAGCCTTCATCTGGGGATGCTTTGCGGAGAAAGCACCGACTTCTCACTCATGCTGGAGAAACAAAACTGTTGCCGGGAATAGGATAGACTTCGCTGGGGATATCCTTCACAGGATCCAATCCACTTGGGGACTCCGCTTGGGAAGCACTCAATACTCCGCTGGGAAAGATAACACCAAGCAACTCTTCGGGGATGATACTCGTTGAGGAGTAACAGGATCACCTTACTGGGGAATGATATACCACTTCGCTGGGGGAAGACTTAACCAAACCTCAGGTAGGACCACTCTGCTTTGGGGAATAACCTCTACTCCACTGGGGACGACCCACACAATCCCTAGGTAGACTAAACTTAGCTGAGGATACCAATACGGATCTGCCACGGGAACTCGTCCAATCCACAAGTAGGATGAACTCTGCTGGAGAAATATTTCTTCGAAACCCGCTCCACTCGGGGAGCTGCTGAAGAACAAACCCACACCATTTTGCCGAGGAGAACAACTCTGGTGGGGATGATATCACATCATATCATACTGGAGACAGACCTTCACAACCCTGCTGGGAGAAACACTCACGGTCGTGCTGGGGATAACATATCACAAACCCAACTGCTGGGGAACAACATTCTCATGACAAAACTCCACCGGGGGAATTCCTGGGGAACATCTGCCAGGCACTCAGCGGGGATCTCAGCTGGGGAAACTACCAACACAAGCCTGCTGGAGGTAGGCAATCCTTAGATCTGCTGAGGAAAGAAGATACTGTCCACAGGTATCTCTGCAGGGGAACACAACTCTAACAACTCTCCAACTTGCTCGGAGAAAAACCTGCTGGGGAGATGATCACAGAAGACGACCTGTAAAGCAGCACAACGCAATGCCCCAGGGGTTCATGGACAAGATATGCTCAAGTGTCCTCAACATTCGAAATGATTTTCAAGTGTTTTATCCTTCTGCAAGTTATCGTTAAGCCTTCATGTTTTATTATATGCAATGTTTATCAAAAATTCGGACGTTTTTGCAAACAAAACAGTAAAAAATAAAAACAAGAGAGCTATTTATCTGAATAACAACTTTTATTGATCGAAAATGTGCCTGAAAAGGCAAATACAACGGGAAGCAATTCCTAGAAAGAGGTAATTGCGCACAAAAGGAAAATAACCTATCCTAATGGCAATGTGAATACGGCATCCACTATTTCCCAATCCTGTTATAACCCACAGATCATCAGTTTTCCTCCCAACTCCTTGCTTTCTGAGAAGAATGACTGGATCGATCACACCTTTCAAGATGGCAGCTGACGAAGCGCGATGAAGTACAAGTAACTCGGACTGTAGTCTTCGCTTTAATCCCTCTTTTGGCTGGATCGCCCTTTCGGGTTTTCAATCCACCGGGATACCCATTCTTGCCTAAGTCTCCCTTGCGGGTTTTCGACTTACCGGGTGTACAAATTCTTTTCATTTTTATCCCTAATTTTTGCCCGAACCTTTTCTTTCTGTTTTTTTGGTTCGCCGGGATGCCCTTTTTTGCCTGGACTCTTTTGTTCTTTTTGTCCAGCGGGTCAATTTACGCGAAGTATTTTTTGACTACATCTGAGTTAACAGGGGACGGGAAATCTTCACCATCCATTGTTGTAAGCATCAAGGCTCCACCGGAGAAGACCTTCTTCACAACATATGGACCTTCATAATTAGGAGTCCACTTGCCCCGGTTATCTGTACCGGGAGGAAGGATCCTCTTCAAAACTAGATCGCCAGTCTGAAATGTCCGAGGACGCACTTTCTGATCAAAGGCTCGCTTCATCCTTCTCTGATATAACTGTCCATGGCACACAGCTGCTAGCCGTCTCTCTTCGATAAGGCTTAACTCATTAAACCTTGTACGAATCCACTCGGCTTCGTCCAGCTTGACATCCAATAACACCCTCAGAGAAGGGATCTCCACTTCAACTGGTAGGACTGCTTCCATACCATACACAAGGGAGTACGGCGTTGCCCCGGTCGACGTACGCACTGAGGTACGGTACCCATGCAAGGCGAAGGGTAGCATCTCATGCCAATCCTTGTACGTAACGACCATCTTTTGCACAATCTTCTTAATATTCTTGTTAGCTGCCTCTACAACACCATTCATCTTTGGTCTGTAAGGAGAAGAATTATGATGTTCGATCTTGAAATCTCTGCACAGTTCTTTCATCATTTTGTTGTTGAGATTCGAACCATTGTCAGTGATGATTCTCTCAGGAACTCCATAACGGCAGATGATTTCTTTTTTGATGAACCGGGCAACCACTTGTTTGGTAACATTAGCATAGGAAGCTGCTTCCACCCACTTGGTGAAGTAATCAATCGCAACCAAGATGAAGCGATGTCCATTCGAAGCAGTAGGCTCAATCTTCCCAATCATAGCAATGCCCCACATAGCAAACGGCCAAGGCGAGTTCATAACATTCAACGGGCTTGGTGGTACATGCACCTTATCAGCATAGATCTGGCATTTATGGCACTTCCGAGCGTATTTGAAACAATCGGATTCCATAGTCATCCAGTAATAACCGGCTCTCAACAACTTTTTTGACATCGCATGACCACCAGCATGGGTACCAAACGAACCCTCGTGCACTTCTTGCATCACCACGTCTGCTTCGTGTCTATCCACGCATCTGAGCAAGACCATGTCAAAGTTCCGCTTGTACAACACATCATCTTTATTCAAATAAAAGCTTCCAGCTAGCCTTCTCAGGGTTTTCTTGTCATTCTTCGATGCCCCTTCAGGATACTCTTGAGTCTTGAGGAAGTTCTTGATGTCATAATACCACGGTTTCTCATCAATCGCAACAACGGACTCGGCTGCAAACACATACGCAGGCCTCTCGAGTCTATTCACCGCAACATGTGGCACATGATTCCACCAATGAACTTTTATCATGGAAGATAAAGTAGCCAAGGCATCAGCCATCTGATTCTCATCCCGAGGGACATGATACAATTTCACCTTCTTGAAGAACGTCAGTATTCTTCTGGTGTAATCTCTATACGGAATCAAATGCGGCTGGTTCGTATTCCATTCTCCATTGACCTGATTGATCACTAGAGCAGAATCTCCAAATATGTCAAGCGTTTTGATTCTCAAATCAATGGCTTCCTCTATTCCCATGATACAAGCCTCATACTCAGCTTCATTGTTGGTGACATCAAACGTCAATCTGGCAGAAAAAGGTATATGAGCACCTTTAGGATTGATCAGTACTGCACCAACACCATTACCATTCACATTCACGGCCCCATCAAACATCAATGTCCACTTGTCATCAGGATCCGGTCCTTCCTCGACAAGAGGCTCGTCACAATCTTTCATCTTTAGATACATGATGTCTTCATCAGGGAATTCAAACATCATAGGCTGATAGTCGTCGATCGGTTGTTCGGCGAGATAGTCTGACAATACACTACCTTTGATAGCCTTCTGAGACATGTACTGGATATCGTACTCAGTTAAGATCATCTGCCAACGGGCAACACGTCCGGTGAGAGCCGGCTTCTCAAAGACGTATTTCACTGGATCCATCTTAGAAATCAACAAGGTAGTATGGTTCAGCATATACTGCCTCAGTCGGCGAGCAGCCCAGGCCAAAGCACAATAAGTTTTCTCAAGCTGTGAATATTTGATTTCACAGTCGGTAAACTTTTTGCTAAGGTAGTATATGGCATGCTCTTTTCGACCAGACTCGTCATGCTGTCCCAATACACACCCCATTGAATTCTCGGTAACCGACAGGTACATTATCAGCGGTCTCCCTGGAACTGGAGGGATAAGGATTGGAGGTTTCTGTAAATACTCTTTAATCTTGTCAAAAGCTTTCTGACAATCATCATTCCATTTGATTGCCTGGTTCTTTCTTAGTAATTTGAATATCGGTTCACACGTGGCAGTTAGATGAGATACGAACCTTGCAATGTAGTTCAACCTCCCTAAAAACCCACGAACCTGCTTCTCTGTTCTCGGTTCAGGCATCTCCTGAATAGCTTTGACTTTTGCTGGATCAACCTCAATCCCTTTCTCACTGACAATGAAGCCTAACAGCTTCCCTGATCTCACACCAAACGTACACTTGTTTGGGTTCAACCTCAGTTTGAACTTGACCAACCTGTCAAACAACTTCTGCAAATTTACCAGGTGCTCCTCTTCTGTCTGCGACTTCGCAATCATATCATCCACGTACACTTCAATCTCTTTGTGCATCATGTCATGAAAGAGAGTCGTCATTGCCCTCTGATAGGTAGCACCGGCATTCTTCAGCCCAAATGGCATCACCTTATAGCAGAACGTGCCCCAAGGTGTAATGAATGTCGTTTTTTCCGTGTCCTCTGGCGCCATCTTAATCTGATTATAGCCCGAGAAACCGTCCATGAAAGAGAACACCGAGGATTTAGCCGTATTATCCACCAATACATCAATGTGAGGTAATGGGAAATCATCTTTCGGACTTGCCCTATTCAAATCCCGGTAATCGACACACATCCTGACTTTGCCATCCTTCTTCGGCACAGGAACGATGTTGGCTACCCACGGCGGGTAAGTTGTTACTGACAAGAAACCAGCATCGAACTGCTTCTGAACCTCTTCCTTGATTTTCACTGCCATATCAGGACTCGTTCTACGAAGCTTCTGCTTAACCGAAGGACAATCATCTTTGAGAGGTAGTCTGTGAACCACAATATCAGTATTCAGCCCAGGCATATCTTGATAAGACCAGGCGAATATCTCCATGTACTCTCACAGCATTTCAATCAACCTGCTCTTGACCTCAGGTTTCAGAGCGGCCCCGATCTTGATCTCCCTTCTGGCGTCCTCAGTACCAAGATTCACAATCTCCAATTCCTCCTGATGAGGTTGGATGACCCTTTCCTCCTGCTTCAACAATCTAGCCAATTCTTTCGGGAGTTCACTGTCTTCATCACTCTCCTCTTCAGCTTGGTAGATGGGATTGTCGAAATCATACTGAGCCATAACAAATTTGTTCATAGTGGATGCCATAAGATCATTTCTGCATGTTTAATGCTTTATTTTAGAAAAGAGTTCAAAAAAAGTCACAAAAACAAAAACATTGCCATTTTTATTTTTTTGAAAAATGAAAAACAAAAATAGAAAGACAGGGATCACAAAATTGTTTGCAAAACGTCCTTTTTTAATGATAAGCAATGAAAACATGTGGCCCTACAATGAACCACTACGTCTTGGGCAGAACGTAGGGTTTTGTGCAGAATGAAAAACAAAAGAAAATTACTCTGTCTGAAGAGTAACTTGGACTATATCCTCCGCAGTCCAGTTGTTGATCACCTCCCCTGGCGCACTCGGGCGGACCCAGCAGTCGAGATCACAATCGCTGTCGACATCTTCACCCTCAGTAGCAAAGACATCTCCATGATTCATCAGCCCAGCGCTGGTGAAGGTACTCGGACCTGCTGCCCCCTGCTCTGCTCGGAGAGGCTCATAACCAATGCCAAATTTGTCTTCTTTGACAGGCAAGTCCACCATCTTGCCCCAGCCCTCAGCTCTACCAGAGTCCACAACCTCCTTAGCTTGCTTGTAAGAAGTAATTGAAGCACCTGGCTTCTTCTGCTCAGCGTAGGCCACCTTCTCAAGAGCCACCGTCTCAAACGCCTGGCATAGAGTCTCGTGGATCTCGCCATCCACCTCGACATATTTGAACGAGGACAGATGACTCACCAGGATGTCCTCTTCGCCACACACGGTCACAATCTGACCGTTCCAGACGTATTTGAGCTTCTGGTGGAGAGTCGACGAGACCGCTCCTGCTGCATGGATCCACGGACGTCCCAGAAGACAACTGTAAGCAGGCTGGATGTCCATGACATAGAAGACAATGTCAAACTCCTCCGGACCTATCCTTATAGGCAGAGTGATTTCACCAAAGACGGAACGCTTGGATCCATCAAATGCACGAACGACTAGGTCACTCGGCGTCAGTACAACCCCTTCAACCGGTATCTTCTTCAAGATCTGCTTCGGCAACACGTTCAACGAAGATCCGGTGTCCACCAAGACATGAGACAATACAGCCCCCTTGCACTCCATGGTGATGTGCAAGGCTTTGTTGTGATTCCGACCTTCGGGTGTCAAATCAAGATCTGTGAACCCCACGCCGTGTCGGGTACTCACATTAGCAATTACACCTTCCAGTTGATTGACAGAAATCTCCTGAGGTACATACGCCATATTTAACATTTTCAGCAAGGCGTCTCTATGTGCCTCAGAGCACAACAGCAGAGAAAGGATAGAGATCTTGGAGGGGGTTTGATTGAGCTGATCTACAATCTTGTAGTCACTCTTTTTGATTATGCGCATAAATTCCTCCACATCCTTCTCAAACAAGCCACCAGGCACATTCGCTTGAGCAGGGACTTCATCAACAACGGCCTGTTTGCCCTTAGCCTTAGCAGATGCCTCAGCATTGGCATCCCTCAACTGTTGAGGCGCAAACAGCCGACCACTACGGGTAAAGCCTCCTGGTCCACCCACGTTGTCCACGGCAGGATTCACAACGACCGGAGCTTTGCTAGCAGGTGCAAAAATTGTCACAGGCGCTTGATTTGAAGGCTTGACCCTGTTCTCAGCCCTTCTGTTGCTTCGGTAGGCATTGTCATACCTCCAAGGCACAGCATTATTGTCCACGGCCCTTCTTACCGGAGCGACGATTGTTGTAGGAGTGTTGGTAGAAACTGGTGCGGAAATGGTAACTGGAGTACCACTTGTTGTAGGCGCCCGTCCTTCAGACGGCTTGAAGAAAATTGTGACAGTAGACACTGCCCCATGATCTCTATTGTCGGCCCTACCAAACTGAACACAGCCTTGATCCATCAAACCCTGGATACCAGCCCTCAGTAGTTCACACCCATTCTCGGCCTCGGCACAGCCCAAACAGTCTTCATCACAGCCCGGATGAACACCACCACTCAGCAAACGGTCTTTGACAACCAATAGAGAAGTCTGAATCTCATCCACACTGATCACCAGATCTTCAGATTCGACCCCTTCGATACAGTTTACCCTATGAGCACCATGCGCAGGCATAGGGTTGTTCACAACATTCGGCACAGGGGAGAAATTGATCGCCTTAGAATCGATCAGATCTTGGACTTTATGCTGAAAAGCCCGACATTTATCTATATGATGTCCTGGTGCCCCTGAATGGAAATCGCACCGGACATTTGCATCGTACCCAGGTGGCAAAACAGTTGGCGGAGCCATCGTTCTCAATTCTACGAAACCCAATTTGAGCAACTCAGGTAGAAGCTTAGCATACGACATGGGCAACGGGTCAAACCTTCTATCAGGCTGCAGCCTCTGCCTCGGCTGATAAGGACGTTGCTGCTGTTGTTGTTGTTGTCTGGGTTGTTGCGGAGGTTGACGTTGTTGCGATGCAGGAATGGTCACTGCAGCAACCTGTCTATACTGATGCTGATTTCTGTTCTGACCTCGGCGGTGCTGAACAGCATTGGTTTCACCTTCTCTACGGCGAGGTGCCCCAGAGAAAGGTTTCTTTGATGAAGAGGAACCCACATCGTTGATCTTCCCGGCCTTGATCAAACTCTCAGTTCTTTCACCGCAGATAACAACATCAGAGAAGCTTCCAAATGGGCAACTCCCCATTTGGTCCATGAACACTCCCTGAAGCGTGCCAATGAACATATCAGTCAACTCCCTTTCCAGCATAGGGGGTTGGACCCTGGCAGCAAGTTCACGCCACCTCTGGGCGTATTCCTTGAAGCTCTCATTATTCTTCTGGCACAGGCTCTGCAGCTGAGTCCGGCTCGGTGCCATATCCATATTGTGTTTATATTGTCGGAGAAAAGCTTCTCCCAGATCCCTCCAACATCGGATAGAATCTCGCTTGAGTTCCATGTACCAATCCAGAGATGCCCTAGATAGGCTATCTTGAAAGAAGTACATCCACATTTTCTCGTCATCTGTATATGCCGAGATCTTCCGATAATAAGCCTGCACATGGGTGCGAGGGCAAGAAGTACCGTTGTACTTGTCAAAGGTGGGCGCTTTGAATTTGTGGGGAATCTTCAGACCTTCGACCAACCCCATATTCGTGACATCGAACCCAAGAGAATTCTGGCATTCCATCGCCCTAATTTTTTCAGCCAGGGCATCGACCTTACGATCCCTATCTTCCATTCTAGCAACATCACCATCGTCCTCACTCATCATCGTGAACATGTCCTCTTGCCTGTCAACAAGAGGAGCTGGATGACGCGCCGGAGCCCTGGTAGCTCTGGCATTGACCTCTGCAGCAAGAGGCTGACCATCAACCCTTATACCTCTGAGTTCTTCTCCAGTGGCGTAACCATAAACAGGAGCAGCAGCAACGTTGACATTCTCATAACCGGGTGGAGCAACGGGTGAACCACGGTTAGACGCCTGAATAACCGTTTCCTGTCTCTGAACCAAAGCACGGAGCTCCTCCTGACCCTGAGCAACCCCTTGCATCATTGTCAAAAATTGGGCCATGTTCGCCCTCATCTCAGCCAGCTCGGTCTGAACCTGATCCATACTTCTTCGCTGATTTAGTCTCGTAGAATACCGGTGCGGTCTCTGATCAGCTATCCTGCCTGACATAGGAACCAGAGTGAGAAGTCCGAACTAGAACACCTGTTATGCGAGAATGATATGTATATGATGTGCGTAATGCATATGCAGATTACATTTCTTTTTCTGTGCATATATTGTATTTTTTTTTTTTTTTTTTTGAAGATAGACATGCTATGATGCAAGTTATGCAGACATGACTGGTCAGCTGCGTGTCACACGACACAGGATCAAAACTCCGGCATGAACTCAGAATCACCCATTCGTCTGAAACCCCAAAGTCATCTGGTCAACTGTCATCTGAGCCCAATCTGAAGAACCAAACCTACATCTGTGCAACCTCACACTCAGCCCAGGGATCCGAAATAAACGGAACCCTCTGATACTGGCCAAGGTCAAACCTCCGGCGTCCAAAAATAGAGATCCATAAATCCGGCTGAACCATAGTCACTATCACAGCATCACAGGCAGAAACTGTGCTGGCAAACATCAAACCCGCCCCTCACAGGTGAATTCTAACAAGGTCATCCTAGGGTGGATAATAGTCTCGACTATCGGGCAGAGATACTCAATGGGTTTGCCCTTTCGGGTGTGCCATCGTAGCTCTCCTGAGATCGTCTAAACCAAAGATCCGGGAAATGATCGGTCACCAGAGTCAACAGCTCAAATGAAGTAACTCAACCAAAGTGGAATATTCCACAATGGAAAGCACTATCAGATGAACCTCGTCCGGCTTGTGGTATGTCACGTTACAACATCATGCTGATTTAGCAAATGAGGAATGTGAGACCCACACTAATCCTAGGTGTATACTCGGGCCTGGGTTTTAGCCCCACTCAGAACACCCACCCCAGACAGAAGAACCACCTGCACAGGAGACAGTTCAATGACAGTATGATGCATGCAAACATACATGCAAACAATAAATGCAAATAATAAATGCACATATATACAATGAGTGCAATAAATAACAGCACAAAGCAACCAAGGCCCTAACCTAGAGAGCGCTAGGAGAGACTCGCTTAGGAAAGATGGACCAGCACAGGTCAACTTCTTAGGTCCCCAGCAGAGTCGCCAGCTGTCGCATTACGCGAAAAACCGGCGGGAAAACAAAGAACAACAGAGCCGCCACCGTGCGTTATTTATCCCAGAAGAGGGAAAGGAAACGCTCAGAGTAAACCTGGAAAAAGCATGGTCTCGCGACCAAAGAGAATGGGATCGGGAGTCGGTTATGCGAAGGGAAGGTATTAGCACCCCTACGCATCCGTCGTACTCGACGGGATCCACGCACAATAGGAAGGAAAATGGTTGCTAAAACACTGCTCAAGTAAACATCTACACAGGCTGAAAGAGACACAAGAAAACAGACTGAAACTGACTCGGCAGGACATCGTATCCTGGGCCTACTTAGTCTATCAGGCATAGACATCAGAGTCAAAGTAGTTCGGACTGGGGAAACGACACATGCTCGCTAGGATGTCGCATCCTATGCATACGTATCTCCTTTGGACGAAGGAGAATCAGAGCATTCGTAGCTCGGCTAACACGCACACAAACAAACACAGGCAAAGGCAAACATGGAGCCTGAACGCCAATCACTGGGCTTACATCAGCATCCGAACCAAAACACACACAAGAAGGCAAACGTGGAGCCTGAATGCCAATCACTGGGCTTACATCAGCATCCGAACCAAAACAGGAAGAAGAAGGGTCTCGATTGCGACTAGGGCAAGAGAAAGGGGAGGTCTCAATCGCAACGAGGGCGAGAGAAAAGAATTAGTGTTAGTCGTTAGTCAAACTCGACAAGACATCGCATCTCGTGCCTACGTATCTCATCTGGGCATGAGAATCAGAGTTGCCGTAGTTCGGCTAAACTATTCCTGTTGGTTTGTATTTTTTAAGTGGACAACGTCACTACGCAATCTACCTGATGCTCGACCTTTGGAGACTTACTCACCTGTAGTAGAAGGAGTTGACGTATCCTTAAGAGGGGATAATGTTTGTTTGTGTTTTAGGAAAGCTCAAGCAAGAAAGGAAGTCCTATACGAAGGAACCGTGCTACCTTAATTGACATGCAAACGAGACTACGCGGAGTCTAGCAAACCTAGGGGATACAATCACACCATACAAACATATACAGCATGAAATAAACACACCAACAAGGGGCTCAAACATCAGGGTTAGGCTTTAGTCGAGGGGTCATATCAACCTCAACAAACAAGCCTCTGTATCGGGGTCAGGTTAGCTCTTAACCTTGCCATTGAGGGGCTAAGGTGAAGCTAGATGAAAGGTGATGAGGGGTGTGCCTCATTGCTTCTATCTCAGGTCCGAGAGAGCATGTAAATATAAGAATGTGGGGGAGTTCAGAAAGATGGAACTCTTTCCCCGATTAGACTCGATATATCTTGGGTTTGGATCTCAATGCTACAACCATGTAATGGGAGCAAGGAGAAGACTCACAGAATAGTGGGGGATAGATTGCTTATCCCTACCTTCCACCAATTGCCTCATAGAGGTCTTTACCTGCTTGGCACGAAAAATAAACAACCACAATCATTGCCTCTTAAGGAGGACTTCAGACATTTGCCCGGCCCGGTAACAGCCGGGTCTCCAGACTACATGAAGAAGAAAGTGCAATACCTCAATGCTAATTGCTTATAAGCAAAGCAATGCAAGTTCTTAAGAGAACTGAGCAACTAGGGGTACCTGGAAACAGTCAAACAGAATCAGCATCCCAACATAAACAAGACAACAACAATAAGAATCAATCAACAATCAAATAATGAGGTGCATAGCACCAAGTCCATGTGAACCAAGCACCCTACAACACAAACAATTAGTCAAATGAATTCAACTCAATCATGTATCAACCTCCTTAAGGCATTAGCTTTTTAACCTGAAAAGTCAAAGTCAAGCTCAAACATAAGTAACTAGACCACTAGGCCAAGCCTAGGGTCCAAAGGGTGGAAAAATCCTAAAACAGCAAGCAAATCATAATCAAAACCAAGATAATTCAATTACAAAGGGATCCCAATTGGTCTCATATCCAAACCATACACCAATTTCATTTTATGCACAATCTAAGTCAAAGTAAGCAATGTTGAATCACATATGGACAATCAGAATGATTGCATCCAAAAAAATATCAAAACAGCATAGAAAATTCCACAAAAATTATATCCTAAACAGAGGACATTCAACAAGCTACATGTCAATTTTGATGCCATTTGGATTAGTGGAGCTATGGGAATTAATTCAACATGTTAAGGCATGCAAAAACACAACCAAAAATAGGTCACAATATGTACACTAACTTCAATCAAATGGTAAACAGTGAAATTAAATGGGAAATTAGTAGGACCAAAGCCAAATGAAAGCTACACATGTCAGGAACTACTTCACCAAATTTCATACTCATAGGGTTAGGGATGAGGATTTGGCAACATAGGAAAAAATGTTACACAAGCGAAACTCTAAAGATGCTAAGCAGCAAACAAAATGCCAAATTAATTAGAAAATGGATTATTAAAATCCACAAAAATTCATATTGAAAGTTAACATGTCAGAGGTATCTCATGCAAAAAATCAAGGCCATAGGTCAAAGGGAAGCATGGAAAAATAATACATGAACTCAGCATATCAAAGTGTGACACATGTTGTCACACTCAAAAAGAATTAATCACATCTAGCAAACCAGAGGTCCAAAAATTACAAATCATATGTCAAAATCTCCAGAAATGTGTCAAGAATCTACACCTAAAATTTCATTTCATTTGGATTAGGCATGATGATTTTGTGATTAAAATAGCAAAACATGTGAATATTGCATACATTGTGAACATCCCTATACCAATTAATTTTTCTACCAAGCACAATTTCAGTTTCTATGTCTAAAAAATTATACAGAAAAAATGGAGTTCATAGAAAAAAACCTCACATTTTTTGGATGAATATTGATTAATCTATGATTTTTTGAAGTTTTGAAATAATTATTGAATATTTATTTAAGTTTAATATAGGATTAATTAATTAATTGGAACGAAAATGGCAATTCTGTAAATAATTAAGCCAAGCCAAAAACGGCGTCGTGTGGTTTTTATGTGTTGGCGGCACGCGATTCGCCCAATCCAGCGGGAAACAGCCATTCAAATTGAAAACGCGAGAAACAGGATCAACGCACGGGTTTTGCAGCATTCTATCATCTTCTTCGCGTGGCCAAATGTGTTCATCACTTTCCAAATCCGTTTTCCTCATTTCACCACTAAAACTCACAAATGGATATGCGTTGGAAAGGTCTTAATGCGTAGATCTCAAATATAACAACGATTTCTCCTAATTCTTTTTATACAGCACAGATCGAGCGAAAGAAGATTTTGCATCAAAGCTTAGATTCACGATTACTCTCTCAAATCCTAACGATTTTTGATTCTACAAGTTGCTACGTACTCTACACATCACACTCTACAATAACCACAACATAATTTTTGAAATGGTGATGATCGAATCCGAACCTTCTTGACGTGCAGTACCGGAATCGTGCGTATTGAGCTTCGAATCGCAGAAACAGGTGATCTACAACAGCTATGGATGTGCGAGGAGGCTTCAGAACGGTTCGATTGCGCTTCAAGAATCAAAAATTTGCGCCTGCCATGAATGTTCTTCAGCTTTGGCAGTGGAGTTCTTGCTCGATTTTTCTCCTCAATCTCTGCAAACAGCAACTACACAGGACCTGTAGACGATGAATTGATCATGGAATCGCACAAAGATTAGTAGAAAATGCTGAATTGATGAAAAAAGTGCTATGAAAATTTTGAGCAAAATGGGAGAATTTGAGAGTTTTGCTTTGGATTTTTTCTGTTAGATTTGTGAAAATGATTAGTGAGTGCAGTTTCTGTTACAATTATGTTTATATATGGTGCTCCTAATCCTCCACTTAATCAAGATTAGTGAAAATTTGGTAATTAGCAAAATGGAGCTTATGTGCATTTGGCCTTTTTTGCCCTTGAATGGTTAGAGACCTTGCAGCAGTAATTTCTCACTTTGAACAAGTTGCAAATATCATTTGGAAGCTAATGGCATTGGTGTCATCTTCAAATTCTTCATACTTTGCATTTTGGACCATTTTGCCCCTCACTTTTAATTAGTTCACTTCAAAAATGACCTTTTGCATTGAGCACTTTTGGAAAAATCCAATTATGCACCATGAAAGTACATGTCAAATGGAGTTTGTGCATATAAAGAACTTGCAATTTGGACAAACCATGTGGAAGTTATGCCCTCCTGATTACGGGTCTTTTTTGAAATTCACTGAGCCATATCTTGCAAACCATAAATGGGATTTTCAAGTTCTTGGACTTTTTGGAAAGGTGAGATCAAGATCTTCAACTCTCATGTTGGACAAAATTCCATTTGAAGCTTGTATGATGAAGTTATCTTGAGGGGAAAAAGTTTCCATTTTGGGCAGCTGAAATTACAGGTCACCTGCTATTTTTGGAAACTTTCTGTCTGACCTCCCAATCTTCAACCTTGGTCTTTGATATGTCAAATGAGACTCATATGGACATGAATGAGGCCTTTCAAACCATTTCCCACCTTCCAATCCATAAAATCGGGCACAGTTGACCATAGTTGACTTTCTAGGGTTTCTGATTGACTGAACAATGACTGGTGACTTCTGAGCATCCAACCTTTGGCCAAACCACTTCAAAATGATCCTTAGACCATATGAGCTGGATAAATCAACCCTAGGGCCTTGTCCCAATGAAAATGGCACTCACTTGCTTGATTGACTGATTCTCCTGATCAGTCTTACCCAATCCATCAATTGAGCTTGCACTTGGGCAAATGGACAATGCAATGTTATGCAGTGGACATGTTATGTTATGACCTAATATGAAATGAATGTACAAATGGGAGGGTGCAAATTTGAGGTGCTACAATAAGTAATAACATAATGCATATCCAAATAAGATATGAGTTCAATACTACTAATCGACCCCGTGTTACATGACCAGAGCATTGACTCATTACCTAGTCCTCAACTAAAATACGGAAACTCTTCCGCTAATCTCGAGTGAGCTACCGTCCACTTACTTCAGCAATACTATTCCGGAGTATCTGCACGATGCCATGTAAAGCATCATTTCAACAGAAGGGTGAGAATTCAAATCATTATGAAGAAGTATAATAAAGCACAATGATTAAATCAACAATTAAAGGAATCCATCACACTTCATATAACCATGTAAATAATATTAACCAACATTTATTTCACATGTTTCAAGCACACATAAAACTCAAGGAGTATAATATTCAAATCCAATATTATATTCCCAAAAATACACATAACTACAATTATCACATAATCATATACTTTGCCAAGTTATGTATCCAAACATCATCAAATTCAATTACCATATCTCATACACGCATCACAATCACAATAATGCATACACTCAATTATCACATAACTCTAATGTGACTCAATGCAAGACATGTGACTCTATGCATGTGGTACCGCAATGTGAACCCAATGTTTCACCACTTTCCGATTCAATATCTAGAATCCAAGCCACGCTTCCGATCCGGATAAAATCAAAGCCACTACTACGCCTATTTCCAATTAAGGATCAACGTATGCTACGTCTATTTCCATTCAAGGATCAACGTCTACTACGTCTATTTCCAATTAAGGATCAACGTATGCTACGTCTATTTCCATTCAAGGATCAACGTCTACTACGCCTATTTCCAATTAAGGATCAACGTATGCTACCATGTGAACCCACAGTTTCACCGCTTCCACCATGAAGCCGACCATGTCATGAATGAATGTGCAAATACCAACACATATGCAATTAAGATCATCTCTACTATCTTAACATTCCACATATCACCATAATTCAACTCTATGAATTATCCACCAATGGTACATATACACATTCATAACAATATATCATTCACAATTATAGGTTAATTATCAACTACACACACTTAGATTTCATTTCAAAATGAATACAACTTTTAAAATCTCAATTTTTTCATTTTTCAACAGTGGTAAGCGGTTAACGCTCGGTGGGTAACCGGTTAACACAAAACAGAGCAAGTAACCGGTTAACGCTCGGTGGGTAACCAGTTGACATAAAACAGAATCAACTTCCTGCGCAAATTTTCAAGCAAGTAACCGGTTAACGCTCGGTGGGTAACCGGTTAACATAAAACAAAATCAACTTCCTGCGCAGATTTTCAAGCAAGTAACCGGTTAACGCTCGGTGGGTAACCGGTTAACATAAAACAGAATGCAAAATTTTCTGCGTTTTTCATCATTGGAGGACTTTCGGACCTCCGATTTCGATTCCGTAAAAAGCCCAACGTTCAGAAAATTATGACTCATACAATACTCTAAGTATATAACATTAATTTACAGTTTTAACACAATCAAATCACCACAAATCGAGAATATTCATCAAGACCTAACAATTCCAAAACCATGCAATTTAGGGATTTCAACCTAAACATATTTCTACCCATTGCCCCAATTATACTAACCCATAATAATAAGGATTATCCCCATTACCTCTTCAATTTTCTGGAAACCCTAGCTCCTCTCTTGTTCTTCCCCTCTTCTCCTTACTTTTCCTCTTCCCTTTCTCTATTGTTGTCAAATGATCAAATGAATCCTAATTCTCACTCTCCTCACCTCTTATATACTAGTATTCTATTTGGGCTTAAAGCATGATACCTCTAATTTAATTAATAGGCCCAATAAGACCTAATATTTAAATATCTCTATTTAATTCAAATAAATCAAACCAACTCAATATACACACCAAGTTAATTAATTCCGTTATTCATTATATCTCATATCAACTAAATAATTAATTAACACACCAAATTAATTAATATAATCGCTTATTATACTACCTAACAACCAATTAATTAATTAACACTCCAAATAAATAAAATAAAATATAGTAATACTAACATAAGAAATAATTACTAAAATTGGGTTGTTACATCATGCCCTTGTTTAGTTACTTTAAGAGTGTGGTTCTCTTAAAGATTCTTATTTGGTTCTAGAGATAAACCAATGAAAATCTCTATTTTGTTCTTAGAATTCATCCTGGTAAAAGTTATGTTTAGTTATTGAGATTAGTTTGTAAAATCTCTACTATGTTCATGATCTCTGGCCATTGAAAAGATTTTGTTTGGTTGGGGGGATAAGCCACTTCAAAATCTCTGGATTCGCTTGTCACTAAGATTCTTGGGGAAAAAACTAGAAAAAGCCCAAGTCGTTATTAAAACTCTCAAGAAGATATCTTGGGGACAGTAATAGGTAGATATTCGATTAAACCACTATATATTTCGGTATCATCTTTCAAGTCCTATCTTTTTATATTTTGTCATTTATATTTATAGTTTTATTTATTTTTGTTGCTTTTCTCTGTATCATCTCAATACTAACACAAACTGCTATTTTTTTTAAGTAAACAGATTTCTTAATATATCATAGTTTTCTTATTATACTTATTATAAATACTATGGGGTTTTCTTATAATTTTTGTATGAAAATATAATTAAAAAATAGCACGTAAAAGCCTGGGTTACTCAGAGCTCGTGCAGGATCGGGCTTAGGTATAAAATTTTGAGCCTACATTCAATATCGTTTTTTTGACCTGACTGTAAAGAGCATGAGACATGTTAGGGCCGGTTTGTTCAGGGTTGGGTAACCCATTTTGACAACTCTAGCTTTAGTTGTATATTCGATTATTTTCACTTTATAATGCCTATAATAAATTGGAGTAGTCTCTTAATGATTGGCAATGGCTAGAAATCAAAATCTTCCATTTGTGGCTCGAAAATCTATAATTCTCTTATAATAATTGATTAGTCTAATAGATTATCACATTAAAATGGTTCATGGATTGCTTCCCTTTTTTAGAAATATTTTCTCCTATATAAAAGAGGTTTCTCCTTATTTGAAATTACACCAGAATTCAGATTTCTTCTATCATATTCTATTTATTACTCTCCTTCTCCCTATTTGATATTTTTCTTTTATCAAAAGTTGCCTTAGTATTTTATGAGTGAAAACTATTTGTGAGGAATGTTTTGTACCGATTTCATTCCCTTGTTTGGTTATTTTAAGAGTGTGGTTCTCTTAAAGATTCTTGTTTTGTTCTAGGGATAAACCAATGAAAATCTCTGCTTCATTCTACAATTCGTCCCGGTAAAAGTTTTGTTTGGTTAATGAATTAGCCAATAAAATCTCTACTATGTTCATGATCTTAGGCAATTGAAAAGCTTTTCTTTGGTTGGGGGGATAAGCCACTTCAAAATCTCTCGATTCGCTTGTCACCAAGATTCTTGGGCAAAACGAGAAAAAGCTCAAGTCGTTATTAAAACTCTGAAGAAGATATCTTGGGGACAGTACTAGGCCGATATTTGATTAAACCTCTTTATATTTCGGTATCATCTCTATAGTCCTATCTTTTTTATTCTGTCATTTATTTTTGTAGTTTTATTTATTTTTTATGCTTTTCTATGAAATCATCTCAATACTAACACAAACTGCTATTTTAAGTAAGCAATTTTTTTAAAATTAATCAAGAATTTTAATATCGTAGTTTTCTTATTATATTTATTATAAATATTATGGGATTTTATTTTAATTTTTGTATGAAATTATAATTAAAAAATAGCATGTAAAAGGCTGGTTGACCCGAAGCTCGTACAAGGCCGGGCACGAGTAGTAATTTTTGAGCTCATATTACAATTGGTTTTTTTTGGTCCGTTCAGGGTTGGGTAACCCATTTTGACAATTCTAGCTTTAGTGGTATAATTGACTACTTTCACTTTGTAATGCCTATAATCAATTGGAGTAGTCTCTTAATGATTGACAATGGCTAGAAATCAAAACCTTCCATTCATGGCTTGAAAATCAATTATACTCCCTTAATAATCGTCTAGTCTAATATATTATCTCTTTAAGATGGTTCATGGATTGTTGCCTTTTTAAACCATAGTTTCTCCTATATAAAAGAGGCTTCTCCTCATTTGAAATTACACCCGAATTCAGATTTCTTCTATCATATTCTATTTATTACTCTCCTTCTCCCTATTTGATATTTTTCTTTTATCAAAAGTTTCCTTAGTGTTTTATGAGGAAAATATTGTACTGGTGTCATGCCCTTGTTTTGTTATTGTAAGAATGTGGTTCTCTTAAAGGTTCTTGTTTGGTTCTAGAGATAAACCAATGAAAATATCTGTTTCATTCTAGAATTCATCCTGGTAAAAGTTTTGTTTGGTTATTGAGATTAGTTGGTAATATCTATACTATATTCATGAGCTCAGGCCATTGAAAAGCTTTTCTTTGGTTAGGTGGATAAGCCACTTCAAAATCTCTCGATTCGCTTGTCACCATGGTTCGTGGGCAAAACCAAAAAATGCTCAAGTCGTTATTAAAACTCTCAAGAAGATATCTTGGGGACAGGACTAGGCCGAGATTCGACCTAACCTCTATATATTTTGGTATCATCTCTCTAACCCTATCTTTTTATATTCTGTCATTTCTTTGGTTAGTTTTATTTAGTTTTGTTGCTTTTCTCTCTATTATCTCAATACTAACACAAACATCTACTTTAAGTAAACAGATTTTTTAAAATTAACCATGAATTTTAAATATCGTAGTTTTCTTATTATATCTATTATAAATATTATGGGGATTTATTATAATTTTTGTATGAAAAAATAATTTAAAAAATAGTTTGTATAGGCCAGGTAGGCCCAAAGCTCATGCAGGGCCGGGCTCAGGTAGTAATTTTTGAGCCGATATTACAATTGAGTTTTTTTTTGTCCGTTCAGGGTCGGGTAGCCTGTTTTGATAACTCTAGATTTAGTGATATAATTGATAATTTTCACTTTGTAATGCCTATAATCAATTGGAGTAGTCTCTTAATGATTGACAATGGCTAGAAATCAAAACCTTCCATTTATGGATTGAAAATCAATTATTCTCTTGTAATAATAGATTATTCTAATAGATTGTATAAGTAAAATAGTTCATGAATTGTTTTCTAACTTAGCTTTATTTTCTCTTATATAAAAGAGGCTTCTCCTCATTTGAAATTACACCAGAATTCAGATTTCTTCTATAATATTCTATTGATTACTCTCCTTCTCCCTATTTGATATTTTTCTTTTATCAAAAAATGCCTCAATGTTTTGTGAATGAAAACTATTTGTTACCCTCCTTATTCCTATTTGATATTTTTCTTTTATCAAAAGTTTTCTTAGTGTTTTGTGAGTGAATACTATTTGTGAGGAATTTTTTTTACTGGTTCCATGTCGTTGTTTAGTTACTTTAAGAGTGTGGTTCTCTTAAAGGTTCTTATTTGGTTCTAGAGATAAACCAATGAAAGTCTTTGTTTTGTTCTTAGAATTAATCCTGGTAAAAGCTATGTTTAGTTATTGAAATAAGTCGGTAAAATCTCTACTATGTTCATGATCTCTGGCCATTGAAAAGATTTTGTTTGGTTGGGGTGATAAGCCACTTCAAAATCTCTCGATTAGCTTGTCACCAATATTCTTGGGAAAAATTTGAAAAAGCTCAAGTCGTTATTGAAACTCTCAAGAAGATATCCTAGGGACCGTGCGGGGCCGGTTCGTTCAGGGTTGGGTAACCCATTTTGACAACTCTAGCTTTAGTGGTATAATCAATTATTTTCCTTTGTAATGCCTAGAATCAATTGGAGTAGTCTCTTAATGATTGACAATGGCTAGAAATCAAAACCTTCCATTTGTGGTTTAAAAATCTATTATTCTCTTATAATGATCGATTAGTCTAATAGATCATCACATTAAAATGGTTCATGGATTATTTCCCTTTTTAGTAATATTTTCTCCTATATAAAAGAGGTTTCTCCTTATTTGAAATTAGACCAGAATTCATATTTCTTCTATCATATTCTATTTATTACTCTCCTTTTCCCTATTTGATATTTTTCTTTTATCAAAAGTTGGCTTAGTATTTTATGAGTGAAAACTATTTGTGAAGAAAGTTTTGTACTTGTGTCATTCCCTTGTTTGGTTATTTTAAGAGTGTGGTTCTCTTAAAGATTCTTGTTTTGTTTTAGGGATAAACCAATGAAAATCTCTGCTTCATTCTACAATTCATCTCGGTAAAATTTTTGTTTGGTTATTGAATTAGCCGGTAAAATCTCTACTATGCTCATGATCTCAAGCAATTGAAAAGCTTTTCTTTGGTTGGGGGGATAAGCCACTTCAATATCTCTCGATTCGCTTGTCACCTAGATTCTTGGGCAAAACCAGAAGAAGCTCAAGTCGTGATTTAAACTCTCAAGAATATATCTTGGGGACAGTACTAGGCCGATATTCAATTAAACCTCTTTATATTTCGGTATCATCTCTCTAGTCCTATCTTTTATATTTTGTCATTTGTTTTTGTAGTTTTATTTATTTTTTATGCTTTTCTCTGAAATTATCTCAATACTAACACAAACTGCTATTTTAAGTAAACACATTTTTTAAAATTAATCAAGAATTTTAATATTGTAGTTTTCTTATTATATTTATTATAAATATGATGGGGTTTTATTTTAATTTTTGTATGAAAATATAATTTAAAAATAGCACGTAAAAGGTTGGTTGGCCTGAAGCTCGTGCAGGACCGGGCCCGTGTAGTAAATTTTAAGCCCACATTCAATAGAAATTTTTTGGCCCGACTCTAAAAAGCCTGAGACATGTTAGGGCCAGTTCGTTCAGGGTTGGGTAACCCCATTTTGACAACTCTAGCTTTAGTGGAATAATTGATTATTTTCACTTTGTAATGCCTATAATCAATTGGAGTAGTCTCTTAGTGATTGACAATGGCTAGAAATCAAAACCTTCCATTCGTGGTTTGAAAATCTATTATTATCTTGTAATCTTTGATTAGTTTAATAGATTATCACATTAAAATGGTTCATGGATTGTTTCCCTTTTTTAGCAATATTTTCTCCTATATAAAAGAGGTTTCTCCTTATTTGAAATTAAACCAGAATTCAGGTTTCTTCTATCATATTCTATTTATTACTCTCATTCTTCCTATTTGATATTTTTCTTTTATCAAAAGTTGGCTTACTGTTTTATGGGTGAGAACTATTTGTTGGGAAAGTTTTATACCGGTGTCATTCCCTTGTTTGGTTATCTTAAGAGTGTGGTTCTCTTAAAGATTCTTGTTTTGTTCTAGAGATAAACCAGCGAAAATCTCTGCTTCATTCTACAATTCATTATGGTAAAAGTTTTGTTTGGTTATGGAATTAGTCGGTAAAATCTCTACTACGTTCATGTTCTCAGGCAATTGAAAAGCTTTTCTTTGGTTGGGGTATAAGCCACTTCAAAATCTCTCGATTCGCTTGTCACCAAGATTCTTGGGCAAAACGAGAAAAAGCTCAAGTCGTTATTAAAACTCTGAAGAAGATATCTTGGGGACAGTACTAGGCCGATATTTGATTAAACCTCTTTATATTTTGGTATCATCTCTATAGTCCTATCTTTTTTATTCTGTCATTTATTTTTGTAGTTTTATTTATTTTTTATGCTTTTCTATGAAATCATCTCAATACTAACACAAACTGCTATTTTAAGTAAACATATTTTTTAAAATTAATCAAGAATTTTAATATCGTAGTTTTCTTATTATATTTATTATAAATATGATGTGGTTTTATTTTAATTTTTGTATGAAAATATAATTAAAAAATAGCACGTAAAAGCCTAGTTGGCCTGAAGCTCGTGTAGGACCGGGCTCATGTAGTAAATTTTGAGCCCATATTTAATAGCATTTAATGGCCCGACTCTAAAAAGCCTGAGACATCTTAGGGTCGGTTTGTTCAGGGTTGGGTAAGCCCATTTTGACAACTTTATCTTTAGTGGTATAATTGATTATTTTCACTTTGTAATGCATATAATCAATTAAGGTAGTCTCTTAATGATTGACAAGGGCTAGAAATCAAAACCTTCCATTCGTGGTTTGAAAATCTATTATTATCTTGTAATAATTGATTAGGCTAATAGGTTATCGCATTAAAATGGTTCTTGGATTGTTACCCTTTCTTAGCCATATTTTCTCCTATATAAAAGAGGTTTCTCCTCATTTGAAATTACACCAGAATTCAGATTTCTTCACTCATATTCTATTTATTACTCTCCTTCTCCCTATTTGATTTTTTTCTTTTATCAAAAGTTACCTTAGTATTTTATGAGTGAAAACTATTTACGAGGAAAGTTTTGTACTGGTGTCATTCCCTTGTTTGGTATTTTTAAGAGTGTGGTTCTTTTAAAGATTCTTATTTTGTTCTAGGGATAAACCAATGGAAATCTCTGTTTCATTCTACAATTCAACCAGGTAAAAGTTTTGTTTGGTTATTGAATTAGCCGATAAAATCTCTACTATGTTCATGATCTCAGGCCATTGAAAAGATTTTGTTTGGTTGGGGGAATAAGCCACTTCAAAATCTCTCGATTCACTTGTCACCAAAATTCTTGAGCAAAACTAGAAAAAGCTCAAGTCATTATTAAAACTCTCAAGAAGATATCTTGGGGACAGTACTAGGCCGATATTCGATTAAACCTTTATATATTTCGGTATCATCTCTCTAGTCCTATCTTTTTATATTTTGTCATTTATATTTGTAGTTTTATTTGTTTTTGATGCTTTTCTCTGTATTATCTCAATACTAACACAAACTGTTATTTTAAGTAAATATTTTTTTTAAATTAATCACAAATTTTAATGTTGTAGTTTTCTTATTATATTTATTATAAGTATTATGGGGTTTAATTTTAATTTTTTTATGAAAATATATTTAAAAAATAGCATGTAAAAGCCTGGTTGGCCCGAAGCTCGTGTAGGGCCGGGATTGGGTAGTAAGTTTTGAGCCCATATTCAATAGTGTTTTTTGGTCCGACTCGAAAAATCCCGGGAGACGTTAGGGACGGTTCGTTCAGGGTTGGGTAACCCATTTTGACAACTCTAAATTTAGTGGTATGATATATTCTTTTCATTTTGTGATGCCTATAATCATTTGGAGTAGTCTCTTAATGATTGACAATGGTTAGAAATCAAAACCTTCCATTTGTGATTTGAAAATCGATTATTTTGTTGTAATAATTGATTAGTTTAAAAGATTACCTCATTAAAATGGTTCATGGATTATTTCATGTTTTAGCCATATATTCTCCTATATAAAAGAGACCTCTCCTTATTTGAAATTACAATAGAATTCAGATTTCTTCTATCATATTCTATTAATTACTCTCCTTCTCCTTATTTGAAATTTTTGTTTTATCAAAAGTTTCCTTAGTATTTTGTGAGTGAAAAATATTTTTGAGGAAAGTTTTATATTGTATTCATGCCCTTGTTTGGTTATTTTAAGAGTGTGGTTCTCTTAAAGGTTCTTGTTTGGTTCTAGAGATAAACCAATGAAAATCTTTGTTCTGTTATAGAATTCATCCCGGTAAAAGTTTCGTTTGGTTATTGAGATTGGTCGGTAAAATCTCTACTATCTTCATGAGCTCAGTCCATGGAAAAGCTTTTGTTTGGTTGGGGGGATAAGCCACTTCAAAGTCTCACGATTCGATTGTCACTAAGATTCGTGGGCAAAACCAAAAAATGCTCAAGTCGTTATTAAAACTCTCAAGAAGTACTCTTGGGGATAGGATTAGGCCGAGATTTGATCAAACCTCTATAATTTTCAGTATCATCTCTCTAACATTATCCTTTAATATTCTTTCATTTTTTTCTGTAGTTTTATTTATTTTTGCTGCTTTTCTCTGTGTTATCTCAATACTAACACAAATTGCTATATTAAAAAAACAATTTTTTTAAAATTAATTATGAATTTTAAAATCATAATTTTCTTACTATATTTATTATAAATATTACGGGGTTTTATTTTAATTTTTGTATGAAAAAATAATTAAAAAATAGCATGTATATGTCTGGTTGGCCCGAAGCTCGCGTAGGGCCGGGCTCGGTAGTAATTTTTGTTCCCATATTACAGTAGCATTTTTTTGGACTGACTCTAAAAATCCTGAGACATGTTAGGGCCGTTCCGTTCAGGGTCGGGTAGCCCTTTTAGAAAACTCTAATATTAGTGGTATAATTGCTTATTTTCACTTTGTAATGCCTATAATCAATTTGAGTAGTCTCTTAAAGATTGACAATGGCTGGAAATCAAAACCTTCCATTTGTGGCTTGAAAATTGATTATTCCCTTGTAATAATCGATTAGTCTAATAGATTATCTCATTAAAATGGTCCATGGATTGTTTGTTTTTTTAGCCATATTTTCCCCTATATAAAAGAGGCATATTCTCATTTGAAATTACACTAGAATTTAGATTTCTTCTATCATATTCTATTTATTACTCTCCTTCTCCCTATTTGATATTTTTCTTTAATCAAAAGTTGTCATAGTGTTTTGAGAGTGAAAACTATTTGTGAGGAAAGTTTTGTACTGGTGTCTTGCCCTTGTTTGGTTGTTTTAAGAGTGTGGTTCTCTTAAAGGTTTTTGTTTGGTTCTAAGGATAAACCAATGAAAATATTTGTGTCGTTCTAGAATCCATCCCCATAAAAAGTTATGTTTGGTTATTGAGATTAGCTGGTAAAATCTCTACTATGTTCATTAGCTCATGCTCTGGAAAAGCTTTTGTTTGGTTGGGGCGATAAGCCACTTCAAAATCTCTCGATTATCTTGTTACCAAGATTCTGGGGCAAAACCAGAATAAGCTCAAGTCATTATTAAAACTCTCAAGAAGATATCTTTGGGACAACACTAGGCCGAGATTCGATCAAATCTCTATAAATTTCGGTATCATCTCTCTAACCCTATCTTTTTATATTATGTCATTTATTTTTGTATTTTTATTTATTTTTGCTGCTTTTCTCTGTGTTATCTCAATACTAACACAAACTTCTATTTTAAGTAAACAATTTTTTTTAAAATTAATCACGAATTTTAAATATCATAATTCACCTCTCCCCTCTTGTTCTTAGAGTCACTTGTTTAACAAATGGAATCATAACTTAAATCCTATTAAAAATTAACTTTCCTATGAGGTAGAAAATTACTTCAAGTTATTCGTTAAACAAGCCCCTCATCCTTTAATGAAGAACTGTATAGCTTGTGAAAAAGAATATGAAGTTCTTTGTCGTAGGAATAGACTTTGGTATTTGGAACGCTTTAAAGAACGGTCCTTTTTTTACTACACATTAAGTAAATGGTGTTGTAGTGAACAAAACTGAAAATGATTGGATCAAAGATGATAAGGAAAATGTGCAACTCGGTTTGAAGGCGAAAGCCATTATCACTATCGATATTGTTATTGATGAGCTTTTGTGAGTTTCTCACTACGAAACTACAAAAGAAATATGATACATCCTCCAAATTACCCATGAAGGAACTACTAAGATAAAGAGGGTAAGGTTGATAACATTAACCCATGAGTATGAACTTTACAAAATGAGACTAGAAGAGAACATCAGTCAAATGCAAACACCATATACCCATATCGTGAGTCATATAAGAACTCTAAGAAGGACATTTTCAAATGAGGAATTGGTAGTGAAAATTATTAAATACATAAACTCTAGTTGGCAGCCTAAAGTCATTGCGATTTATGAGTCTAGGGATTTAACAACCATGGACACATACTCTTTTTGGTAAATTATCTAAACATAAGATGAAGCTAAAAAATTGACATGGATGAGGAAAGAGAGAAGAAGAACAAAAGCCTAGCTCTGAAAAGCCAAAGATTTTTATTTTGATGGTGACATGTCACTCATGATGTGTAACTTCAGAATATTCTTGAAGCATGAGAAACAACACCAAGAGGAGCAAATCAAAACGAAGGAAAATCTTCATTCACTCCTGCATGCTATCGATGGAGAAAGAAAGGGCATATCAGACCAAACTTCCCTCTAAGAAAAAAGAAAACTCATAATTAAAAAAGATCCAAAAAAACCTAATAAAAATCCAAGAGAGCTTACATCGATTGGGATGATAATGGCATTGAGTCATCAGATGATAGAGAAGCCAACATCTGTCTCATGGTAGGTCATCAAGACGATAAGGTAACCTCTTAATTTTCTTATTAAGATTTATTCTAAATTTGTAAGAAGCTAACAAAGTAAACAAGTATATTAGAATAAATTGTCTCTACCTCCAAGGACACTATTTGTTCCCTTAAATTGAAAAATAAAAACTTATTGGAAGAAATAGAAAATCTTAGAGAGAGACAAAATGATCTAGTCCAAAATTATTCCTCTTCCAACTAAGAATAAGATGAATTTGTCAAGTGCAATAAATGTGATATTTTGAAAAATTAAATTGGTGATCTTAAAAAAAAACTTGATAAATTTACTAAAGAAAGAGACAAATTGAATCTTTTGTTGAGAAACCAAAGAGTTTCCTATAATAAGATCGGTCTTAGCTATAAACCCAAGAACAATAGTAAAATCTTCAGTAATATTTGTAATTCTCAATCTACATCTTATTGCAAAAACTTAAAGTGTAATTACTGCAATAAAGATGGTTATACTTCTATTTATATTAAAAAGAGTCATGAGAGCAAACAATGACATCCTCCTTCATATTTTTATAAAAAGAATTGTGAGTGCAAAATGCAAAATATATCAGCTTCAACACATTTTTGTAATCCTGATAAAAAATATAGCGATGGAAATATTTATGTAACTAATTGTAAAGGACCCAAAATAGTTTGGATACCTAAAGTTAAGACTTAAGTTCTGGATGCAGGAATGCTTTACAGTTTTGAACGCTAAATGGTACTTTGATAGCGGTTGTTCAAAGAATATGACTGATGATGAAACTCTTTTGTCCTCCTTAACTCCTAAAAAGGGAGGTCTTGTCTCTTATGGTGATAATAATAAAGGAAATATTTTAGGGTTTTGGTACTGTCGGTAAGTCCGTCAATTCAATGATTGGGGAAGCTCTTTTGGTTGAAGGATTAAAGCATAATGTACTTAGTATAATTCAATTAGGTGACAAAGGTTGATTGTAACCTTTGAATCTTCTGGATGTAGGGTCATAAAATCTAAATCAAATAAAAATTTCTTAACGATCTTAAGAAGTATAAATACCTACATAGTGAATTTAAATAAATTCCTTCATATGATGTATGTCTCCTGCGTAACGAGGATGTATCTTGGATATAGCATATAAGGATAGTTTAGATCCACATGGACCACTTAAACAGGTTAATCTGCAAGGATCTGTAGTTGGTCTGCCAAACTTGCATTTCAAAAACAACATATTGTGTGATGTGTGCCAAAATGGTAAACAAGTAAAGGCTTCTTTTAAATAAAAAATGTTATTTCCACAAATTGGGCCTTACAACTGCTTAAAATGGATCTTTTTGGCTCATCTAGAGTTGTAAGTCTTGGTGGTTATGTTTATCCCCTTGTATTTGTGGATGACAAATCTATATATACCTGGACATTATTCTTATCCCAAAAAATATGCATGTCTCCTGCCTTTCAAAACTAGCCAAGGTTATCCAGAACAAGAAACGATTAAACATTGCATCGATCAGAAGCGATCACATTGAAGAATTCTAAAATGAGGACTTCGAAAGTTTTTATAATGAGAATGATATTCATCATACTTTTTCCACTCCACGAACTCCTCAACAAATTGGGGTAGTAGAGAGAAAAATCATATATATATATATATATATATATATATATATATATATATATATATATATATATATATATATATATATATATATATATATATATATATATATATATATATATATATATATATATATATATTGATGTAGTAAGCAATGATTGTTATGTTATGAATTATATCTTGATAAGATCAATTCTAAAGTTGACTCCATATGAGTTAAATAAAGGTAGAAAGATGAATACTTATCAATTACATGTTTTTGGGTGAAAATGCTTTATTCTTAACAACATGTAAAATAATCTTGGAAAATTTGATACAAAAGTTGATGAAGGCATATTCATAAGATATTCTACTTCGAGCAAATGCTTTAGAGTTTTTAGCAAAAGAATCCTGACTACATAATAATATGTTCATGTACCTTTGATGAAACTAAACCTAAATCTGTAGAAGTAGAGGTAGTTGGTTGTGCATGAATCTTCGAAAAGACAATCTTAGAAGAAAAAGACAAATATCACGTTCAATATCTAAATAAGGAAACTCTTGCAGATCATGAAGATATTATAATGGAATGAATGATGACCAAGGACCATCCTATTCAGAATGGCATTAGATATATTTCCAAGAGAGTTACTAATTGACACTCCCTTAAAAAGGTATGTAACTTTGTGGATTTTGTTTCGCAAATTAAGCCAAATGAAACTGAAGAGCTTATCATTGATGAACGTTGGTCTCTTGCCATGCAAAAAGAGTTCAATCAATTTGAATGAAACAAAATTTGGGTACTTTCTCCCAAAGCTTCAACTAATCAAGTGATTGGTACCTATTGGGTCTTTTGCAACAAGCTTGACAAAAATGGAAATTTTTTAAGAAAAAAATTAAGACTTAATACGAATGGATACAATCAACAGAGAGGCATATGGTTCAATAAGACTCATGCTCTTGTAGATAGACTAAAAGCCATAAGGATGTCATTAACTTTCTCTTGTATCTTGAATTTTAAAATCTTCCAAATGTATGTAAAAAATGTGTTCTTGAATGGCTACATCGGGAGGAAATGTTTGTTAATTAACCTCTAGGTTTTATCAACTCAACTTTCCTTGATGATGTTTTCAAACTTAAGAAATCCTTATACGGTTTGAAACAATCCTCCCCTAGAGCATCATATGATCATTTAAGAAATTTCTTACTTGAAAACAAGTTTCGAAGAGGACAAGTTGATAAAAATACTTTCAACAAAAAAACCGAGCATGGCATTCTAATAGTTCAAATTTACATTGACAATATCATCTTCAGTGCTACTAACAAATCCTTATGTAAGGATTTTTCTAAGATGATGCATAATGAGTTCTAGATGTCAATGATGAGGGAGCTTGGATACTCTATAGGGATTCAAATTAAACGTATCACCACGACTAAGTTAAAAGTAATCTTAAAGATTGTGTCTTTAAGTCTTGTGCATCTAAACTTACTGTTTCTTGGAAACCATGTTGTCATAGTCTACCTTTTACCATCTTGAAAATTGTGATTCATATGCTTATCTGTCATCAGTATATGTATTTATTATCTTATTGTTGAGTACAAAAGGGGGAGAAAATTATGGAAATATTTAAGAAGGTTAAAAGTATTATTTAATGCTTTTAATTAATCCTAGACCCGAATTATTAAATTGTTTGATATTAATTTCTTCTAAACATTTTTATATCAAAGTAAGTTTAAATTAACTTAGATAGGACTTAGGGAGAGGTTACAAAAATCAACCTATGGACTGTTAGACTCAGGGGGAGCTTACAAATCTCAAACTCTAATGTTGTCAAGTTAGTTAAAACTGATCTACCATTGTTCTCAAGTACATTTTTTTGTCATCATAAAAAAGAGGGAGATTTCTCGAACAAGATTGTTCATATCTCTTAAGCTTTTAATGATAAAAAAGTATTTGAAGAACAAATAGGTATGCTAACATATGATTAAGTGTGCAGGATCACAAGCATAAAATTAATCTTGATTATTAGCATTTGTGAAGAAGTAATGTTAGCCTAATTTTGATTGATCGGAATCTGAAGTGGTTCATTAGCATCTGAAGGAATCAGACTCTGGTCTCAAGACTTAGCTTCTAATGACAGCTCATATTTTGAAAGGTTGAAGGGCATATGATATGCACATTGTACCAAAGCAGAATTGTCTTATAAAAGCCCCAGATTTCTGTACAAATTCAACTAGGGTTTCATTTTGCAAGGCTTAAGGAATAGAGATGTGACATCTTCAGTCTGTTCTACCTTTTGGTAGATACCTAGTACTTTTAAAGATGTTGTGAGTAAGGATATTATTCAGCGGACAAAGCTTTAGACCAGATGCTAGCCTCTAATGTCTCTCTTGGCATACTTCTTAACTAAGTTTGCTCGTTATATTCAAACCCTCTAACAACTATTTCTCAGTCTCTATAAAAGAAAGTTGAAGACTCAAAGGAAGGTTACAACATCACAACGCATTTGAAATATCTTAAGCATAACTCTAAGTCATTATTTCTTGTAACTGTTATTGCCTAAATATCTGAAGATTTCTTATCTTATTTTATCTTAGAAATCTTAAGAGGTTGTAAAACCTTTGTGATTGTTGCACAACTATTATACTTATGATTATGTATCAAAGTATAGTAGTTATATTTTCTACTAACCTTTTGTTTAAAGTAGAGGAAGTCGCTTGCCTGCGTGCTTGAGAAAGGAAGTATCTTGTCTGAGGACTTGAGCAAGGAAGTATCTTTCTAGGTTGATTGAGCAAGGAAGTCTCTTTTCTGCGGACTTGAGAGAAGTTTCTTTCTAGGTTAATTGAGCATTGAAGTCTCTTGCAAGTGTGCTTGAGCAATTTGTAACTTATTTGGCTATAGTGAAAAGCTCTTGTTGAGACAAGGGGACTAGACTACTCTTAGTTGAGGAGAAGAACCGAGATAATATTTGTATGTTAATTGCATTTACTTATAAATATCTTTATTTTCGATGTTGTGTTTTATTCTGATATCAGAGTCTAAACTTTGTTCAGAATCTCAACTTGCTTGTTTAGAAGTGAATTCGATTTTTGGGCATACACAACACCCCCTCTCCTTCTTGTGTATTTTTATCCATGGTGTCAATGTTGAAGGTAGCTATAAGCCTTGTGATGATTGATTCATAAGGTAGCCCTACTAATGGGATCTCTTTACACCAAATCATGTGGTTGACCATTCCTTCTACCCAATTAGTTGTAATTTTTTGGGTCAAAAGCCATAAGGGTACTACATATGCCCTAATAACATACCTATTGTTTATGATCCTTGGACAGAGGATGCTAGTGATAAGGTAGTGAAGGATCCTAACTTTTAGCTTCAAGTGGACGGGTTTGAAAGGGACTTTATTTTTTTCCATAGGGTTGTGTCGCAACGCGAAAAACAACCGGCGAAAAAAAACAAGTTTACAGAGCCGCCACCGACGCTATTCATCCTATGACGGAAAGGAAGCGCAGGACTAACCTAAGAAAGGGAAAGGAAAGGTCTTACGACCAGAGATTGCAAGGTACGGGAGTCGGTTACGCAAGGGGAAGATATTAGCACCCCTCACGTCCGCCGTACTTGACGGGATCCACGCTCAAAAGAATAGGAAAAGAATAGAATAAGGTTGCTAATAAACTGCTCAAAGAAAATTGCACAAAGTGGAATGAGAAAACAGGTGAAAGAAGAAGGAGGAAGTGGACTCGGCAGGATGTCGCATCCTGGGCCTACGTAGTTTGTCAGAAACAAACATCAGAGTCAATGTAGTTCGGGGAAATGGGGAACATGCTCGCTAGGACATCGCATCCTACGCCTACGTATCTTCTCTATCCAGAGAAAGAATCGGAGCACTCGTAGCTCGGCTAACGCACGCCGAAACAAAACACCGAAAAGAGACGATGAGACGTCAAAAGAAACACTCAAAAGGAAACAGAATGCCAATACATGGACTTATATCCGACTCCAAACAAACAGCACAAACAAGGAAACAGAATGCCAATACATGGACTTACATCCGACTCCAAACAATAGCACACAAACAGGAAACAGAATGCCAATACATGGACTTACATCCGACTCCAAACAAAAGCACACGCTAACCAGCGAACACCAAAGAAAAAAGGTTATCAGATTGACAAACTAAAAGGGAGTCTGGAACTCGAGCCTAATATTGTCACACAAACACAAAGAGACGCTGAGACGTCAAAAGAAACAAAAAGGTTGAAAAAGAAAAAAGGGCGCCCAGAGAGATCTCACTCGACCCAAAAAACACCAAGGAAGCAAACAAAATAATTGAGAGACTAAGACTCGAACCTAAAAGTTGTCATGCAATCAGATATCCCTAAGTTGAGGTCTCTAATCAGAACCTAACTCACACAGGAAGCAAGTTAGCTCAAAAACACCAACACCAGTGAACAAGTATCACACAAAATATCCACACAAGAGGCCCAAACAATGGGTAGGCTTTAGTCAAGAGGGGTCATATCAACCTCGACAAACAAGTCAAACTGTAAGGGTAAACAGGAGCTCTTAACCACTAACATTGAGAGTTAGGGTGAGCAGATCAAAATGGTAATGAGGATGAGACCTCATAGCTCTTAACCCTGGCCAGGGTGAGCTCATAACAAAGAAAGTGTGGGGATCCAGAAAGAGGGACCCTATTCCACTTGACTGACTCTATACAGAGATCTTGGGTACATGTTCTAGAGCATCAGCACGTAGTGCGAGCATAAAGAACGACTCACTGAATAACAGGGGACTGGTTGCTAATCCCTTCTATCTGTCAATTGCCTCTTCACTTAGGAGGACTTATCAATTAACATGCCTCACTTGGAGGTCTTTAGCACAAATGTAAACAAACACAAACAGAGCCTCATAAGGAGGACTTCAGCCAAAATGCCTGCCAAAAAGGTGACAGGACTTCCAGACTACATGGAGTAAGAAGGCTAAACTACCTCAGTGGTGTATCAACCACACTCCAAAGCATAAGCAAAAGCAAAGCTAGCAAGCAACTAATGTACCTGTACAAAAGCTTAAACAGTTAATATCTCAATCAGAAAACCAACAGATAATAGTGGAATCATTCAACAGTTTTACACAATGCAAGGCACAAATGCAAGCACTCAGATGAGTTCATCACATCAATTGACCTACAAAACAACAATAGTTAGTTTTCAAAAGCATTTGCATCTCACAAAGTGAGAGCAAATCCAACCATTAATGCTAAATGTCCAAACCTGAAACACAAAGCACAATTATTTATGTACAAAAACACTAGTGCAAAGACTAGGTCCAAAACCAACCCAAATGATCAAAACAGAAGTCAATCTTTTTCATCATGCACATTTAAACATTTCACAAGATGTCCTCAAAAGGACCAAGATCAATTCATAAGGCAAAGGCATCAAATGATCAATGTAAAGCAAAGGCAAACAATGTGCACAAAGTTGGACATCCAAATTAGAAAATCCAAATCAAAACAGAAATGCATCCCATGGCTATGAAATTTTTTATGTGAACTCATCATGTCATGAACAAACAATGTGCCAAAAATCAGATCCAGAAGAGTTCAAATGATAGGTGATCAAAAATGAACAAATGCAAGGCAAAACATGTGACACGAATTGTCACAACATATCTTCATGTGTCCAAAACAGTGATAGCATATGATAAAAATCTCAAACCAAAGCTCAAAAATCATATCACATGTTAGGATCAAGCACACCAAATTTCAGATCAATTGGATCAACACATAGCATTTCACAAAGCATTTAGCATGACATATCAATTTGGTACAAGGTTCAATAAAAAATCACATATTAAAAATCCAGAAACAAACAATTCATGAAATTAATGCTATAAAAAACTAAAGATCAGAACAAGAATGTAAAAAAAAATTGGGATCAATTTGGACATTTTTACTATTTTTAATGATTTTTTAAAGTTGAGCAAATAAAATGAAATAAACATGGAAAATAGGAGGGAAAATGAAATTCAAAAATAAATCAGCAAATGCAGCTAGCCAGGACTCGAACACACGCACACCAAGTCCAGAATGAGAATATTCAATAAAATTCAGAAATGCATGAGCATGGAATCGAACGCACACTCTAAGGGATCCAAAAGCGCTTGAAACGCAGCGCATCATTAATGCGCTGGCAGCACAATCAACAGTCAAAGGTACACATAGGCCAGTCAAACGAACATGAACCAATCATTTACCCACGGAGGCGCACACCTAAGCATCCAGTAAGCATCGATGAAACGATGCGTTTCATTAAGTGATGTGGATACACACATCAGTGGTCAATCAACAGCGTGGCATGGTCAAGCGCATACAAGCCAATCATTCAGACAAGCAAGTGAAACGTGGAGGCACACGTGGTCTAAAAACCCTAGCAAACCAGACGGCCGGAACAGTGTTTCCGGTTGTCTTCTCCGGCCGTCTCCGGCGGAGATCAACATATTTTTTTCCAGAATTCAATGAAATCTATATGGTTTGAAAGCTCTTTCCATGTAGATCTCAAATATCATGTCAAATTCATCTAATTCCTCATGTATCTCATGGATCGAAGCAAAACATAATCATGTGCAAAACTTTAATTCATCACCACATGCTCATTTCTTCACCAAAATCAATTCTAAACACATCAACATGCTCAGCATAACAAGATCTACACGATTATCACAAGAAATTGGCAAAAGAAAGAGATCAAATTCAACCTACTTGGAAATGGCAGTTGATGTACACGCGTGTTCAAGCCTTCAAAATCTCCAGATCTACTCCACTGAACCTCTATAGAAGCTTTAAGCACAAATCACCACTTGAAACCACCTAGATCTAGCTGAATTTCAAACTTCCATTGACATGTTCATGTGCTTGAATGGCTCGAATTCCAATTCAATTGTCCAATCCAATGGTTGATTCTTGTTCAATGGAGCATGCTGAACATGATTATGCAAGAATATTGAAGAATTATGTGAAGAAAATTGAAAATCAAAGTGAGAGAATTTTGGAGGGAAATTGAGATTTTGGATCTGAAAAGTTAGTTATGAGCAAAAACAGTTAGGGTTTGGCTTTTATATGGTTCACTAATCACAATGCTAATCCACTTAGGCCTTGGTTAATTAAGATTAGTGAATTATGAAGTAAAATGCAAAAAATGCAAAAATGAGCTTGCATGGTCATGTAGCACGTGAACAGTACCATGTTATGCTTCAAATTCACTTAAAATCAACTAATAGTCATGATGGAAGTGGTATTTTACTTGTATGATCAACCAAATTTGAATTATCAATTTTCCCTCCAAAATGCATATGTGTGAATAAGTGATCATGTGAGCTTCTTTCATGCAAGGCAAGGGTTGATTTGGAAAGTATTGGTCATGACAAGCATTTTGCAAAAAGGATGGACCAATTTGGAATTTTGAATCAAAAGTTATGGCAATTTGAACTTCCATGCATACTTTGTGATCATTTGGCCATAACTTCTCAACCAATCATCAGATGATCATGAAATATGACTTTTTGAGAAGGAGAGAGAAAGATCTTCAACTTTCATGTTCACCAAAAATCCATTTGAATCTTATTTGATGTTGATAAGTCAAGTTGAATGTGGACCAAAAACTTGCCATTTTTGGAAAATTTCAATTACAGGTCACTTTTCATTCTGGAAAACTTTTGCCATGCCTTCAAAATCTTCAAGATAGATGTTTAGAATGACAAATGGACCTCTTTTGAACATGATTGAGGTGTCTCAACTCATTTCCCCACCTCATAGCCCTCAGTTCTTACACAGTTGACTTTTTGCGGTCCTCATATGACCTTGACATGCCCTGATCAGCTTGAACCTCCACCACTTGGGGAAATGGCTCAGAAATGAAACCCTAGCTCATATAAACCCAATATAACAATCATGTGATCCTCATTATCAGCAAATACCTCCTTTCTTTGAGAAGCCCTGGTTGAAAGAATGTCATTGATTAGGGTTGACCAGAGGTCAAAACCCTAATCCAAAGGAACTCGAGAATGAACAATGAAACCCTTGATGATGATAGAGCCATGATGATGGTAATATATCCTTGAAAACAAGATAATGCTCAAGACCTTTGAAGGATTAGGAAACCCTAATTGGAACCCATTCCCTCAGATGGTTGATCATCAATTCATAAAAACCCTCAGGCTTGAATCATGTAACTTCTCCATCTTTGAAAAGACTTTGGAGGATGGTGTAACACCTCAAAATTTGCCCTCCTCTCTTGGGACTAGCATTATCATTGTACATATCATTTTTAGGTCATTAGGCATTGCATATTGCATATCACGTGGTTACATTGTGCAAGCTATCTTCCCAAGTCTTGATCAGAAGATGGGAAAGTCAAAGTGCAAGCCTAGGGTTTTATTGACTGATCATTGGCCATCTGAGGATTGGGCTGTGAATTAGGGTTTTATGATTCTCCAAAGGATATTGGTCTTCATCTTGTTTGAAATGATACATCATCATCATCATGGTTGGTTATCATCAGAAGAATCAAGTGTGGAGGAAGATTCCTTGAGATTAGGGTTTTGACCACTGGTCCACCCTAATCAGTTGCATTGGGCCAATCAGGGCATAATCAGGAGATGGGGTCTATGATGGTTATGGGGTTCATTATATGATTATATGGAGATAATTGAGGCTAGGTTTTCACCCTTGAGCCATTTCAGTTGGAGATTGGGGCTCAGATTGATCTATGCATTGCCTGATTCATCTGTCAGTTGAAAAGTCAACTGTGGTCAACTGTACATGATCTGATGGATTTGGAGGTGAAAATGAGTTGGATACACTTCATTCATGTTGGAACAAGTGTTAAATGACATTGCAAAGCTTAAGAATGGAGAAAATCAAGTCAGAACAAAAACTGCCAAAAATAGAAAGTGACTTGTAATTAAAGTTTCCAAAAATGGAAAGTTTTTGACCTCAAAGCCACGTGTCCAAGGAAGCTTCAAATGAAAAATTGTTCAACATGAAAGTTGTAGATCTTGTCCTCACCTTTCCAAAAAGTCCAAGAACTTGAAAATCCCATGTATGGTTGGAAAATTATGGCTCGGTGAATTTCAGAAATGACCCATAATCAGGAGGCCATAACTTCCACATGGAGTGTCCAAATTGCAAGTTCTTTATATGCACAAACTCCATTTGACATGTAATTTCATGGTGCATAATTGGATTTTTTCAAAAGTGGCCAATGCAAAAAGTCAAATTTCAACTGGACAGTTAAAATGGACCAAGGGCAAAATTGTCCAACTTGTGAAATAATTGGAATTTTTGAGTGGGGATTTTTGCAACACCTCATGAATGGTATTTAAAATTTGTTGGAATCATCATTTCATGGCAAAGGCTTGTAATTTGAGATTTGGCTTGAAAAATGAAATGGCAAAAATGGACAAAGTGGCATTCACATGTGATTTTGCAAATTACACAACCAATGAGAGTGAGACAAGTTTCAATGGATCACACATGGTATTTGGAGGTTGTATGAGCTGTCAAACAGGTGGCAATGAGCTGGCTTTGGAAAATACCATTTTGTCCCTCACTTGAAAATTAACACTTTCACTAATTTTTCCATTTGGTTAATTAAACATGGTTAAGTGGTGATTAAGCATTGGTATATATTCATAATCACATTCTAATCCTAACAGAATTGCACACTTTCCAAAACCAGATCTGAAAAACTCTTCATTCTCTCAAATTGCTCAAGAACACAAAACCTTCAAATCCAAAGAACTTCATCAATTTTTGCTCAATTTGCGAAATTCTTTTTGCATTCATCTTGCTTCATCATCTTCCACGTCTGTTTTGGCATTTCATCCTCAATGGAGCTTCCAAACGCGACTGTCCTTGATGAAGCATTCATGGTGAATTGGTGAATTCGTGTGCTAGAAGCTACTGTAATTGAATTTAACTTTTCTATTCACCTTCCTCATCACTCTACTTTAACTGTTTGGAAGAAATTGGCGCAAAGATCATCGAAATCCTCACTGCCATTCCAGGTACACAAGATTTCGAATGTCATGATTTCTTCGATTGGTATATGCTTTGTGTAGTGTGCTTCATGTAGATTATGGTGATGCTTTTAGTTTTAGGAATGGATTAGTGTAGAGGAAGAAATCTGGATTTTAAGATATGAACCAAAACCCTAACTGATTCGATTTAGGAAATAGAGGAATAATTAGGTTAAATCGAGTTGATGTTTGGATTGTGCTTGGTGAGACGGTTCCAACGAGTATTCGTTTGCTCGTTTTGGTGATGATTTGAAAATTGCATGTTCTTGAGTGTTCTGGTAAATTGTTGAGTGAAAACGATGAAGTTAGTTTGTTTGATCCGTTTTTCCATTTAAATTTTCAAACTACATGTTTCCCGCTCCCGCCATCTTTATTTACCAAACTGCCATTGTAAATTCCATTTAATTTGATTAATTCTTAAAAAATTATAAACACCTTAAAAAATTCATAGAAAATTGAAGAAAATTCAGAAAAATATGGAAATTTTTGTGTTGACTTTGTTGTTGAGTGTAGAATTTGTTTGACCTATTGGTCAAAGTTGTGCATGGCAAAAATATTGTTTGACCTAGGCTTATTTCACATGTGTTCACATTTGATACATTTTACCATTTGGTTCATGAAATGCTCATAATGTAAAATAAATTCTTGACAATTTTTGTGATGATTGTTGACTGGTTGATGCTTATTTACATGTAGATTTCATGAGTTTTTGATACCTGATCATTGAGATGTGAATTTTTGAACTTAGGTGTGACAATTTGTGTCACACCTCATTATGTCAATTTGCTGGATTTATTTGAGTGACCTATACTTGGTGAAATGATGTGAAATTTTGCATGTTGGTTCATTAACATGTTAAGATGCTATGTGAAATTTTGTGGAATTTTATGTGGCATTTTCAAATTGATTGCTATTTTTCATCTCTGGTGGTTGAATTTACAAGTTCATGTGACATAGGTTGGTAGAATCAATGTGAAATGCTCATATGGTATTGAATAATCATGAAATTTTGTATGATAGTTATAGACACATGATGTGACATCCCTGTTTTGGTCTCACTCATTTCTTTACTGTTTTCATTGAGTTATGAATTTTTGAAGTGGAAGCATGTGTTGATGTTATGATTTGGAGCATATAGTTGTGTCTGTTTTTGTTGATTTTCATTGACATAGTTACCTTTGCCCAATTAAGCTGAAATTTGGTGTGCCATACCTGGATTAGGTCTTGTTTAGGTGTAATTTATTTGAGATTTTTTGGATTTGTTTTGATGTGGATTTGAATGCAATAGTTCTGTTTGCATGTTTGGTGTTTCATTTGAACTAGTTTGCCTTGTTTTGTGCTTAAAATGAACATGATGAATGATATAAACATGAGACCAATGGTGTTTGCTCTTGTTTGACTTTAGCTTGAGTTTGGTTAGAGATACCTTGCTGTTTAGGATTTTTTCTTGCCTTTGGACCCTAGGCTTAGCCTAGTGGTCTTGTTGCTAATATTTGCTTGATTTTTCAGGATCAAAAGCATAATGCACATGGAGAATGAATCAAGTTAAATGCAATTGATGTTGTTTGATGTTTGTACACTAACATAACATTGTTTTGTAGGGTGTGAAGTTTGGGATTGAGCTTTGAGCTTGCTTTGTTGTGCATTGATCTGTATAGATTAATTGGTTGATACTTGCTGTTTAGTTTTGTCTGTCTCAGTACTAACTGTGTTTGACTGTTTTCAGGTACTTTTAGTTGCTCAGTTCCTTGTGAACTTTTGCTTTGCTTTGCTTAAGCAACTTGCATTGAGGTATAACTTCCTAACTTCATGTAGTCTGGAGACCCGGCTGTTACCGGGCCGGGCAAATAAATGTCTGAAGTCCTCCTTAAGAGGCAATGATTGTGGTTGTTTATTTTTCGTGCCAAGCAGGTGAAAGTCCTTTAAATAAGGCAATTGGTGGAAGGTAGGGGTATGCAATCTACCCCCCACTATTCTGTGAGTCTTCTCATTGCTCCCATTACATGGTTGTAGCATTGAGAACACAAGCCCAAGATCTGTGCTGTCGCACAATCGAGTCGGGGTCATCGAGTATAGAAGGGTTCCCCTATTCTGGACCCATGCTCATTTGTCAGAAGCTCTCCCTGGTTAGGGATAAGAGCTGTGAGGTCTGATCCTCACTTCACCTCTCATCTACTTCACCTTAGCCTCGTAATGGCAAGGTTAAGAGCAAACCCAGCCCGTACAGACGACTCGCTTCGGCAGTCAAACCTATTGTGTGAGCCACTTGTTTGGTTATAGTGCGTGCTATGTGGATATCTGTTTGAGAGGCTTGTTCTCATTTGATGTATGCTTGTATGTTGTTTGCTTGTGTGCTTGCTTCTTTCCTGGATAGGAATAGTTTGCTTATGCAAGTAGGATAGAAAACTGAACTTAGGGTAACGATGCATGACAACACTAGGCTCGAGTCCAGCTCCCTAGTAGTGTGTCTTTCCCCGGTTTCTGGTTAGCAATTCAGTCCCTTTCAGGGGAACTACATCGCCCTGATCCTTGTTCCAGACGAGGTATGTAGGCAGGTGGTCGTGCGAGACCACTCCGGGCAACCTTTTTCTTTTTTGCGTGCGTTTACTTGTTATCTGACTGTGTGTTTTGGTTCGGAAGCCGACGTAAGTCCAGTGATTGGCTGTCGGGCTCCACGTTTGCCCTTTTGAGTGTGTTCTGGTTCGGATGCCGACGTAATTCCATCCAGTGGTTGTCGGGCTCCATGTTTGCCACCCTTGCTTGTTTGTATGTTTTGTGTTGTTTGGCGTGCGTAAGCCGAACTACAGAGGCTCTGATTCTTGTTCCAGACAAGATATGTAGGCATAAGACACGACGTCTTATCGAGCTCCCTTCTGTTAACCCCACCTGCGTTCCCTTGTGTGTGTGTGATGTTTTAGCAACCTTTTCTTTTCTTAGAACGTGGATCCCGTCGAGTACGACGGACGTGAGGGGTGCTAATACCTTCCCCTCGCGTAACCGACTCCCTTACCCTTTCTCTCTGGTCGCAAGACCATTTCCTTTCCAGGTTTCTCTGAGCGTTTCCTTTCCCTTTCTTGGGATAAATAACGCGCAGTGGCGGCTCTGTGTTGTGTTTTTATTTGAGCTTCGCCGGTTGATTTTTCGCAGGATGCGACAGCTGGCGACTCTGCTGGGGATTGGATGTAGACCTATGCTGGTCCATCGTCCCTAAGCGAGTCCTTCCTAGCGTTTTAGGATTAGTTTAGGTTGCTTGTTTTGTGTTATTTATTGCATTTATTATTCTAACTATTGTATATATTTGCATTAATGTCTGCATGCATCATACTATCATGTTGTTGCCGTCCTCTATGCAGGTGGTTCCTCTGTGTGGGGTGGGTGTTCTGAGTGGGGCTAAAACCCAGGCCCGAGTACACACCTAGGATTAGTGTGGGTCTCACGTTCCTCATTTGCTAAATCAGCATGATGTTGTAACGTGACATACCACAAGCCGGACGAGGTTCATTTGATAGTGCTTTCCATTGTGGAATATTTCACTTTGGTTGAGTTACTTCATCTGAACTATTGACTCTGGTGACCGATCATTTCCCGGATCTTTGGTTTAGACGATCTCAGGAGAGCTACAATGGCACACCCGAAAGGGCAAACCCATTGAGTATCTCCGCCCGATTGTCGAGACTATTATCCGCCTTAGGATAACCTGTTTAGAATTTACCTGTGAGGGGAGGGTGATTCTTTCAGATGCATGTTCAGATGGTGACTCAGATGGTGACTTTTTATTCCGTGGGTCTTATTTATGAGTCAGAATTATGGCCATTTATTGCCGAGACGCCGGAGTGCTGTCCGTGGACATTTATCAGTGGGGATCCGTTTATTTCAGGATTCCCCGGGCCGAGATATTTATCAGTGGGGATCCGTTTATTTCAGGATTCCCTGGGCCGATTCAGATAATGGTGAGTGTCTGCTCAGAGACTGATGATGATGATGATGATGATGTATCCGTCTTCCGTTTATTTCGGAACCCGTGGGTCGGATTTGTGGTTATATTCTTCCTCAGATGGTTATGATCAGTTCAGAGACCATATTCAGTGCAACAGATGATCAGATGGCTTGGAGGATGGCAACGCATTGCATTCATTCATCAGCATCATTGCATTTTGCATTAATTGCATCTAACACATGTTTACCCATATGCAGGGACACTTTTGATCGAGATCCTGGTTGAGAGACTTTCTGTTCAGATATGAGGACCGGTCTGAAAGACAATGTTGCCTACAGTTTCTTCAATCCAGAGATTGGTGTGCTGAAGGAGATGATAGCATTGATTACACCCGACCATGTGGGGATGTTCAGAGAGGCATACGGTAGTATCCTGAAGATGGTTTTCAGACTCACTGACAGCGACAGAAGTGCCATTCATACTCTTCTCCAGTTCTATGACCCGGGTCTGAGATGTTTTGTATTCCCGGATTATCTGTTGGGACCTCTGATGGAAGACTATGCTAGCATTCTGGGTATGCAGATCCGAGATCAGATTCCTTTCTGTGCTATTGAGAGAGAGCCAGATGTCCTTGGGATTTCCTGTGCTCTTTATTTGAGTCCGGAAATGGTCAAGGAAGGTTTGAAGGAGAAGGGAAAGTTACCCGGTTTTCATTTGAGTTTCTTGGAGGCTAATGCCAAGGAACATGCTGCTATGGGTAACTGGAAGACGGTGTGCGCATTGATTGCTGTGAGCATTTATGGGATTATCTTATTTCCTAATCAGAAGAATTTTGTGGACCATAATGCTATCAGACTGTTCATGCAGAGAAACCCTGTTCCTACACTGATTGGAGAAGTTTACTACTCAGTGCATAACAGGAATGAGAAGAGACGTGGTGGTCTGATCAGGTGCTGCTCTCAGTTGCTCTTCAAATGGTTTATAGGATATTTGCCTTCCCGAGGTGCCTTTGTTTAGATTGATCCCAGTGTCAAGTGGTCCTTCAGATTGATGGGTCTGCGGGCTGATGACATTGCTTGGACTCATAATGGCTTGGCTGGACAGGATTTCATATATAGCTGTGGGAGATTCCCCAATGTGCCTCTCATAGGAGTTCAGGGTTGCATCAACTACAACCCGACGCTTCTCAGGAGGCAGATGGGGTTCGCCATGGAAGTTCCTCCTCTTGAGCGGGAGATTCAGGAGTCCTTTTACTTCTCAGCTGAGGGCGATCAGGCCAAGCTGGTGCAGGTGTCTGGGGCATGGCGCAACATCCAGAAAAAGGGCAAGGTTCCTTATGGTAAGGTCAACTATCGGTATTTTCCTCTTTTTGAAGATTGGTTGCGGAAGAGGATTGAGCTCACATATCTACCGTTTCCTGGAGGTGACTCTGTGTGTCCTAGGATCGAGGGACCAAGTTCTTCTGTCAGCATGGAAGAATTCCTCGAGATGAAGAGGGCCAGAGATCAGTTACTTATGGAGAAGGCGGAGTTGGAGATGACTGTTGCTCGGTTTCAGGCAGCTAATCAAGAGATCAAAGTGAAGATGGAAGATCAAGACAAGCGACACGCCTTGGAAGCCAAACGCTTTGAGATGGATACAGCCTACTATGGGAAGATCAGCCAAGCTTTAGCATCATCCAACAGGGAGCACGACATCACCAAGGAGAAGCTGTCCAGAGCGTCACAGGTCATTGAGGATGAGAAGAGGAGACAGATCCTTGTCCGAGATTAGAGGGATGCTAGGGCCCGAGTTCTGGCTGCAGAGTGGAAAATGGAGAAAGCAAAGATCAGGGCTGAGAAAGATCACTACATGGCTGAGAGAGATCACTACTTCAGGCAGATGAAGATTCATCAGAAGGAAGTGGGGAGATTGCAGCAGGAGAACACCGAACTCAGGTTCGCCGCAGAGTTCGCAAAGACGGTTGATGATACAGGGCCTTCCGTGGGACCTTCGTCAGGCTAGCTTTGTTATTTGTTGTGGACTACCGTCAGGCTTGTTGACGGAATTCACTTGTCTGTATTTCTTTCCTATTCTGGAGGATTGTATTTGATTTTATCTGATTGGATGTATGACTATGGCACTGTTTGTGCACTATTGGCTATGTGATGGTTATTTTTCATTCAGTGATTGATCTTCACGCTTTATTTGCTTTACCGTATGTACTCGCACAAGCACACACATGGTTGGGGGTATCATGCTAGATCACCTATCTCCGATCTGCACGATGAAATCAAACGCTGCAAATCAAAATATTGCTGCCGGGTTATTATATGTCTCCATGAAGCCAGGATCGAGAGACAAAGTGTTCCTCATGTGGATAGACATTGCATTCATGCATAATAACTTGTTTTCTATTTTGCAGGTGTCAGTTTCTAACCTGTTTGATTGACACAGGAATGATGAATCCGTCCAACGCCGACATTCACGAGCTGAAAGAGAAGATGGGAGAGCTGATCAGTGTCATGCAAGAGTTCGCCTTGGGGCAGAAAGTAATTGCCGAAAAGGTGGGGAGGATTGAAGATTGGCTGAAGATGGGGAACATGCAAGGAAACGTTTCGTCGTCTGGACCGCAGAAATCATTTGGTGATGGTCAGCCTAAGAAGGAGGATGGCGCGAGTGCTGTGTCTGTGCATGCCCAGAGAGGACGCGGTAGGGGTCGGTACTACCAGCACACTGCTGCAGTAACCATCCCTGCTGGTAATCAGTTAATCCGACAGCAACCTCAGCCAACCCCACAGAAGATACAGGGAGCTGGGAGCCAAGTGAAAGGAAAAGGGGTTGATCGTCATTTTGACAAGCCACCCATGCCATATGCTGCTCTGTTTAAAAAGTTGATGGATCTTGGGATGGTTCAGCCAAGGATGTTAGCTCCAGTGAGATCAGATCAGAGGCCACCTAACTATAATGAGAACGCCAGGTGTGAATTTCATTCTGGTGCGCCTGGGCATAACATTGAGGGTTGTAGAGCCTTTAAGCATATTGTCCAAGACCTGGTGGATTCCAAGGCCCTCAATTTTACATTGTCATTGAATGCCAATGCTAATCCCATGCCAGCGCATGGTCAGGTGATGGTGAATGCAATTGCTGAAGATTCAGATCACGCCTATACGGTGGGGGAAGAGACTGACAGTGACTGTGAACTTGAGTCCTGGATAAAATCGTGCGTGGCAGGGAACTGGAAGGCTTAAAAAGATCAGCACTGTCACTCATCCGGAAGAGTAATATTTCTTGTTTTCAGTTTATATGCATGGAAGCCATATGTGTTGCCCGACACGTAATGGTTCATTGTAAGGGCCACCTCATGTTTAAATTTGCATTTCTGCATCATTAATAAATGGATGTTTTTCAGTCAAAAAGCGGTGTTCTCTGTTTTTCATTTATTTTTGCAGTTTAAAAACAAATAAAAATGGCAATGTTTATTTTCATTTTTCTTTTTGATTTGTCTCGTCCCAACTTCAAAAATAATTCTCCGGATCTCGTTGATAACAATTTGGTTACACCTCATATGACTTCGACAAACCGAGCAATCATGCCGAAGAAGAAGACGAAGAAGATTGTGATCTGCTGGGATTAGCCAGGTTGTTGAAACAAGAGGAGAAGGTGATTCAGCCGCACGAGGAGCGGGTTGAGGTTGTTATTCCAAGCACCGCCGAGGTCAGGAAGGAAGGGAAAGTTGAGGCCGCTTCAGAGGCGAATCGAGAGCAGAATGGTAGCCTTGTTGAAAGAGCATGTGGATACCTTCACCTGGTCATGTCAGGATATGCCAGGGTCGGATACCGGTGTCGTTGTGCACAAGCTACCATGGAGAGAAGATAGTCCTCTGGAGAAGCAGAACGCCAGTGCTACTTATCAGAGAGCCATGGTGACTTTGTTTCATGATAGGATTCATCATGAAATTGAATGCTATGTTGATGACATGATAGCAAAGTCCCAAACAGGAAAGGGGCATCTGGCAGACCGGGGCAAGTCGTTTGACCGGTGGAGATAATTCAGACTGAGGTTGAATTCAGATAAGTGCACTATCAGAGTGCGGGCCGGTAAGCTGCTGGGGGTTTATTGTAAATAAGAGAGGAATCGAGGTTGATCCTGCTGAAAAAAAATATGCCTGAACCGAGGATAAAGAAAAGAGGTTCGTGGTTTCTTCGAAAGATTGAACTAGCTGTCATGGTTCACATCTCATCTAACGGCCACGTGCGAACCTATATTCAAGATGTTGGAAAAAAAAATCAAACGGTCAGGTGAAATAATGATTGCCAAGGGGCATTGAAAAATAAAAGGATAAGTTGCATGAACCTCTGATTCTGATACCTCTTGTGGAAGGAGCAATTGTTAATCTGGTACTTGACGGCCTTCGAGGGGTCTACGAGGTGAAGTGGGTCAGCATGACGCGTCTTGTCGAAAAGAGCATGCAATTTACCTTAGCAAAAAGTTTACCGACTGTGAAACAATACATTCACTGTTCGAAAAAACTTGTTGTACTTTGGCATAGGCTGCTCGCCGACTGAGACAGTATGCTGATTCATACCACTTTGTGGATTTCCAAGATGGATACGATCAAGTATGGGTTTGAGAAGCCAGCATCGACCGGATGGGTTGTGAGAGTGCAAAAGAATGTTGACTGATCAGTATACTCTCAGAAAGCCATCAAAGGGGTATTGTCTGATTACATAGCCCAGCAACCCGGGGAGGATTATCAACCGATGAAGTTTGAGTTCCCTGATGAGGACATCTTGAGGTGCTCTAATCGAAAGATTGAGAGTAACCGATCCCGGAGGAGGGGCCTGACCCTGAATCTGAACGGATTCTGATGTCTGATGGGGAGGTTAAGGTGAATGAGCTGTTGTTGCCTGGATAACGTCTGAATGCACCGACGGTGTGATTGTGCAGAAAATGGTGGTAACCTACAAAGACTGGCATGAAATGTTGCCGTTTGCGTTGCATGGGTATCGCACGTCGGTGCGCACATCTACTGGGGCAACTCCATTCTCATTGGTATATGGGATGGAAGCTGTGTTACCTGTTGAAGTTCAGATTCCCTCTTTGAGAGTCCGGATGGACGTGAAATTGCAAGAGGCTGAATGGGTAAGGACCCGGTACGAAGAGTTGAGCCTGATGGAGGAAAAGAGGCTAGCAGCCATTTGTCATGGGCAGTTATACCAGCAGAGGATGAAACGGGCTTTTGACAAGAAGGTACGACCTCGGGTATATCACGTAGGTGATATGGTGCTGAAAAGGATCCTTCCTCCTCAAAACGATCGAAGGGGCAAATGGACGCCGAATTATGAAGGTCCGTTCGTGGTCAAGAAGGTTTTCTCTGGTGGAGCCTTGTTGTTAACGACCATGGATGGTGAAGATTTTCCATCCCCTGTGAATGCAGACGCAGTTAAAAAATACTTCGTATAAATTGACCCGCTGGACGAGAAGAACAAAATAGTCCAGGCAAAAATGGGCATCCCGGCGAACCAAAAACCGAAAAAAGGTTCGGGCAAAAATTAGGGATATAAATGAAAAAATTGTACACCCGGCAAGTCGAAAACCTGAAAAGGCGACTTGGGCAAAAAGGGGTATCCCGGTGGACTGAAAACCCGAAAGGGCGGTCCAGGCAAAAGAGGGACTGAAACGAACAACTGCGTCCCGCATGATCGTTTGCGCTTTGGTTAAAGCATCATGGATAATACCCGACAGGGATCGATCAGAAGCGTCTTGTTTAGAAGGCAGAAAGAACGGAGAGTCTGAGGACATATGGGGTGTAACCGAGTTGGAACTCGATGAGATCACGAGTTTCACATTGCCATTAGGATAGATTTTTTCCTTTTGTGCGCAATTACCTCTTTTCAGGAATTGCTTCCTTTGTATTGCTCGATTTGAGCCACACTTTTCAAATCAATAAAATGCAAATTCAGTCAAATAATTTTGTTTTTGTCTTTCATTACCACTTTGATTGCAAAAACATCCAGAGTATTTTTGATAAAGAATCTTGCATTTTAAGACATACAGGTTCCTTCCAATGCATGTTTATAAGATTGAAAGCTTGAAATCTTATTCGGAAGGTTGAGTGACCCAAGTGTTGAAATCTTGACACGCCTGGGGCACGGTTTTATCTAACGATCTGTTTTGCAGGAATTGTTGGATATTCTTCATTCACTTGCAGGTTGTGAGGTGGAAACTTTGTAACAGATCCCCAGAGAGTTCGCTCAGGAACTAATGAATGAAAGAATGACGAAGACGTTGCGGCGTACGACGATCCTTGATGGTAATCAAGAAGACTCTTCAAAGTCGAAAGGCTTGAAAGTATGTAATTCCCCGCAGAGTTCGATCAGGGACAGATGAATGGGTAAAAGGGAGGACGGAGAGATGACGAGAGACGTCCGACGACCTTTGAAATTAATCAAGAAGACTCTTCAAAGTCGGAAAATCGAATTTCTGTATAATCCCAGGAGTACGTTTCCGTCGAGCACGGAGCGACTTGGAATACAAGATGATGGAGCAGAAAAGGTCCAGACGAGTCTGGGAATTCTCAAAAGTGGAAAGCTGATACGAGATAGGAAGGTAGATACCGTGGTTCGACGAGTCGACGGGTGTTCTGTGCCAATTATTCTCGTTTCCCAGCTAAGTCCCCAAGCAGAATCATAGGACTAGCTCCCCAGCAGATCCAACGTCTGTGGACTTCTCCAGCCGAGTCAGGATGGTTGTCCCCGAGTGGAGCGGGTTTCAATGAAATATATCTTCAGCAGTGTTCATCCTGCCAGTGGATTGGACGAGTTTCCGCAGCAGACGGATTCTTGCACCCCCAGCTGAGTTGATTCTACCTATGGATAGCATGGGTTGTCCCCAGCGGAGTGGCATTCGCTTCCCTAGCAGGGTCGGGATGGTTATCCCCAGCGGGTTTCAGATCGAATGCTTCCCCAGTTGAGTCTGGAGGTTGTTATTCCCCAGCGGAGTATTTGTGAGCATTTCCCCAGTGAAGTCAGCAGGTATCTGTGAGGGTTTCCCGAAGCAGAGTCAGGATTGATATCCTCAGCAAGTCGAAGACTGTTGTATCCCCACAGAGTGTTGGTGGTGCTTATCCCCAGCCGTTTCTCGAGTGGATTGTGTGCAAAGGAGGTTCTTTCCCAGCAAGGGTTGCCTTATTCCCAGCAGCAGTGCTATTCCCCCAGCAGGGTGGAAATCGGAGCGGTGACGAGTTCCTCAGCAGAGAGTCTCGTATTCCTCAGAAGAGTCCCTTGAGGGGGATATTTCTTTTTTTATGCATTCATCATGAAAAAAATAGCATGGCATATTGCATAGAAAAATAAATGATCGCGTAGCATTTCCATAATTATGGAGCATTACGCAGAAAAATCAATCATGCATCATTAAAAGCATCTGCTAGTCTCAAGCTGTGGTTACCGTTTGAGAGGTGATGTTGCATCAAAGTTTCTGTCGAGCGAAGATGGGAATGATAGACCAATTTTCCGGTGTTCAGACCGAGGCGGTATTCAGACCGAAGTGGCGTTCAGGCCAAGTTTCCGGTATTCAGACCGAAGTGGCGTTCAGGCCAAGTTTCCGGTATTCAGACCGAAGAAGTTTCCGACGATCAGGTCGATGTACTTATGGCATTCAGGCCAATTTTCCGGTGTTCAGACCGAGGCGGTATTCAGACCGAAGTGGCGTTCAGGCCAATTTTCCGGTATTCAGACCGAAGAAGTTTCCGACGATCAGGTCGATGTACTTATGGCATTCAGGCCAATTTTCCGGTGTTCAGACCGAGGCGGTATTCAGACCGAAGTGGCGTTCAGGCCAAGTTTCCGGTATTCAGACCGAAGAAGTTTCCGACGATCAGGTCGATGTACTTATGGCATTCAGGCCAATTTTCCGGTATTCAGACCGAAGAAGTTTCCGACGATCAGGTCGATGTACTTATGGTATTCAGGCCAATTTTCCGGTGTTCAGACCGAGGCGGTATTCAGACCGAAGTGGCGTTCAGGCCAAGTTTCCGGTGATCAGACCGAGGCGGTATTCAGACCGATGTGGCATTCAGGCCAGTTTCCGATTCTCAGATCGAAGAAGTTTCCGACGATCAGGTCGAAGCACTTATGGCAATCAGGCCAGTTTTCCAGTGATCAGACCGAGGCGGTATTCAGACCGATGTGGCATTCAGGCCAGTTTCCGATTCTCAGATCGAAGAAGTTTCCGACGATTAGGTCGAAGCACTTATGGTATTCAGGCCAATTTTCCGGTGTTCAGGCCGAAGTGGTGTTCAGGCCAGTTTTCCGGTGATCAGACCGAGGCGGTATTCAGACCGATGTGGCATTCAGGCCAGTTTCCGATTCTCAGATCGAAGAAGTTTCCGACGATCAGGTCGAAGCACTTATGGTATTCAGGCCAATTTTCCGGTGATCAGACCGAAGTGGTTTTCAGACCAAGAAGAAGGAAAATTTTCGGGGTTCAAAAAAAAAAAAAAAAAAAAAAAAAAAAAAAAAAGAAAGAAAGAAGAAGAAAGAATAATAATCCCCGACGGATGTGTGGTGTTCAGGCCATGGTTATCCCTGCGTTACCATTTATTTTGGTATCCAGGTCGACGTTCTTCTTCAAGATTGTTTCTTCGCCGATGCTGACAGGCGTTGTTAATTATATCCCATCAGAGTGCAAATTGTTCGTCTGTTCTGGGTATTCAATCACTCCTCACCCTGATCATCCGAAAGCCGAGGCTATTCGTATCGACAGGTTCATAGTGGATTGAATAGGGGCAGCTGTAACACCTCAAAATTTGCCCTCCTCTCTTGGGACTAGCATTATCATTGTACATATCATTTTTAGGTCATTAGGCATTGCATATTGCATATCATGTGGTTACATTGTGCAAGCTATCTTCCCAAGTCTTGATCAGAAGATGGGAAAGTCAAAGTGCAAGCCTAGGGTTTTATTGACTGATCATTGGCCATCTGAGGATTGGGCTGTGAATTAGGGTTTTATGATTCTCCAAAGGATATTGGTCTTCATCTTGTTTGAAATGATACATCATCATCATCATGGTTGGTTATCATCAGAAGAATCAAGTGTGGAGGAAGATTCCTTGAGATTAGGGTTTTGACCACTGGTCCACCCTAATCAGTTGCATTGGGCCAATCAGGGCATAATCAGGAGATGGGGTCTATGATGGTTATGGGGTTCATTATATGATTATATGGAGATAATTGAGGCTAGGTTTTCACCCTTGAGCCATTTCAGTTGGAGATTGGGGCTCAGATTGATCTATGCATTGCCTGATTCATCTGTCAGTTGAAAAGTCAACTGTGGTCAACTGTACATGATCTGATGGATTTGGAGGTGAAAATGAGTTGGATACACTTCATTCATGTTGGAACAAGTGTTAAATGACATTGCAAAGCTTAAGAATGGAGAAAATCAAGTCAGAACAAAAACTGCCAAAAATAGAAAGTGACTTGTAATTAAAGTTTCCAAAAATGGAAAGTTTTTGACCTCAAAGCCACGTGTCCAAGGAAGCTTCAAATGAAAAATTGTTCAACATGAAAGTTGTAGATCTTGTCCTCACCTTTCCAAAAAGTCCAAGAACTTGAAAATCCCATGTATGGTTGGAAAATTATGGCTCGGTGAATTTCAGAAATGACCCATAATCAGGAGGCCATAACTTCCACATGGAGTGTCCAAATTGCAAGTTCTTTATATGCACAAACTCCATTTGACATGTAATTTCATGGTGCATAATTGGATTTTTTCAAAAGTGGCCAATGCAAAAAGTCAAATTTCAACTGGACAGTTAAAATGGACCAAGGGCAAAATTGTCCAACTTGTGAAATAATTGGAATTTTTGAGTGGGGATTTTTGCAACACCTCATGAATGGTATTTAAAATTTGTTGGAATCATCATTTCATGGCAAAGGCTTGTAATTTGAGATTTGGCTTGAAAAATGAAATGGCAAAAATGGACAAAGTGGCATTCACATGTGATTTTGCAAATTACACAACCAATGAGAGTGAGACAAGTTTCAATGGATCACACATGGTATTTGGAGGTTGTATGAGCTGTCAAACAGGTGGCAATGAGCTGGCTTTGGAAAATACCATTTTGTCCCTCACTTGAAAATTAACACTTTCACTAATTTTTCCATTTGGTTAATTAAACATGGTTAAGTGGTGATTAAGCATTGGTATATATTCATAATCACATTCTAATCCTAACAGAATTGCACACTTTCCAAAACCAGATCTGAAAAACTCTTCATTCTCTCAAATTGCTCAAGAACACAAAACCTTCAAATCCAAAGAACTTCATCAATTTTTGCTCAATTTGCGAAATTCTTTTTGCATTCATCTTGCTTCATCATCTTCCACGTCTGTTTTGGCATTTCATCCTCAATGGAGCTTCCAAACGCGACTGTCCTTGATGAAGCATTCATGGTGAATTGGTGAATTCGTGTGCTAGAAGCTACTGTAATTGAATTTAACTTTTCTATTCACCTTCCTCATCACTCTACTTTAACTGTTTGGAAGAAATTGGCGCAAAGATCATCGAAATCCTCACTGCCATTCCAGGTACACAAGATTTCGAATGTCATGATTTCTTCGATTGGTATATGCTTTGTGTAGTGTGCTTCATGTAGATTATGGTGATGCTTTTAGTTTTAGGAATGGATTAGTGTAGAGGAAGAAATCTGGATTTTAAGATATGAACCAAAACCCTAACTGATTCGATTTAGGAAATAGAGGAATAATTAGGTTAAATCGAGTTGATGTTTGGATTGTGCTTGGTGAGACGGTTCCAACGAGTATTCGTTTGCTCGTTTTGGTGATGATTTGAAAATTGCATGTTCTTGAGTGTTCTGGTAAATTGTTGAGTGAAAACGATGAAGTTAGTTTGTTTGATCCGTTTTTCCATTTAAATTTTCAAACTACATGTTTCCCGCTCCCGCCATCTTTATTTACCAAACTGCCATTGTAAATTCCATTTAATTTGATTAATTCTTAAAAAATTATAAACACCTTAAAAAATTCATAGAAAATTGAAGAAAATTCAGAAAAATATGGAAATTTTTGTGTTGACTTTGTTGTTGAGTGTAGAATTTGTTTGACCTATTGGTCAAAGTTGTGCATGGCAAAAATATTGTTTGACCTAGGCTTATTTCACATGTGTTCACATTTGATACATTTTACCATTTGGTTCATGAAATGCTCATAATGTAAAATAAATTCTTGACAATTTTTGTGATGATTGTTGACTGGTTGATGCTTATTTACATGTAGATTTCATGAGTTTTTGATACCTGATCATTGAGATGTGAATTTTTGAACTTAGGTGTGACAATTTGTGTCACACCTCATTATGTCAATTTGCTGGATTTATTTGAGTGACCTATACATGGTGAAATGATGTGAAATTTTGCATGTTGGTTCATTAACATGTTAAGATGCTATGTGAATTTTTGTGGAATTTTATGTGGCATTTTCAAATTGATTGCTATTTTTCATCTCTGGTGGTTGAATTTACAAGTTCATGTGACATAGGTTGGTAGAATCAATGTGAAATGCTCATATGGTATTGAATAATCATGAAATTTTGTATGATAGTTATAGACACATGATGTGACATCCCTGTTTTGGTCTCACTCATTTCTTTACTGTTTTCATTGAGTTATGAATTTTTGAAGTGGAAGCATGTGTTGATGTTGTGATTTGGAGCATATAGTTGTGTCTGTTTTTGTTGATTTTCATTGACATAGTTACCTTTGCCCAATTAAGCTGAAATTTGGTGTGCCATACCTGGATTAGGTCTTGTTTAGGTGTAATTTATTTGAGATTTTTTGGATTTGTTTTGATGTGGATTTGAATGCAATAGTTCTGTTTGCATGTTTGGTGTTTCATTTGAACTAGTTTGCCTTGTTTTGTGCTTAAAATGAACATGATGAATGATATAAACATGAGACCAATGGTGTTTGCTCTTGTTTGACTTTAGCTTGAGTTTGGTTAGAGATACCTTGCTGTTTAGGATTTTTTCTTGCCTTTGGACCCTAGGCTTAGCCTAGTGGTCTTGTTGCTAATATTTGCTTGATTTTTCAGGATCAAAAGCATAATGCACATGGAGAATGATTCAAGTTAAATGCAATTGATGTTGTTTGATGTTTGTACACTAACATAACATTGTTTTGTAGGGTGTGAAGTTTGGGATTGAGCTTTGAGCTTGCTTTGTTGTGCATTGATCTGTATAGATTAATTGGTTGATACTTGTTGTTTAGTTTTGTCTGTCTGAGTACTAACTGTGTTTGACTGTTTCCAGGTACTTTTAGTTGCTCAGTTCCTTGTGAACTTTTGCTTTGCTTTGCTTAAGCAACTTGCATTGAGGTATAACTTCCTAACTTCATGTAGTCTGGAGACCCGGCTGTTACCGGGCCGGGCAAATAAATGTCTGAAGTCCTCCTTAAGAGGCAATGATTGTGGTTGTTTATTTTTCGTGCCAAGCAGGTGAAAGTCCTTTAAATAAGGCAATTGGTGGAAGGTAGGGGTATGCAATCTACCCCCACTATTCTGTGAGTCTTCTCATTGCTCCCATTACATGGTTGTAGCATTGAGAACACAAGCCCAAGATCTGTGCTGTCGCACAATCGAGTCGGGGTCATCGAGTATAGAAGGGTTCCCCTATTCTGGACCCATGCTCATTTGTCAGAAGCTCTCCCTGGTTAGGGATAAGAGCTGTGAGGTCTGATCCTCACTTCACCTCTCATCTACTTCACCTTAGCCTCGTAATGGCAAGGTTAAGAGCAAACCCAGCCCGTACAGACGACTCGCTTCGGCAGTCAAACCTATTGTGTGAGCCACTTGTTTGGTTATAGTGCGTGCTATGTGGATATCTGTTTGAGAGGCTTGTTCTCATTTGATGTATGCTTGTATGTTGTTTGCTTGTGTGCTTGCTTCTTTCCTGGATAGGAATAGTTTGCTTATGCAAGTAGGATAGAAAACTGAACTTAGGGTAACGATGCATGACAACACTAGGCTCGAGTCCAGCTCCCTAGTAGTGTGTCTTTCCCCGGTTTCTGGTTAGCAATTCAGTCCCTTTCAGGGGAACTACATCGCCCTGATCCTTGTTCCAGACGAGGTATGTAGGCAGGTGGTCGTGCGAGACCACTCCGGGCAACCTTTTTCTTTTTTGCGTGCGTTTACTTGTTATCTGACTGTGTGTTTTGGTTCGGAAGCCGACGTAAGTCCAGTGATTGGCTGTCGGGCTCCACGTTTGCCCTTTTGAGTGTGTTCTGGTTCGGATGCCGACGTAATTCCATCCAGTGGTTGTCGGGCTCCATGTTTGCCACCCTTGCTTGTTTGTATGTTTTGTGTTGTTTGGCGTGCGTAAGCCGAACTACAGAGGCTCTGATTCTTGTTCCAGACAAGATATGTAGGCATAAGACGCGACGTCTTATCGAGCTCCCTTCTGTTAACCCCACCTGCGTTCCCTTGTGTGTGTGTGTGATGTTTTAGCAACCTTTTCTTTTCTTAGAACGTGGATCCCGTCGAGTACGACGGACGTGAGGGGTGCTAATACCTTCCCCTCGCGTAACCGACTCCCTTACCCTTTCTCTCTGGTCGCAAGACCATTTCCTTTCCAGGTTTCTCTGAGCGTTTCCTTTCCCTTTCTTGGGATAAATAACGCGCAGTGGCGGCTCTGTGTTGTGTTTTTATTTGAGCTTCGCCGGTTGATTTTTCATAGGATGCGACAGATGGCTTTCTTATTTTCAGATGATATGCAAAATGTAATGCCTAATGCCCTAAAATATGAAATGCAATGTGTCAAACTAGTCTCAAGAAGAGGAGGGAAAATTTTGAGGTGTTACAGCTGCCCCTATTCAATCCACTGTGAACCTGTCGATATGAACAACCTCGGCTTTCAGATGATCAGGATGAAGAGTGGTTGAATACAAAAACAGACGAACAATTTGCGCTCGGCTGGGAATTATTATTATTTTTCTTTTTTTTGCTTTTCTTGAACCCCAAAACTTTTTGATTTGATTTTTTTTTTTGATTTTCTTGAACCCCAAAACTTCTTTGATATTTTTTCGCGCGGATGATCCCTGATCACCGCATTTGAACCCCGAAAACTCCATGTCATTCTTGCTGCCAAACAATGAACCCCATTCTCCATTTGAACCCCAGTCGCCTGACGATAACTTGCGATCGTCGTTGTGAACCCCATTCTCCATTTGAACCCCAGTCGCCTGACGATAACTTGCGATCGTCGTTGTGAACCCCATTCTCCAGAAAACACCCCGTGTCTCCTTTTCTCCATTTGAACCCCGCTCTCCATTTTCTTGTGATAATTCCGCTGGCAACGTTGGAAATAACACCAAACACCACTCTGATGGCGACATATCAGAGGGTACGCCTTCACGACAGGAAGGTAACATGTGCATTTCTTCCTCAGAAGACACCCATAACGACTTCTGTTGGCCTCAACCAAAGTCTAAGGTGACACATGATCAGAAGACAATCCTGAGGACCTCATCCTGGATACAATCTTCAATTCCAGTTGAACCCCGTTCTCCAGAAAATGCCGCAGCACTTCCTTTTCTCCATTTGAACCCCATTTGTCACGCTGATCGCGTAACGTTCTCCGATCTTCATTTCCATCTCCGCCCGACGGAAACTCTTCCTCCAATATCTCACTACTGGGGAATACTATTGATTCAACGTCACGATGCCGAACTCCTCAGAGTAACATCTTCACCAACCAGCTAAACCAATTCTCAAACGGTAACTACGGCTTGAGACTAGTTTTATGCTTGCAATGCTGATGCATGAGTTTTTTGCAGCGTAATGCTCCATAACCATGGGAATGCTACGCAATTTATTATGCAATATGCTATGCTCTTCTAAATGATGAATGTATAAGAAATATCCCCCTCAGGGGACGACACGAGCAACTCTGCTGAGGAACCCGATATCTCTCCAATCTCCAACCCTGCTTGGGATAACACTGCTGCTGGGGAAAGGGCAATCCTTACCAAGGATGACCTCCACTGAACCCGATCCGCTTGGGGACTTCGCTGGGGAAACAACTACCAACGCAAACCTCCGTTGGGGAAACAACAACCTTCAGACTTGCTGGGGAAATAACAATCTCAACCCTGCTAGGGGAAACATCAACCTTCAGGCCTGGCTGCCGAAGAAACACCGATCTCGAACCTGCTGGGGAGATACGACATATTTGACACGAAACGCCTGTCGACTCGTCGAATAATGGCATTCACCATCTAACCACATTGTCAACTTTCCACTTCTGAGAGCTCCCAGACTCATCCGGTCTCTTCTGATTCATCACCTTGTATTCTCGACTTCTCTCTACTTCAGGAAGATCGACCTCCTTAGATTCGTGTCAACTCCAATCCTCATACTTTGAAGAGTCTTCTTGATTAACCCCCTAGGATCGTCGCAATTCTTTCACCGTCTTTACACCGTTCCTCAACTCCTTGTCCCTAATTGGACTCGAAGGAATCTTTCGTCAAAAAGCTTCACATCACAACCTGCAAGTGAGTGAAAATATCTAACAGCACCTGCAAAAGAGATCGTTAGATAAAAATATGCCCCAGGCGTGCCAAAATTTCAACACCCAGGTCACTCAACCTTCCGAATAAGATTTCAAGTTCTCAATCCTATAAACATGCATTGGAAGGGGCCCCTATGTCTCAAAATGCAAAGATTCTTATCAAAATAAACGGATGTTTTTGCAATCAAAGCGGTAATGAAAACAAAAACAAAATTATTTGACTGAATATGCATTTTATTGATTGAAAAAGGTGGCTCGTAACTGAGCAAATACACCGGAATCAATCCCTGAAAAGAGGTAATTGCGCACAAAAGGAAAATCTATCCTAATGGCAATGTGAACCCGTGATCTCATTGAGTTCCAACCCAGTTACAACCCATATGTCCTCAAGACTCTCCGTGCTTTCTGCCTTCTGAACAAGACGCTTCCGACCGATCTCTGCCGGGGATTACCCATGAGTCATATCCATAGTGTAAACGATCATGCTAGACGCAGTTGTTCGTTTCATTCCCTCTTTTGCCAGGACCGCCCTTTCGGCTTTTCAGTCCACCGGGATACCCTTTTTTACCCAAGCCGCCCTTGTGGGGTTTTCGACTTGCCGGGTGTACAATTTTTTCTCTTTTTATCCCTAACTTTTGCCCGAACCTTTTTCATTTTTTTTTCGGTTCGCCGGGATGCCCATTTTTGCTTGGACTATTTTATTCTTTTCGTCCAGCAGGTCTCTTATACGAAGTATTTTTTAACTGCGTCCGTATTCACCGGGGATGGAAAATCCTCGCCATCCATGGTCGTCAACAACAGGGCTCCGCCAGAGAAAACCTTCTTGACCACGAATGGACCTTCATAATTGGGTGTCCATTTGCCCCGACGATCGTTCTAAGGAGGAAGGATCCTTTTCAACACCATGTCTCCCAAATGATACACACGAGGTCGCACCTTTCGGTCAAAAGCACGCTTCATTCGCTGCTGGTACAACTGTCCATGACAAATGGCCGCCTGTCTCTTTTCCTCAATCAGGCTCAACTCTTCGTACCGAGTCTTTACCCATTCAGCCTCTTCCAATTTCACGTCCATCAGGACTCTCAACGATAGAATCTGGACCTCAACCGGTAGCACGACCTCCATGCCATACACAAGCGAGAAAGGCGTTGCCCCAGTAGATGTACGCACCGAGGTTCGATACCCATGCAATGCAAATGGCAACATCTCGTGCCAATCCTTATAGGTCACGACCATTTTCTGCACAATCTTCTTAATATTCTTATTAGCCGCCTCGACCGCCCCATTCATCTTCGGACGATAAGGAGAAGAATTGTGATGCTCGATTCTGAACTCCCGGCACAGTTCTGCCATCATCTTGTTGTTGAGATTAGAACCATTATCAGTAATGATTCTTTCAGGAACCCCATATCTGCAAATGATGTCTCTCTTCAAGAACCTGGCAACAACCTGTTTCGTCACGTTTGCATAAGACGCCGCTTCCACCCAATTGGTGAAGTAGTCAATAGCCACTAATATGAACCGGTGTCCATTCGAAGCCGTAGGCTCGATCTTTCTGATCATATCAATGCCCCACATAGCAAACGGCCATGGAGATGACATCAAACTCAACGGGTTTGGAGGTACATGCACCTTGTCAGCATAAATCTGGCATTTATGACATTTCCGCACGAAGTTGAAACACTGGGCCTCCATTGTCATCCAATAATATCCGGCCCTTAACAACTTTTTCACCATTGCATTCCCACTGGCATGGGTACCAAACGACCGCTCGTGCACCTCTTTCATCAATTGGCTTGCTTCTTTGTCATCGACACATCTGAGCAAAACCCAATCAAAATTCCGCTTGTACAAAACCCCATCTTTGTTCAAATAGAACACCATGGCCAACCTCCTCAGAGTCTTTCGGTCTTTCTTAGACGCTCCCTCGGGATACTCTTGGGTTTCCAGATAGCGCTTGATATCATAATACCACGACTTTTCATCATCAGGTGCTGTGTCGACAACAAACACATAAGGCGGTCTATCCATTCGTCCCACCTCAACACTAGGGAACTGATTCCACCACTGCACCTTAATCAAAGCGGCCAGAGTAGCCAAAGGATTTTCTTCTCTCGGCACATGGTGTAATTCCACCTTGGTGAAGAACGTCAACAATCTCCTCGTATAATCCCGATATGGAATTAAGTGAGATTGATGCGTATACCATTTCCCGTTAACCTGGTTCACAACCAAAGCTGAATCTCCATAGATAACAAGATTTTTGATCCGCAAATCAATCGCCTCTTCAATACCCAAGATACAAGCTTCGTATTCAGCCACATTGTTGGTGCATTCAAATGTTAGCCGGGAAGCAAAAGAAATGTGGGATCCCTTCAGCGTAACCAAAATAGCACCAATCCTCTACCATTCACGTTAACGGCCCCATCAAACATCAGAATCCATTCGGACTCAGGGTCAGGCCCCTCCTCCGGGATCGGTTCCTCGCAATCTTTCGATTTGAGAAACATGATGTCCTCATCAGGGAACTCAAACTTCATCGGTTGATAATCCTTAATGGGTTGTTGGGCGAGGTAATCAGACAATACACTCCCCTTGATTGCTTTCTGAGAAGTGTACTGAATATCATATTCAGTCAAAATCATTTGCCATCTCGCAACCCGTCCGGTCAATGTTGGCTTCTCAAATATATACTTGATCGGATCCATCTTGGAAATCAACAAAATGGTATGAACCAGCATATACTGTCTCAGTCGGCGAGCAGCCCATACCAAAGCACAACAAGTTTTCTCGAGCAGTGAATATCTTGTTTCACAGTCGGTGAACTTTTTGCTAAGGTAGTAAATTGCATGCTCTTTTCGACCAGACTCGTCATGTTGCCCCAGTACACACCCCATAGACCCCTCGAGGACTGTCAAATACAGAATTAACGGTCGTCCCTCCACAGGAGGCATCAGAATCGGAGGCTCCTGCAAATATTCTTTTATTTTTTCAAATGCCGCTTGGCAATCATCATTCCACCTGACCGTTTGATCTTTTCTCAACAACTTGAATATGGGTTCACACGTGGCTGTTAGATGAGATATGAACCGTGAAATGTAGTTCAATCTACCTAAGAAACCACGAACCTCCTTCTCTGTTCTCGGTTCAGGAATTTCTTGTATTGCTTTTACTTTGGCAGGATCAACCTAGATTCCTCTTTCGCTTACAATAAACCCCAACAACTTACCGGACCTCACTCCGAAAGCGCACTTATTCGGATTCAACCTCAATCTGAATTGTCTCAACCAGTCAAACAACTTGGCCAAGTCTACCAAATGCCCCTCTTCTATTTGGGACTTTGCTATCATGTCATCAACATAGCATTCGATTTCATGATGAATCATATCATGAAACAAAGTCACCATAGCCCTCTGATACGTGGCACCGGCGTTCTTGAGACCGAATGGCATCACCTTATAACAAAAAGTACCCCATGGTGTGATGAACGTTGTTTTCTCCATATCCTCTGGCGACATTTTAATTTGATTATAGCCAGAAAAGCCATCCATGAAGGAAAACACCGAGAATTGAGTTGTATTATCTACCAACACATCGATGTGAGGTAATGGGAAATCATCTTTCGGGCTAGCTCTGTTCAAATCCCGATAGTCCACACACATCCTCACCTTTCCATCCTTCTTCGGCACCGGCACAATGTTCGCGACCCAAGGCGGATAATTAGTGACAACTAGGAAACCAGCATCCAACTGCTTTTGCACTTCCTCTTTAATTTTCATGGCCATCTCAGGTCGAGTTCTGCACAACTTCTGCTTCACTGGAGGACAATCTGCTCTCAATGGCAACTTGTGTACAACGATATCGGTATCTAACCCTGGCATATCCTGATAGGACCAGGCGAAGATATCAACATACTCTTTCAACAAGGCTACCATTCTGCTCTTGACATTCACCTCCAAAGCAGCCCCAACCTTTACTTCTTTTCTGACCTCCTCGGTACCCAGATTAACAATCTCGACTTGCTCTTCGTGCGGTTGAATCACCTTCTCCTCTTGTTTCAACAATCTGGCTAACTCCTTCGGCAGTTCACAATCGTCTTCGCCTTCTTCTTCGGCATGATAGATTGGATTGTCGAAGTCATATGAGGGTGTAACAGGATTGTTATCAATGAGATCCGGAGAATGATCGCATCTGCATGAATGTTGATTCATGCATTGCTTTTAGAACCGGAATGAAGCAAATTAAAAGGATGGAAAATGAAAACAAACATTGCCATTTTTATTATTTTTTTAAACTGCAAAAATAAATGAAAAACAGGGAACACCGCTTTTAGTGCGAAAAACATCCATTTATTAATGATGCAAATGTTGCAAAATGAAACACATGAGGTGGCCCTTACAATGAACCATTACGTTTCGAGCAAAACGCATGGTTTTCATGCAGACAGAATTGAAAAACAGAAATATTACTCTTCACGTAGAGTGACAGTGATGATCTTTTCGGCCTTCCAGTTCTGGATATTCATCCCTGGTACGCACGGTTTTATCCACGAGTCCAGCTCACAGTCACTGCCAATTTCTTCACCCACCGCACAGCTATGGCCTACATCCTCAGAAATTGCATTCACCCCCACCTGACCATGCGTCGGCATGGGATTAGCGTTAACATTCGGCGATGGTGCAAAATTGATGGCCTTGGAGTTTACCAGATCCTGAACCACATGTTTAAAGGCTTTACAATTCTCAACATTGTGTCCAGGGGCACCAGAATGGAATTCACACTTGGCATTCTCATCATAGTTGGCAGGCCTCTGGTCTGGTCTCAACGGAGCCAATGTTCTTAGCTGAACCAACCCCAGATCTTTCAGTTTCTTTAGCAGAAAGGCATATGTCATGGGTGGCTTGTCAAACTGACGATCAGTCATCCGTCCTCTCACTTGATACCCAACCCGTTGTGTTCTCTGCTGAAACAGTTGTCGTTGCTGTTGTTGTTGTGCAGGTTGATTATCAGCAGGAATTGTTACTGCAGCGGTATGCTGGTAGTAACGATCCCTACCATGTCCTCTTTGGGCATACACAGCACTCGTGTCACCCTCCTTCTTACGCTGACCATTCCCAAATGGCTTCTTCGATCCAGACGACGAAGCATCTCCCTGTATTTTCCCCATTTTTAGCCAGCTTTCAATTCTTTCACCTGCCACCACTATGTCTGTAAAACCAGTGACGGGACAACCCACCATCCTTTCAGCAAAAGTCCCCTGAAGGGTACCCATGAACAGATCAAACATCTCTCGATCCACCAACGGTGGTTGAACTCTGGAAGCCAACTCTCTTCACCTTTGCGCATACTCTTTAAACCCTTCATTTGGCTTCTGAGACATACCCTGCAACTGGGTACGGCTAGGTGCCATGTCAGCATTGAATTGGTACTGTTTAAAGAAAGCATCTCCCAAATCCTGCCAGCTCTTGATATCCGATGATCTCAACTTGGTATACCACTCCAGAGACCCACCAAATAAGCTATCTTGGAAGAAGTACATCCAGAGCTTTTGATCCATGGTGTAGGCAGATATTTTTCGGACAAAGGCCTGGAGATGAGTTTCCGGGCAAGAACTCCCATTGTATTTATCAAACGTGGGCACTTTAAACTTTTGTGGGATCACAATCCCCTCAACTAGCCCCATGTTTGTCATATTGATAGCCCCAGGAGAGGCATGGCTTTCCAGAGCCCTGATCTTCTCTGCCAGTACCTGAATTTCTTTATTCGGTGGTTGAACACCATACTGACCAAATTGCTCGTTCAGCACAGAGAACTGATCTTCTTCTTTATCCTCCATGGCCCCAAAGAAAGGGGGAAACTGATTATCCTTCAGATTATTGCCTACAGGACCTAGCCCTCCACCTGTAGCGAAACCAAAACCACCACCATTGTTGATCACTACACCAGATGTAGTTGCCTTCCTTCTGGGATCGCCATCATCCCTAGAACCACCAAGACCATTGTTGGAAACTGATCACACTAAAATTCACCGTATTTCTGACTCCGATTTCGCATGCATTCTTAGCTTTTATTGTTGTTTTGCTTTGTTATTTCTTTGTTTTCTTATGTTTTCAGGTTTTTATAATAATCGGAGCTCGAATCGGGAAAAGGAGCGAAAAAGGAGTGAAAACGGGCGAAAACCTAGAAATTCAGCGTTTTGCACTTACGGCACCCACCGTGGCGGGCGCCATGGGGTTAGCCATGACGTGGCCACGTCTCAAGACCACTCCTCAACCGTCAAGACCCACGATCCCCACTCCATCATCCCCTGTAGGGACCATGGCGGGCGCCATAGGCCTGTGGCGGGCGCCACAAGGCCAAAATCAGTAACCTCCACTTTTTAGTGGAGGGGCGTCCCTGTCATTTCATGCTTTCAGTTTTTACTATAAATAGGACCTTAGATTTTCGTTTTTCTTCATCCAGAATTAGAATTCTCTAGGCATATATCAGTTATAAAGCAGTTGCCATTCCACATCGGGGTGCCTCTGCAATCGAGTGATCGAGTCTGTAATCTGTCTGTGGTTCGAGTTTTTGGAGCACTCTGGAGGAGGTTAATCCTGCCGTCATTTTAATTCAAGTTCGTATTTTACTTTTATTTATTTCCTGCACTCGCACATTTACGTTGTTTATTTCCTGCACTCGCACATTTACGTTGTTTATTTCCTGCACTCGCACATTTACGTTGTTTATTTCCTGCACTCGCACATTTACGTTGTTTATTTCCTGCACTCGCACATTTACGTTGTTTATTTCCTGCACTCGCACTTTACTTTGTTTATTATCCGCACTCGCTTTAAATTACTTTTATGAAAAACTATAAAAAGAATATTTACTTTATCATGTCTAACTAATTCTATAAAGGTTAGAATGTAAGGATCGTAATTAAACCAGTAATCAGTATAATTGTTCGTGGAAACACCTAAGGGCTATTTTATCTTTCAATTCAAGTAATTGTTTTTAACTATTTCAAAAACAGCCAAAAGCGCTTTGTCTAGTTTATTAGGAGATTTTAGATTAAAAAGAAAAGAGATTTTAAAACGATTTTCGGACGCGTTAGGAAGTTTAAACTCTGGTTCGTAAGAACCTCTTTTTGCTAAGAAGTCCAGGTTAAAATACTTTTCAACTTAGTTAAGATACTATATTTCTTAAAAATAGGTTTACTACTCTAACGCAGTACGCACCTTTTTATCCGTGACAATAGGAGGGGTTGATTAGAGAGTACAACTCGGTTCTGAATACGCGAAAGCGACAGTTCCTGTTAAATTAGTTCTTTTCAAAGGAGAAAACATTGCCCATAAGTAGTTCCACTAACAAGTACTGGATTATCATTGATTGCGTGAATTACATTCGAGCCTGTCTTTATTTATTATTTAAAATTATAATTTTATTTACCATTGCACCCTTATTAAAACCCTTAAAAATAGTTGCCTTAGATACACACCATAACAACAGGTTTGATAGATTGACACTTGGTCTCTGTGGATTCGATAATCTTTTATATTACTTTGACGTGATTCGTACACTTGCGAAAAACACGCATCAAGTTTTTGGCGCCGTTGCCGGGGACCAATTTCGTCAAATTTCATTACCCTGTAGTTATACCGTTTAGACTAAGGTTGTTACCCACCGGTCAATGCGAAAGACTCGCAGTGCCGGAAGTTTAGTAGACCCTCTAGCTGAACCTGAACGTTACGCTCGCGCACGTTTATTTTTCCATAGGAATAGGATAGCTATGGCCGAAGAACAAAACCGAAGACCTCTTAAGGACTTCGCCCAACCATCAAACGAGGAACCTAGTTCCAGTATAGTAAACCCCGTTATCCCAGCCAATAATTTTGAACTTAAACCATCCCTGCTGCAATTAGTGCAACAGAGACAATTCTCAGGTCTCGCTACTGATAACCCAAACCAACATTTAAAAAACTTTCTTCAGTTAGCAGACACCTTTAAAACCAATGGAGCTTCTCCTGAGGCGATACGCTTAAGATTATTTCCCTTTTCCCTCAGAGATAAAGCTCTATCATGGTTAGATTCCCTTCCACCCAATTCAATAACAACTTGGGATGACCTTAGGAAAGTTTTTCTTGCTAGATATTTTCCCCCAAGTAAGACCGCTCTTCTTCGAAACCTTATAACTAGATTTACCCAACTCCAAGGAGAGTCGTTGTTCGAAGCCTGGGAGAGATATAAAGAACTATTAAGAGCATGCCCACACCATGGCTTAGAGAATTGGCTAATCATCCAAACCTTCTATAATGGACTTCATTATAACACTAAGATGACCATCGACGCTGCCGCTGGTGGCGCACTGATGAATAAACCTTACCCTGAAGCTAGTGCCCTTATCGAGGATATGGCCCAAAACCATCAATCATGGGGAGTAGAACGAGCGACAGTGGAAAAGAAGGAAGCCCAAGGAGGAATACATGAGTTAAGCTCTATAGACATGATGCAGGCTAAAATGGACGCGTTGGCCCTTAGAGTCGAACATATGTGTACAACTCCGAATACTGTAGCCGCAGTTTCGCCGAATTGTGAGATATGTGGAACGCAAGGACACCAATCCGCCGAATGCAATCTGTTAAATGAAACCAACACTGAGCAAGTGAACTATACCCAAGGGAACCCATTTTCTAACACATATAACCCTGGATGGAGGAATCACCCAAACTTCTCCTACAAAAATAATAACCCTATTCAAAATACCGCACCTCCGAGACAACAAGGTTACCAAGCCCCTAGAACAAATCAACCTATGCAACCTGTACCGCCAAACCCGAGCTTTGAAGAAATTGTAAAAGATTTCATCGTTGCTCAAAAACAGAAAAACAAAGAGTTCATGAACCAAAGCGTCCATGTTAACGAACTAATTACCCAGTTAGGAACCAAGGTTGATCAAATCATTACTCATAATAAGATGCTTGAAACCCAGATCTCTCAGGTAGCGTTAAACCAAGCCCCACAGACTACCCCTGGAGGACAGTTCCCTGGACAACCTCAACAAAACCCGAAAGGGCAAGCTAATGCCATTACTCTACGAAGTGGAACCGCTTATAAGGAGCCTTTAAACCCTAGATTAAGTGAGCCTGAAACTTCTAAGAGGAGTGAGGAAAAGGAACCAGAGAAGCCTGAAACCCCGGAAAGTCAAGAAAAAGGAGAAGAACCTAAAAATAAAACCTATGTACCACCACCGCCATACAAACCACCAATACCATACCCTCAAAGATTAAAGAAAACCCAAATCGATAATCAATATCAAAAATTCGTTAAGGTTATAGAAAAACTTCACGTAGAAATCCCCTTTACAGAAGCCATCACCCAAATACCTTCTTATGCTAAGTTTCTCAAAGACATACTTACGAATAAACGTAGACTTGAAGATCCGAAACCCGTGGAATGTAATTCTATTTCCGAAGATAGGTTAGCAAAGAAAGATAAAGATCCCGGAAATTTTTCCATTCCTTGTATTTTAGGGAATCATGTCATCGAAAAAGCTTTTCTAGACTTAGGAGCTGGTGTGAGCTTAATGCCTTTAGCAGTTTGTGAGAGATTAAACTTAGGAGAATTACAACCTACTAAGATGTCGCTTCAATTAGCCGATAGATCCGTTAAATACCCTATAGGCATACTTGAAGACGTCCCTGTTAGGGTGGGTCAGTTGTTTATACCTACTGATTTTGTTGTCATGGACATTAAAGAAGATGACGACATACCAATCCTCCTAGGTAGACCGTTCTTATCGACTGCTGGAGCCGTAATAGATGTTAAAAAAGGAAAACTAACTTTTGAGGTAGGTGAAGAGAAGATAGAATTTATATTGTCAAAATTTCTTATGGCACCTGTGATAGGAGATTCTTGTTATGCCTTAGATATCATCGAAGAATGCATTAGGGAATTAGAACAAGAAGAAGAAAATAAATCTATAAAATTGCCATCAACCCTTATTTTGGAAGATGACAATTATAAAACACCCTACATTGATGATAACCTTCACGAATGTTTATCTCTTACCCCAGATCCTATGCCTTGCCCTATGAAACCGACCGTAAAACTTAAGGAACTGCCTAAAAACCTGAGATATGAATTTCTGGATGAAGATATGAATCGTCCAGTTATAGTCAGTGCTACCTTAAACCAAAAAGAAACCGATCAATTATTAGAAGTTTTACGTAGGTACCCCTCAGCCTTAGGATATAAGATCTCTGATCTAAAAGGAATAAGCCCATCCGTATGCATGCATCGGATTTTGCTTGAAGAAGATTCAAAACCTTCCAGAGAACACCAACGTAGAATAAATCCTATAATGTGTGCGGTAGTTAAGACTGAAGTTCTTAAGTTACTAGAGGCAGGTATAATATATCAGATCTCGGACAGTAAATGGGTAAGTCCTGTGCATGTAGTACCCAAAAAGGGAGGCATCACAGTCGTGCAAAACGAGAAGGGCGAACCTGTAGCAAAAAGAACCGATGGAGGTTGGCGTATGTGCATAGATTATAGAAAATTAAATAAAGCAACTAGGAAGGACCATTTCCCATTACCATTCATAGATCAAATGTTGGAGCGCCTAGCCAGACACTCTTACTTTTGTTATTTAGATGGATATTCAGGATTCTTCCAAATACCTACTCACCCCGAAGATCAAGAAAAAACTACCTTTACATGCCCAGTTGGAACTTTTGCCTATAGAAGAATGCCTTTTGGACTTTGTAATGCTCCTGCAACTTTCCAACGCTGCATGATGTCTATCTTTGCTGATTATTTAGATGGAATTATGGAAGTATTTATGGACGATTTCTCAGTTTGTGGATCAGATTTCAAAAATTGTCTTGTCAACCTTGAGAAAATCCTGGAGAGATGTGTGGAGGTAAACCTTGTGCTAAATTGGGAAAAATGTCATTTCATGGTCACCGAAGGGATTGTTTTAGGACATATAGTTTCCGAAAAAGGTATAGAGGTAGATAAAGCAAAAATAGAAGTCATAGAGAATCTAAAACCGCCGAAGACTATCAGGGAGATAAGAAGTTTTCTTGGACATGCCGGATTTTACCGACGTTTCATCAAAGATTTCTCCAAAATAACAAAGCCCTTAACTGGTCTTTTAATGAAAGATGCTGAATTTATCTTCGATGAAAAATGTACTGAAGCATTTAATCTTCTGAAGGAAGCTCTGACTTCAGCACCTATAATGAAACCCCCTGATTGGTCAGAACCGTTTGAGATAATGTGTGACGCCAGTGATTACGCTGTTGGAGCCGTTCTAGGTCAGAGAAAAGATAAGAAGTTACATGTGATTTATTATGCCAGTAGAACCCTAGACGCTGCACAGCTCAATTACGCAACAACCGAAAAAGAGCTCCTAGCTGTAGTTTTTGCAATAGACAAATTTAGATCTTATCTAGTAGGAGCCAAGATTATAGTTTATACCGACCATGCTGCCATTTGTTACTTACTAAGCAAAAAGGATGCCAAGCCTAGGTTACTTCGATGGATTCTATTACTGCAAGAGTTTGATTTGGATATCCGTGATAAGAAAGGCACTGATAATGTGGTAGCTGATCACCTATCTAGGCTAGAATACCTGAAACCTGATCCAGTTCCCATAAATGACGATTTTGCCTATGATAGACTGATAGCCCAACTAGAAACCATTGAAGAAGATAACCCAGACCCTCATGAGTATTTTCAAAAATCCTTAGCCATAAGTGATGTACCTTGGTATGCAGACTTTGTTAATTATCTAGCCGCTGACATCATACCCCCTGATCTAAACTACCACCGGAAGAAGAAGTTCTATAGTGATGTGAGAAACTTCTATTGGGACGAACCATTTCTTTTCAAGAGAGGTAAAGATGGCATTTTCCGCCGTTGTGTTCCAGAAGAAGAGGTAAATAATATAATTGAGCATTGTCACTCTGCACCCTATGGTGGACATGCAAGCACATCTAAGACCTACGCCAAGATTCTTCAAGCTGGCCTATTCTGGCCTACTATGTGGCGTGATGTCCATGCTTTCATTGTCAAGTGTGATAGATGCCAACGCACAGGAAATATTTCAAGACGTAATGAAATGCCGTTAAGAAATATCCAAGAAGTAGAACTCTTCGACGTATGGGGTATAGACTTTATGGGACCGTTCCCACCATCTTTTGGAAATCAGTACATCTTAGTAGCTGTTGACTACGTGTCTAAATGGATTGAAGCTATCGCCGCACCCACAAACGACACCAGAGTAGTCATCAAATTATTCAAAAATTATATATTTCCCAGGTTTGGAACACCCCGTTTAGTCATAAGCGATGGAGGATCGCACTTCATATCGAGAATATTTGATAAACTTTTAAGCAAGTATGGAGTTAAGCATAGAGTAGCAACACCATACCACCCACAGACCAATGGACAAGTGGAAGTATCTAATAGGGAGATAAAACAAATCCTCGAGAAGACTGTCTCTATATCTAGAAAGGATTGGTCACAGAAACTTCAAGAAGCATTATGGGCCTATAGAACCGCTTTCAAAACTCCTATAGGAACAACCCCTTATCAACTGGTCTATGGAAAATCATGTCACTTACCTTTTGAATTGGAACATAAGGCCTATTGGGCCATCAAAACTTTGAATTTGGATTACTTGACAGCTGGTGAGAAACGTATCCTTGACATCCACAAATTAGAAGAGCTCAGACAATCTGCCTACGAAAATGCCATCATATACAAAGAAAGAACAAAAGCTTGGCATGACAAAAGAATCATAAGAAGAGACTTCAAAATAGGCGATCCTGTTCTCCTGTTCGATTCTAGGTTACGACTTTTTCCAGGTAAACTCCGTTCGAGATGGACTGGCCCTTTCGAAGTATCTAAGATCCTGAGATCCGGTGCTATTGAAATCAAGAACCAGACATGTAAACCGTTCATCGTCAATGGACAGAGGTTGAAGCCCTACGAAGGAGGTGACATCCCGACAACATACACCTGCCATACTCTGAGTGATCCACCATATCCTTCCAATGATGTTTAAATATCGGTCGTCGAGCTAATGACGTTAAACAAGCGCTGCATGGGAGGCAACCCATGGTTTTTCTTATTTTTTGTACTTTTTATTTTTTACTTTTACTTTATTTTGTTTATATTATTATTATTATGTCAGAACTAACGATTGAATGTTTTATGTGCTTTCAGGACTTGTTTGCTAACCTTGTACAGAATGCAGAACCCTGATGACATGCACGTGGCCTTTAGAGATGATGCACAAAGAGAGCGTTACTATGTTCACATGAGACGCCCTATGGCTCCTACCAGGTACCCTGACCATGACTGCATGGATGCCTTGGGGATAGAGCCAAGCGTCAGATTTTTATGCCATCAACTCCAGTGGGAACAGTTTGACTACAGGAACAACACTTATAGGAACTTGACTCTTGAGTTCCTCAGCTCGTTTCATTATGACCTCTGGGCTGGACCCGATGGACTCGCTGTTTTCAGGTTGTTCGGGATTGACTACTCATTCTCTCACAAGGAGTTTGGTGATTTGCTAGGTTTCCAGACTACTCCTGATGCTATTCCAGATACACCGATGGGGTATTTTATGAGCAGAGAAGTGGAAAAGTTTTGGACTAAAATATCCGGCGGAGGGAGCCAAGATCCTTCTACCCAGTTTTCTCAGGTAATCACAACCCTGCATTGAGGTACTTCCAGATGATTCTAGCACATTCTTTCCTAGGTTTTCCAGATACAGAGACACTGCTAAGTGAAGAGGAGATTTTCCTACTGTTTTGTGCGACTCAGTCTCGCCCTGTTGCTTGTGGCAACTTTCTGTTAAAGGGCTTGGCTAGTGTTGCCAGATCATCCGTAGGCATCATCCATGTCGGTGGGATTGTTACACAGATTGCTACTGCATTGGGTCTGTCTCGCAAGTTATTGCACCTCAGGACCTTCTGCTTCTACACCACCCTGGATATTGATTTTTGTCTTGATAGAGGACTGATGAGGAGGGCTTCTTTTGAGCCCAACATGTTTAGACTGCTGATCGACGGCGAAGCGATACACTATTTCACATTACCAGATCAGCTGATGACCAGTGTCCATGATCCTGAAAATTGGAGTTATGCTCTAGAGGGTTATGGAGAGACTGTCGAAGAGCCGAAATCGCCTCCCGCCGCTGAGTACACTCCTACACCTCTTACTCCCCAGATCACTGCTATGTCTAACAATTTGTCTCTGCAGCCACCTGACCTACAAACACAGATTTATGAGCTCCGTAAGGAGACTGCCCTTCTCAAGCAGGAAGTGGCAGACTTAGAGTTACAGATGCAGGTTTCTGATCTCACTCATGCCTCAGAGACCGATGCTCTACATCAGGAGATTGAAGAGCTTCGGAGGGAGATAGCTGAGTTTCGTGGATCAAGCCAGGAAAAGACGCCTACCACATGACTCATTCTACCCTGACAGCATTACCCTAGTATTTTATTTATCGCATTTCCAGACATATTTTACTTTACTGCAGCTTTTATATTTTCATGCACTCTGAATTTCTTATATATATACATATTATGCACTAATGTTAACTTTTTCTTTTTCTTTTGTTTCTTTAATTATTTTATTTTTTTGTCGTGCAAAGAAAAAAAATATAAGACAAAAATATTTTCATTTTTGTCTTTACAAAAAATATGCAAGCCTCAAGCCTTGAAAAGAAGAAGAAAACGCTATTCAGACCCCCGGAAGACAAAGGTGCAAGAAGGCCCAAAAGGAGGATCCAAAACCACAAGGCCCAGGAATTGGCCTTGTGGCGGGCGCCATAGGCCCTGTGGCGGGCGCCACACCGTACCAACAACAAGTACGGGGCTGAATCCCCATTTCCACCATTTTCATCCCTTTCTTCACCAAAAACCCATTTTTCCAACCTTCCAAATCCTCCTTGAACCCCATTAAAGCTCCCTCATTTCCAAAATACCCACCATCCATAAAACATATCCAACATCCATTTCCATTTCATCCATCAAAAAAAACCAAAAAAATCAAAACTTTATCATCCCCTCATAAACCACTTTTTCTACCATTTTCACTACCTAAGGAGCATTCAACAATGGAGTTCAACGGATTTCTTCTTCGTGATGGAAGACCGGGCGAAAGGCAACGGAAAATTATTCAGAGGCTTCAAAGTCGAGAAATTCTCTCGACTAGGTACGTCGACGATAACTGTCTGTATGCTTTGGGTATTTATCATAGTGTTTTTAATTTATTAGAATTTCTAGGCTTGCATAATATTTTCATTAATCAGGAACCTACCTATGAGCGACTGACAACCGAGTTTTTGAGTTCTTTAATATACACTGTCAGTCCTAACACTGCTAGCACTGTTGGTACTGTTATTTTTAGACTGTTCGGAATTGAGTATGAATTCAGTACCGACAATCTAGCAGGTTTGTTAGGAATCCCTCATAGGGAAGGTGCAATTTGTGAGGCACCTTTGGATGCGGAGTGGTCGGCCGAGGTATTTACCTTCTGGCAAAGGCTTTCAAGTTCTTCAATTAATTCTTTCGAAGGGATACTTGCGTCGACCATTCACAACCCGGCCATAAGAGTTTTTAGACTTCTTTTGGCATGTACTATTTTTGGCCGGGAAAGTCCAAACAAGGTAAATGCTCGTGAACTCCTATTTTTGCAAGGATGCCTCACTAGAACCCACATCAATCCGGTCCCGTTTATGCTTGCTCATATGACTTTATTTACTAACAAAACAGGACCGATTGTTTTTGGAGGGCTTGTTACGTATATTGCTCGGGCTCTTGGCCTGAACGATGAGATAGCTACACTTGAACCACTACCTCCTCGCACAATTAATTTAAAATTTCTGAAAGACATGAAATTGTGCCGAGCAAGGAGAGAAGGTGGTTATGAGTTGATGGTTCATGGGGTAGCTATCCCATCTGTTGCTTTACCATGCAGTAGACGTACTGATGTACGTGATGAAAGGAACTGGACCTATGATCTTAATGCTCCACGTGTTTTGGGTCCACTTCCTCCTAATATTCCCGATGGGGAGGCACATGACACTGATGATGAGTATGATCGGAGAGAGCAGTCTCCCATCCCTCACATGTCCCCCCATCGTCCTTCACTGTCACACACCGCACCATCTTCCTCTAACCCTGTTGCAGGTACTGCTCCTGGATTCCATGTCACCGAGGAGATGTGGCGTGATATGACAGCTAGAGAAGAAAGGCGTGATGGCCTTCTCTCTACTATTTCACAGCAGCTGACGGACAATATGAGCTTCATGCAACAATCGCGATTGGTTTCGGATCGTGCCTATAGCAACGTTTGCCGTACCTTGAACGATATCTCATTAGAGCAGAACCGTCAGAGAGAGTTCAACAGCCAACACTACCAGCTTGTCGAGGCCACTCAGGGTTCCATCTTAGGTAACCTTCGAGAGGTTCGGAGTGCTCAGGCTGCTTTATCAGCACGACTCGACCGGAGAGACCAGCATCGTAGTAGATCCCGTCGTTCCAGACCATCACATCAGGACGGCGAAGGCACCAGTGCCCCTCCTCAGTAGTCTTTTTCAGGTTACCCCCCTTATCTTATTTCGAAACATTGGGGACAATGTTCGATCTAAGTGTGGGAGGGGATTTTATTGCTTTCTGTCATTTCCCTTTTTAGTTAATTATTTCCTTTCAGTTATTTCCTTTCAGTAATTTAATTTTCTTAGATAATGCATGAGTCTGACGAGTCACCAGTATAGTGTCTTTTTAGTTCATCTTCATTTTTTCCCATTTCCTTAGCCTTACCAGAAAATTTTTAAAAAAGAAAATGATGTTGTTTCACATGTTTTTTGGGCTTTGGGACAGGTTTAGATTAGGATGTAGTGACCTAGGTCAACTTTTTGAAACATCAGAACCATTTTAGCACCATAGACCTCTTGAATATAGGAATCACTCCTAAACCCCACCATCTTGGCCTTTACTATCATTTTAAAAATTGTCCTAAGTAGTTTATCTTAGCAGTCAGCTCCGGCTTAAGCATGCTCTACATAGGGGGCCGATGAACATAAGTGAATGATCCAGTGCTAATACTAAAAAAAAAAAAAGGCAAACTCTGGTATAGGTGACCCTCACAAAGTCATTTAAACCGAAAAAAAAGAAAAAAAAAAAAAAAAAAAAAAAAAAAAAAATTTGCAAGTCACCTATTGTTAGTTGGTTCAGAGGTATCTGGCACTGAACTTGGTAGGGCGGATTACGATCCGATCCCCCGCAGCTACATTTAGGCGAAATAAAACAGGTTTACACATGCTTATGTGCCAGAAACCTTATGTTATGGATCAGAATCACTAACCGGTCACTCTACTATGAAGCATGTACAGATAACGGGCTTAATGTGATTGCGCCTGAATGAAAAGGACACAAAAAGATGAGAAGATAGGCCTAGGTATTGTGGGATGATATGGAGTGGTTAATATAAGATTGAAGTTTGTGTTTGTGTTACTATGGTACCCTTGGTTCACTTAGTTAGTATCTGTCACTGCATCCTGACTTGAACTTAGAATCCCTTTAGCCCAAAGACAAGTGTTGACACCATATTTTCTTAAGCTTTAATGTTTGCTTGAGGACAAGCAAAGGTTAAGTGTGGGAGAATTTGATCACACTAAAATTCACCGTATTTCTGACTCCGATTTCGCATGCATTCTTAGCTTTTATTGTTGTTTTGCTTTGTTATTTCTTTGTTTTCTTATGTTTTCAGGTTTTTATAATAATCGGAGCTCGAATCGGGAAAAGGAGCGAAAAAGGAGTGAAAACGGGCGAAAACCTAGAAATTCAGCGTTTTGCACTTACGGCACCCACCGTGGCGGGCGCCATGGGGTTAGCCATGACGTGGCCACGTCTCAAGACCACTCCTCAACCGTCAAGACCCACGATCCCCACTCCATCATCCCCTGTAGGGACCATGGCGGGCGCCATAGGCCTGTGGCGGGCGCCACAAGGCCAAAATCAGTAACCTCCACTTTTTAGTGGAGGGGCGTCCCTGTCATTTCATGCTTTCAGTTTTTACTATAAATAGGACCTTAGATTTTCGTTTTTCTTCATCCAGAATTAGAATTCTCTAGGCATATATCAGTTATAAAGCAGTTGCCATTCCACATCGGGGTGCCTCTGCAATCGAGTGATCGAGTCTGTAATCTGTCTGTGGTTCGAGTTTTTGGAGCACTCTGGAGGAGGTTAATCCTGCCGTCATTTTAATTCAAGTTCGTATTTTACTTTTATTTATTTCCTGCACTCGCACATTTACGTTGTTTATTTCCTGCACTCGCATATTTACGTTGTTTATTTCCTGCACTCGCACATTTACGTTGTTTATTTCCTGCACTCGCACATTTACGTTGTTTATTTCCTGCACTCGCACATTTACGTTGTTTATTTCCTGCACTCGCACTTTACTTTGTTTATTATCCGCACTCGCTTTAAATTACTTTTATGAAAAACTATAAAAGAATATTTACTTTATCATGTCTAACTAATTCTATAAAGGTTAGAATGTAAGGATCGTAATTAAACCAGTAATCAGTATAATTGTTCGTGGAAACACCTAAGGGCTATTTTATCTTTCAATTCAAGTAATTGTTTTTAACTATTTCAAAAACAGCCAAAAGCGCTTTGTCTAGTTTATTAGGAGATTTTAGATTAAAAAGAAAAGAGATTTTAAAACGATTTTCGGACGCGTTAGGAAGTTTAAACTCTGGTTCGTAAGAACCTCTTTTTGCTAAGAAGTCCAGGTTAAAATACTTTTCAACTTAGTTAAGATACTATATTTCTTAAAAATAGGTTTACTACTCTAACGCAGTACGCACCTTTTTATCCGTGACAATAGGAGGGGTTGATTAGAGAGTACAACTCGGTTCTGAATACGCGAAAGCGACAGTTCCTGTTAAATTAGTTCTTTTCAAAGGAGAAAACATTGCCCATAAGTAGTTCCACTAACAAGTACTGGATTATCATTGATTGCGTGAATTACATTCGAGCCTGTCTTTATTTATTATTTAAAATTATAATTTTATTTACCATTGCACCCTTATTAAAACCCTTAAAAATAGTTGCCTTAGATACACACCATAACAACAGGTTTGATAGATTGACACTTGGTCTCTGTGGATTCGATAATCTTTTATATTACTTTGACGTGATTCGTACACTTGCGAAAAACACGCATCAGAAACACCCTCTTGATTATTGCCACTATTGGCAGTCGAAGCCTGCTCAAGCTTTTCCACCTTCTCAACAAGTGCTTTCTGCCCCAAGGCGAACCCTTGCATGACGTTGATCAACTCTCCCATCTTCTCTTTCAGTTCGAGAATGTCAGCGTTGGGTAGATCCATCAGTTTGGATTTGTTGCGCCTGGTAGGGTATCTGTGCGGACGAGCTACGTGCAAAGGAATGATTCTACGTGCGCGAGCAATGGTTCCTGAGTCAATCAAACATGTTAGAAACTGACACCTGCAAAACAGAAGACAGGTTATTATGACTCACGCATGAATGCAATGTCTATCCGTATGAGGAACATTCTGTCCTTTGATTCTGGCTTCATCGAGACGGATAATAATTTGACAATAACATTCTAACACCAGGATGTCTCTCAACAAGAATCTCAATCGAGAATGTACCCTGAGTATGGATAGATATGAGTTAGATGCGAATGAATGCAAAATGGGAATGATGCAGATGCATGAATGCAAGTCACAGTGCCATCCTCCAAGTCATCTGAACATCAACTGTACTGGATTCTGGTCTTAGAATTGATCACAACCATCTGAAGGACCGAGTAACCACAAATTCAACTCGGGAATTCCGAAATAAACGGAACCTGAGGATATATCACCATCATCACAGGAAAGCCACTGATCTGATAACAACAAGATCCTCTGAATAAGCAACCCCAAATTCAACCCGGGGATCCGAAATAAACGGAACCCGCTGATAAATACCACAGACAGAACTCCGGCGTGTCAGAAATAAACATCCATAATCCAACTTAACCAAAGTCACCATCAAATGGTCACCAACAGGACCTGTATCTGTAGGAATCAAACCCCTCCCCTCACAGGTGAATTCTAATAAGGTCATCCTAAGGCGGATAATGGTCTCGACAATCGGACAAGATACTCAACGGGTTTGCCCTTTCGGGTGTGCCGTGGCAGCTCTCATAAGATCATCTAAACCAAAGATCCGGGAAAGAACGGTCACCGAAGTCAACAGCTCAGAAGAGGTAACCCAACCATAGTGGAAACTCCACAATGGAAGAGCTCTCTCAAAAGAACCTTGTCCGGCTTGTGGTATGTCACGTCACAACAACATGCCCAACCAACATGTGAGGAACGCGAGACCACGCTAATCCTAGGTGTATACTCGGGCCTGGGTTTTAGCCCCACTCAGAACACCCACCCCAAATCAAAGGAACCACACCTGTCCAGAATCCAGCACAGTAATAATATGATGCATGCAAACATTTATGCAAATATATACAATCACAATATAATAATCACGAATGCAATAAATAAAGCAGCAAAAGCAACCAAAACTACCCTAGAGAGCGCCAGGATTGACTCGCTTAGGGAAGATGGACCAGCAAGAGGTCAACTAAAGTCCCCAGCAGAGTCGCCAGCTGTCGCAACGCGAAAAACAACCGGCGGAAGAAAAACAAGTTTACAGAGCCGCCACCGACGCTATTCATCCTATGACGGAAAGGAAGCGCAGGACTAACCTAAGAAAGGGAAAGGAAAGGTCTTACGACCAGAGATTGCAAGATACGGGAGTCGGTATCGCAAGAGGAAGGTATTAGCACCCCTCACGTCCGCCGTACTCGACGGGATCCACGCTCAAAAGAATAGGAAAAGAATAGAATAAGGTTGTTAATAAACTGCTCAAAGAAAATTGCACAAACTGGAATGAGAAAACAGGTGAAAGAAGAAGGAGGAAGTGGACTCGGCAGGATGTCGCATCCTGGGCCTACGTAGTTTGTCAGAAACAAACATCAGAGTCAACGTAGTTCGGGGAAATGGGGAACATGCTCGCTAGGACATCGCATCCTATGCCTACGTATCTTCTCTATCCAGAGAAAGAATCAGAGCACTCGTAGCTCGGCTAACGCACGCCGAAATAAAACACCGAAAAGAGACGGTGAGACGTCAAAAGAAACACTCAAAAGGAAACAGAATGCCAATACATGGACTTATATCCGACTCCAAACAAACAACACAAACAAGGAAACAGAATGCCAATACATGGACTTACATCCGACTCCAAACAATAGCACACAAACAGGAAACAGAATGCCAATACATGGACTTACATCCGACTCCAAACAAAAGCACACGCTAACCAGCGAACACCAAAGAAAAAAGGTTATTAGATTGACAAACTAAAAGGGAGTCTGGAACTCGAGCCTAATAGTTGTCACACAAACACAAAGAGACGCTGAGACGTCAAAAGAAACAAAAAGGTTGAAAAAGAAAAAAGGGCGCCCGGAGAGATCTCGCTCGATCTCCTGCCTACGTATCTCATCTGGTATGAGAATCAGGGCGACGTAGTTCCCCTTAACAGGGGAGAAAACACTCTCCTAACCAGAGACCAGGGAAGCAAACAAACTAATAGGGAGACTAAGACTCGAACCTAAAAGTTGTCATGCAATCAGATATCCCTAAGTTGAGGTCTCTAATCAGAACCTAACTCACACAGGAAGCAAGTTAGCTCAAAAACACCAACACCAGTGAACAAGTATCACACACTATATCCACACAAGAGGCCCAAATAATGGGTAGGCTTTAGTCAAGAGGGGTCATATCAACCTCGACAAACAAGCCAAACTGTAAGGGTAAACAGGAGCTCTTAACCACTAACATTGAGAGTTAGGGTGAGCAGATCAAAATGGTAATGAGGATGAGACCTCATAGCTCTTAACCCTGGCCAGGGTGAGCTCATAACAAAGAAAGTGTGGGGATCCAGAAAGAGGGACCCTATTGCACTTGATTGACTCTATACAGAGATCTTGGGTACATGTTCTAGAGCATCAACACGTAGTGCGAGCATAAAGAACGACTCACTGAATAACAGGGGACTGGTTGCTAATCCCTTCTATCTGTCAATTGCCTCTTCACTTAGGAGGACTTATCAAGTAACATGCCTCACTTGGAGGTCTTTAGCACAAATGTAAACAAACACAAACAGAGCCTCATAAGGAGGACTTCAGCCAAAATGCCTGCCAAAAAGGTGACAGGACTTCCAGACTACATGGAGTAAGAAGGCTAAACTACCTCAGTGGTGTATCAACCACACACCAAAGCTTAAGCAAAAGCAAAGCTAGCAAGCAACTAATGTACCTGTACAAAAGCTTAAACAGTTAATATCTCAATCAGAAAACCAACAGACAACAGTGGAATCATTCAACAGTTTTACACAATGCAAGGCACAAATGCAAGCACTCAGATGAGTTCATCACATCAATTGACCTACAAAACAACAATAGTTAGTTTTCAAAAGCATTTGCATCTCACAAAGTGAGAGCAAATCCAACCATTAATGCTAAATGTCCAAACCTGAAACACAAAGCACAATTAGTTATGTACAAAAACACTAGTGCAAAGACTAGGTCCAAAACCAACCCAAATGATCAAAACAGAAGTCAATCTTTTTCATAATGCACATTTAAACATGTCACAAGATGTCCTCAAAAGGACCAAGATCAATTCATAAGGCAAAGGCATCAAATGATCAATGTAAAGCAAAGGCAAACAATGTGCACAAAGTTGGACATCCAAATTAGAAAATCCAAATCAAAACAGAAATGCATCCCATGGCTATGAAATGTTTTATGTGAACTCATCATGTCATGAACAAACAATGCGCCAAAAATCAGATCCAGAAGAGTTCAAATGATAGGTGATCAAAAATGCACAAATGCAAGGCAAAACATGTGACACAAATTGTCACAACATATCTTCATGTGTCCAAAATAGTGATAGCATATGATAAAAATCTCAAACCAAAGCTCAAAAATCATATCACATGTGAGGATCAAGCACACCAAGTTTCAGATCAATTGGATCAACACATAGCATTTCACAAAGCATTTAGCATGACATATCAATTTGGCACAAGGTTCAATAAAAAATCACACATTAAAAATCAAGAAACAAACAATTCATGAAATTAATGCTATAAAAAACTAGAGATCAGAACAAGAATGTAAAAAAACAATTGGGATCAATTTGGACATTTTTACTATTTTTAATGATTTTTTAAAGTTGAGCAAATAAAATGAAATAAACATGGAAAATAGGAGGGAAAATGAAATTCAAAAATAAATCAGCAAATGCAGCTAGCCAGGACTCGAACACACGCGCACCAAGTCCAGAATGAGAATATTCAATAAAATTCAGAAATGCATGAGCATGGAATCGAATGCACGCTCTAAGGGATCCAAAAGCGCTTGAAACGCAGCGCATCATTAATGCGCTGGCAACACAATCAGCAGTCAAAGGTACACATAGGCCAGTAAAACGAACATGAACCAATCATTTACCCACGGAGGCGCACACCTAAGCATCCAGTAAGCATCGATGAAACGATGCGTTTCATTAAGTGATGTGGACACACACATCAGTGGTCAATCAACAGCGTGGCATGGTCAAGCGCGTACAAGCCAATCATTCAGACAAGCAAGCGAAACGTGGAGGCACACGTGGTCTAAAAAACCTAGCAAACCAGACGGCCGGAACAGTGTTTCCGGTCGTCTTCTCCGGCCGTCTCCGGCGGAGATCAACATATTTTTTCCAGAATTCAATGAAATCTATATGGTTCGAAAGCTCTTTCCATGTAGATCTCAAATATCATGTCAAATTCATCTAATTCCTCATGTATCTCATGGATCGAAGCAAAACATAATCATGTGCAAAACTTTAATTCATCACCACATGCTCATTTCTTCACCAAAATCAATTATAAACACATCAACATGCTCAGCATAACAAGATCTACACGATTATCACAAGAAATTGGCTAAAGAAAGAGATCGAATTCAACCTACTTGGAAATGGCAGTTGATGCACACGCGTGTTCAAGCCTTCAAAATCTCCAGATCTACTCCACTGAACCTCTATAGAAGCTTTAAGCATAAATCACCACTTGAAACCACCTAGATCTAGCTGAATTTCAAACTTCCATTGACATGTTCATGTGCTTGAATGACTCGAATTCCAGTTCAATTGTCCAATCCAATGGTTGATTCTTGTTCAATGGAGCATGCTGAACATGATTATGCAAGAATATTGAAGAATTATATGAAGAAAATTGAAAATCAAAGTGAGAAAATTTTGGAGGGAAATTGAGATTTTGGATCTGAAAAGTTAGTTATGAGCAAAAACAGTTAGGGTTTGGCTTTTATATGGTTCACTAATCACAATGCTAATCCACTTAGGCCTTGGTTAATTAAGATTAGTGAATTATGAAGTAAAATGCAAAAAATGCAAAAATGAGCTTGCATGGTCATGTAGCACGTGAACAGTACCATGTTATGCTTCAAATTCACTTAAAACAACTAATAGTCATGATGGAAGTGGTATTTTACTTGTATGATCAACCAAATTTGAATTATCAATTTTCCCTCCAAAATGCATATGTGTGAATAAGTGATCATGTGAGCTTCTTTCATGCAAGGCAAGGGTTGATTTGGAAAGTATTGGTCATGACAAGCATTTTGCAAAAAGGATGGACAAATTTGGAATTTTGAATCAAAAGTTATGGCAATTTGAACTTCCATGCATACTTTGTGATCATTTGGCCATAACTTCTCAACCAATCATCAGATGATCATGAAATATGACTTTTTGAAAAGGAGAGAGAAAGATCTTCAACTTTCTTGTTCACCAAAAATCCATTTGAAGCTTCTTTGATGTTGATAAGTCAAGTTGAATGTGGACCAAAAACTTGCCATTTTGGGAAATTTTCAATTACAGGTCACTTTCCATTTTGGGAAACTTTTGCCATGCCTTCAAAATCTTCAAGATAGATGTTTAGAATGACAAATGGACCTCTTTTGAACATGATTGAGGTGTCTCAACTTATTTCCCCACCTCATAGCCCTCAGTTCTTACACAATTGACTTTTTGTGGTCCTTAGATGACCTTGACATGCCCTGATCAGCTTGAACCTCCACCACTTGGGGAAATGGCTCAGAAATGAAACCCTAGCTCATATAAACCCAATATAACAATCATGTGATCCTCATCATCAACAAATACCTCCTTTCTTTGAGAAGCCCTAGTTGAAAGAATGTCATTGATTAGGGTTGACCAGAGGTCAAAACCCTAATCCAAAGGAACTTGAGAATGAACAATGAAACCCTTGATGATGATAGAGCCATGATGATGGTAATATATCCTTGCAAACAAGATAATGCTCAAGACCTTTGAAGGATTAGGAAACCCTATTTGGTACCCATGCCCTCAGATGGTTGATCATCAATTCATAAAAACCCTCAGGCTTGAATCATGTAACTTCTCCATCTTTGAAAAGACTTTGGAGGATGACTTTCTTATTTTCAGATGATATGCAAAATGCAATGTGTCAAACTAGACTCAAGAAGAGGAGGGCAAATTTTGAGGTGTTACAGGTTGATGAAAAGGGTATCAAATGTAGTGGAATGTTTGAAGTTCTTAATACCTAGTGGTTTATCAAGGGTGTAGTATATCCCTATAATAGGCAGCTCAAATATTCTCCTAAATTGATCTTTATGAATGTCTAGTTCCACTCCCCTTAGAGATGTTCTCAATGAAGTTCCTACAAGTATTAGGTCTCTCCTACTAGACTTGGGAAGGATCTATCTGGTATTTGGGTGAAGAAATCTTTGATGGATTGTTGACATATTTGATGATAAGGTTTGTGACTCTTCAAGAGGTTTGGTTCCATGTAACTTGGTTAAATTTCCTTTTTGACTAGAATTGTCATATTCTCTTCTTGCTTTCAATTTATCAATCCTGCAGTGAACACATTTCTTCTTTGTGTTTCTCTGGGTTTTTGGCTTGAGGAGCCCATGGTGATGCTTATGGAAAAAGAACTCAGACAAGAGAGAAACTATAAGAGATGAATTTTGAGATGCAAGAAATAGTGAGAAAACATACCTATTTATAGTGCGTGTTATGACGATTTGCTTGTGTATTTCTGGAAAGTAGTCAGTGGATAATATGCTTATTGAAAATCAAGGCGAGATCTTTCCAAAATAGGAGTGTCAATCGATTGTCTAATGTCTCCAATCGATTGGTAAACAAATCTCTTGGGATTTTGCATGTTCGTCATCAATGTTGAGATTGGCTTTGATTGGAGGGCAAGTTAATTTTGGATATGATCTAAAAAGTAGGTGCACCAAGCTTCTCCAATTTATTTCTATAACTCCAATCAATTGGGCTTTCATTGTTCAGCCTCCTTGGTGCACCTTTGGGTCTTGTGTTGGATTTTAATTGCTTTTCTCCACCACCATTTAACTTTATTGCACCTCCTTTCTAAAAACACTTACAAACTCATCTTTTTGCCTAGACAAAATATTTTTATCATGGTGAGAAAAATTAAAACCACTATTTTAAAGGATTCATCGGAGTCTTTCGATCATTTCAACCTTAAAATAGTTTACTATCTTTCATATCAAAAGGATTTGATGAAAAACTTCTCTTAAAGAGGAACACCAAGCATACTATGGTGTGTTCTTCTCTACACATTATTGTATGTGAGATTTGTTTAAATAATGAGATTAATATGTCCATTATAGACAAGTCCATTTAATTGATCACTAAGGATCGTAAATATTGACATATTATTAATAAGATTTGCTTTCATCACTGTAATTGATATTTGCAATGATCATACATTCTTGGATCACAGACTTCATATATTAAGTATAGTTATAAGTATATTTTGCTTTGCATAGATCCATTGATAATCATTAGAACTTCGAGCTACAATGCATACCTGCAAAACACTAAGGTTTCACCTTTTGTGCCCACATCTCCTTAGGTCCAAGTGCATTAGTTCCAAAAAGATCTAAGTGTTAGAACAAGATTTGGTTCTGCATCTATACCTTGAGTTTCGATGATAACAATGTTGTATTTGTGTGAGAACAATTTTGGTACCCTAATGGTTTGTTCTTGTGTAGCTTTAACAGCCATTTCTGATTCTGAACATATGACGTGCAACGTCATCAGTTTTAGAATAATATGTTCCAAATCCACTTCTGCGCTAGCTATTAGAAGTTCTGAAAGATGTTCAATATTGTTATTGTAGTGATCTTTCTGCTTTTGTGCTGATTCACTTCTGAGAAGCTTCTGAGGAGACACTATGTTGTTGCTGCAATGTTTTCTCAGTACATGCTTCTGGACGTGACTCTGATCACCAAACTTCTGAAGAATGGTAAGCTTCTGAACTTGTGTTGTGTATCTGAAGATTTTGAAGATCTCAAGCCATACAATTGAAGTTATCAAGGTTCTGCTTATGATAAAAAATTTATCAACACCTCACCGTGTTCAGTATCGACCCAGTTTATGTGAGAAACAATGGCCACTGCTAATATTGTTAACAATAACGAAAGAGATCACTACAATGCTAAACCATAAATCTTTGATGGTGAGATATTTGATTATTGGAAAGATAGAATATAAAGTTTCTTTCTTGGTTATGATGTTGATCTCTGGGATCTTGTAGTCGATGGCTACGTTCACCCAGTAAATGTTGAAGGAAATATTATAGCAAGAAGTGCTATGACTGATCAACAGAAGAAGGAGTTCAAAAATAATCATAAGGCCATAACCATATTGTTAAATGCTATCTTTTATACGGGGTATGAGAAGATAACAAACAGAGATTTTGCCAAATACATTTTGACTCTCTGAGGATGACTCATGAGGGGAATTCTCAAGTAAAGGAGATAAAGGCTTTGGCCTTAATCCAAAAGTACGAGGAATTCAAAATGGAAGATGATGAAACAGTTGAGACTATGTTCTCAAGGTTTCAGATGCTTGTTGCTGGACTCAAAGTTTTGGACAAAGGATACTCTACATATGACCATGTTAAGAAGAGGCTCAGAAGTCTTCCTAAAAAATGGATACCTATGGTAACTGCCTTGAAGCTAGCAAAGGATCTTAACAATATCAGTCTTGAAGAACTTGTTAGTTCTTTAAGAAGCCATGAGATTGAGCTCGAAGAAGATAAAGCTCATAAGAGAGGTAAATATGTTGCCCTAAAATCTAAGCCTGAGAAGACAAGAGCCTATCATGTTGAGGAAGAATCAGAAGGATCTGATGAAGACTCAGAAGATGATGATGAGTTGTCTATGATTTTAAAGAGAATCAACAGACTCTGGAAGCACATGCAAAACGGTCAAGAAAAGTTCAGAGGAGCCAGAAGGACTGTTGGTCGTTTTGATTCTTATCTGCTTCGAGTGTAAGGATCCAGGCCACAATAAAAATGATTTTCCTAAGCTGAAAAGGGACAGAAGGCCTAAGAAGAATTTTTCTAAAGGCAAGAAGGGGTTGATGGTTACCTGGGATGACTCAGACTCTGAAGAAGAAGATTCTAACGAAGAAAAATCTAGTGTTACACTGATGGAAACTACAAATGATCCCATAGGTTTTAAAGAACCAAACAGCAAGGTATTATCAGAATAAGAATTCGACTCCGATTTTGAAGAGGTACTTTTTAACCTATCTCGTTCTGATATTGAATCCAGACTCTCTGAAATGCTGGAAAAGCACCCGAGTCTTTAGAGTAAATACAAGGACCTTAAACAAGTCCAAGTAGTTTCCTCTGAAAATAGGAGTGAGCTTGAGAAAGATATTTCCTCTCTAAATTGAAAAAGTATTTTCTTTAGAAAGTAACAACTCTGCTTTGAAAAGCAAAATTTCAAAACTAGAGGAGGAAATAATCTTAGAAGCTTCTGGTACTGGTTGCGTCATTAGATATGACAGAGCATTCTAGTACTTTCTAGATAAAAGCATAGATAGAAGCAAAGTGGCTTCCTTGATCTATGGAGTTAGTAGAAATGGAAGAAAAGGTTTAGGTTGTACAAAAACTATAAAACCTGACTATAGCGGTAAATTCATGACCACTGAGTTATTAATTAACTCAACGTTAATAGAACCAGAGTCGCCGCCAAGCTTTTATTGTTTCCAAAGGAAAAGAGGAAAAGTACGAACAAAACCCAAAGATAAGAAGTTTTCAAATCAAAACTAATAAAATGTCAGAGATTACAGGTAAGGGGGTTGGTTACATAGAGGGAAGGTGTTAGCACCCAAAGTGTCCTAGGTACTCCTAGGGTGCCCTTTTTTGTGTGCTAGTGATTCATTTATTATATTTTTGTGTTTGACAAGACCTTCGGTCTTATGCCTATGTACCAACATAAAAATGAGGGATCAAAACCTCGTAGTTCGTAGTAACAATTTCAAAGAAGTTGGTGAATTGATTTTAACAAAAGTTTAACAAGAAAAGGAACCAAAGGCCAAAGTTTTTGAATGGGGTTGTTAGTTTTTTTTGTCTTTTTGAAATTAAAGTCAATGTGGTTAAGTTCATTCACAAGTTTGATTTAAGAAAAATGTTTAAAAATTCAATGGCATAAGGCCAAAGTTTCTAATCAGTAAAATATGTCTAAGTTAAAAAACACAAACAAAGAAGGTTTTGGAAAGAGGGAGAGATTTTGAATTTTAAGGAGTGGGAGGAGATGAAGGGACTACCCTAGACAAAATATTAAAAGTTAAGGGTTGAAAAGATCTGACTAATGGGATGCAATCCAACAGACAAGAATGTCATATAGAAACCCATTTTCCTTTGGACTTTTAGCAAGCAACAAGCATAAGAAATATCCAAGCAAACCATAAGAAGACTGTGGCATTAAATAAAGATAGCCAAGATATACAAGCAAGCAATCCAATTAGCTAGCGATCTTTAATTTTTTCCAATACATCAGATGAAAAAATATTCCTTGGCTAACTCAGAACAATCATCAAATATCAACAATAATAACAGTATAACAAGTAAGCATAAAAGTCAAAGTCACTCAAGGTCTTGCATTAGATGAAAGGTCCAGGCAAGGATGATTCGTTCTTAGATAATGGCATTGGCCAAGTCCTCAAAGCATAGGGAAGTTGCCTAATTCTAAGTCTAAGAGCTCAGATCAAGTCCAACTGTCCACCAAGATGCTTTTTTAGGGTTTTTGTTGTTATTATGTGTTTTAAGGTCCTAAGACCACAAACAAAATCAAAACAAGCAAACAATATATACAATCACAAGATATGGCTCAAGGGAGCAAAGTGAAAATGACCAAAACATAAACGAGTTGCATGAAATATAAATGGCAGATGAATGATAAATGTACTGAAATTTAAATTGCATTAAGTAAATGACTTGAAAGTAAAGTAAAATTAATAAAGTGTTAGTCAAATGTTAGTGAAGGATTTTAATTGTTTCATTCATTCTTTGGAGAACACTCAACCATTCACTCACAAGTATGAATCCTTGAACCAAGACATCATCCATGAGAAGGGCTCCAACTTGGATAAGTCAACAAGTATGCCACTAGCTCTCATGAAAGGAAAAAAAAGGTCAAGTTTTCACATAATGCCATGAATAATGGGAGACTTACAATCTCACTTACAAGAATGATATGCCTTTTGGGACAGGTTTAGCTCTATGTTAAGCAATCGTAATTGGACTTATGTAGAAGTCACAACTATCTGAGGTCGGGCAATAAAAATATAGGTGTTAATGCATGTTAGATATTTGGTACAAAGAGCGAAACTCCTAATACATACCACACACTAAAAGAAATGGGGAGGATCTATCTCAGTCTGGCTGATGTTGATTCATCTGACACAAGGTCATTGATGAATCAACTAGCATTAGACATTAAGAGATTCCATTAGTCAATGATGGATTAGGGAAGAATAGGGACGAAGATGAAGAGGGAAGGGGAAATAGAAACCCAAATTGATTATAGGAGGAATTTCATCTGATCAATACTATCCATTCATTTTGGGAGATGAAATGTACATTTCATCAATCCCCTAAATCCAACAGTATTGGTCAAACAAAAGTCAAATCAACCATGATCAAGGCCAAATAGAAAGTCAAACATCACAAGACCGTAAAAATGGCTCAACATAATTTTCAAACAATTATTCAATTAAAAATCAAATTAAAATGAATTAAAATTCATTTTAAAAATGGACAAAACCTCAAATCCTTTCAAAACACCAAATAAATGGCCAAGAGATTTATCCTAGGTCAAACAAGGTCAAAGGATCTTAGACCAAAAAATTCAATATTTTTAGAAAGTCAGAAATATTTTTAAAATATTAAAAATAAGTCAAAAACCATTTAATTCATGAAAAATATCAAAATTAATCCAAATAAATGATTTTAATTCAAAATATGGAAGAGGAAAATATTTAAAGATTTTTGGTGAAAGTCCCATATTTTTTGGATAAAAAATGAAATTAATATGAATTAAACAAAATAAAGGGATTAAATGAAAAATCAGAATTAAAAAGAAAAGTAGGAAAAATGAGGGCTATCATATCTCCCTCATTAATTGAGGTGGAAGATCTGATTATGAAGTGTGCGTGTTCCATGGTAGTCTTCAATTAACGCGTCACACTGTTGGTAATCACAAGAAGCGGCTCAGATTAAAACATTTTAAACAAATCAAATGGTCAGGATGCATGTCAGCACATCACTGGAACCCTATCTCCGATTATCTTCTCTGGTGGACCTCACCGGACTGGTCCACCATCAACCATCAAGAAAATGAAAAGTAAGGACACTATTTTATAGATAAAAAGCTCAGGAGCTCGAATTTGGCCTCAATTTTATCTAATTCCAAATATATTGAGAGATATGAGGAATTGAATTTTGAGGTACACGATCTGAGTTGCTTCGATTTAACCTCAAAGCAACTCAATCTTGTTGTCTACATTGGTAGGACTTCAGACAACCAATAAACAAGAAGAATGGTGGATAATTGAGAGAGATTCGAAGGCTTGAAGTTTTGGAAAATTCACCTTCGGCTAGCAATGATTTGACTGGATCTTGATACAATTCTTATTGGTTCTTCCTCCCCTTGCTTGCAATGATCAATTGAGGTGAAAACGGCTATGAGCTCTTGGAGTTTCAATCCCAAAATAGAAGGGAGAATTCAAAATCCATTTCAAAGAAATCTTCAAGAAATTCTATGGAGCATGGTTCTGAGTTTGCTTGGCAAGGCTTGGGCAGGGTGTCTGTTCAATTCTGAGGCAATGCACTTTATTATATAGGCAAGGGAAATGCTTTCTACACCATTTGAATTTTGAGCCAAAAATAGAAATCCAAGTGCATGGATGCATGGGCATGTGTTATGCCTAAAATGATCATTGCAATTCACTCCAATTCGTGCATAAATGTTACTCATGTCACCACATGGAGCCATGCAAAGCTAAATGAAAATTGTACTTAAATATTTCTAAACCAAACCATGATAAGAACCCATACGCAAGTCCTACAATTTTGGTCTAAATTGAGTGATCTTGGATGCTTTGGAAAGGTGAAATCAAGGGGAACAACTTTGATTTTGAAGACTTTTTCATTTGGGACTTGGATCATGATGAATTTTGAGGTGGAAGTTTGAGAAATCAAACATGGTTGAAAATTTTCTAAGTACCAAGTCAAATGACCGCTTCTTCCACCTTGAATAACATTTGTTATGAGCTTCAAATGAAAATGGTTTCTTCACCAAAGTTGTATCTCTTTCATTCCTATTCAATTTTGTCATAAATTTTACATCCTTTGGATTTGGCATGAGGGAGTTATGGATTTTAAAAGTTGAGGAAAATTGCTTGTTCAATGGTAATGGCACAAAATGACCTATAATGTTTCCTCTTGGCACATGCCCTTGCAAGTAGATTTTGACATTTCTCAAAGAATAAAAGTTGGAGAATACTTATTGAAATTTGTCATGAAACTTGTATGGACTTTATATCATAAACATTGAGCAAGTTATGGTCCTTGGAAGTTGACCTCCTAACTAGGGCACTGACAAAATGACCTATAATCTTTCACCATAAAAAATGACTTTCCAAGCAAAATTAGCTCTTGATGACAACATGAAATTTGTTTGAAATGTCATAAGAGTAACGTTTCTCTTGGAATCATTTTCATAATACAAAATTTATAGGAGATAGGGTCTAGGGAACCCTATTTTTGACCAGTTGACTTTCTCTGCTCAACCTCCTTGAACCAACTTGCAAACTTGAAGTTATCTTGATCTTTGGGACTCATTGAGGATAATATATGCTTGATATGATGCAAAATTAAGTACCCATTGGTATCTTTGACCAAATGATGAAAAAGCTTGCTGAGGAAGTCACACAAGATACCTAGATGAATTAGGGATTCCAAGGCAAACAAGCTTCAACTTCTTGATGAATTCTTGATCAAATTGACAAATGAAGAACATGGGGATCCATATATGAAGCTTATAACAAATGTGGACCATTTTCGGATTGATCTCTTTGCATTGACAGTCTTAAAGCTTGGTTGTGAACTTGATAGGGCATAGATGGATGTACACACTACCGACAAAAGAAACAAATACATATATGGACATATTTTTGGTATTTTGGTTATTAAACAAAAAGAAAATAAAGTATGATACAATAAAATGTTCTTGGTGATCTCTCCCAATGCAAACCCTAAGAATGATGGGTAAGGAGGATGCCAAGGTGTGATCCCAAAGCCAATGCAAATGATGAGATAGCATGAGGGATCTTAGCGTCAAAATTAGGGTCTTATAGCTTCCCCTATTTAAGGACATTCTAGCTGAGGATATGAAGATTAAAACCTTTGTATCAACTCAGCAGAATGAACTTAAACAACAACATCTAGAAACAAATTTTGTTCCCTAAGAGACTTCATGATACATACGTTATGAATTCAAAGAATAATCTTTATGGGGAATATGTTGCCACAAAGGAAAAGTATCTGGAGACACCGAAAGTCCACAGGAGCACAACTCATTCCATAAGGAAAACTCACTAGGAAGACAGAGACTCTAGGGATAAAAGTGATGCGTAGGTCAGGCTACGACCTGAAAACTGCTGGAGACAACGAGGGGATTTCCATGAAAATAAATAAATGGAAAGACTTGGTCGGGGAAAGAGGAAATCTGCATGTATTAGGATGGAACCAATACAACAAGAAACACTCACTGGAGAAATGCGTGAATCGGGACGAGGCTAAAATATTCACGCAAAAGGGGATTCGATTTCTCAAAGAAATACGAAACCAAACTCAATTGGGTAAGAAAAACTTCAACACAGGAGTAAAAGAGATATATTATCTATTACCGGTTACTGGGTAAGAAGATAATACACTCGGACAGAGGGACATCCGTTACCAGTTAGGGTAAACGTATCAAGGATGAATCATTGAGAAAAATGAGGCATATTCATTACCGGTTACTGGGTAAGAATGACCTACTGGGGAAAGGAAACCAAATAGGATTTACAACTACCTGTTACTAAGCAGAAGACCAAAGCGAAAGAGTATCCATCACTGGTTAAAGTGAACATATCAAGGATAAACTCAAAGAAAGAATATTTGTCATTGGTTAAGATGAACATATCAAGCATAAACTCAGAGGGGAGAATAGGATTTATATCTACCATTTATTCGGTAGAATACCGTAAATAGGAATTACAACTACCGGATACTGGGTAGAAGACCGAAGTAAGAGACAATTCGTCACCGGTTAAAGTGAACATATCAAGGATGAACTCTTCTGGGGAAAATAGGAATTACACCTACCTTTTTACTGGGTAGAATTCCAAACAGGAAGAATATCTGTCATCGGTTAAGATGAACATATCAAGGATAAACTTGTCGGGGAAACGAAAACAAATTTGCTGGAGGAAATCAGAGAAGTAAATTACCTTTTACCGGTTAGGGTAAATTAACATAAGTAAAGTACTCAACACCAAGAAAAATATTACCGGTTACTGGGTAATAAACTCTCGTGGACCAGAATATCTATCTAGGTAAGAACTAGAAAGAAACAATCAAACAAGACTCCACCCAATGAGGATGTAACTCAAGGGGAATGGTTCCATCCAGATAATAAACTAGGGAGGAAATTGAAATAACAATCATCCACGAGGAAATAACTCAGCGGGGAGAGGAGAAAAGATAAACTTTTCTACTTAAAGGGGCTGACACTCTACAATTGAAGGAGGACAGACACACAAAATCTGCATGGGGAGATAATATCACCAAGGTAGGGGATCAGAAGAAAAATAAATGCGATGAAAATATACACAATGAAATATATGATGTCGTGTTTATGCATGCATATACATGAGTATGTATATGATTATGCTGACGAACGAGAACTAAGGATACAAATAACAAAGATTTGAATCATCACAAATAGATGTTCGGCTAATCTCAACAAGATGGAACACTAACTAGAAAACCTGCTAGGGATGAAAATAAATCATCAAGGATATATAAAATTCTAACTGCAAGATGAATTCAACTCTGGTTGTGGAAGGATATGGAGAACATGTATCCAACTCAAAATGCTGAGGATAAAGAGGTGTCTGCTGAGGATCCTAATAAATCAACACTGCAGAGAATTTTAAGTCACCACCATGTTACATGGGAGACAACCTTGCAGGGGACATCAACAATGTTGCTCCAAACACTGTTGGGGGAAGAGCTTCAGTCAGAAGGTGGAAGTCCGTTGATCAAGAGATAAAACTCTGAGTGAGGAGAACCAGACGTTCTATTGGGGATACAAAGATCATTGGCTCTGGAACTATTGGTAACGGTAAACTTCCTTCTATTACTAATGTTCTTTTAGTTGATGGTCAGATGCATAACCTTTTGTCTACTAGTCAACTTAGCGACAATGGTTATGATATCACTTTTAATCAAAAGTCTTGTAAAGTTATCAGTCAGAAAGATGGTATAATCCTTTTTAACAAAAAGAGAAAGAACAACATATATAAAATAAGACTTTCTGATCTTGAAAATCAAAATTGAAAATGTATAATGTCTGTTAATGAGGAGCAATGGGTATGGCATAGACGTTCAGGTCATGTTAGCATAAGAAGGATTTCTTAGTTAAATAAGCTTAGATTAATCAGAGGTCTACCTAACCTGAAGTTCGCTTCAGATGCTCTTTGTGAAACATGTCAAAAAGGCAAGTTTTCTAAAACATCCTTCAAAGAGAAAATTGTTGTTTCTACCTCTAGACCGTTAGAACTTCTGCACATTGATTTGTTTGGACTAGTGAAAACTGCATCTATCAATGGAAATAAGTATGTATTGGTCATAGTTGATGACTATAGTTGTTGGACATGGGTAAAGTTCTTGAAACACAAGGATGAGTCACACTCTGTGTTTTCTACCTTCTACTCACTAGTGCAAACAAAAATGAACTGCAAAATAGTCAAAGTCAGAAGTGATCACGGTGGCGAGTTTGAAAAATAAACATTTTGAAAAAAATATTATTCAAATGGTATTTCCCATGATTTCTCATGTCCTATAACTCCACAACAAAATGGATTTATAGAAAGGAAAAATAGGACTTTGCAAGAAATGGCTCGCACCATGATCCAAGAAATTGATATGGCTAAGCATTTCTGGGTAGAAGCAGTTAACACAGCTTGCTATATTCATAACAGGATTTCTATCAGACCTATTAAGGGTAAGACTCCTTATGAATTTTGGAAGAATAGAAAGCCCAATATTTCTCACTTTCACCCTTTTGGATGTGAATGTTTTATGTTGAACACTAAAGAGAATCTTGACAAGTTTGATTCTAAAGCACATAAGTGTTTATTGTTAGGATATTTTGAACGCTCTAAAGGCTACAAAATCTTTAACACATAAACACGAATTATTGAGGAATTAATTCATGTTAGATTCAATGATAAGCATGACCCTGAAAAGTCAAAGCTAGTTGAGAAATTTGTAGATATGAAGATCAATCTTTCAGAATCCAAGGATACTGATTCTAGAGAAAAAGACTCAGAAGGAAAAGCTAAAGAATCTGAAGAAATGACTCAACCAGAAGTTGTCGTTGATCTGAATCTTCAGAAGAAGAGTAGATCAAGAACCTCTCATTCTGAAGAAATGATTCTGGGAGATAAAAATGCTATAGTCAGAACAAGATCTTCATTCAAACCTTCTAAAGAGACTCTTCTAGGTTTGGTATCTCTGATAGAACCCACATCTATTGATGAAGCTCTTCTGAATAATAAATATATTTTGGCTATGCAAGAAGAACTGAATGAATTCACCAGAAACGACGTCTAGGATCTTGTTCAGAAACCAAAGGGTTTCCATGTCATTAGAACCAGATGGGTGTTCAAAAACAAGCTAAATGAGAAAGACAATGTTGTCAGAAACAAGGCTCGGTCGATAGCACAAGGTTATGGTCAGCAAGAAGGTATATACTATATAGAAACCTTTGCTCCAATTGCCAGGCTAGAGTTTATTCGTCTTTTAATTTCATTTGCAGTCAATCATAACATCATCCTTTATCAAATGGATGTTAAGAGTGCATTCTTAAATGGATATATTTATGAAGAAGTATATGTGCATCAACCTCCTGGTTTTGAAATTTCTCAAAAGCATGACTTTGTTTTTAAACTGAAAAATCATTATATGGTCTGAAGCAAGCTCCCAGAGCTTGGTATGATAAACTAAGTAACTTCCTTTTGGAAAATAATTTTACTATATGGAAAGTGGACACAACCCTCTATTGAAAAACCTTTAAGAATGATATTTTGGTTGTGCAAATTTATGTTGATGATATTATTTTTGGTTCTGCTAATGTGTCATTGTGTAAGGATTTTGCTAAGTCAATGCAGGCAGAATTTAAAATGAGTCTGATGGGAGAACTCAAGTTCTTTATGGGAATCCAGATTGGTCAATGCCTAGAAGGAATTTACATTCATCAGAGCAAATATACAAAGGAACTTCTGAAGAAGTTTAACTTATCATAATGTAAGCAAGCAAAGACTCCAATGCACCCTAAATATATTCTGGAGAAATAAGAGGTAAGCAGTAAGGTAAATCATAAGTTATTCATAGATATGATAGGTTCTCTCTTGTATCTAACAGCTTTTAGACCTGATATCTTATTCAGTGTCTGCTTATGTGCTCGCTTCCAATCAGATCCTAGGGAAACTCACTTAAATGTCGTTAAGAGAATCTATAGGTATTTGAAAGGTACTACTAACCTTGGTTTGTTTTATAGAAAATCAAGTGAATACAAATTAGTAAGCTATTATGATGCTGACTATGTTGAAGACAAAATAGAAAGTAAAAGTACTTTTGGAAGTTGCCAATTTCTGGGAAATAACCTGATCTCATGGCCCATCAATAAACAATCAACAATTACGCTTTCAACAACCGAAGTTGAATATATTGCAGCTTCTGGATGCAGCACTCAGATACTCTAGATGAAGAGTCAACTAGAAGATCATCAAATATCTAAGAGTCACATTCATATTCTCTCTGATAATACTTTTTCTATTTGTTTATCAAAGAATCCTATCTTGCATTCTAGGGCTAAGCATATTGAAATTAAACATCACTTTTTACGTGACTATGTTCAGAAGGGTATTTTTCATCTAAAATTTGTTGATACAACCATCAATAGATTGATATCTTTATAAAACCCCTTGCTGAAGATAGATTCGTGTTCATTCTAAAAAACTTATTTATGGATTTATGTCCATAATAAAAAGATGTATTTTAGAATGTTTAAGTCTTCAAAACTCTAGATTAGATTCTGAGAATGTTTTTGTTGACTCTGAAACATGAGCTTTCTGAAGTAAGGAAGTTTTCATGAATCAAAAAGGTTTTAATCAGAAGAAATCTTATTGATTTGTCTTCTTGATTCTGAACAATCGTTGCATTAAATGGTTGTCATATCATTTGATTTCATGTGGTTTTAAATGGTGACAGTTGCCCCACTTCCTGAGCATGTGTGATAAAAGCATGATACATTGGGCTTCACAATTCTTGGAATTAGGTTAAACTCTTACGCTTCCTCCTATAACTGCTTATTTCCATCTTGTCATCATTGCAAAAAAATTATATAAGCCCATTTCCCTCACATTTTTCACACTACGCGCACTATACTCCCACACTTTCATCTTTCAAACCTAAAACACCCCTCTCTGCAACTGCTTTTTCATCTCCTTCATCTTCTTCAATGGCTGCTCAACAGCGGACTTAATAATAAATTCAACAACAACTTCAACAACTACAACTAGCTCATCCTAGATCTCCTCCTATATCTGTCTCTATTGAAAGCACTCTTTCATCCAAAGAACAAGTCGGTGGTAGTAATATTCCTTCAGATAACTATCTTAGCTTCACAAAGATCGATCCATCAGAAGTTTTAGCATATTACATTGAGATATGTCTTGAAGATAATATTGATCCTTTGGTAGATCCCTTAAATCTTCTGGATGACTACCCAGTTGTTCCTCCGCCTCCTTCTCCTTCCCAAAACCCTTAGCTATTTTCAATAAATTTCTTCACACGTGTGTGTGATTTTTATTTCTATATAAGTGTGCGTATTTGCCCTTTTATGTTTGTTAAAATACTTGTTGTATTTCTTTGTGGTTCTTTGTATTTCTGTTTATTTCTTCTAATGCTAGTTGTATCTTCTCTTCCTTTTTTGCTTATCAATGAAAATCTTTTTGTTTCTCTTTATTTATTTTATTATTTTGTCTATGTCTTTTTGATTGATGACAAAGGGGGAGAAACATATCTAAAGGGAAGATTCTAGTTATTTTGATATACCTAAATTTCTTAAGTAACAACCCAAACATTGAATAATTTTTCTACTAACAACTCTTTGAATAATAGTTTCTTAAAATATTTGTAATGTTATATCTCAAGAATCAGGATGGTTATAATCAAACATCAAAAGTTCTTATGAAGTTTCAAAGATCATAATACAAGTTACCAGTTTCTGATGAAATGGTCTTTCATCTGAGTCTGTACAACCTTCATGTTGATGATTGAGAATCAGATTCAAAGAACCAATATTCATGTTCTGAACATTGAGTAATTGGCATCAAAGTACTTCTAAAAGATCTTTCTAAAACTGTTGTATTGGCATTCATCTATAAGGAAGAGTTTCCTCTATAGTAATCAGACTTGAAAGTAAAGTTTCTTTAAAGAGATAACCAGCTCTAAAGCTTCTTCAAAAGAACTCAACAAAGCTCCTGAAATGAAGCTTATCACAATGTTGACGTTAACAAACCAATGCTCTGGACAATATCAATCAACTTTTGAATATAAACAAGATTATGACTGAATATTTACTCTGGTACTTCAAAAAGGTTAATCAGGAAAGTGTTCTTTCATTCTGATTTTATCTTTGTAGGATTATACATCTCAGGGGGAGCTTTGTGCTTTTGTAAGATGTATTCTTATATAGTTACCCTATACAAAACTGTTCATAAAAATACATCTTTTGTCATCATCAAAAAGGGGGAGATTGTTAGAATAAGATTTGGTTATGGATTTATACCTTGAGTTTTGATGATAACAATGTTGTATTTGTGTGAGAATAATTTTGGTACCCTAATGGTTTGTTATTGTGTAGCTTTAATAGCCAGTTCTGATTCTGAATATATGACATGCAACGTCATCAGTTTCTAAATAATGTGTTCCAAATCCGCTTTTGCGCCAACTGTTAGAAGTTCTGAAAGATGTTCAATATTGCTTCTGCAATAATCTTTGTGCTTCTAGGGTGATTCACTCTTGAGAAGCTCCTAAGGAGACACTATGTTTCTGCTGCAATGTTCTCTCAGTTCATGCTTCTGGACGTGACTCTGATCACCAAACTTCTGAAGAATGGCAAGCTTATGAAGTTGTGTTATGCAACTGAAGATTCTGAAGATCCTAAGCCAAACGATTGAAGTAATCAAGGTTCTGACTGAAGATTCTGAAGACTCTGAAGATACTGAAGATCTCAAGCCAGACTACTGACGCTGTCAAGGTTCTGACCAAAGATTCTGAAGTTTCTGAATCTAGATTTATGTTTCTTCATTTCATGCTTCATCAACTTTCATCAGAAGCCAATGAACTTGAAAATAAGATCAAATGGGAACGTGATCAAATAGGACATGGTACAAATTGAACATCCTTTCCATTACCTGACTTCATGGGCATGGATAGTACTATACATCACATATGTCACTAATTTTATGGGCGTATGACAATATGCAGTATCACTCCTCTCCCATCCAACAGTTGGCAGTCGCTCTATGAGTTTTTCCCTTTTTTCCCTCCAATGGTTTTTTTCTTATGCTTTATAAGTGAGACTTGGAGACTTGAAGAAAACGTCGGTGACACATTATTTTGACAAGTCTATTTCTTTGTGAAAAGCTATCATTTGTTTGTACACAGTTTTTCTTTAAGTGTTTGTTTATTCATTTGTGTAAAAATATACTTGTATAGAAGCATCTTGTAACACACAAAATATTATTCAAATTTTTTGTTAGATTCCTTAAGGAGGTTATCCTTGAGAAGACAAATAAGGTTTCTCTTTGTGAGTCCTTAAGGAGACTAGGGTATAGTTGGATCCTTAAGAAGACAAAGAAGGTTATTCTTTGTGATTATTGTAATCTATTGGTTATAATGGATTAAGTCCTTGTGTCTAAGGCAAAATCATCTTGGCGGATGGACTGGAGTAACTTTGGGTTTCAAGTGAACCAAGATAAAAATACTTGTGTTTTTATCTCTTTGTTATTAACTTGTTTATGGTGTTCTTGTTTTGGAAAAAAGATTTTGCTTATAAAACCCATTTCACCCCCCCCCCCCCCCTCTCCTTTCTTGTGTTTTTCACACCTTCACTAAGGTTGTTACCTTTAGATCTTTCAATTTTTCAAAACAAAAAGGTTATAGATGGACAACTCTTTTACAGTGTGTGCATTTATAAACTGGACGATTTTTGTGATCTACACCTTTACTAGATTTTGTATCCTTTTTAAGTCATAATCCATTCTTATTAAGGAAGATCTTTGAATTAATAGGGTTAAGTCAAGCTTATCATTCTCTTAGGTAGACTTTTCTAAGGTCTCACGTAAGTCAATTACTTTTTTTTCCAGGGAGACACATCTCTCACATGTTTCTTTTAAATTTATGATCTTAGTTATTTCTATCTTGAATGTTTTAATGACTCATTCAAGATATCTTACAGATTCCTTAAGACCTAAGTTTTGTTCCATGAGTTTATCATTTTATTTCTCTAACTGACTACTGTAGCGGTGTATTCGTTACCATTGTAGATATTGACTAAATCCAAGGTAAATCATACAAAGTCGAGTCGCCACCGCACTTCTATTTATCCAAAGGAATGGTTAGAAAGCGAACAAAAACCTAAAAGTTTTACAAACAAAACTAGTAAAAGAAACAGAGATCTGGGAAAGGGGTTGGTTATGCAATGGGAAGGTGTTAGGCACCCAAAACATCCTAGGTACTCCTAGGGAGCCCTTTTCACACTTGTTGCAGAGGTTATTGTTTTTGTGAAAAAATTTATTTTGTGCAAACATGATTGAAGAGATGAGAAAAGAATATACAAGTTTATTTACATTTTTGTGTTTGGATGGATAAACCCATTGCCTACGTACCCTCTTATAAAAAGATTAGGATCAAAACCTCGTAGTTCGGGTAAAAAATCTCAAAACAAATGAGTGGATTGAGTGGTCCAAAAGCCTTAAGGTCTTTTGTTATCAAAGGGAGAAAACTCAACCTGAAAAACCACAAGTCCACCATGTGAAGATAGCTTCAACATGCTAGTGAGGGGTTAACCCTATAATAAGCATGGAAGGCTCATTGTCCATCACTAAGGACAAAGGTGAGTATTACATCTACCACAAAAATAACTCAAACCTAATAGCTAAAGGTTATGGAAAATTTGATAAAGAAGTGATCATTGAAACCACAAAAGTCATTTGAATGGGTTATATTTACCAATTAGAAGTATATACAAAAATGGTCAAAGTTGACTTAAAGATTCAATTCAAAATGAGTGTTATGAAAAGAAAGTTTGAAAATCAAAAGCATAAGGATTAGGTTTCTAATGTTGAAAACAAAGTCAAATGTTTGCACAAAAAGGTTTTGGCTTGGGTTAGGATGGAGAAAATGAAGGAAACAAAAGGGGAGAGGTAAGAAATGAAACCACACTAGGAGTTCCTCTCTTGAGATCATATAGATGATCCAAGTGGTTCCCATCCTTTGGAATAAGCAAGCACAAAGCATAAGCAATCACACAAGTCTCATAAGAGATCCTCAATGTATCTTGTATCTTCCACATGGATGAACATGATAATGATCTTTCAATTAAGCTCAAATGGAAACTCCTAAGTCAAAAGCACACACATCAAAATTTCAGAAGAAAAAAAACATCACACACTATATACATACAAGAGGCTCAAACAAAAGGGTAGGTTTTAGTCAAGAGGGGTCATATCAACCTCGACAAACAAGCCAAATTGTACAAGGGTAATCTGTAGCTCTTAACCACTAACATTGAGAGTTAGGGTGAAGCTGATCAAAATGGAAATGAGGATGAGACCTCCTGCTCTTAACCCTGGCCGGGGTGAGCTCATGACAAAGAAAGCGTGGGGATCCAGAAAGTGGGATCCTATTCCACTTGACAGACACTGGACAAAGATCTTGGGTACATGTTCAGAAGCATCAGCACGTAGTGCGAGCATAATGAACGACTCACTGAATAACGGGGGATTGGCTACTAATCCCTTTTATCCGTCAATTGCCTCAACTCTTGGAGGTCTTATCAAGTATCACATGCCTCATCTTGGAGGTCTTTGGCACAATTGTAAACAAACACAAACAGAGCCTCTGAAGGAGGACTTGCCAGCAAAATGCCTGCCAAAAAGGTGACAGGACATCCAGACTACATGAAGTAAGAAGATAACTACCTAAGTAGTGTATCAACCACAATCCAAAGCTCAAGCAAGAGCAAAAAGCAAGCAACTAAGGTACCTGTACAAAGACTAAACAGTTAATATTTCAGTCAGAAAACCAACAGACAAACAGTGAAACCATTCACAGTTACACAACTCAATGAACAATGCTCAAGCACTCAAATGAACTTATGAGCTCAAGCACATCAATTAGAACCTACAAAACAAACATATGTTAGAACTCAAATCATTTGCATCTCACAAAGTGAGAACAAATCAACCATCAATGCTAAATGTCCAAACCCGAAACACAAAGCACAGTTAGTTTATGCACAAAACACTAGTACAAAGACTAAGTTCAAAACCAAGTCAAATGACCAAAACAGAACCCAATCTTTTACACAATGCACATTCAAACATGTCACAAAATGTCCTCAAAAGGACCAGCATCAAATCAATAAGCAAGTATCTCAAATGATCCATGTAAGGCAATGACCAAAACAAATGCACAAAATGAACTTCCAACTTAGAAAATTCACATCAAAACAGAAATGCATGCAATGGTTTTGATATTTTTTGTACAAGTTTCTCATGTCATGAACAATCAATATACAAAAGATCAAATCCAGAAAGGTTCAAATGATATATGAACAAAAATGCAACAATCCAATGTAAAAAATGTGACACAAATTGTCACATTTATCTTTATGTGTCAAAAACAATGATAGCATATGAGAAAAAATCCAAACCAGTGATAAATAATTCACATCATATATGAATATCATGCACACAAAAAATTGGATCAAATGGCTCAAAGATAAGGATTTCACAATGCATTGAATGCAACATATCAAATTAGTACCACCTGGATTAAAAAATTCACAAATAAAAAACCAGACATCAACAATTCATGAAATTAATGACATAAAAACTAGACATCAAAACAGAACTATGAAAAAAAATTGGGATCAGTTTGGATCATTTTTCTACTTTTTATGATTTTTATAAAATGAACAAAATAAATGGAAATATGCATGGAAACGGAGGGAAAAGAAACATTTGAAATTAAATCAGAAAAATAACACAACCGTTGGATCTTAGCACGCGCCAAATCCAACACTCCACATTTAAACCTCAAAGCGCTGCGGTTCATTAAACGCGTCAGCATGCACACATCATCAGTCAACATACGCGTGGCCAAAGTCAAAGGAAACAGAGCCAATCACTTGTACACGCAAGGCACACACGTGGATCCAGCAAGGCAAACCCTAAAAAATAACAGACGTCGGAGCTGTAGCTCCGGTCGTCTTCCCCGGCCAACTCCGGCGGACTCACGACCAAATGTTTTCCAGAAATGTACAAATCATACACCATTCGAAGCGTCTTGCAATGCACAATCCAAATATGCAATCGATTTCACCTAATTCCTCATGTATTTTCCAGATCGAAGTAAAACATTTATGAAATCAAAACTTTCAATCAACATATCATGCTCAATACTCAACCATTTTCAAATCTAATCATATCTACAAGCTCTACTAATCACGATCTACACATCTATATCAAAAAATCAGCAAAAAGAGATGATGAATTTTGAATCACCTTGAAGTGCAGTTCTCTGTTCACGCGTGCTCAAGCTCTCAAAAGCTCCAGATCTACTCCACTGAACTTGCCTTGAAGCTTTGTGCAAAGAGAATCAGCTGAAACCACTTGAATCTTCTTCAATTTTCAAATTCCATCAACATGAGATTTCACATGAACTGCTCGAATTCTGGCTCAATTGATCCAAACAGATGGTGATTCTTGATCAGTGAATGATGATGATCAAGAATATGCAATAATTTTTGGTGTTTGTGTGGAGAAAATCAAAATTCGAAGTGAGAGAAAATGGAGGGAGTTTTGAAATTTCAGATCTCAAATGCTTCTCTTCTGCAGTTATGATTAGGGTTTGGCTTTTATATCCCTTACTAATGATGATGTTAATCACACTTTGCATTGGCTTTTATATCCCTTACTTCTTTATTTTATCGCTTTGACTAGTGGTGTCTTTCTCTGATCATGTAATATCGGGTTAGGGATAACCACTTGAATTGATTATCATGTCGTTTTATGTTTGAAATCAAGACTATTTATGTTGTTGAGATTTCTAAGTTGTTTTGAGTTGAATGTTATAAACTTCTTTTTCTTATGTTATAAAGTTGACGTTTATGAGATTAAATGTCGCGAGTTACAATATTTTTGTTAATTGTTTTATTAATGATTCCATTGCGATAACACCTTAAACATTTAGGTGAGTATGCGATTATAGGTTTTAAAAGTCTTATTATATGAGTACGGAATGCAAATCAGATGAGTTGAATATCGTGTAAACATCCTAAGTACATATCAGATGAGTTAGATGTCGTGTAAACATCCTAAGTGCAATTATGTATATTAAAATATTTTTTTGTATGTTTATTTAAATTAAGTGTTACATGATCGGTAGGTGTGTGTGTGTGTGTGTGTGTGTGTGTGTGTTTCAAGAGGTGTAACATCCTATATGGAAATATTGTGAAAAATCTCTAATTTAATTATAATTATGTGTTAGGGAAATAAGGTGTTACAACATACACCAATCTATTTATTGCCTTCAAATTAACCGATTACTAGGTTAAAATGGAAAGGAAATATATTTAGCCATTACACATCATTAAGATATTATCCTAATTGCTCAGTGAGCATTTTTTAATTGACCTAATTGATTGGTTCAAGGTGCCAATCGATTGGAAAAGACAAAAATTTGCCTACTCCTAACTCATTTGACACGACTTCAGGGTATTTTTGAAAAACAGGTTTATGTATGTGTATGATTTAGCCATGCACTTTTATGAGCATTCCCTTATACTTTACAATATATTCACTCATACTAATCGAGGTATGGATTTCTTGTACTTCAAGACTTACCAGATGCTTCACCCTTATAGACACTTGCTTGAGTTTACTTTGATATGAAGCTTGAGTTATATTCCATTTGGTTGTCATCGTCAGATAGTCAAGTCTATCAAACCATAATATCATGGTTTGCATATTTAACCGCTTAACTACTTTATGCTTGACTTTAGTTGTTATCATTATCCAAGGCATGATCATATTTAATAGTTGTCATCATCAAAAGCATATTTTATGACTTGTAAAATAAGATTCCACACACCTTATGCAACCTAGACAAGGACGAGAAAAGAAAACTTGTTGAGGAAAGAAATTTCAATGTATGATTGGCTCTCTCCTTTATCTTGCTGCATCTCATCCTCATATCATGTTTGTTGCATGTTTATATGTTTGTTTTCAAGTAAACCCCAAAGAATCACATCTCAGTACGGTCAAATGCATCTTAAGGAAGTTTAGAAACTTTGAATTACAGGTCATTTTCCATTTTTAGTAACTTTTGCCATGACCTTTGAATCTTTAAGATGGAAGTTTAGAATGAATAATAGACCTCATTTGAACATGATTGAGGTGTCTCAACTCATTTCCCCATCTCATAGTCCTCAGTTGACTGCACAGTTGACATTTGGTCCTCAGATGACCTTGAAATGTATTGATGAACTTGAGCCTTTACCACTTGATGGAATAGCTCCAAAATGAAACCCTAGCTCATGTATGCTCTTTATATTAATCATGTGGTCCTCATCCCAAGAAAATACCTCATCTCTTACACAAAGGATCTCCTTGAAGCTCTTGACCTGGTGCTTGCTTGAGTTACAAACAAAAATGTTAATGACATATTTTTGTGCTTTTGGTTAGTAAACAAAAATGAGAAAAGCAATGATATACAATTCAAGCATGCTTGGTGATCTCAAACCACTCACAGGAGATCCTTACCCAAAGGGAAAGGGAGCCAAGATGCTCAATGATCCTTGAGGCTATACAATGCAATGCTATGATGCCATGAGGGATCTTAGGGACAAAATTGGGGTCTTACAGATGCCCCTATTTAAGTTCATTCTAGCCGGAGAAGTGAAGGTTAAAATCTTCGTCTCGACGAGGTAGAATGGGCTTAAATAATAACAAAGAGACAAATTTTGGTCCCTAAGAGAACTCATAATGCAAATGTATGTATGCAAAACAAACAAACTCTGTGGGGATATGTGTCCACAAAGAAGAAAAGACCAGAAGAAATTGATTATCCATAGGAGTAATACACTCACTGGGGAACAAGACTCTGGGACTCTTATGGGGATAAGAAAAGAAAAGCGTGAGCAGGTCACGACTCAGAACTTGGGGAGTAAAGGACTGAAACCGCGTGAGCATGTCACGACTCAAAGTTGGGGAACAGAGTTTCCAAAGGGAATAAATCCATTGGAAGGACTCGAGCTGACTCAAAGATGCATGTATTGGGGAATATGCCAACACAGCAAAACTATCCGCAATGGATACTTCAGATAAAAATCCGGACTCAGGCTGGGGAAAGATTTGAACAAAATATCCCTGTCGAGGAAAATGCATGTATTGGGGAATATGCCAACACAGCGAAACTATCCGCAATGGATACTTCGGATAAAAATCCGGACAAAACAATCCACTAAGGGACTTCGTTGGGGACGTCTAAAAAAGACTCTCCTAGGGGAGCAGCGGGATGAGGTGTTACCGGTTACTGGGTAACAAGCTCAATGAGACATGTGATCTAATCACCGGTATAAGGGTGAAAGAACAACAAGCTCGGGAAGAATGAATATCTAAGACCGGTATAAGGGTGAGAGATATCAATCAACCAAATCATCCGAGGAAGACCTAAAAAAGGTATATTCAAATCAGGAAAATCTGACTCCACAGGGGACCAAGGTCATAATAGGGAGCAGAAGGAAGGAACACCAGGGATACCGGTTACTGGGTATATAAAAGGTGACCAACCAAAGCGTGAATCGGGGAATATTCCCAAAACACTCATCATCCAAAAAGAGGGCAAAAAGCAAACTCGATTATAGGATGGACATTCGATTCCGCAAAGGGATACGAATCTTACTCGAATGGGGAAGGACAGAAGGCTTCGACCAAAGAGTGTATGAGATATATTATCTATTACCGTCAGAACATAGATAATATACTCTCATGGAAGATTATCCACAACCGATTACTGGGTTAATAAAGGATAAATCAACCGAGGCGTGAATTGGGGAATATTCCCCAAACACTCATCATCCAAAAGAGGGCTAAAAGCGAACTCGATTATAGGATGGACATTCAATTCCACAAAGGGAATACGAATCTTACTCGAATGGGGAAGGACAGAAGGCTTCGACCAAAGAGTGCATGAGATATATTATCTATTACCGTCAAAACGTAGATAATATACTCGCATGGAAGATTATCCATAAATGGCTACTGGGTTAATAAAGGATAAATCAACCGAAAATAGAAAAGGCATCGGGATACCAAAACTAGGTATATAATGATGACCAATTCAGGAGAGAAACAATCGTTACCAACAACAACAGGGTAGACGAAAGATGACTCGTCGGGGATAAATTGCGAGCACAAGGCAATTACCCAGGAAAAAAGAGGGAATATCAACATCGAATACTGGATGAAGATAACCACCAAGGAGGGGATTACACCTACCGGATACTGGGTAGAAAACCACAGAAGAGTAACCATCATCAACTAGGATGAACAACAATGGTTAACTCTGTGAGGGGAGGAACATAGGGTTTACAACTACCGGTATAAGGGTAGAAAACCAAAAACTACGCTAGGGGAAGAAAGTAGGATTTACAACTACCAGTATAAGGGTAGAAAACCACAAACTCCGCTGAGGATAAGGTGAATAATTACTGGTTACTGAACAATTATTCATTTACCACAGGGAAACACCAGAGACAGTCACAAGAGGCCAATTTAGGATCAAACCAAAAAGGCAAACTGAATCGAGACTCATCCTAATGAGGATATAACTCAATAGGGGAACCCATCCCAATATATGTGTTGGAAGGAAGCAAAAACAACCGTCGTCCACGAGGATATAACTCAGTGGGGAATGCGGAAGGAAAGATGAACACTTTCTGCTTATGGGGCTGACTCTATATTGAGAGATCAAACACACACATCTGCTTGGGAAATATATATATATCACCAAATAGCAGGATACAACAAACAACGATATATGGAAAAGAATGCAACATGAATATCTGAATGTTATAATCATGCATGTATATGCGTGATTTATGTATGATGAATGCTGACAAACAGACATATCTAACACAAACAGGTCCAGGAATCAACCACCCGGTACTACATCTCAAGAGAGAAAGTCAGGATCATCGGAGAATATCCAATCTGTCGGGGATCAGAGACAACAAAATCTCTGCAGGGATCAATCATCAGTCTCAACTGGGAAAAAAGTGTTCAGCGCATAGGCAGAAACTGCCACAAAAGCAACTCTACTGGGAAATCCATCTGAGGGAGATAAGAGGAATATGGTGATCCAACACCAAGTACCAAACTCACCAAGGAAATCACACCTGCTGAGGAGAAAAAAACGCTCTTCCGTTGAAGGGGAGAGTGGTGAACATCTCAACAAGCATACCACTCGGGGATGAACCATCACAGATAAAATCCACCACACCAACAACTCCGCTGGGAGTTAGAGATACCAGGAAACAACAATATCTCTGCAGGGGATAACATCATCATAGATAAGATCCAACACACCAACAACTCCGCTGGGGATCTATTTGAGGAAAATAACATCACCATAGATAAGATCCAACACACCAACAACTCCGCTGGGGATCTATCTGAGGAAATGAAGGAATTTTGGGGATCAACCACCAAATACCAAGCTCACCAAGGAGGACACTTCTGCTGAGGAGGGAAGACCACTGCTCTGCTGAAGGGAGGGGAGGTGAACAACCTCAACAAGCACTCTGCTTGGTGGGATAAACCACAACAACATTCTGGGAGAAGAGGATACAGTCATGCCAGGGATATGAACAAATGTCTTACCCTGTTGGAAATCATGCCAAAAATCAAATCCAGAAAGGTTCAAATCCAGAAAGGTTCAAATGATATATGAACAAAAATGCAACAATCCAATGTCAAAAATGTGACACAAATTGTCATATTTATCTTTATGTGTCAAAAACAATGATAGCATATGAGAAAAAATCCAAACCAGTGATCAAAAATTCACATCATATATGAATATCATGCACACAAAAAATTTGATCAAATGGCTCAAAGATAAGGATTTCACAATGCATTGAATGCAACATATCAAATTAGTACCACCTGGATTCAAAAATTCACAAATAAAAAACCAGAGATCAACAATTCATGAAATTAATAACATAAAAACTAGACATCAAAACAGAACTATGAAAAAAATTGGGATCAGTTTGGATCATTTTTCTACTTTTTATGATTTTTCTAAAATGAACAAAATAAATGGAAATATGCATGGAAATGGAGGGAAAAGAAACATTTGAAATTAAATCAGAAAATAACACAACCGTTGGATCTTAGCGCGCGCCAAATCCAACGCTCCACATTTAAACCTCAAAGCGCTGTGTTTCATTAAACGCGTCAGCATGCACACATCATCAGTCAACATACGCGTGGCCAAAGTCAAAGGAAACAAAGCCAATCACTTGTACACGCAAGGCACACACGTGGATCCAGCAAGGCAAACCCTAAAAAATAACAGACGCCGGAGCTGTAGCTCCGGTCGTCTTCCCCGGCCAACTCCGGCGAACTCACGACCAAATTTTTTCCAGAAATGCACAAATCATACACCATTCGAAGCGTCTTGCAATGCACAATCCAAATATGCAATCAATTTCACCTAATTCCTCATGTATTTTCCAGATCGAAGCAAAACATTTATGAAATCAAAACTTTCATTCAACATATCATGCTCAATACTCAACCATTTTCAAATCTAATCATATCTACAAGCTCTACTAATCACGATCTACACATCTATATCAAAAAATCAGCAAAAAGAGATGATGAATTTTGAATCACCTTGAAGTGCAGTTCTCTGTTCACGCGTGCTCAAGCTCTCAAAAGCTCCAGATCTACTCCATTGAACTTGCCTTGAAGCTTTGTGCAAAGAGAATCAGCTGAAACCACTTGAATCTTCTTCAATTTTCAAATTCCATCAACATGAGATTTCACATGAACTGCTCGAATTCTGGCTCAATTGATCCAAACAGATGGTGATTCTTGATCAGTGAATGATGATGATCAAGAATATGCAATAATTTTTGGTGTTTGTGTGGAGAAAATCAAAATTCAAAGTGAGAGAAAATGGAGGGAGTTTTGAAATTTCAGATCTCAAATGCTTCTCTTCTGCAGTTATGATTAGGGTTTGGCTTTTATATCCCTTGCTAATGATGTTGCTAATCACACTTTGCATTGGTTAATCAAGATTAAGGAGATATGAAGTGATTTGCAAAAATGCAAATGAAGCTACCAAGGCCATGATGCACGTGCAAATCCTCATGCAAGGCTTCTAATCCACTCAAAATCATTCAATGGTCATGCTGGAATTGTTATTTTGCTTGTATCATAAGCCACAAATGAATTGTTGAATATTTTCTTCAATTTGAACACATGAGAAATAATGAGAACACAAGCCATGATTCCTTTGCATAATTGAGCCAAATGAGGTCATTTTGAGATGTCTTGCACATAAGGAGCATTTTGCAAAAAGAATGGACCAAATTGGAGCATTGTATCAAAAGTTAGGCCATTTTGAATTTCCATGCACACCTTGTGATCAAATGACCATAACTTCTTAACCATTCATCATATGGACATGAATGAGGACTTTTTGGAAAGGGGAGACAAAGATCTACAACTTTCATGTTCACCAAAAATCCATTTGAAACTTCTTTGATGTTGACAAGTCAACTTGAATGTGGACCAAAAACTTGCCAAATTTGGAAACTTTGAATTACAGGTCATTTTCCATTTTTAGTAACTTTTGCCATGACCTTTGAATCTTCAAGATGGAAGTTTAGAATGAAGAATAGACCTCATTTGAACATGATTGAGGTGTCTCAACTAATTTCCCCATCTCATAGTCCTCAGTTGACTGCACAGTTGACTTTTGGTCCTCAAATGACCTTGAAATGTATTGATGAACTTGAGCCTTTACCACTTGATGGAATAGCTCCAAAATGAAACCCTAGCTCATGTAAGCTCTTTATATTAATCATGTGGTCCTCATCCCAATAAAATACCTCATCTCTTACACAAAGGATCTCTTTGAAGCTCTTGACCTGGTGCTTGCTTGAGCTCCAAACAAAAATGTTAATGACATATTTTTGTGCTTTTGGTTAGTAAACAAAAATGAGAAAAGCAATGATATACAATTCAAGCATGCTTGGTGATCTCAAACCACTCACAAGAGATCCCTACCCAAAGGGAAAGGGAGCCAAGATGCTCAATGATCCTTGAGGCTATGCAATGCAATGCTATGATGCCATGAGGGATCTTAGGGACAAAATTGGGGTCTTACAACTACTCATTCTAAACAATTATTTGTAAGATGGTTTAATTATCGAAATAACATCTAGCCCTTAAGAAAACTTCATCTTATTAATTAGAAGAAGGTTCTTTTATATTTCTCCCCGAGGTTGATGTCTATCATCCTCTTATTTGTTTCAATATTGAAGATACTTCTTCTTCGTGGTTTCTTGAACATGAGGTTCCTTCATGTGATGTTTAATCTTCTGAAGATCATTCAACTATTGAATATGTTCTTTCAAATGATTCTACCAGAGTTGTATGATAGGAATATGATGAGGTTGATTATTCTTTGGTTTTTACTTCTTCATGTTTGACTAATTGAACTAGTTCATTCAATTTCTCTATGATCTCCTTCTTTCTTAGTTTTTCCTGAAATTCTAGAAGGCTCTTGTATTTTGATTTAAGGATTGGATTAAAGTTTCGATTCTCAACTCTTAGACATTAGTTAGTGACGAACGTTCCAGTATAATTTCTAACATTTCTAAACTTTGAAAGAACATCTAAAGGTGGTATCTTCATCTTTTTTGCCTCATGTGTTCATCTCTTTTTGTTTGATGCTTGGAGAAACTACATATATCATCTCAAGAGTATCTCATGTTTCCTTAACGGTTTTGCATTAATGAGCATAGAAAAAATTACTATCATCTAGGAACATTGCTATAAATCTATTTTCCTCTTTGGTCCAAAGAGAATTGGGTTTATCTACTACTTTTCCATTTACTTGGTAACTAGGAAAAATGGACCACTGATTATATTTTCCCATAAATCATGTTTAATCCTTTGGATAAAAATTCTAAACCTAGATTTCCATATATCAAATCCACTATTATTAAAAAGTGGTGGTGTGTTTATAAAGGAACTCTTGTTGGAAGTCATCATCCTCTTGAGATAATTAGTCCTTAAATAGGAGTTAGGCTCCGATGCCATTTGTTGGACATGTGACTTTGCACACAAGAGGGGAGTGAATTATGTTTTTCAGAAAAACATGATTTTGAAAAACTTTTAGAATTTAAATCAAAGTTAGAAAAAAAATTAGTTATGCAACGGAAAAATAAAAATGCAAAAAATAAATTGCAGAAATGTAAAGAGTTACGGGAATGTAGGAACACCAAGAGTTATACAGGTCCAGTAAAAGATGACTTAGTCATGTCCCCTATAATTGATCTTGAGAGTATCAAATAAATTTAAGAGCTTTTAGTAGGTTAAACTCGTGAACCCCCTTATATAAGGAAAATGAAGTTTATGGCTAACTTCCAATCAAACAGCAAACACGGAAGAGAAGCAGCGAGTCTACCTTCCAAACGGTGAACCGAAATGGTTAGTCTCTTTTTCACAAGAATCTTGAAATGGTTACTCTCCAAGCTTCAAAGAAACTTTGGGAGCTTTTAACACCTGGATGAGCTCTCGGACCTAAATTTTGGTTTTATACCGGGCTAACCAATAACCTATGAGATTTTACCACCAGGTTAATCTTAAACTGAATCAAGCTTTTAACATCGGGATGATCTTTAACCTAAACCTAGTTTTATCGCGAGCTAACCAATAACCTATGAGATTTTACCACGGTCTAACCTTTAGTCTAAACAAGAGACTTAATCACACAAATCCCAAACCTAAGCTTTTACATATTTAGCTTTGAACCCAAACAAACAATTCCTAAGTGTATAAAATGTTCAACCAATGTATAAACAAAACTTCCTTGATGAACTTACAAAACTGCCCATCCAGAATTACAGTTTTCTCACTCGTAAAATGCCTTTCTCAAAAAATCACTTCTGCTAAATTCTTAGTGAGAGAAAGTAAACAAATGAAATTTTAGAGAGAGTGTGAGAAATAAGAAATGAAATCACGTTTCTGGGTGATTTTGAAAGTGGAAAAGGACCTCTATTTATAGGCTAAGGGTTATCACAAAAAAGGAAAAAGTTTTATGATCTTTTATGACTTGTCGATCGATTGACAACATATGTAACATCCTATTTTTAGTAAATTATTTTAATTTAATTATAATTTTGTGTATGTGTGGGTAATTAAATCTATATGGGTGAGAGTGAGGGTGTATGGCCTTATGGTAGGGTGTGGAGAGTAATTAGAGGAAGAGAGAATAATTAGAATTATTTTATTAATCAAAATAATGATTTAGTTATATTATTGAAATAAAATAAATAGAAAATAAAGAAAATAAAAGTTGTAGAAAGATGAGGATTAGAGAGAAAATTAAGAACAAAGTAGAAAAATCCTAATTAAGAGATTGGATTTTTAGTGTAAAAAAAGAATTAAAAATGGGAGTTGAGTTGTACATAAAATTTTGGGAGAAAAGAGGAAACGAAGGATAAGGCAAGAGAAAGAGTAAGAGAAGGTATAGAAAGATCACTCATTAATAGAGTTCGGAAGAATTTTGCAAGAGAAATCTAAGATAACAGGGAGAATAACTTTTAATAAAAAGCTTATTCGCGAGGGATAGGGTAGAGAAGTCATTAACCTCCAATAGGGATGATGATTTTGATGAATCCAGTGTTTTATAAGAGTTATATTTTTATTTGTTTTGAGTAACTTGACATGTTTAGAGTTATCAGAGTTGCTTTCAAGTTGTTTAGAGTTAAACTTAATGAACAGTAGAATTAATATTAAAGAAATTTGACCCTTTAGAGTTGTTTTATTATTACTTGAGTCAGACCATCAACCAATTAAGTTCATAAGAGTTATCTTTATATGCAATAGTTGTCAGTAGAGCATTTTTGAACACTTTAGAGTTGTTTTAGAATTGTGGGGATTGTTGTAAAGCTGTTTAGAGTTCATTGAGAACTTTGTTAAGTTATAATTATAAATTGTTATGATTTTTTACAAGTTAAGAGTATAGAATAAATTAATAAAAATATTATGTTGATATATTGTGAACTCATTAAAATGTAATTTTGACTCATTTGAGTTTTCGGGACTGCTGGTTACCATTGGGTAGTGTTAGGGTTGTTTGGTATGACTTAAATGATTAAAAATAATTCTTAATTGATTTTATTAATTTTTGAGAGATGGTTATGTATAGATAAACTGATGATGGTGTATCAGATTACTATGCTTTCTCTCGAATACTTATTGATTTTATAAGTATGTTATTGTGTATCGTTGAGTTAAATTTGAGTTACATATATGTGGATTGATAACTTTATTGATTAATTACTATACGTGATGAAGTTGTGTTGCTATACTTAGTATTATGTGAGTTATTGTGGTAATCCATAAGAGAGGATTACGTGAGTTTGTCAATGCATGTATGTTAGGATCAGAAGAGGGGTCTTAACACATTGAATTTTGTTAACATGTTCATACATTCAAGTTGAGTTGTGTCAAGAGGCATGTTCGTTAGTTCATAAAGGAGGACTAGTGGCTTGTCCCAAGCTTGGAGAGGGGGCTTGGAGCTTAGAAGAGGGGGGCTCAGAGGTTCAGAATAGAGGATCTAGTTCCAAAGAGAACCAAATGTTGAGTTGGTACCACATGCATATGCATAGAGTTGCATACTCGAGTTACATTGCATAACGAGTTATATGTATATTTGTTGAGTTATATTTTTTAAGTTGTGATTGATTGGTGGATTGGGCGTCAAAATGTAATTGATATATTGTGATTGAGATTGTGTAGAATATGATATGTGTTAATATCCTACCTTGCAGTATATGTCTGTTATTATTAATTATGATCTCTCATCCCTTATGTTTGAATGTTGTCTTTACATGGGCATCGTCCAGATACTCAGGAGTATCATTGTTGAAGTAAGTAGAAGATAGCTCTTGGAGTTACTTCTTTATTTTATCGCTTTGACTAGTGGTGTCTTTCTCTGATCATGTAATATCGGGTTAGGGATAACCACTTGAATTGATTATCATGTCGTTTTATGTTTGAAATCAAGACTATTTATGTTGTTGAGATTTCTAAGTTGTTTTGAGTTGAATGTTATAAACTTATTTTTCTTATGTTATGAAGTTGACGTTTATGAGATTAAATGTCGCGAGTTACAATATTTTTGTTAATTGTTTTATTAATGATTCCGTTGCGATGACACCTTAAACATTTAGGTGAGTATGCGATTATAGGTTTTAAAAGTCTTATTATATGAGTACGGAATGCAAATCAGATGAGTTGAATATCGTGTAAACATCCTAAGTACATATCAGATGAGTTAGATGTCGTGTAAACATCCTAAGTGCAATTATGTATATTAAAATATTTTTTTGTATGTTTATTTAAATTAAGTGTTACATGATCGGTAGGTGTGTGTGTGTGTGTGTGTGTTTCAAGAGGTGTAACATCCTATATGGAAATATTGTGAAAAATCTCTAATTTAATTATAATTATGTGTTAGGGAAATAAGGTGTTACAACATACACCAATCTATTTATTGCCTTCAAATTAACCGATTACTAGGTTAAAATGGAAAGGAAATATATTTAGCCATTACACATCATTAAGATATTATCCTAATTGCTCAGTGAGCATTTTTTAATTGACCTAATTGATTGGTTCAAGGTGCCAATCGATTGGAAAAGACAAAAATTTGCCTACTCCTAACTCATTTGACACGACTTCAGGGTATTTTTGAAAAACATGTTTATGTATGTGTATGATTTAGCCATGCACTTTTATGAGCATTCCCTTATACTTTACAATATATTCACTCATACTAATCGAGGTATGGATTTCTTGTACTTCAAGACTTACCAGATGCTTCACCCTTATAGACACTTGCTTGAGTTTACTTTGATATGAAGCTTGAGTTATATTCCATTTGGTTGTCATCGTCAGATAGTCAAGTCTATCAAACCTTAATATCATGGTTTGCATATTTAACCGCTTAACTACTTTATGCTTGACTTTAGTTGTTATCATTATCCAAGGCATGATCATATTTAATAGTTGTCATCATCAAAAGCATATTTTATGACTTGTAAAATAAGATTCCACACACCTTATGCAACCTAGACAAGGACGAGAAAAGAAAACTTGTTGAGGAAAGAAATTTCAATGTATGATTGGCTCTCTCCTTTATCTTGCTGCATCTCATCCTCATATCATGTTTGTTGCATGTTTATATGTTTGTTTTCAAGTAAACCCCAAAGAATCACATCTCAGTACGGTCAAATGCATCTTAAGGTATCTCACTAGCACACCACAAATGGGTTTGTGATACCCTAAGGGAGTGGATTGTAACTTAATTGGGTACACTGAATCTGATTTTGCTAGGTGCAAATTGGATAGGAAAAGTATCAACAGTACATGTCACTAACTTGGTAACTCGCTTGTCTCCTAACATATGAAGAAACAGTGTTGCGTTATCCACAACTAAGGATGAATACATTGTTGATGGTAGTTGTTGTGCATAGATTATCATGATGAAACTAAAATCCAATGATTATGATGTTAATCTTGGATTTATCCCGACAAAATGCAACAATACTAGCACCATAAAGCTCATTAAAAATCGGGTACCTCACTTTCGGTAAAAATGCATTGAGGTTAGGTACCACTTTATTAGAAATCATGTCGAAAAAGGGGAATTGTAATTAAATTTGTGTCTTCATCTAATCAACTGGCAGATATTTTTACTAAACCTCTTTCTAAGAAAAGCTTCTTTTTCATAAGATATGAATTAAGAACCTTAAATCAATCATGCATGAATTAATACGATAATTATCTATTCTCATTCTTATTCCTCCCATTCTCAAAATGAATATATATGATTTATGTGCTATATTTTTTCCCGCCTTTTTTATTATGCCAAAGGGGAGGAAGTATACTCTCAGAGGGGTAATGTATACTCTCTACTCATGTGAGTGAGAGTTTAAACACTCCAAACTTTATCTCTTTGCTTTCTTTTTTAGAACCTCCCTGAGATATGCGTTATCATCATTACAAAAGGGGAGAATTAGGACCCATGTGCTTTCATGTATGGAGAAAATACAATTGTTGTTAAACTAGTAATCATGTTGTTGTTGACTATCTTGGTGCTTCGGTGATGACAACACTGATACTTGTTGAAGTTGGTTGTGATATCTTTCTAAATCTCTAATAATGGTGATTAAATTTAACATATCTTAAGCCTCGTCAAGTAAAATATTCAAGGTTCTAGCGACATGCTTATATGATTGGCGTATCTGGCAAAGGAACTTGAAGCTTTAGAGTTGTAAAGAGAGGAAGTGTGAAATCTCATCTGGTTGTGTCTATTTGAGTGACCAGAGTCTTGTAAAAGTCTCTTAATGATTGACAACAACTAGAAATCTCGTTTGGCCTATCTAATTGATTAAGGATTTTTCTAATCAATTGGAAACATTTTTGCAAAGGATAATCGATTAACCCTAATGCTATAATCGGTAATTTTTCACTATGTAACTCATAATCAATTGGAGAAGTCTCTTAATGATTGACAACAACTAGAAATAAAAAACTTCCATTTATGGCTTCAATAATTGAGTATTCTCTTGTAATAATTGATTAGGCTAATTAATTATCTTATTAAAGCGGCTCATGGATGATTTCCTATTTTAGCCATGATTTATCCTATATAAAGGAGGATTCTTCTCATTTGAAATCACACTAGAATTTGGATTTCTTATATGCTATTCTATTTTATTACTTTCCTCCTCTCTCTTTTATATTTTTCTTTCACAAAAAGTTGTCTTAGTGCATTGTGAGTGAAAATTATTTGTGAGGAAAGTTTTGTACTAGTGTCATGCCCTTGGTTGGTTATTTCAAGAGTGAAATTTTCTTGAAGATTCTTGTTTGGTTCTAGAGATAAACAAATGAAAATCTCTTTTTGGTTCTAGAACTGATCCCAATAAAATTTATGTTTGGTTATTGAGATTAGCCAGTAAAATCTCTACTCGGTTCGTGAGCTCAGCCCGTGAAAAACTCATCTTGGGGGATAAGCCATTGTAATATTTCTTGATTCGCTGGTAACAAAGGTCTGTGGGCATAAAGTGAAAGGCTCAAATCATTATTAAAACTCCCAAGAAGATCTCTTAGGGACAGGACTAGACCAAGATTCGGCCAAACCTCTATAAATCTCGGTGTCATCTCTCTAACCCTATATCTTTATATTATGTCTTTTTTTATAGTTTATGTACTTTCGCTGATTTTTTCTATGATATCTCAATACTAACAGAAATTTTTATTTTAAGTAAATAATTTTATGAACTTGGAGAACTATTTGTTTGCAACTCATCTTGTATCTCTTGTGTAAAGACTCTTGATTGATAGTGGATCAGAGAATTGTTCTCTCCTCTAAAGTAGATAACTCTATATTGAAATGGGGAAAAAATATATGTTATTTATCTTTATCTTATTCTTTCTATTGCAATTTTTTTGCACTAAGTATGAGATAATTTTTTCTTGAGACAATTTAGTGTAATTGTCATTGATTTTTTCTCACACATCAAGTTCTTAGTTTGTTTGATTTTCATTTCTTTCACAACAAGTGGCAACCAACGCGGGGCAAAAATGTTAAGTTTACAGGTTAATATCATGAGTTCTAAATTGGATATCAATAAAATTTTCATAGAAAACAATTTTGGATTATGGAAAGTGAAGATGTAAGCAATCTTAATTCAACAAAAGTGTTCAAAAGTATTGAAATATGAGGCATTAATGTTGGGCATCCTAATAAAAGCAGATAAAACTGAAATGGAGGATAAGGCCAGAAGTTTCATTATCTTATGCCTCGAAGGTAAATGTTTAAGGGAAGTTGCAAGGGTGAAGATTCTGGTTGAGATGCGGGTAAAACTTGAATCATTGTTTATGACCAATTCCTTATCTCATAGTTTGTTTTGAAACAAAAACTTTATTGATTTTGAATGAAGGATAACAAATCCATTGTGGATCAATTGATAAAAATTCAAAAAATCATTTATGACTTGTAAAAAATTGATATGGAACTTGATGATGAGGACAAAACTCTAATCCTGTTGAGTTCATTACATAAATCCTTTGAACCTTTAAATAATGCCTTGATTTATGGTAAATATGGAACCATCAAATTGGAGGAGGTCCAGTCGGTTATAATAAATTGGGAGTTAACCAAGATGAAAGATTTGAAAGTTGACGATAGTGGTGAAGGCTTGAATGTTTCAAGGGTTTTGATAAGTTAAAGTTAAAATGTTTCACTTTTCATAAAATCAGTCATTTCAAGAAGGATTATTTCAATAGGGGGAGAAAGAAAACAACATACAAAAGGTAGCAAAACATGGAGTCTTTTATAATTTTTCACTATGATTGATAATTTATAGAGAAGATCATAGGTTCAAAGTTTGAAAAAATATAAGTTACACCTTTGAAAAGTTTAAGGAATGACATGTTCTTATAGAAAATCAGTTGGGAACCAAACTAAAAATTTTAGGAACTAACAATGATTTGAAGTTTGTTTCAGAGCAATTTAATGATTTTTGGGGGAAAAAGGTATTAAAAGGATCAAAATAGTTGTTAGCACGACTCAACATAATGGACTAGTTGAACGCATGAACATGGCCCTTTTGGAGAGGGTGGGGTGCATATTTTTCGAAGTTTAGTTAATTAAGAGTTTATGAGGTGCATGTTTCCCGCCTTTTTTATTATGCCAAATGGGGGGAAGTATACTCTCAGGTGGAGTAAATTATACTCTCTAATCATGTGAGGGGGAGTCTAAGCACTCCAATTTATATCTACCTATTTCTTTTACCACCTCCTTGAGAGATGCGTTTTCATCATCAAAAAATAGGGAGAATATGGATATATGTGCTTGCATGTATGAAGTTGATGATCTCGCTGATAACCTTTCTAAGTTTTGATGACGATAACACCAATGACTACTGAAGTCGGTGGTAATAGTTTTCCAACTCTTTGATGATGGTGACCAAACTTAAAGACATCTTAAGCCCCATCTGCCTCATCTAGCAGGAGACTCAAGAGTCCATCAAAGTGCTTATATGATTGATGTATCTGGAAAAGGATCTTGAAGGTCTCAGAGTTATGAAAGAGATGAAGTGTGAAAGCTCGCCTGATCGTGTCTGTCTGAGTGACCAGATTTTTGTGAAAGTATGAGAGTAACTTATAAGATACTAAGGAAACTCACACAAACACACAAACACACACACACAGACACACACACACACATACACACACACTTAAAACCTTTTTTTAACTATCAAATCTCTTAAAAGTGTTTTCAAGCTCAAGCCAATTGATTAGGATACTTTCAGTTTCATTTTAAAAGCATTTTTGAACTACTCAATTGATTGGGACATTAATTCAATCGATTGAAAATATTTTTTGAATTAACCAATCGATTGGGACCTTAAGACAATCGATTGGAAAAAATTTTAATTGATTATAACAGTGTCTTAGTGATTGGTAACGACTCTCTATCAAATCTTTCCAAAATAAGCCAAGTTAATTGATTATTTTTCTCATTCAAAAAGAAGTCAGTCGATTATGCCATTAGAAACGCCCATGGACCATTTCCTTTTTTGGTTCTCTCATCTCCTATATAAAGTAGGTGTATCTTCTCTTTATTTCACATCAAATTTCTGAAGTTTCATATTTATTTGGAATTCTCTCTCTCTCTCTCTCTCTCTCTCTCTCTCTCTCTCTCTCTCTCTCTCTCTCTCTCTCTCTCTCTCTCTAATAATAATAATATTTTCTCTCACTTAATTTGTCTTAGTTCCTTTGAGTAAAAATATACTTTTGAGGAAATAGTATTAGTGACAGGTTGTTGTTATTAAACTCAATAGTGTGATACTCTTGAGAAATAAAGTTTGGCTCTTGAGATAAACCAATCTTAAAATTTTTATGTTTATTTTTAGAGTTTTACCAAAAAAAATATGTTTGGTTCTTGAGATAAGCCTAGAAAATCTCTAATAGGTTCGTTAGCTTAGTCTAGGTGAAAACTTACATTGTTGGTTCGGGATAAGCCTTTGTAAAATCTCAAGATCAGATTGTATCAAGGTTCTTGTTCATAACCTATTAAAAGCCCAAGATTATAGTTAAAATCTCAAGAAGATCTATTTGGGACAAGAGTAGGCCAACATTCAGACGAACCTGGATAAATGACTTGTTTCATCTCTCTAAACCCTTATCTTTCAATTTCTGCAATTTATTTAAATATTTTTATTTTATTTTCTATTCAATTTACTCATATCTTAAAGAAAACTAACACGATTCATTTCGTAAGTAACAAAACCTTAAAATTAATCGTGATTTTTGAATAGCATAATTCACCCCTCTATTATGCTTGAAGTCACTTATCGAACAATTCCTAATAGTGAGATTAGAGATGAGGTGGAAGTTAAAGCTCCCTCTTATAGTTTAGGAGAAGGATAACCTACATTGGTTCCATATTATTAGTTGGTACATGATAGAGTGAGGAGGGTGATTATACCACCTTAGAGATAGATTTATGTTCATCTTATTTGTTATGATTTGAATGCGGCTAAAGGATTGCAAGACTCAAAACCAAAGACCTCCAAGGAAGCATTCGAAAGAAAAAGATAGTAAAAATAGTTGAAGAAGGTGAATGATGAGATACATTCATTGATGAATAAACATATTTGAAAGCTTGTAAGGCTACCTAAGAAGTCAATATATGGACTTAACCAATAATTTTGCCAAAAGTATCTCAAGTTTAATGATAATGTTATTTCCTTTTGATTTAAGGAAACATTGTTGATCGATGTATATATCTAAATGTCAATGTGAGTAAGGTTATTGTTTTAGTTTTATAAGTTGATGATATTTTTCTTGCAAATAATCATATTGGTTACATGAGACTAATAAGTTTCTCTCAAATAACTTTGAAATGAAAGATATAGATGAGGCAAGTATTGTGATTGACATATAAATATTTCTTGATAGATCACATGGGTTGTTAGGCTTGTCTCGGGAAACATATATCAATAAAGTTTCAAATATATTTAGAATGAATAAATGTTTAACATATCATATTTCAATTTAGAAAAGAGACAAATTTAGTCTCATGCAATATGCAAAGAATGAATTGGAACGAAAACATATGGAAAGTATTATTTATGCATCTATAGTTGAAAATTTGATGTATGCTTAAACATGTACGAGACTAGATATCAATTTTAAAATTAGCATGGTAGGTAGATATTAGCGTAATCTAGGGATGGACCATTGGAAAACTTCAAAGAAAATATTAAGGTTTTTTTAAGGGACAAAAGATCACATGCTTACTTATAGAAGATATCATTATCTTGAGATGGTTGGATATTCACACTCTTTTTTTTTTGGTTGTGTAGATAAAAAAAAGTCAACATTTTGTTATGTGTGTGTTTTTCTTAGATGATTAATATCATGGAAAAGTGTGAAATAAAATATCATGATTAATAACATTTTGTTATGTGTGATGTTAAGAATATGGAATTGAAATTATTTTTCGTTAAAAAACATAAACATAAAGTGTCAATTGATCATATTAGCATAAATATTATGATTAATGACCCTTTTGACGAAAAGGTACCACATAAAGCATTTGGTGGTCATGTAAAGAACATGGATATCATAGCTATGAATAAATTATGATGTTTTATGAAGGTATGTGATGTTATACACTCATTTATCTAATGTTTACAACTTATGTATTCATGCAATTAATGATAATGAGAATAAATATGTTTTTAATAATGAAAATTTTGAATCCAACACTTCACAACTTATGATCATATTGAGGTGAAATGTCAATATAATAGTACATGAAAGGAAATATGTTAATTAAATAATATATAACTTTCATAACTCTTATTTGTTTATATTCTTAAATATGATGAATGATGGAACCAACACATGTTAGATCTTTTGTTAATGCTTAATCCCCATCATGGAACAAGTTATTGTTATACTGAGATTCTCAGCTATTAGAAACTCAACCAAGAATGTCAATTAAAAGACATTTATTGAACAAAAATTAATGAATTGTCTTTAAGAGAAACATTAATGAGGATTCGTCGACAAGCCAATAAAGGAAGCTCGATCGAGCCATCGCCATAACGAGATATGATTTGGAAGACTCTCAGGGACAAACCTCCTAAAAACCCAGATTACTGGGAAATATGTCTAGAATCTTGAGAGGGGTAATCGATAGGAGCCCTCATTTCACCAAAGGGACTGGTCGACCAAGCAGCATGGTATAAAAGACTTGGTAAGTTTATAAGTCTCAAAGCTTTGGTGGGCACCGTTGACAACATGTTGGGGCGGTTACCATCGAGAGGACATGAAGATATGGAAGAAGTGGAAAAGCAGTTACCACTCAACGCGGGTTACAAGAAGATAGCATCTTGGAAGACATGTAAGCGCACTAGTGGGAACCTGAACAAATGAACATGGAGAAAATGCAATGAGCCCCTTAGTGGTCATAATCGTTGTCGGCGATTATCTTGTAAATAGAATAAATAGTAGACTCGTACATTGGATCAATGGTCCCAAAATTTCATACATACTCTTCATACCACTGAAGTACCCGAGTCATAGAGCAAAAAAGTTGAGCGAGAAACATGTATGCGTCTGCGTTCACCCTTTTTAAATCTTTTTTGTCTCCTTAAATGGAACATGTATTTTTTCTTTGCTTTATTTAACGTTACTTGATGCATTTCTACCTTATCATTTATTACAACTTGACGTCTATTAAAGTCTTTTTGTCATACTACATTCAGTTCACACACATGTGTGTTCGTGCAAGTTATTTGCACAGATAACTTTGGATATTTTTTGAGTTAATCTCACAGACTTTCAAACTCGTGATTGTTTATCAAAAACACCGGTAAAACAAATTGACACGTCCAGTGGGACCCTTTTGTGCGAATGTTTTTTGCAGAAAAAAAGGTGTCTTATGCTTTTTCTTTGTGTCTTCCGTTTTTGTAGTTTTCTGTGTTGTATGCATTTGAGGAGTGGTAAACGTCTGTCCAGTATGTCTAGAGAAAACCAAACCCCTTCCCAAAGTAATACTCCAAATCCATGAGGACAATCGGAGGTTACTAGCGTCGGTAGTCCGTTGGATCTAACCTCAATCGAGGAGATGCCTACGGTCATAAGCCAGGAAGTGGTATACTCTATACAACCAGTTATGGAGATTTCATCACCACGGGTGTCAAACACACCAATTATCAGTAGGCAATTACGGAATCTAGGAGACCAAATGCCTCCTTATTTAGGCTTCTTGTTTCCTTAAAAGGAACAACCGTATGGTATCCAACTATAATAATGGAAAGCCTTTACCCTAGTGCGTCAATATATTCAGAGAGAGTGATGGAAACATCGATGCCTTTTAACCCATATTTGGCTTCAATGTCCATAATGGGAAACTTTGGCCAAATGGTACAACCACCAGGAGGAATATGGAATTTTCCTCCATAGGGTGCTTCGTCTTTAACTAATAAATATGTCCAAGTTATGAGATAATTAATGGATGAAAGCAACCACGACATGGTTCATACTATTACATAACAGATAACGAACATGCTTACCCCCACTTCTAGAAAACACGAATAGGAGTTATCAATAATTAACCCATCAAATGGGTAGAATTGCTGACTTTTTAGGGGCACTACAAGTGCCACCAACTCCAATGCCTAACTTTCCCCATAGGGTTAACCCTCTAAAAAAATAGGATGGTTGAAAACGACCAAAGGCCCGAAGGCCTCGACATAGTCGTAGTGCCGCACAACCAAGGTGTCGACCAAGTCCTGAGACAAGCCCGACAAAACAACAAGGGGTACAAGATAACATCACCAACATCTTCGAACGTGTTTTGGTCCAGAATAGCCTCAATGTGGGCCTCCATAGGCTAAATTATATATCCCCGTTGTCAGAGTATGTAAGGCAGATTGAATTGCCTAGGGGCTGGAAAGTCCCAAAATTTACCAAGCTCACCGATGACACTAGTGAGTCCACCATAAAACATGTTGCTTGGTATCAGACTGAGGCTGGTGATCTAGCCAACAACGAGAATTTAAAAATCAAGTATTTTCCAAACTCATTGACAAAGAACGCTTTCACATGGTTCACCACCCTTCCACCAAACTCCATCTTTACATGGGCCCAACTAGAAAAGGCCTTTCACAAGCATTTAAACATGGGTCAATATAAGATTAGCCTCAAATAATTGGCTAGCATAAAGAGAAAGGTGGCAGAAAATTGACGATTACCTCAATAGGTTCAGAACCTTAAAAGTGAGATGTTTTACTCAAGTTCCAGAACATGAGTTAGTCGAGCTGGAAGCAAAGGGTCTTAACTACTCTATTAGGAAGAAGTTAGACATCAAATACTTGAGAGACATGGACCAGTTAGCCGATAGAATTTGACAATTCGAATGGTTGAAAGCTGAAAAAGTAAGAACTACAAAGTTCAACAAAGATACAGTAGCTTATGTCGAAGTCGATAATATAGGAAACTCATTCGACTTAGAGTATGAGTATGTAGAGAAAAATAAGGTAAATATGGTCGAACTGAAGATAAGACCTTCCTATACATGTAAGCTGCTAAAACCCTCAAACGGGAAGAACACCATAGAGCCTAAAAACGAAAAAAAAAATTATTGCTAGAACATATATATTTGATGTTACTAAGTGTGACATAATTTTTTATCTGTTGGTGGTTGATGGACAAATTGTTGTCCCAAAAGGGACTAAAGTCCCTCCGTTAGAATAGAGAAAGAAAAAAGGTTTTTGTAAAATCCATAGTTTTTGTGTCATAATACTTCTCAATGCATACTTTTCAAGGACCTGGTGAAAAATTCTCTAAAGGATGGAAAACTCAAGTTTGCTGAAAAATAGAAGCCACGCCCGGAGGAGGAGAATGAAACAAAAATTGATGCTCTCTTTGTCGGATCAATGGACATTATGGTCGTCGACACTATCACCAGTGTTAGGCCTGAAGACAGCAAACTAAACTACAAGGATCAAATAATGAAGGCCTATCCTAAAGCTAAAGCGAAGCTAGTCGATTTCCTGAATTGGTGCAAGTTAAAAGATTAAGAGGTAATGATGTATCCCAGGTATAAATTCGTGTTTGACAAAGAAGCTTCTAAACAACTGGAGAGGGCCAACCCCTGCCAGGCTAAGAAGTTTGTCCGACAAGACAAACCCAAGGAACCTTCCTTCAACAAACGGAATGGTCTAGCAAAGTTCCAGGGTATGTGTAAGAACCCAATTTTGACCCTAAGATCCCTCATGCTATCTCATCATATGCATTGGCATTGGGATCACACCTTGGCATCCTCCTTACCCCGGTTTGCAGTGGGAGAGACCACCAAGCACATTAGATTGTATCATACTTCATTTTTCTTTGTTTACTAACCAAAATACCAAAAATATGTCAATGTATAGTTTGTTGCTTTTGTAGGTAGTGTGTATGCTCACCTATGCTCTATCAAGCTCATATATAGGGTTTAAGACCCTCAATGCAAGGAGTGCAATCAAGAAATGGTTCACATTGGCTCTAAGCATCATATATGGATCCCCATGATCTTCAAATGTTATTTTGATCAAGAAATCATCAAGAGTTTGGAGTTTGTTTGCCTTGGAAACCCTAATTCATATGGGTATCTTGTGTGACTTCTTCAACAATTGATCAAATATTCCAAGGGATACTTCATATTACATCATATTATTAATATATGATCCTCCATGAGTCCCAAGAATCAAGATAATGTCAAGCTAGCAAGATGGTTCATAGTCGTTGACCAGAGAAAGTCAAGTGGTCAAAACTGGGGTTCCCTAGACCCTATCTCCTACAATTTTTGTCATATGAACATGATTCCAAGCGAAAAGTTACTCAAAGTTACATTCCAAACAACTTTCATGTTAAAGTCTAGAGCTAGTTTTGCTTGGCAAGTTAGTTTTTATGGTGAAAGATTATAAGTCATTTTGTTTGAACCCAAGTTTGGAGGTCAACTTCCCAAGACCATAACTGGCTCAATTTTTGTGATATTAAAGCCATTAAAATTTCATGATCAAATTCAAGATGTCTACTTCGACTTTTATGTTTTGAGGAAGTTCAAATTCAACTTTTATTTTTGTGATATGAAACATTATAGGTCATTTGGGCCAATATCATTGAACAAGTGATTTTCCTCAACTTCTAAAATGCATAACTCCTTCATGCCAAATCCAAATGAGGTCAAATTTGTGACCAAATTGAATAGATTTAAAAGAGATACAACTTTGATTAAGGAACCTTTCTCATTCGAATTCCATAGAAAAAGTTATTCAAGGTGGAAGAAGTGAAAATTTGACTTGGGACTTAGAAAATTTTCAAATATGTTTGTTTTCCCAAACTTCCAGCTCAAAATTCATCATGATCCAAGATTCAAATGAAAATGTGTTCAAAATGAAAGTTATTCCCCTTGATATCACCTTTTCAAAAAGTCTAAGATCATCTTATTTGGACAAAGTATGAAGGACTTGCGCATAGGTGCAAATTGAAGGACCATTTGGATGATTTCCACTTCCACTTTTCATACATGATTGCATGTCTTACCAACATTGTTTTAGCATGATTCACATCCAATTATGGACCTAATTGCATCACTTGATGGGCCAACCACACGCCCATGAAAGCATGCAAGGGGAATTTTCAAAATTTTCCAAAATTGGAAGTGTGTGGAAATCAATCTCATGGCCTATAAATAAGACCCTCATTGCTCAGAATTAGGGACCTCATGCCCAAGCTTTGAACCTGCAATCCCAAACCCTCACCATTGAAGGATAAGCTTGAAGATTTTCTTTGAAAATCGAGTTTCAATTCTCCATCTGTTTTGAGATTGAAACTTCAAGAATCCATACCTTTTATTGATCCTAATCACTTCCAACAAGCATCTGAAGCAAGGCCAAGCATAATTGAAAGCAAGATTGTGCCAACTGAAGCTCCATTGAAGGTGAATTTTTAGAATTTTCATCTCTTTGATTCTCCGTCAATTTTGCACCATTCTTGTTGATTTTTGGTTGTCTGAAGTCCTATCAATGTAAGCAAGAAGATTGAGTTGCTTTGAGGTCAAATTGAAGCAACTCAGTTCATGATCCTCAAAATTCAAATCCCTATATCTTTTTATATACTTGGAATTGGAGAAAATTGAGGCCAAATTCGTGTTCCTGAGCATTTTTCCTTCAAATTAGTGTATTCACTTTTCATTTTCCATTGAGTTGAGCTTGACCAGACTGGTGGTGCTCACCGGAGAAGATGACTGAAACTAGGGCTTCGGTGGTGTGCTAGCTTGTCCAGAACCATATGATCTGAGTCTCATGTTCTAATCTCACGCGTCCATTGTGATTACCATGCATGCAGCACAGTTGACTCGTGAACATGTGGAATGCGCGTTCCTTGCCATCTAATTTTCCACACCAATTAATGAGGGAAATCAGATGGCCCTTATTTTTTTTATTTTTTATTTTTCTATTTAATCCTTTTATTTTAATTAATTCATATTAATTTCATTTTTAATCCAAAAAATATGGGACTTTCACCAAAAAAAATTCAAATATTTTCCTCTTTCATTTTCTGGATTAAAATTATTTTTTGGATTAATTTTGATATTTTTCATGATTTAATTGTTTTTGTGCATATTTTTAATTGTTTAAAAATACTTCTGACTTTTCAAAAATTATGAATTTTTTTGTCTAAGGTCCTTTGACCTTGTTTGACCTAGGATAAATCTCTTGGACATTTATTTGGTGTTTTGAAGAGGTTTTAGGTTTTTGATCAAACATAATTTAATTTAAATACATTTTAATTTGATTTTTAATTGATTAAATATGTAGAAAATATGTTGAGCCATTTTTATTGACTTGTGAAGTTTGACTATATGTTTGGGTCTTGGTCAAGGTTGATTTGACTTTTGTTGGGCTAAAATCATTGGATTTATGGGTTTGATGAAATATACATTTCATCTCCTAAAATGAATGAATGATTTTAATTTGATAAAATTCCTCCCATGACCAATTTGTGTTTCTCTCATCTCCCCTCCCTCTTCATCTTTAATCCCATTCTTCTCCGTCTCTTTCATTGACCAATGAAGTCTCAATATCCTAAGGCTAATTGGTTCATCAATAACTTTATGTTAGATGAACCAATATAAGTATGGATGAGATTACGTCCATCCTTTGATCATTTTCTTTTTGTGTGTGGTATGTTTTAGGAGTATGGTTCATTATACCATATCTCTAACATGCATTAACACCAAAAAAATTATTGCCCGACCTCAGATAGTTGTGACTTCTACATAAGTCCAATTATGATTGCTTAACATAGCGCTAAATTTTGACCCAAAGGCATAGCATTCTAGTAAGTGATATTGTAAGTCTCCCCCCTTCATGGTATTGTGTGGAAACTTGGCCTTTTTTCCTTCCTTTGGAAGATGTCTTGGTTCAAGGATCCATGCTTGTGAATAGAGAGTTGAGTGTTCTCCAAAGAATGACTTAATCAATTGAAAAGCAAAATATCACTAAAATATAATCAACTAACATTTGACTACTTTTTATTAATCTTGCTTTTATTTTCAAGTCATTTACTTTACGCAATTTAAATTCAAGTCATTTACCATTTCATTTGCCATTTACATATCATTTAACTTGTTTATGTTTATGTCATTTTCACTTTGCTCACTTGAGCCATATATTGTGATTGTATATATTTGTTTGTGTATTTTGTTTATGTTTGTGGTCTTAGGACCTTAAAATACTTAATAAACGACAAAAAACCCTAAAAAATGTTTGTGTGGACTGTTTGGTTAATCTGAGATTTTGGACTTAGAATTAGGCAACATTCCCTATGCAAAAGGAATTGGCCAATGCCAACATTGCTGAGACCAAGTTATTGTGATTTGAGCTTCCATCTAATGCAAGTATTGGGATCCACATGAATTCATCTGCTACATGGTCTTGATGCAAATGTTACTTTGAACCTGTGTCTAATGTCTTATTCTGAGCCAATCGAGGAGTATGTCATCTGATACATGGGAAGATTAAGAAGAAGAGTGTGAAGTTGCTTACTTGGATATGGCTATCTTTATTTGATATCTTTCTCTTCATATTACTACTTGCTTCTTGATATTGCTTGATTTAAAGTCCAAAGGAAAAGTGTGTTTCTATATGACATTCTTGTCTATTGGATTGCATCCCATTGGTCATATCTTTTCAACTCTTAAATTTTAAATTTTAGCTTAGGATTAGTCTCTTCATCTCCTCTCATTCTCTTAAATTTCAAAATCTTCCCCCTTTTTTTAAAATCTTCTTTGCTTGTAATTTTCAAACTTAGACTTTATTGCAAATTAGAAACTTTGGCCTTATGCCATTGCATTTTAAAAATCTTTTCTTAAATTAAACTTGTAAATGAATCTAATCATATTGACTTAAAATTTTAAAAGACTAACAGAACTAACACTCACTCAAACTCTTTTAGGCCCTTTGTGCCCCTCTTAAATTTAAATCTTTTCTTAAAAGCAATTCACTCACTTTGAAATTGATACCACGAACTATGAGGTTCTGATTCCTCATTTTCATGTTGGTACATAGGCACAAGTCCGAAGGTCTTGTCAAACACAAAAATATAAATAATGAATTCTTTTCTCATCCCCGCACTCTATTTTTCAAACATCATTTTATACCAAAACACATACACACATAAAAAAGGCCTCCCTAAAAGTACCTAGGACACTTTGGATGCTAACACCTTCCCTCTGCGTAACCAACCCCCTTACCTGTAATCTCTGGCATTTTATTAGTTTTGATTTGAAAACTTCTTATCTTTGGGTTTTCTTCGTACTTTTCCATTTTCCTTTGGAAACAATAAAAGCGCGGTGGCGACTCTGGTTTTATTGACGTTAAGTTTATCCATAACTTAATGGTCATGAATTTACCGCTACAATATGACTTATGTTCCTACTGCAAATGCGTCTCCCAGAGAATGGCTACGCCTTGTTTGGAAGTTAAAAACTAGTAGAGGCAAATGGAAAATTGTGAACGTTGATGTTGGCACCTCGTATCGAGACAACTCTCAAGTCTCTAAGAAATACTCTTATGTATCCCTGAATTAGATGGGAAAAACCCCATGACCAGGACTCAATAGAGGAGACACCAAATAAACAAGAAGGTTGTGCGAGAGGCTGGAAGTTCTAGCATAAGTGATAGTGTTTGATCTGTCGATGAGGGTCGAAATAATCGACAACTAGTCAAGAAGAGGGTTTTCCCCCTTCTGTGACCCATAAAAGAGGAGAAAGCAATAGACAAGGCAGTCGAAGATACTAGGATCGAGACAAATAACTTTGATTCAGGGTCTGAACCAGAGTTAGACATCATCTATAATATGATATATGTGTTTCCATTAGAGTATGACATAGTTGTAGAAGTAATCAAATAAGAAGCTCTTGATGAAGAACTTGCCACCCACAAACCATTGTGCTATTACGTGTGTCGCACCTCGAAAAATGGGGATACGACTTTAAGCGAAGCGCAATCGCACGCTCGCAATGATGGACTGAACAGAGTCGCCACCGAACTTTATTTATTCCTAAAAAGGAAAGGGGAAATATCGATAAAACCCAAGACAAAATGACAATGATTATGGTCGTCGCAACCAATATCAGGGTTCGGGAGTCGATTACGCAAGGGGAAGGTATTAGCACCCCTCACGTCCGTTGTATTCAACGGGAACCGTTTAGTTAGTTTTGTTTTGAATGTTAGCTTATGTTAGTCTTCTCAAGTTATTATGAGGGAGAGAATAAATAGAAGGGGGAAGAAATGTTTTTGGATTTTTGACGAAGGACTAAACCTAAGTTTTTTATTAGTGGGCCTGACAAGATTTACAAATCCTGCTCCTACGTATCTCAATAAAGAAGTCAAGGCTTACGTAGTTCTGGATAGAAAATGTTTGTTTGTTGGTCGATTTTAGCGAAAGCTATATTGTATTAATCGACGACAACAATGTTTTGCCCAAAACAGATGAGGAGCGGACGTGTACCACACATCGAATGGATTTACAAATCTACATTCGGAAAAGCGTCACTTATCTCGACTCAACAAACGTGGCCGAAACATTGTTTTGCATCATCTTAAGACAATATATCTTTCATTTATGAAAAAGGTTTTCTTGATTAATCGCACGGCGGCGAGAAAGAGTTTGATTGGTTGGACGTATTTTGAGTGATGGCGAGAACTTGGATGAGCGAGATATCCATCTCGAATCCTAGTTTCAGGAGTGCACGGTATACACCATGTTCCATTTCCATCTTTATTGGCAAAAGTGTTTAGTAAAGATTAAGTATTTTTTAGGTTTGATTGAGAAAGGGTTTGAAGAAACCGCATTGACAATTTTAGACGATGGCGAGAGCTAAGATAAGCAAGGCATCCACCTTGAATCTTAATCTCAGGAGTGCACGGTATACACCATGTTCCATTTCCACCTTTATTGAAAAAGTGTTAAGGTAGGAATTAAGTATTTTTTTTGAGTTTGGAAGATGAATATTTATAAGAATGAGGCATAAGCCCCAAGATCAAAAATTCAGGGTTCCACCGGAATGCCAGATTCCAATGGTCCTTTTTCATTCGAATTTTTTAAGAAAATCATTTAATGGACAACGAACACTTGATAAGAATCAAATGTTCGAAGGGTTACGCCAGAATGCTTGATCCCAACGGCCCTTATTTTGTCCAAGTTAATTAAAGTGTTTTATGGACGGAAGAGAAGAATGAATGGTTAACCCAAAACGCGTGGCTCAGAATCAACCATTCGAGAGTTCCCACCTAAATGCTAGATTTCAATGGTCCTCTTCTTTCACGTTTGTTTTTATATATAAAAAAAAAGATCTTAGCATTAGTTAAAATGATGTGTGAAATGGTTGCCAAAGAAATGTATTTATTTCGAAATGGATTTGGAAATTGATTTTGCAAATATGGTAGAAAGAGTTTGAAATTGAAATCGTGAAGTGAAATCAAATGTAATTATTTGCATGTAGAAAATGGACCTAGATAGATTTTTCAATTAAAATGATCAAATACAAGAGATCGGTTGATCAACTAATCAAATACTTCACCAAATAATTATGAAAAAGTAATTAATTAATTAAATCATAATCAACTACTCAAATAATAAAACTTAATTACTCATTAATTAAATAATTAAAATAAACAACAAGATAATAGAAACACTCATTGCAATAGGTTGCACACTAAAATGGAGTGTAAGCAATGGACATGTAAGTGTGAAACATCAAATGGGCTTTTAGACCCAAATCTACAAAAACTTAAATCTAGTTAAATTATAAAAATAAATAATTTGTATTACAAAAAAATCAGCAAATTGCAAAGAATGACACAACGCTCCACTTACTGATAATTTTAACTAACCCTTTTTAAAATAATAATAATAATAATAATAATAATAATAATAATAATAACAATAATAATAATAATAAAATAAATAAATGAGAGAGAGTTCTACGAAAGGTAAGACTATTTCTTCTATAATCCTGGTCTTAACAAAATTTTTTCAATTTTAAGAGGAAAGCCAACGGTCACATGAAGACAGGTGTCCCAAGGTGGGACGGTCATCAATGCAGGAGAGAAATATAAACGGAAAGCTCAGCTTGGGAAGTGGAAAAAGAAATTTCAATGATGGTTATTAAAAGCGCGTCTTTGGAAAAGCTGAAATGGTGAAAACGCAAACGAAAAAAAAAACATCCTTCCCAAAACTCTCTCCCCATCTGCCTTACCGTTCAATCTCTCAATCTCACTCGTCATCTCTCAAACGCTCACACTCTCTACTCTCACTAAACGCGGAAAAAGCCATGGTTTCAAAAGAAAATCAAGTAAGAAGGCTCACCTTCGGCGGTGATTCGGCAGCGACGGTGAGGCTTGGATCTTCCTTCTTCGCCTCAAAGTCTTCTTTTTTAAGGTTCTTCTCTTTCGCCGCTCAATTCTTCTAGCTCTAGGGTTTTTTCGCCGTTTGAAAAAATTAGGGTTTTCGTCCTCCCTTTCTCGCCTCCGCTTCCCTCCTTTTATATTAACAACTTAGGGTTTTTGAGCTGTCTTATGGAGATCCAAAAGGGCATCTCCTGCGAAATCCCTTTAGGGTGCTCAGATTTTGATTGCCCTATTTGATGTTTGGTCCGGAACGGTAATGCAAATCCACACTTTCTTCTTCTTACTTTATCCTAATCCTTTTTTGGGTTATTTTTTTGAAATTTTACCGCTGCTAATTTACTTGTTTTTACTGTCTTGCACATGAAGCAACGATTTCCCTTGAAGCTGGAGTTATACTCATCCTTTGTGACGATTCAAACTTTGTTCCGCTTGTGTATGCATTTCTAGTAGCAGTGCCTGATCTTTTGTGTATGCTCGAAAAGTTACAACAGTGGGCTTGCAATTTGATGCAGTGAGCCTTGGAGGAAATCGATCTGCTTGGTCACTTAGAAAATGGGAAAGTGGTAAGCATGAAAAGATCATAAAGCACGGCTCTATCTTTGGTTTTTGGATAATCTAATTCATTTGTTACTATCAATATCATGTTCTTTGTACAGGATTTTATGAGAATACATGTCATGAAGTTACTGCAAGGGTGTACATAAAGGATCATTTTGTGCAGGTTTTGTTGGAGATTAGGAAAAGGTATTACGGTTAGAAATTTCTTGTTTTTCTGTTATGAACATTTCAGTTTCTGCTATGGCTTTTGTAACTGAATTATGGACTGCTGTGATGTGCTGGAAAACAAAACAGAGTTGTAATAAAATAGCTATTTTTGTGTGTATTATGCAGGTTCATTATGTTGGCTGGTGGTTATAGCAGATGAAATGAAGAAAATGGTTCAGTGGTTATAGTAGTTGGAGTGAGGGTGAGAGAAAATGATTGGTGAGAGGATTATGAACAAGAATGAAAAAGAAACTGAGTTTTGCAGAATCAATGGATGCTGAAGGTTGCAGGTAGCGTATGGTTGTTACGGTTGCAGAGTGAATGGTGCAGAACAAAATGAAGAGATAAGAGAAAGAGTGAAGAGAAAGATTAAAAAAGTGAAGAAAACTCGTGGCTCGAGCCAATGGTGAGAATTGCCAATTTATAGAGTTTCTATGAAGTGATTTCGTTAACTCTGTTAATCTCTTCTCCCACCAAATTTGTTTACCGTTGAAACTCTGTTAGTTAGTTTGTTTGTTAATGATCGCGACTTTATGAGTCTATCGGGGTACTAACTGCAAGTGCACAGTCTAATCGCGTACTTTTAAAAGATATCGATCCCACAGGGACTTAATGAATCGATCTACCGTTTTTCTAGGGTTACTGCGTAAAGCTAAGGCGGATGATGCTTTCGTGATTAGAGGGAAAAGTAAAACTAAATTTAGATCTAGATTAAATATCAAATAACACGGATATCGGTATGTAGTTCGTCGTAATTAGGGAATCAAATCTTCGTTGGTCTTTTTCTTAGTTTTAAAATAAGTCTCTTCAGTAGACACTATTAATTAAAAGTCTTTTCCTCAAACTCTCGCTCTGTTGAATTAGACTATGACTTTATATTTTAACGTACGCTCTCACTATTTCGTCAAATCTAAAATCACTTTTTGAAAATATTAGAATCTATAGAAGCTCTTTTTGAGAAAATACTAACCGTTTAAACGCCCCCGTCTCAAACTCTCGCTCTATTGACTTAGACTATATAATTAAACTTAAATGCTTAACTCTCGTCCTTACATTTAACTTTTAAAAATAATTTTTGAAAATGACTAGAATTCAATTAACCTTAAAAATTGCTTTCGCCCTGATTTAAAGTTAATGTTCAATTTACATTGTCCAGTTAAAAGCTCAAACCGTCGTTCTATTGATTTTAACTTCTTTATGTCTTTTACTCTCGTACAAAAACCTTGGTATTAACTTTGTAAATTGAGACCAGAAAAAGAGTGACTATATTTTGAAATAAATTTAAACCAACTCAGTTTTGATTCCTTTATTCCGCTTACTTTACATACCGATATCTAAATTACTTAGCCGGACATGCTAAACACGCATAAATAATAATCATGCATAAATACAGCCATATCAAACAAACAATATATATAAACAGCGGAACAAAGCATATATAAATTAAAACTATAAATCGATTAATTAATGAACCTGTAAAAATACTAGAATTCTGGATTTCAACTCCTAGCTTCGATGCTCGAACACTCCATCACAAGTCGGTTGGATTTGTTCTTCACAATTCGCGATCAGATAGGCAAGTAAAAAAAAAGAAATAAAATACTATGATCTAACGTAAGGTTAGACCCAGTAAAAATTACACAATAGTTTCCGGTGTAGAAACTATCGTGAGAAAATAAATTAAATGCTTCAGAAATTCAACTAGAAAAGAAAAGAGAATAAAATGCTTGGAAATTAGAATGCTGGAAAATTAGAAAGCAGGAAAAATATTGCGCGGAGGAGAGGACCTTGCAAATTGGATCCTTTGAGGTCTATTTATATTCATCTCCAAAATAACCGTTTCCTTGAATTGGTCTTCCGTGTGGTTCAAAACGTGCATGAGAAAATTTAGGGGAGAACGTTCCTTCAGTTGCGCGCGTCAAGCCTAAAATATAGGTTGAACTGTGTGACGTCCGTCACACTATGTGTTACGGTCGTAACACTAGGTTTTGGGGCGTGACGCTCGTCACATGCCTGTGGCGGTTGTCACAGTCGTTATCTTTGTTCCAAACTTGGGCTGGGCTTTGGTGCTTCAGCTCGCTGCTTTCCTAGAAAATCCTCTTTTTTCACCCCTTTTCTTTCTTTTTCACACATGCTTTAAATAACGATACCTGAAATAAATAATAAGAAAATACCAAGTAATATCGAATAATATAAAATAAATTGAATCAAATAACGATATAATTTAATTAAATCAAGTCCAAAAATGTGATATAGTTTCATGTTATCAAACTCCCCCACACTTAGACTTTTGCTTGTCCTCAAGCAAGATACAATGTAGAAATCGATTTAAAATATTAGCCAGATGAAATTTCCAGACACACATCAATTCGCAATAGGTTGCAAGTAAATCTCGTTTAGAAATAACCTGAGTTTAATCTTAACATCAAAAACTACCGTAACAACACTAGATAACCTCACCTTATGCAAACCAGTTCGAGTCATGCTATTATAGCTCAGCCTAGTTCTTTTACTCTTATTTCACCCGTTTTCATTCTAGCGAAATCACATTAAGCCCTTTATCTTTTCGCGCACATAGTGGAGTAACCGGTTAGCGATTCTGATCCCCTTTTAGTCTATTGCAAATTGCGGGGGATCGGACCGTAGTCCGCCCTACCAAGTTCAGCACCAGAAACCGCTGAACCAACTCACAATGGATCGTTCATACCATGTTTTTTTAGGGTCCGCAACCTTTAGATTAAATGATCGGGTAAGGATCACCTAACTTAATTAGTGCATTTCCTGATTTTTAATATGTTGTTTTGGGAATCATTCACTTGTGTTCATCGGTTCTCCACGTAGTTTGCTATTAAGATGGTGTCGACTTCTCGTATAAACTACTCGGGGTTACTATAGAACTAAAAGGTCAAGGGATTGGTATAATAGGTACTTAGCCTGATCTAACATGCTGAGGTTTTTAGAGTGTTGGGGCGGTAATAATTTTGTCTTAATTCCACTCAAGTTTTATAAAATAGGCAACCTTTATACTTATTGAGTGTGTTAAATTTTGTTATGGCTCAAGAAAATTGAGGGGAATAGATAATAAAAAATTTCACACTAGGGACTTGACTTAAAATAATTTTTTTTTTTTTTTGTAAATTAAAGGGAAATAACATACTTGAAAGGGAAATATTGAAAGGGAAATAAAAACAACTGAAACAAAGTTTTCCCCCCTACACTTAAATGAAACATTGTCCCCAATGTTTCAAGAAAAGCGAAAAGAAAGGAAAAATAAATAAAAATGGTACTCAAACTCAATTCTGCCTGCGTCCTCTTGTTCTCGTACCCGGTGATCGTTGACGTACTTCCAAGTCATCAAACCTGTTAAGCAAGTCAGTGAACCTCTGGTCGGTTATTGCATTCCTCTCTTCTTCTTGTTGTTGCATCTGGCGCATCAATTGCATTACTTCGTTATTCTGCGCATACATGGCATCAAGCCGTTGGGCTTGATGTTCAATACCATCCATGATGTCATCATTTGTTGCGGGCCGTCTTCTTCGACGACGTCGGGAGGATGGACCAGCCACATTATCGGAAGGATTATGTGGGACCGAATGTTGTTCAGGACCTTGATCACCTTGCTCCATTTCATCAAACTCGTCTGGGGGCGGGTTTGCTTGTGTAGGCTCGGTAGGTTCGGGAGCATTCAAATCGTAGATGAATCTGTTAGGGTTAGTTACATCGGTGAGCGTAATGTTGGGCATAACGACGCTTGGGACTTCGTGGTTATTCACCATAAGATAATACTTCCCGCCTACCCTATTTTTGATTAAGCGGCTGGAGCGACAATAGCTTATATCCATAAACAGGGGTGGCAAAGATTGCAAATTCTGAAGTCGGTCCCCTAGATTTAAACCGAGTGCGATGGTGGTTATTAATCCTCCAATCACAAAAGGTTGACTGCCTCGAGCACAAAGGGTACGGATATGGTGAAGTAAGAAAGAGGCGGCGTTTACCTTTGTATCGGCTGAAAAGATGCAGTGTAGGAAGAATAATTCTTTCGCGTTGACTTTGCTGTTGTTGGCTCTTCCGAAGATGGTATTTTGCAAAATACGGATAAAATACCGGATAGTGGGGTTGTGTATGTGCGAAGCAAGTAAGGCATCCCAATTGGTGGTTTCCACACCGGATATTTTTCCAAAAAGGTCGAATGCGTTCGTGTTCCACTCTGAGTTTGGAGGGATTCTTGGGTGGACGTGGTCTCCTACAGGAAAATGTAGCATGGCACTCAACTGGTCCTGAGATAGTGAGTACTCAGTGTTGAACATACGGAATTTTGTGGTACCGGTTAAGTACTCGTCCTCACCGGATGGAGTGGAGTATGAATAAGAGCTTAAAAACTCTAAGGTGAGTGATGGGTATGTTGGGTGATTTTGTATGCAAAGAAAAGTTAAATCGGATAGCCTAAGCAGCCAGTGCACACCTTGAAGTAATCCTAATTCTTGTAAGCAATTGAAATCTGGGTACCTGGTAGATATGACACCGCGTTGTTGGAACCGAACGAACTGCTCCTGTTGATAGTTACTATCTTCAGATCAGAAAATAATATTTCCGAATTGCACTTCTTGATGTTGGTTCTCCGCCATATTGATTGGTAGGTAGAAAGAAGGAAAATAGGATGAAATATATTTGTATAGAATGGTTTGTTGGAATGATGTGGTGTAGGAAGAAATGTATTGTAGGTATTTATAGGAAGAGTTTTGAGATTGGGGAGAGGAGTGGTTGAGAAGAAAATTAATGGGGATGAATGTGAGTGGAATGGAGTAAAGAGGTGAGTTGAATGGGGAGATGAAGGGAGTAACGGTCATGACCATAACGGTCAACAACATTTACGAGGAAACACGCAGTCACGCTCGTCACATAATGTGTTACGGGCGTCATGGGCTGTGTGGCGACCGTGACAGCATGTGTGACGATCGTCACACTTCTGAGTTTTGCAACGGTCGTGACAGCATGGAGGCAGCATGCATTGGCTAAAATATGTGACAAGTTTTTGTTTTATTGTTATTTCATTTTATTATTTCATTTTGTTATTTCATTTTGAGTTGCTATGAATGCTACTTTACTACACCATAGAATATATATATATTTTTCTCTAATAAGCCATGTAAGTAGTAGCATACAGTAAGTATCATTATTGGTAATTTTAGATAGTGCATAAATCAAAATAAAATTTAATTTAACCAATAATGCCAGTAACTTCATAAAAATAAACATAATGTAATATTTGAAGATAACATAAAACATGCGAAAAGTAAATACTAAGGTAAAAATAATGTTAAACGAAACTATAAATTTCCTAAGACTAAAACTAACTAACTCTAATTCTTCTAGCCACTTGTAGAATCTCTCTTCGGAGGGGCAAAAGAATTGACACGGTGTAGCAACTCGTGGAATTGATTTGTCATTCTACTCATGTATTCCATAAATGCATGTCCCATCTTAGTTAACTCTTCTTTAATGGCATCTTGTTCTGACATCAAGGCTTGAATAGCGGTATTATAATTAGTTCCGGGCATATGATGTCTAAGATCAGGTATTGCCGATTCTGCGGACGGGACAGGATGAGGTGGAGAGGCAGCATCATGGTAACCAGTTGGTGTCTGCGGATCAGACTCAGCATAAGGAATCTGGTTGTCAAGAATCTCATAATCTTGGATGGTTTCAACAGATCTAACAAGAGAAGGTATTCCATCCAGGTTGTAAAGCCAATTATTTCGATTATGGACACTAGTCATCGGGCTAGGCATGGTGAATAGGTAAAAAGCTTGGTTGTTAATTAATAGTTCAAACTCTTCAGGTCCAAGGTTTCCTATAAACATAGTGTTGAAAAGGAAAAGTATATTCATAGGCTGAATACCACAAAAAGGGTCCAAATCAAGCATGGGTTGGCGCAATCCAATGGCATTAGCAATCATAGTTATCAATCCTCCTATTTGAATCGGTGCACGGTCATCTTGAATAAGGAGGTCAAAACTCGCCAACATATAAGTGGCACCATTCACTGGACGGTTCTGGGAAGCACAAAATATTATGAAAAGTTCATCACGCGATACTGTGGTGATGTTTGATCTTTTCCCAAAAAGAGTGTGTGCCAGGATCTTGTGGAAATAACGGAACGCTGGGTTATGTATGTTTCCAGAAAGAAACTCATGTTCTTCAGGGTCGTCATTTCCCGTCAAACTTCCCCAAAAATGCTCAAGCTCTCGATATTCAAAGAGGTCTTCTTGGCTCATGGTGAATGTGTCAAAAGAAGTAGGGAACCCTAAGAGGTTAGTAAATTCTTGAATGTTATACTGATACTCCATATTGAACATCCTGAATTGAATGAAACCTCGGTTTATTCCTTTTCCATGGTTCGGTAAATAAATCAGGGAGCTAAGGAATTCTAGAGTTAGCCTCCGGTAAGTAACAAATTGTCTCCGAATAGGAGTGGTTTCCCACCCTATTTGACTCAGCAGATATAGGACATTATCTCTTAGCCCAAGAACGGTCATTGCACAATCATCAGCATAAAAACTTGGGTGCATCTCTCTCTCAGCAAGCTCTTCAAATTTTTGTCTCTGAGCTCTCCCTCGGAATTTGATACCCATGCGATCAATATGTCCCATCAGGTTAGTGTTAACTAAAGAAAAGAAAAACAAGAATTTAGTCAGGATTTGGCCAGATGCCGAAAGAAGAAAAGAGAAAAATTTAATGAAATAAAGAAAATGAAGAATGAAAACTGAATAAAATCAAAAAGAATAATCAAAGAAAAAATATAGAAATTTGTGGGTTGTCTCCCACGAAGCGCTTTGTTTAATGTCGCAAGCTCGACATAAAACTATTAAATGTTAATCTATTAGTTTTGGAGACAATACGTCTAAGTGCAGGACTTGCGAGTCTTCATTGTTTTCAGCATAATGATAATGTTTTAGACGTTGCCCGTTTACGATAAATGATTCAATAGATTTTCCTTTAATTTCTACAGCTCCACTGGGAAAGACATTAGTGACTTGGAAAGGGCCTGACCACCTAGAGCGTAGTTTTCCTGGGAATAACTTAAGTCTAGAGTTAAACAATAGGACTACATCGCCTTGTTTGAAAGTTTTTCTTGATATACGTTTATCATTCCATTTTTTCGTTCTTTCCTTGTAGATTCTGGCATTTTCGTATGCATCTTGTCTAAGTTCCTCTAATTCGTTTATATCTAGAATTCGCTTTTCTGTAGCGGTGTATTCGTCGCTATATGATCTATCGATTAAATCATAAGCTAAGAGATACATTGAAATTTCGAGTCGCCACCGCACTTTTATTTATCCAAAGGATTGGCTAAAAAGCGAACAAAAGCCTAAGAAGTTTTACACGTAGAAAACTAATAAAAAGATCAGAGATTCTGGGTAAGGGGTAAATTACGCAATGGGAAGGTGTTAGGCACCCACTACGTCCTAGGTACTCCTAGGGAGCCCTTTTCACACTTGTTATGCAAAATTATTATTTGTTATGACATAAAGATTGTGCAAACATGATTGGGATGATGAGAAAAGAATATACAATTTTATTATTATTGGGTTCGAACGGATGAACCCGTTGCCTACGTACCTTCCATCAAAGGTAAGGATCAGAACGCCGTAGTTCGGCTAAAAGATTTCCAAAAGTGGGTTAGGTTCAATTTTAAACACAAACCCTAGGTCTTACGTTATCCACGGGAGAAAACTCAACCTTATACAAACAACAACGTCCACCATGTGAGAAAAGCTTCAACTTGCCAGGGAGGGGTTAACCCTATAATAGGCAAGGAAGGCTTACAATTCAATCACTAAAGACAGAAGGCGAGATTAACATCAACCACTAAGATAAATCAAACCTATAGCTCATGTATGAAAAGATTAATGGACAAAGCCAAAACAAGTGAATGAGTGGAGTTATTGATTATGATTATGAAAATGGAGTCAAAGTATGATTAAGATCAATTCAAATAAGTATTATGAAATGAGTTTGAAAAAAGTCAAGGACTTGGGTCCAGGTTTTTAGTTAGAAAACATGAAGATGTTTGCACAACACTTATGTCAAGTTTAAAAGATAAAGTGTGAAAAGGTTTAGGACATAGTGAATGATGAATGGATGAAGATGGATAGTAAAACTTCTTAGAAGGTTCACTTCTTGAGATCATATGGGAGATGATTCAAGTGTGTCCTTTGGAATAGCAATTAATAATAACAAACAAACAAAGGAAAGCGGATATCGGATGCCAATCACTGGTCTTAAACCAATCTCCTAAAACAAAATGGGATGTCAGAAGCCACTCAATGGTCTTACACTAATCTCCACAGGCAAAGGAATAAAAGCGGATACCGGATACCAATAGATGGATTTACACCAGTCTCCCAAAACAGAACAGGATATCAGAAGCCACTCAATGGTCTTACACTAATCTCCACAGAAGAAAACAAAGAATGAAACAGGAAAGTCAACTGCCAATCTATCTGGACTTAGGTTAACTCCACAGTATGGTCCTAGGAAATCCAATGCCACATTACAGGGACTTACAATGGATCCTCACATACAAGAACAAAAGCAACAATGTGATCACAGGAACGTAAATGCCAACTTACAGGGACTTATAATTGCAACCTCTCATACAAACAGATAAAACAAACTATGATCGCAGGAAAGCAGATGCCAACTTACAGGGACTTATAACTGCAACCTCACATACAAATTGAACAGATCAAATTATGATCACAGGATAACAGATGCCAACTTACAGGGACTTATAACTGCAACCTCACATACAAATCAAACAGATCAAATTATGATCACAGGATAACAGATGCCAGCTTACAGGGACTTATAACTGTATTCTCCCATACAAACAGATAAACAGAAGATATGAGTGACCAATGAGGTCTTACACTCTATCCTTCCATATCATGGGAGCAAATGCCAAAGCAATGGACTTACAATTGTCCTCAATGGGCAAACAACAATGATAGCATCACAAAAACAAATGAGATGATCATGCACTAATGGCAATTGATGATGATGATAAATGCATAGCATACAGGCAAGCAAGTGCACATGAAACAATCAATCAATCAATGAATATCAAACAGCACACTCTATAGCCAAACAATGGGGGCTCACACCAGAGGGTTTGACTTTGAAAGTCCACTGTAATGGGTAAAGGTCGCTCTTAACCTGGCCATTGAGGGGCTCAGGTGAAGCAGATGAAAAGGAGATGAGGGGTGTGCCTCATTGCTTCTATCTCAAATCAGAGAGAGCATCAAAGGAAGTGTGGGAGTTCAGAAAGTGGGAACTCTCTCCACATTATTGACTCGATTAGATCTTGGGTATTTATCTCATTGCTTCAACCAGGTACTGGGAGCAAAGAGAGGACACACTGAATAGTGGGGGATAGATTGCTTATCCCTACCTTCCACCAATTGCCTTACTTGAAGGACTTTTCCTGCTTAGGACAAATATAAACAAACACAGGCATTGCCTCTTAAGGAGGACTTCAGACAGTTTGCCCGGTCAAATAACAGACCGGGTCTCCAGACTACATGAAGAAGAAGTAATTATACCTCAAAGCAAATGCTAAAAAGCAAAGCAAGCAATCAAGTTCAAAGAACTTAGGCAACTAAAGTACCTGCAAAAGTCAAACTTATTAGCAAACAAGTCAACAGTCAAAACCAAAAGGAAATGAACCAATAGTCACACAGAGGGACCAATTGTGCAAGGCACAAAGACTCAAGTATGAGTCACCTACAAAACAAGGGTTAGCATGTGGCAAACAATCAAATTCAATCACATTTGAATGATCCTTAAAGCATTGATGCTTAACCTGAAACAGATGAACTCAACATAAGCTCAGAAGACCACTAGGACTAGCCTAGGGTCAAAGATGAAAGAAGAAAGTCAAGGCAGCAAGCAATATTCAATCAAAGTCAAATGCAATCATGTAGGAAGCAAACACAATTGGATTCAAACTTATATCATGCATCAAGGTCAATTCATATGCAAAAGGATGCAAAGCATGGCAAGAGAAGCATACAAAAGTCAACAGCAAAGACTTCATTCAAAAGTCAACTCAAACATTTTCAAAAATCATGAGATAAATCACACTCAATCCTAACATCTAACATGGTATACATGTAAAATTTCAATGCATTTGGATGAGAGGAAGGCAGTCAAGTAAAATCATGAAGTCAAACCAAATTCAAGTAAGCATGGTGAAAGTCAACAAGCATGGGTCAACTTCAAAAAATCATATCAATTTGAAAACAGAAGAGAAATGAATGAGATTAACACCAATGCAAAGCTTGAGGTGTCTAGTTATCACATATGAAATTTCATGGACATACAATATGATTTGAGAATTTCACAAAAGATTTGGCAATGCATAGCACAAAAAGTCAACAAATGACCACATATGGAAGAAAATTCACAATCAAATAGAAAACAGCATGATTAATTCCAAGAAAAATTCATACATAAACTAGACATGTGAAAGATGATTCATGCAAAATTTGGGGTCAATTGGATAAGAAGAAGCATGTGAACAAAAATTGGGAAAATGCATGATCATGGTATAGCACCAAATGCAACACATAACTTCAAAAGATCATAACTCTCAATCCACAAATGATAAATGCACAAACTTTATATGGAAATGAAGATCAATGTGTCTAGTTTCACCACAAAAAATTTCAAGCTCATCGGATGCAACATGAGAATTTCACAATTGAAATGGCACAATGTATCATTCATGCACACATGTTGAGAAAATAATTGTCAATTAAAAACCAACCAATGGGAAAATTAATTAAAATTCACAATTAAATTCTAGACTCATTTGTGAACATGTGGAAAAAATTTCATAATTTTTTGATGAAAATTGAATGAGAAAATGATCTGTGAAATTGGGTGAAATATTGGATGAAATATGAGCAAGCTAGCATGGTAATTGGTCAAACATAAGTCAACGGGTGGCATAGCTGTAATTCTGAGCTCATTAACTTAAACTACTGCGTTTTGGGGGGCGACCAGGAAATGTTCCTATTGGTCCAAACCCAATGGAACAGTGGACACGGCCAATGGAGTTCAAGTTCTGGTTTTAACAAAACCCTAGGGTTTTAGCACAGCAGCATGGCATTTGCAACATTCAAGCAATCAACACCACACAAAATTCGACCAAGCAACATCATGCAATCATCATGTAGGCAAAGTCTGGACAGGGCAAGTATTTTAACAGCACATGTACACATTCATCATCCAAGTTCATCATCATGTCGAAATTAAACAACCACAGGGAAACCACATGGCAACACACAACAAAAAATGCAAGTTCTGTTTTTTCAAATAGCAGGGCATTGACAGCAGTGGTATTCATCATCATCATCAAGCAAACAGCAACCAACATGCATCTTCATGAAATCATCAAAATAAAATCTGACAGTATTCCACATACAGCATGGCAAATAGCAATTATGCAACACCAAAACATGATAAACCAAACACACACCACATGAATTTCTGGATAGAGCCAAGGTTTAAACAGCAGCGAAATGGTTCCAGCATGGTAAGCAATCGAATCATGAACAACAACATCAAACATACAGCAAATAATCATGGCATGTGGATATCATACAAATATCATACGGCAGAAACCCAACAAACCAAATGGATCTTCTGGACAGCTCATCATAACAGCAACATTGGCATTGCAGTAGGTCCATACATTCATGTTCATTAACCAATAAAACTCAAACAGCCACATGGACACCACATGATAACACACTCATGAGGTTTATGCAACATATAACACACAGCAACCAAAACATAGGCTGGATTTTTGGAAACAGTATGAGGGTTTGGCTTATGTAGCAACACAATTAACATCATCATTCAAACAACAAGAAAACAGCAACAATCAACAACATTCAACACATCCAGCAATAATAATCCAACAGGCCCTGCAACAACTATCATTATAGAACATCAACCAACATTGGAACAAGCATGCTCATGGGAAATTTCAACCAAGTTTAGCCAACATCCAAACAGAACCAAACAACAGCAACATTGGAAATGTTCATACAGCAAGCAGAGTTTATGGTTTGGCATGGACAGCAGCATGTACATATTAAGCATCATCAAGCTAACAACAAAACCAAACACAACAGGTGGAATCCCTGGGCAGTTCATCATAACAGCAACATCACACAATAACAGCCAGCATACTCATGTTGTCACCAACATCAAACAAAATGTCTCGACCAAAACACACAATCAGCACAGCATTCAAGCATCATTCCCAAGCTCAATATCAATTGAAATTCGAACAAGGCAACAACAGCAGCAAACAATCAACCATGAACAAAATAAAACTAACCAGCCTCAATGCTCATGCAACAACTAACATCAACTAACATCACTCAACAACAGCATAAGCACAATCATGGGGATTTCATAGGCAGAGTTCTAGGTTCAAGCATAAACAGCATACACATTCATCATCAATAATTCGAATTTTCAATGATATTTCCAGAAATTAAAAAAACACACACATAAAGATGCTCAGCATGGCAAGGTGAATGAGAAACCAACATCAATTTTCAACCAAACATGTTGTGTACCAGGAATCGAGCAAAACATCATATGAGCACCAAACTTATTTTTCAGATTTCTTGGCCAAAACACAACCAAATTAAGCATGCTTTAGTTCTCTAGAGTCAGCATAAGAATACCTTTCAAAAGCATATTATAGCATGGTAAAAAAGGGAGGTCGATTTACTTACTTATTTTTGAAGAAAGTGTGAAGCAGTGTTGCTTTGGTGGATTTAAGGGCAAACAGATGATGATGATGCTTTGCAATGAAGGGTACTTGAGGTTGCTTGGCTCAAAGATGCAGGAAAATGTCCAATTTCGATTTCACCATGGTTGAATGCTTGGAGATGCAGAACAAAAGGAGGTGTTCCAGTTGACAAATGATGCTCAAAAGCACTCCCAAACAATGTTTAGATGATGGAGGAAGCAAGGGTTGCTCGTGTCTCTTGATGGTTGGGACAGAATTTTTCCAAATGCAAATTTGCAAGAAGAGAGTGAGAGTGTGTTTTCTGTGTGGTGGCTGTCAAAATTAGGGTTCATTTGTGCAGAAACAAGGCTTTATATCATCTGTTTAACATCACTTAATTAAATGGTAAGCTTGTTTAGTGTAAATGCACTCATTTGCATTTTTGCTAATTATGTCCAAATGAAGTGGAGGTGTGTTTTTGCTGAGAGTTTGGGCCTGCTACAAGCTGCTAGTGGCCAGCACAATTGCTGTTTTGTGTGCTGCAGACCTGCTGTACTTGATTTGCTCAAATGAGGTTATTTGCCTATTTCCAAGTTTTTGCATTTTAATACCAAATGGTGGTGTAAAGGTGGTATGATGATGGTTTAGGACTTTGAGCAAGTTTCAAATATGGTTTAAAGCATTTCCCAATTGGCCAAATCAAGAAAAAGTCAAAGGAACAAAAAGTCAAAGTTTGGTCAAACTTTGATTTTAAATGCAAAAGGTCCAAAAATGCCATTTTGAATGGTAAGGTTTTAGGTCATGGAATTTATATTTTTGGAAAGAGGATGAAAAATGTGGTTTGTAGGAAAAAACCCCACCAAATTTGGCCTTATGGTTTGAGAGTTATGGCTCTGTGAAGTTCAAAATTTGGTGAAAATGATTTGATCATATCTTGACAACCACACATGGGATTTGGATGTTCTTGGACTTTTTGAAAATGGGAAGACAAGATCTTCAACTTTCATGTTGGGCAAAAATTCATTTGGAGCTTGTATCATGATGTAAGTTTAAGATCAAGAAGTTTCCATTTTTGGCAGTTGAAATTACAGGTCCACTTGCTATTTCTGGAAAATTTCTGATTTGACTTGATTTTCTTCCATGATGAGGTTGGACATGATAGATGAGGCTTATACAAGCATGAATGAACTCCTTCAAATCAATTATATCCATCAAATTCTTGATTAAATCAACAGTTGACCAAGTTTGACTTTTCTAGGGTTTTGAACTGATTGAACTTCTTCTGATGAATTCCAAACCCTAATTCCTTGAGAACTTGACTTCAAATGATGTCCCAAGATGTATGAACTCTTGATTAATGATCATGATGCCCAAATTCTGCAAGAATGGCCACCATCCATTGCTTTGACTGATCAATGACTGAGTTTGACCTAATTGCTGATGATTACTTCAACTGCAAGCAACAAGGTTAGACTGACAATATTTTTGTACTTTTTGAATGATAAACATATGAAAGCAAAGATATACAAATGCAGGGTATGCTTGGTGATCAAGAAACAAAACCACAAGGCGATCTATCCACTAGGAGGGAAGCAAAGGCATGCATTGATCCTTGAGGCCATGATATGAATGATATGGGCCATGAGGGATCTTAGGGCCCAAAATTGGGGTCTTACACGGCGGCCTTATAGTTTAAATTTAAATTTTTAATAGCCCAATAGGCCTTATGTTCTAACTCCACCGGGAGGTGACACGATTTACCATAAATAAGCTTAAATGGGGTTGTTCCTATGGGAGTTTTGTAAGCGGTTCGATATGCCCATAAAAGTTCAGGTAATTTTGATGACCAGTCTTTCCTCGATGTAGCGACAGTTTTTTCCAATATCTGTTTAATTTCTCTATTAGACACTTCCACTTGTCCACTAGTTTGAGGGTGGTAAGGTGTTGCTACTCGATGTTTTACACCATACTTAAACAATAATTTTTCGAGTATCTTAGATATGAAATGAGATTCACCGTCACTGACGACTATTCTTGGGACACCAAATCTTGGAAGGATTATATTCTTAAAGAGTTTAATTACTACTCATGTGTCGTTTGTTGGAGAAGCTATAGCCTCAATCCATTTTGGTACGTAGTCAACCGCTACGAGTATGTACTTGTTACCAAAAGAAGGTGGAAAAGGTCCCATGAAATCTATTCCCCCCACATCGAAAATTTCTACTTCCAAAATGCCTTTTTGTGGCATTTCGTCACGTCTAGATATGTTTCCTGTGCGTTGACACCTATCGCATTTCTTGACAGCGGCATGCACATCCTTCCATATGTTTGGCCAATAAAGACCGGCTTGTAGGATTTTAGAGCAGGTTTTGGATGTACTTGCGTGTCCACCATAAGGAGCGGAATGACAATGTTGGATTATACTTTCTACCTCTTCTTCAGGTATACAGCGACGGAAAATACCATCGGGCCTCTTTTGAAAAGTAAAGGGTCGTCCCAGTAATAATGTTTTATGTCATGGAAGAATCGTTTCTTTTGTTGGTAGGATAAATCAAGTGGAACCACTCCAGCGGCTAAATAATTGACAAAATCAGCGTACCATGGTGTAACACATACATCCAAGGTGGTCTCTACCTGTTCATCAGCTCTATTTTCTTCCAAATTAGCTATAAGTTTATCGTACGAGAAATCATCGTTGATCGATGTTCTTTCCGGTTCCAGGTTTTCAAGTCTAGAGAGGTGATCTGCTACTACGTTTTCGGTTCCTTTTTTATCTTTGATTTCCAAATCAAATTCTTGTAGCAACAAGATCCACCTTAGGAGTCTAGGTTTAGCGTCCTTTTTTGTTAAGAGGTACTCAATGGCAGCGTGATCAGTGTAAATGATTATTTTAGCTCCGACCAAGTATGAACGAAATTTATCTAGTGCAAATACTATTGCTAAAAGTTCTTTCTCGGTCGTGGCGTAATTCATTTGCGCTTCATCTAGAGCTCTACTCGCATAATATATGACGTGAAGCTTTTTATCCTTTCGTTGTCCTAAAACAGCGCCTACGGCGTAGTCACTTGCGTCACACATTATTTCGAAGGGTTCATTCCAATTCGGGGTCTGCATTATGGGCGCGGAGATCAATGCTTGTTTAAGTGTTTGGAATGCTTCTAAACATTTATTGTCGAAGATGAAGTCAGCATCTTTCATTAATAATTTGGTTAAAGGTTTAGTTATTTTAGAGAAATCTTTAATGAATCGTCGGTAAAAACCGGCATGTCCTAAGAAGCTTCGTATTTCTCTCACAGTTTTCGGAGGTTGAAGGTTTTTGATTACTTCTATTTTGGCTTTGTCTACTTCAATTCCTCTATTTGATATGATGTGTCCTAAAACAATTCCTTCTTGTACCATAAAGTGACATTTTTCCCAATTAAGTACTAGGTTTACTTTTACACATCGTTCTAGAACTCTTTCTAGGTTTTCAAGACATTCTTCGAAACTTTGCCCGCATACGGAAAAGTCATCCATAAAGACTTTCATGATGTTTTCGAGAAAATCGGCGAATATTGCCATCATGCACCTTTGGAAGGTTGCAGGAGCATTGCACAAGCCAAACGGCATTCGTCGATAAGCGAAGGTACCAAAAGGACATGTGAACGTTGTCTTTTCTTGGTCATCAAGATGAATTGGTATTTGAAAGAAACCTGAGTAACCGTCTAGATAGCAGAAATGAGAATGCTTGGCTAGTCGTTCTAACATCTGGTCTATGAATGGTAAAGGAAAATGATCTTTTCGGGTTGCTTTGTTTAACTTTCTGTAGTCAATGCACATTCTCCATCCCGATTCAATTCGTTTGGTTATAGTTTCTCCTTTTTCATTTTCGATCACTGTTATACCTCCTTTCTTCGGTACTACGTGTACAGGACTAACCCATTTGCTATCAGATATAGGATATATGATACCCGCCTCTAATAACTTCGTTACTTCCTTCTTCACTACCTCGCTCATGATCGGGTTTAGTCTCCTCTAATGTTCCCTAGAAGTCTTACAGTCTTCTTCTAGCATGATGCGGTGCATACAAATAGAAGGACTTATCCCTTTAAGATCGGTGATGTTGTATCCTAATGCGGTTGGATATTTTCTTAAGATATGTAGGAGTTTTTCGGTTTCAGGTTTTCCTAGGTATGCATTGACTATTACTGGTCGTTCAAGTTCTAGGTCTAGGAATTCATATCTCAGATTTTTCGGAAGTGTTTTCAGGTCGAGGGTTGGTTTCTTAAGGCATTGCATAGGATCTGATGTTATTGCTAAACATTGGTTCAGTCTGTCTTCTACATGATAGTCAGACAAATCGTCATTTTCTAATTATGTTTCTTTTATGCATTCATCGATGATATCCATGAAGTAACATGTGTCTTCTATTGCAGGTGCTTTCAAAAATTTGGAAAGAATGAACTCAATTTTCTCTTCTCCTACTTCAAAAGTGAGTCGTCCTCGTTTTACGTCTATGATAGCACCGGCGGTTGCTAAGAAGGGTCTTCCCAATATAATGGGGGTAACTTCATCTTCTCTTATGTCTATAATTATAAAATCGGTGGGGATGTAGAATTGACCTATGCGCACGGGAACGTTTTCAAGAATTCCTACGGGATATCTAACGGAACGATCTGCTAATTGCACAGACATTTTAGTTGGTCTTAATTCTCCCATTTCAAGTTTCTTGCATATGGACAAGGGCATAACACTGATACCGGCTCCTAAATCGCATAGAGCTTTGTCTATGATAAATTTTCCTATGTGACAGGGTATAGAGAAACTACTAGGATCTTTAAGTTTAGGAGGCATATTTTGGATTATTGCGCTACACTCAGCAGTGAGTGTAACGGTTTCGCTATCTTCAAGTTTCCTTTTATTAGATAAAATTTCTTTTAAGAACTTAGAATATGAGGGCATCTGTGTAATAACTTCTGTAAAAGGAATCGTGACGTTTAATTGTTTTAGTAGGTCAACAAATTTTTTAAATTGGCCCGCGTCTTTGGTTTTAATTAGCCTTTGAGGATAAGGGATAGGTGGTTTGTAAGGCGGTGGAGGTACATTAGGTTCTTTTTTTTCTACGGTTTCCTTATTAGACTCTTCCTTTTCCTTAGGTTTACTTTCTTCCTCAGTTGACTTTTTAGAGTTTTGGTTCTCAATCCTTGGGTCAGATGGTCCTTCTACCTCTGTACCACTTCGTAATATAATTGCATGAGCGTGGCCTTTCGGATTAGGTTGGGGCTGTCCAGGAAATGTACCAGTTAGGGCAGCAGTAGGTGCTTGTTGTTGAGCTACTTGTGAGATTTGTGTTTCCAGCATTTTGTTATGGGTAGCCAAGGCATCCACTTTACTTGCTAGTTGTTTAATCTGTTCGCTAGTGTGTACATTCTGGTTTAAGAACTCTTTATTGGTTTGCTGTTGAGAAGCTATGAAGTTCTCCATCATGATTTCCAAGTTGGATTTCCTAGGAACGTTATTGTTAGGTGTAGATGGGGTCGGCTTTTGATATCCAGGGGGTATAGCTGGAGCTTGACTGGGAGCTTGACCTGGTGCGTATAAAGCGTTGTTACTTTTATATGAGAAATTAGGATGGTTCTTCCAGTTTGAGTTATAGGTATGCGAGTAAGGATTTCCTTGAGCATAGTTCACCTGCTCTGCTTGGATTCCTGTTAGGAGTTGACAATATGTAGGAGTGTGACCTTGAATTCCACAGACTTCGCAATTTTGAGTTACGGCAACCACGGTGGCTGGAGGTGATACATTTAAACTTTTAATTTTCTGGGCAAGAGCATCCACTTTTTCATTAACATGATCAAGGCTACTTATCTCGTACATGCCCCCTTTTATTTGAGGTTTTTCTACCATTGTTCGGTCGTTTCCCCACTGATAATGATTTTGGGCCATGCTCTCGATAAGTTGATAAGCGTCGGTGTAAGGTTTATCCATAAGCGCACCACCGGCGGCGGCGTCTATTGTTAACCTTGTGTTGTACAAGAGACCATTGTAGAAGGTGTGAATTACTAACCAGTCCTCTAAACCATGGTGTGGGCAAAGTCTCATCATGTCCTTGTATCTTTCCCATGCTTCGAAAAGAGACTCGTTGTCTTTTTGCTTAAATCCATTTATCTGGGCTCTCAACATAGCTGTTTTGCTTGGGAGAAAATATCGGGCAAGAAAGACTTTCTTCAACTCATTCCATGTGGTGACTGAGTTGGAAGGAAGAGACTGAAGCCATCTTCTAGCTTTATCTCTTAACGAGAAAGGAAAGAGACGAAGTCGAATTGCCTCTGAAGTGACACCATTAGCTTTAACAGTGTCAGCGTATTGGACAAATACGGATAAATGAAGGTTTGGATCCTCGGTAGGATTTCCAGAAAATTGATTATGTTGCACTGCCTGCAACAGCGAAGGTTTAAGTTCGAAGTTGTTCGCTTCGATTGCGGGTGGAGCAATACTCGAATGTGGCTCATCTTGCGATGGAGCAGCGTAATCTCGGAGAGCACGAGCTGGTTCGGCCATCGCTGGTATCGTCGAAGGAAGAAGATTTTTGAGATCAGGAATTTCGATTGGAGGAAGATTGTTTCTAGCACGATACTCCCGAATTCGTCGTAATAATCGGAGATATCGTTCAACATCATTGATTCGTAAGTAGTACGGTTCGCCTTGTGAGCGAGTGTGTGGCATACAAATCAACAAAAAAGAAGGATAAATAAAAATTGCCTTAGTCTCTACAGCGTAACAGAAGAGTTACGATATCGACTAAATAGAAGTCCCCGGCAACGGCGCCAAAAACTTGATCGCGACTTTATGAGTCTATCGGGGTACTAACTGCAAGTGCGTAGTCTAATCGCGTAGTTTTAAAAGATATCGATCCCATAGGGACTTAATGAATCGATCTACCGTTTTTTTAGGGTTACTGCGTAAAGCTAAGGCGGATGATGCTTTCTTGATTAGGGGGAAAAGTAAAACTAAATTTAGATCTAGATTAAATATCAAATAACACGGATATCGGTATGTAGTTCGTCGTAATTAGGGAATCAAATCTTCGTTGGTCTTTTTCTTAGTTTTAAAAATAAATCTTTTTAGTAGACACTATTAATTAAAAGTCTTTTCCTCAAACTCTCGCTCTGTTGAATTAGACTATGACTTTATATTTTAACGTACGCTCTCACAATTTCGTCAAATCTAAAATCACTTTTTGAAAATATTAGAATCTATAGAAGCTCTTTTTGAGAAAATACTAACCGTTTAAACGCCCTCGTCTCAAACTCTCGCTCTGTTGACTTAGACAATATAATTAAACTTAAATGCTTAACTCTCGTCCTCACATTTAACTTTTAAAAATAATTTTTGAAAATGACTAGAATTCAATTAACCTTAAAAATTGCTTTCGCCCTGATTTAAAGTTAATGTTCAATTTACACTGTCCAGTTAAAAGCTCAAACCGTCGTTCTATTGATTTTAACTTCTTTATGTCTTTTACTCTCGTACAAAAACCTTGGTATTAACTTTGTAAATTGAGACCAGAAAAAGAGTGACTATATTTTGAAATAAATTTAAACCAACTCAGTTTTGATTCCTTTATTCCGCTTACTTTACATACCGATATCTAAATTACTTAGTCGGACATGCTAAACACGCATAAACAATAATCATGCATAAATACAGCCATATCAAACAAACAATATATATAAACAGAGGAACAAAGCATATGTAAATTAAAACTATAAATCGATTAATTAATGAACCTGTAAAAATACTAGAATTCTGGATTTCAACTCCTAGCTTCGATGCTCGAACATTCCGCCACAAGTCGGTTGGATTTGTTCTTCACAATTCGCGATCAGATAGGCAAGTAAAAACAAAGAAATAAAATACTATGATCTAACGTAAGGTTAGACCCAGTAAAAATTACACAATAGTTTCCGGTGTAGAAACTATCGTGAGAAAATAAATTGAATGCTTCGGAAATTCAACTAGAAAAGAAAAGAGAATAAAATGCTTGGAAATTAGAATGCTGGAAAATTAGAAAGCAGGAAAAATATTGCGCGGAGGAGAGGACCTTGCAAATTGGATCCTTTGAGGTCTATTTATATTCATCTCCAAAATAACCGTTTCCTTCAATTGGTCTTTCGTGTGGTTCAAAACGTGCATGAGAAAATTTAGGGGAGAACGTTCCTTCTGTTGCGCGCATCAAGCCTAAAATATAGGCTGAACTGTGTGACGTCCGTCACACTATGTGTTACGGTCGTAACACTAGGTTTTGGGGCGTGACGCTCGTCACATGCCTGTGGCGGTCGTCACAGCCATTATCTTTGTTCCAAACTTGGGCTGGGCTTTGGTGCTTCAGCTCGCTGCTTTTCCTAGAAAATCCTCTTTTTGCACCCCTTTTCTTTCTTTTTGACACATGCTTTAAATAACGATACCTGAAATAAATAATAAGAAAATACCAAGTAATATCAAATAATATAAAATAAATTCAATCAAATAACGATATAATTTAATTAAATCAAGTCCAAAAATGTGATATAGTTTCATGTTATCAGTTAAATTGATTATTCTGTTAAAATTCTGTTGACAATCTCAAATGGCTTTTGATTCTCTTTGATGAATGCAACTTCTGTTATCATGGATGGTTCGAAAAAATGCAGGTATTTTTGAATTTGGATGCACAGGCCTCGTCGTTTACTGCGTTTCGCATTTGCTTCAAGCTTGCATTTGCTTCAAGCTTGCTTTGGACGTTTTGCATCTTCACGTGTACTTGGTGTTGCAAGCATTTTATGCTGCGCAAGCCGCGTTCTGCAGCTTGTATTCCAATTGCCTTACGTTTTCATCTTGTATTTTTCTTCTGCATTTCCACTGCTCACCTCTTGGTTTGGACATGACTTAATACATGGATGAGGATTAATGGGTTAATTGGACTATGAAAAATGAAAAAAAAAGGTTTTGGATAATAATTGGAATTGGGTTATGACGATAACATTGTTTATAATGAACATGAATTTTGCAATGCTAAGATTAACTTTGGAATATGGATGAAACTAAATGGATTATGTGTTGAATAACACGACTTGTTAATGTGTTTTTTCCTTTGTAGGTACCTCTATGGAAGGAACAATAATTTGGGATAGAAGGAGATGATGATATGAAGCATGAAGATGGTGGATGTTAATGCTTAGGAATTAGATGTTAGAACCTTAGGTCATGAGCTTGTATTTTTTAATTTGATTCATGTGTAAGGTATTGACATGATTATGTACTTGAGCCTTGAATTTGAATGGAAGTTTGGATTTGTATATGGAAATGGATTGTTGGTTTATGAAATTGTAAATATTATGTAAGTTTGGAATTCTTATAGTTTTGGATTGGAATTGTAAAATGTATGTGAATAGGTGAATGTAACTTTGAGGTTTTGATGAAATAACATGTTGGAATTGAATCCAAAGGTTGAATTGAAAAGCAATTTGATGACTTGAATGCATGAGATCATGGTTAGGAATTTGTATAATTGGTTTATGGTTCAAATTTGTAACTTTGAATGAAGATGTATGTATTTGTATGGTTTATATATGAAATGGAAGGTTTGGAAATTGGTTCAAACAATGGTTTCTCGGTTCAATTTTATATGTTGAGGATTGGAATGCTTGGAATGCAATCTTGTAACTTCAGATACTTTTTGTAATGTTTATGTTGACACATATGTGGTTGTGGTTTATAATTGGATGTAATTAGAGTAGAAATATGAATGTATTATGGTTTATGGAATTGAAATGCTCATAATTATGCTCATAATTATTGGATATATTTGTTTATGAAATTGAGAATGAATGTATGTATGGTTGAATTGGAAATTTGATTGTTACAAGTTAATAAAAATGGAAAAGTGAATGTATGACTTATATTGTAACTTTGAACTAATGGTTTAATACAACATTGTATGGTTTAAAGAGAAATTGAGTGGTCAATTACACATATTAAAATTGAATTGGTTTATGTATGGTATAGGATAAAAATGGTTTAGAAGGTGAAAGAAGAATAGGGTTTAAAATGAAAATGAACAAAATAAAGAAATGGACTTTATAATGAACATGGTTAAAAGTGAGCATGAACATGAGTTAGGACTTGGAAAGTGTCAATGGTCATATAGTTGACACACATGAATACAAGGTCAAGAACTCAACCACAAACTTTTGAATCTATGAGGATACGTGCAACATTTGATATGAGTGGATGGTACATATGAAATTGGCATGAATGTATGCAAATGAACTTTAGGCCAAGTGCCAAATGAAAAAATGAAAAAATTTCAGGACCAAAATCGGGGTATGACAGTTGCCCCTATTTAAGTATCTTCAACTAGAGAATATGAAGCAGGACACTCTTCATATGATCATAGTGAGAGATAGTTAAATACTAAGAAGACCCGGATTTTGATCCTGAATCCCTATGACATGATATGATATGATATGCGCTGATGCAAGATTCTCTTTTTTGTAATTTTTATCTGCTAGGGATATGGTGAACCTTTAACAGGAGATACTACTAGGCAGACCAATCTGTGGGGAATGCTGATGGTTCACAGGGAGACAGACAAATGGTAAAAAAACAACTTGTTGGGGAAAACAATCCTGCTGGAGTGTCAGACACACATCGGGGAGTACTCAAAGTGAAATTTGATAAACGATACTTAGAATACAAGAGATTTTGGTAGTAAGTTCACATATGACTTACTAAACTCGAATATGAAAATTTCTACAACAGGTTCATATATGACCTGTCAACACCGAAACAATCACAGAGAAAGATTCTTCAAAACAGGTTCATACATGACCTGGTAATACTGGAATAAAGCTCAACAACAGGTTCATATATGACCTGACAATGCTGGGGAATATCAAGAACCCGGTAATACTGGAATGCAGCTCAACAACAGGTTCATATATGACCTGATAAAGCTCAACAACAGGTTCATATATGACCTGAATAAAGCTCAACAACAGGTTCATATATGACCTGACAATGGAACAAAGCTCAACAACAGGTTCATATATGACCTGAATAAAGCTCAACAACAGGTTCATATATGACCTAACAATGCTCAACAACAGGTTCATATATGACCTGACAATGGAATAAAGCTCAACAACAGGTTCATATATGACCTGAATAAAGCTCAACAACAGGTTCATATATGACCTGACAATGCTCAACAACAGGTTCATATATGACCTGACAATGGAATAAAGCTCAACAACAGGTTCATATATGACCTGAATAAAGCTCAACAACAGGTTCATATATGACCTGACAATGCTCAACAACAGGTTCATATATGACCTGACAATGGAATAAAGCTCAACAACAGGTTCATATATGACCTGAATAAAGCTCAACAACAGGTTCATATATGACCTGACAATGCTCAACAACAGGTTCATATATGACCTGACAATGGAATAAAGCTCAACAACAGGTTCATATATGACCTGACAATGGAATAAAGCTCAACAACAGGTTCATATATGACCTGAATAAAGCTCAACAACAGGTTCATATATGACCTGAATAAAGCTCAACAACAGGTTCATATATGACCTGACAATGCTCAACAATAGGTTCATATATGACCTGACAATGGAATAAAGCTCAACAACAGGTTCATATATGACCTGAATAAAGCTCAACAACAGGTTCATATATGAACTGACAATGCTCAACAACAGGTTCATATATGACCTGACAATGGAATAAAGCTCAACAACAAATTCATATATGACCTGAATAAAGCTCAACAACAGGTTCATATATGACCTGATAACACTGAAACAATCATAGAGAAAGACTCTTCAAAACAGGTTCATATATGACCTGACACTGGAATAAAGCTCAACAATAGGTTCATATATGACCTGAATAAAGCTCAACAACAGGTTCATATATGACCTGACAATGGAATAAAGCTCAACAACAGGTTCATATATGACCTGAATAAAGCTCAACAACAATTGGACTTTTAACCGTAAGTAATGGATTATAACCAACTTTTAACGGATTTTGCCAACAACAATTGGACTTGAAAATGACTGCGAAAACCAGATGTTGGTTTAAGGGCACCAAATACAAACTGGAATTAGAGGTCAAAGGGTATAGGATCAACAACAAGACCTAGGTCAATGCAAAATGAGCACGAAGTACATTTCGGCTATGCATGATTTGGATTTTTTTATGCATGATATATGAATGATCATGATATGAGAATGCTGACACTTGAGTGGACTGGGAGTTGTAGAGGCTTTTTATGGATATCATGATTCCTTAACACCGAGAACTCAACCAAATATTTATGATAGATTTTGTCAAAGGAGAATTCTATCCAGCTTGGCAGACCAACTTAGCAAATGGGATCCTTTTGTAGGATTAACGAATCGTGCTAGCATAATTTACGGGCACTCGTCTTAAACTCAAAAGTTATTGACGTATGGCAGAATTTGTTTGATCAATTTAAAAGCATGAAGGGGGTCTGCCCCTTTGTGGCTCATCTTGCCCCAGTCTGTTGGGTCTTTGGAAATGTTCACCTTGAAAGTGAGTTTGGAAACAACTTGCCATGAGACTACCTCGAGATGGCTTGCCCCAAGTGTTTGAAACTTGCAGTGGTCCGAACTTGACTAACCAAATGTTGGAATGGTAGACTCTTGATTGACTTTCCTTGGATAGTTGGACTTATTGAGCTCTGAGGTGGCTTGCCCCGGTCTGAGTCTTGAAGCAAATTACTCTTGGCTAGACGACCCTTAGGGTGATTAGCTCGAATCAACTGATGTTCAAAGTGATTTTCCCCTAACTAGACTTCTTTCACTCCATCGAGTTCCTCAACTGCGTATTATTGGAATTTCTTCGATGCTAAGTGTTGACTCGCAAATAAGATTGTTCATTCAAAAATGGTAATTTTAATTCAATGCTTATGCAAAAATTTGAAATCAAAGTTTATCGATATGAATGGGTGGAATACAGTGAACGCGTCATTGATAAGAACACAATGGTGATCAAGTCATTCACAGTATGCAAGTTAGTGCCATCAAATGATTAACAAAAATCGTTTGGAGTCAGGTTAACACAACCTTGTTGTAGTATGCTTTCAAAATAGAACATGTCTCAATTAGGTCTTTTAAGGGTTGTAACGTGGCTTGGTTCACGGTTTTTTAAACAAAAGGATATAAGGCTCAATTTTTTTTTACCCACCCCTTCTTCTTGATGATCTCCAACTCCTATGTTCAGTTAATTCAATACACGCATTCGACTTCGAAGGTGCAAAAGTGAAAATGAGGATTCAAGGTGAGATTTTCTTGAAATGGCAGTCACCTTATTTTGTTTTTGTTGAGGATTTAATGACCTCTTTTGATTGATTTTCTTCATCCCTGATTTTGCCTGGACCGCTTCTTTGAAGCTTTCGGTCCATCGGGATGCCCTGACTTTTGCCTAAGTCATTTTGTGGTATTTGACTTAGCGAGCTTTTTCAATCTTTTTTTTAAAAGGTGTTGACTGCCATATTATTGGTGGATAAGGATCAACCAACACTAACTTTAGCTTTTCTTAGCTTCTTTGACACTTCAACATGCGCGTGAAAGATAACATGTGGTTGAACCTATTTGGAGGGCATACATATGGACGATTTTTTTTGAAAGATCGAACGCATGATCAAACTATCTGAACACAACTACCCTGCCCCAAGTTAAGATTAAGAGTTTTAGATCCAAAATAAACACCAACTTCTAGGCTCAAAGTGGTTGACTAGGGATTAACTCCTTATCTCTTCAGTGTTTGGGGATTTGAAACAATGCCTTACATCATCGACAAGGTTTTACTCAAAAGCATACCACAACAATTTCAGGTGTTTCGTTTTCATCATCCTCCTTCCAATCTTTGTTAACACAACGGTTTGATAAACAAAAGTGAATGAGAGGAGTATCTTTGTTTTTAACATGAATGAAAAACGAGTGAATACGAATGGATTAATTCAAAAGATGCATAAACATTTCATTAATCTTACCAATTCAAAGAAAACAACAATGCTTAAAAGCAATTAACAATCGACATGCGAGGAAACTACAAAAAGAAATGCTGAAACAACCAAATGATTGCCAGCTTTAGGGAATAACTTCTTCAAACTTGATCCATTAACCTATGGGGACACCCCTTGAGATTTTCGCACTTATTCGGCCGATGGGTCGGGATCAACAAGCTTTTTGACATTGGCATGATGATCTTCAAATTCTTTTCCTTCAATCTCATCGTTGAACGCAACCCTCTTGGATCCACTACTCACTTCTCCTTTTCTTTCATTGGTATGGGTCGTGACATTGGAAATCCAAGGCGGTATCTCAATTCTCTTACCAGGAAACAATGATAGCTCATTAGCCACATCTCTGACATCTTCCTTGTGGAACAAAACCTTGAGGGGTTTCAAGGGTCCTTTCCCTTTCTCATTACCTGGCCCAGAAATCAAGGTATATGTACCTGAGCCTTCCTCCTTGAGTGTTGGTGACCTTATGTCAATCAATCTTTGCAGCTTGAGCTTAAAACTCTTGCATTCCTCGATGGAGTGCCCCATTGTTCTAGTATGGTATCCGCACTTGATCTTCGGGTGATCTTCTTCAAAGACTAAGCTCTTTTTGTTAATCAGTTCTCGTACCAAGGCTTTTAGCGCTAAGCAAGAATGCAGGTCATGTCCCACTGCCCCTTTATGGAATTCACATGTTGCATTTGGATTGTACCATGGCAGGTATGGTGACGTAGGTGTGAGAGCTCGAGGGGTCACCAAAGCATTCTGGATCAGCTGTGGGTAGAGCTTGCTATATGGCACCGGAAGAGGGTCACTTATCTCGACTCAACAATCATGGCCGAAACATTGATTTGCATCATCTTAAGACAATATATCTTTCATTTATGAAAAAGGTTTTCTTGATTAATCGCACGGCGGCGAGAAAGAGTTTGATTGGTTGGACGTATTTTGAGTGATGGCGAGAACTTGGATGACCGAGATATCCATCTCGAATCCTAGTTTCAGGAGTGCACGGTATACACCATGTTCCATTTCCATCTTTATCGGCAAAAGTGTTTAGTAAAGATTAAGTATTTTTTGGGTTTGATTGAGAAAGGGTTTGAAGAAACCGCATTGACAATTTTAGACGATGGCGAGAGCTAAGATAAGCAAGGCATCCACCTTGAATCTTAATCTCAGAAGTGCACGGTATACACCATGTTCCATTTCCACCTTTATTGAAAAAGTGTTAAGGTAGGAATTAAGTATTTTTTTGAGTTTGGAAGACGAATATTTATAAGAATGAGGCATAAGCCCCAAGATCAAAAATTCAGGGTTCCACCGGAATGCCAGATTCCAATGGTCCTTTTTCATTCGAATTTTTTAAGAAAATCATTTAATGGACAACGAACACTTGATAAGAATCAAATGTTCGAAGGGTTACGCCAGAATGCTTGATCCCAACGGCCCTTATTTTGTCCAAGTTAATTAAAGTGTTTTATGGACGGAAGAAAAGAATGAATGGTTAACCCAAAACGCGTGGCTCGGAATCAACCATTCGAGAGTTCCCACCGAAATGCTAGATTTCAATGGTCCTCTTCTTTCACGTTTGTTTTTATATATAAAAAAAGATCTTAGCATTAGTTAAAATAATGTGTGAAATGGTTGCCAAAGAAATGTATTTATTTCGAAATGGATTTGGAAATTGATTTTGCAAATATGGTAGAAAGAGTTTGAAATTGAAATCGTTAAGTGAAATCAAATATAATTATTTGCATGTAGAAAATGGACCTAGATAGATTTTTCAATTAAAATGATCAAATACAAGAGATCGGTTGATCAACTAATCAAATACTTCACCAAATAATTATGAAAAAGTAATTAATTAATTAAATCATAATCAACTACTCAAATAATAAAACTTAATTACTCATTAATTAAATAATTAAAATAAACAACAAGATAATAGAAACACTCATTGCAATAGGTTGCACACTAAAATGGAGTGTAAGCAATGGACATGTAAGTGTGAAACATCAAATGGGCTTTTAGACCCAAATCTACAAAAACTTAAATCTAGTTAAATTATAAAAATAAATAATTTGTATTACAAAAAAATCAGCATATTGCAAAGAATGAGACAACGCTCCACTTACTGATAATTTTAACTAACCCTTTTTAAAATAATAATAATAATAATAACAATAATAATAATAATAATAATAATAATAATAATAAAATAAATAAATGAGAGAGAGTTCTACGAAAGGTAAGACTATTTCTTCTATAATCCTGGTCTTAACAAATTTTTTTCAATTTTAAGAGGAAAGCCAACGGTCACATGAAGACAGGTGTCCCAAGGTGGGACGGTCATCAATGCAGGAGAGAAATGTAAACGAAAAGCTCAGCTTGGGAAGTGGAAAAAGAAATGTCAATGATGGTTATTAAAAGTGTAACACCCCGATAAAATAAGATAATTATTTAATTTAAGTTAATAATATATTTATTAATTTAATTAAATAATTGGGATTATTATTATTGGAATAAAAGTCGGAATTAAAAAAGGTCTCATTTGGTAAAAGGGTTATTTTCACGTGAAAAAGGAAAAAGAGACAGAAAAGTGGAAAAAGGGCAAAGAGAACCAGAGAACAAGGGTTGAAGAGAGGAAGAGCTTGAAGCTGAAGGATCGCCGGATTAACTCAGGTAAGGGGGGTTTATCGTCGATTAATGGGTATTATGGGATAACATGTAATGGGTAGTGATAGACTATTGATTTGTCCCTGATTTAAATGATGCATGATGAAAATTGTGAAATGTTGGATGAACGTAAAAATTGGATTATGATTGAAAGGAATTCGTAGGAATTAGATGTAAAAATGTTAGATTTTGTAAAATCGAATAGGGTATGATTTGTGTTAGAGGATATGAACGAATAATGTGTAAAATTGGACTGTGGAAGGTTGAATTGGATAGATCTCGTAGCAGAGAAAGCCATAGCAGATCTGGAAGTCTGGTTTCTGGTCATACGCGTATGGCACTAGGCAATACGCGTATGAGATGGTCTGGTACGCGTACGGCACTAGGCAATACGCGTATGGATGAGGAAGATGATGTTTTGAACGTAGTTTGGTCTCTGTTGGTACGCGTATGGGGAAGTGATACGCGTAGCATACGCGTATGAGATGGTGTTACGCGTATGGGATTTGGCTGAGAAATGGGCCATATGCGTATGGGACTAGGCAGTACGCGTATGGGCAGGATTGTGATTTTTCTGTGCTGTTGTTGTGCAGTTTTTGGTTGTTCAGCTGAGTAATGTGATTTAGCTGATGTACGATATATTAGGGATCATTTCCCGTCGTTTTGAGTAGTATAGGTATTAGTAGAGTGTGCTAATACTGTGGTTGTTCTTTGGCATGATCTGATATGCTTATGTGATAAAATACTGATGATGTGTGATGGTATGCATGATCTTGTGAAAGTATCAGTTATGTGTGCATTTGTGAATAGACTGTTTTATGGCTTAGAGTGTGAGCATATGTCTATTCTTGAATTGTGGTTGATGATTTAGCATTGCTAGGTGATTAGCATGCATATTGTGGCCTTTATGGTGGTAGCTAATTCCCATGGTGAGGAATTAGTGAGTTAGTCATTTTGGACTGTTGTTGATGTTTGCATGCTAGGTGAATTAGCGTGCATAGCATGGCCCTTGGGGTGGTAGCTAATTCCCATGGTGAGGAATTAGTGAGTGAGTCACTAAGTCTCAAATGAGTGGGACTAGTGGGCTTGGTAGCCGTGCCTGGATTTGGACGGTGAGGTGAACTATATGTTCACAAATAGTCGGTACCGCATGCATGGAGTCTCATTGCATAATATGTGTATGGCGTATAATATGAATGGATGTATTCCAATATTATACGTGTGTTTGTGTTGATAGTGAGTATGAACATGAATTGTATTGGTATTGAGTATGATATTTGAATTGATGTGCCGTTACCGAATATGTGATGTGATTAGGGTGATTAATGTGTTAAATTACTTAACATGACATGATATTTTATAATGCTCATTATATTGATTGAGGAACTCACCCTTACAACTATTTTTCAGGTAACGAGCAGTGATTGAGTAGAAGCTAGTGCTTGGAGTCTAGTGTAGTCTCCTTAGTGGGTCATGCTCTGATAGATGTAACATCGGGATGGGATGTTTTACCTTGTTGAATAATTTTACATGTAATTGTGTTACATGTTCTGCATGATTGATTTGATTTCTATCCGCTGCGTACTATGCAAACGTTTTATTTGATAAATAAATGAGCATGACAATCTACTTTGATGAATGGTGTGAAGTTGTTTGTGTGACACCCTTAACTGCATAATTACTCTGATTTATATGTTGCTATTTTAATTAAATATTTGGGGTATTTTAGAAAGGTGTTACATTAGTGGTATCAGAGCATAGTCGGTCGAGTCGAGTCGTAATTATTCTGTTTCCCTGTACGGGATAGGTGTTGTGTAACCCTATCAGTACTTATTGTTTAGCTTGTTGGGTTTTCAGAATAGAGATGGCTGGAAGAGGTAGAGACGATGCTGCGATTGCTGAGGCTCTGGGTATGCTAGCTGGAGTACTTGGAGGGAATCTGAATGTTGTGGGAATGGGAGCTGCTCGTCAACTGAGTGAGTTCCAGAAGAACAATCCTCCAATGTTTAAGGGAGCATACGATCCAGATGGTGCTCAGAAGTGGTTGAAGGAGATCGAGAGGATCTTCCGAGTGACTGAGTGTGCCGATAACCAGAAGGTCAGGTTCGGTACGCATATGCTGTCAGAGGAAGCAAATGATTGGTGGGTTGCTACCCGCACTGAGTTGGAAGCTGCTGGGAATGCTGAGATCACTTGGGCTGTGTTCAGAGAGAGATTCCTGAGGAAGTATTTTCCAGAGGATGTCAGAGGAAAGAAAGAGATAGAGTTCTTGGAATTGAAGCAGGGCAATCGGTCTGTTACTGAGTATGCTGCTAAGTTCACAGAGCTGTCGAAGTATTACACTCCCTATAACGAGGCTACTGGGGAATTTTCAAAGTGTGTGAAGTTTGAGAACGGGTTGCGTCCCGAGATCAAGCAGGCTATTGGATATCAGCGGATTAGAGTGTTTTCTGATTTGGTTGACTGTTGCAGGATTTTTGAACAGGATACCAAGGCTAGAGCAGAGAGCTATCAGCAGAGGGTTGATAGGAAAGGCAAGAATCAGAATGATCGTGGGAAACCGTATGCAGTTGGCAAAGGTTTCCAGAGACAGAGTGGGATGAAGAGGCCTAGTGGGGGAGACTCCAGTGCCCCTGCTAAGTGTTTCAGATGTGGTCAGGCTGGACATCGTATCCATGAGTGTACCAGTAATGAGAAGAAGTGTTTCAAGTGTGGAAAAGGTGGTCACTTGGCTGCAGATTGCCGGTTGAAGACTGTGACTTGTTTCAACTGTGGAGAGGTGGGTCATATCAGTCCACAGTGTCCTAAGCCGAAGAAAGAGAACCAGTCGGGGGGCAAGGTTTTTGCTTTATCGGGTTCTGAGACTTCTGCAGATGATCGTTTGATCCGAGGTACGTGTTATATTAATGGCTTTCCTCTTGTAGCTATTATTGACACAGGTGCGACTCATTCCTTTATATCTTTGGATTGTGCTGTGAAACTTAAGTTAGAGATATCTGAGATGCGTGGTAGTATGGTGATTGATACTCCTGCGAAGGGTTCAGTGACTACTACTTCAGTTTGTTTGAATTGTCCTTTGAGTATTTTTGGTAGAGACTTTGGGATGGACCTAGTGTGTCTTCCACTAGTGCAGATTGATGTTATCTTGGGTATGAACTGGTTGGTGTGTAACCGAGTTTATATCAACTGTTTTGATAAGACTGTGATCTTTCCTGAGATTGAGGAAGAAAAGAGTTTGTTTCTATCTGCAAGGCAGGTGAATGAGGCAGTAGCAGATGGGGCAGAGTTGTTTATGCTGTTAGCGACTTTGGAGGCTAAAGATAAACTGGTGATTTGCGATCTAGCTGTGGTGTGTGATTTTCCTAATGTGTTTCCTGAAGAAGTGAATGCATTACCACCAGAACATGAAGTTGAGTTCTCGATTGATTTGGTACCGGGTACTAGGCCGGTGTCGATGGCTCCGTACCGTATGTCTGCTGTTGAGTTAACTGAATTGAAGAGTCAGTTGGAAGATCTGTTGGATAAGAAATTTATTCGTCCGAGTGTGTCACCGTGGGGTGCACCAGTGTTATTAGTTAAGAAGAAAGAAGGTACTATGAGGTTGTGTGTGGACTACAGGCAACTGAATAAAGTGACGATCAAGAATCGGTATCCTTTGCCGAGAATTGATGATTTGATGGATCAGTTGGTTGGTGCGAGTGTGTTCAGCAAAATAGATTTGAGATCTGGGTATCATCAGATACGTGTGAAAACTGAGGATATTCAGAAGACTGCTTTCAGAACAAGGTATGGACATTATGAGTATTCTGTGATGCCTTTTGGTGTGACTAATGCGCCTGGAGTATTTATGGAGTATATGAATAGGATTTTCCATCCGTACCTAGACAAGTTTGTTGTGGTGTTTATTGATGATATTTTGGTGTATTCGAAATCTGAAGAAGAGCATGCTGAACATTTGAGAGTGGTTTTAGGAGTTCTACGAGAAAAGAGGTTATTTGCTAAACTGTCTAAGTGTGAATTTTGGTTAGAAGAAGTTAGTTTTCTTGGTCATGTGATTTCCAGAGGTGGTGTTGCTGTTGATCCTTCTAAGATGGCAGCGGTATCTAAGTGGGAAGCTCCGAAGTCAGTTTCTGAGATAAGGAGTTTTCTTGGACTTGCAGGATATTATAGGAAATTCATTGAGGGATTTGCTAAGTTGGCGTTACCGTTGACGATGTTGACTAGAAAGGGGCAAGCGTTTATTTGGGACTCAAAATGTGAAGAAGGTTTCCAAGAGTTAAAGAGAAGGTTAACTACTGCTCCTATTCTGATATTACCGAGTTCGTCGGAAGCATTTGAGGTTTACTGTGATGCTTCATTGTTGGGTTTAGGTGGTGTTTTGATGCAGAATAAGCAGGTTGTAGCTTATGCTTCGAGACAACTGAAGGTTCATGAGAGGAACTATCCGACACACGATTTAGAGTTGGCAGCTGTGGTATTTGTTCTGAAGTTATGGAGGCACTACTTGTACGGGTCAAGATTTGAGGTTTTCAGTGACCATAAAAGTTTAAAGTATTTGTTTGATCAGAAAGAGCTGAATATGAGACAGAGGAGATGGTTAGAGTTTCTGAAGGATTATGACTTTGGTTTGAATTACCATCCGGGTAAAGCAAACGTAGTGGCTGATGCATTGAGTCGGAAATCATTGCATATGTCTATGTTAATGGTTAAGGAATTGGATTTAATTGAGCAGTTTAGAGACTTGAGTTTGGTGTGTGAGAGTACTCACCATAGTGTTAAATTGGGAATGTTGAAGTTAACGAGTAGTATTCTGGATGAGATCAGAGAGGGTCAGAAATCCGATGTGCTTTTGGTTGATAAGTTGACTCTAGTGAATCAAGGTCAAGGTGGTGAATTCAGAGTTGATGAGAATGGTGTTTTGAAATTTGGTAATCGGGTGTGTATTCCGGATATTACCGAGCTTAAGAAGAGTATTCTTGAAGAAGGACATCGTAGTGGCTTGAGTATTCATCCTGGAGCTACGAAGATGTATCATGATTTGAAAAAGTTATTTTGGTGGCCGGGAATGAAAAGAGAAATTGCGAGTTTTGTTTATTCTTGTTTGACTTGTCAGAAGTCAAAGATTGAGCATCAGAAGCCGTCTGGGCTAATGCAACCGTTGGCTATTCCAGAGTGGAAGTGGGATAGTATCAGTATGGATTTTGTTTCTGGTTTACCGAGGACAAATAAGAATTTTGAAGCTATTTGGGTGATTGTAGACAGATTGACGAAATCGGCTCATTTCATTCCGATCAGAATGGACTATCCGTTAGAGAGATTAGCCGAGTTGTATATTGAGAAGATTGTAAGTTTGCATGGTATTCCGTCGAGTATTGTTTCGGACAGAGATCCTAGATTTACATCGAAGTTTTGGGAAGGTTTGCAGAAGGCTTTGGGAACTAAGCTGAGATTGAGTTCTGCATATCATCCGCAGACTGATGGTCAGACTGAGAGGACGATTCAGTCACTAGAGGATCTTTTGAGGGCTTGTGTTTTGGAAAAGGGAGGTGCTTGGGATTGTTATTCACCTTTGATTGAGTTTACCTACAACAATAGTTTTCATTCGAGCATTGGTATGGCACCGTTTGAAGCTTTGTATGGTAGGAGATGTCGGACACCTTTGTGTTGGTATGAGTCCGGTGAGAGTGTTGTGGTTGGACCGGAGATTGTTCAACAAACTACGGAAAAGATTAAGATGATTCAGGAGAAGATGAGAATTGCTCAGAGTCCTCAGAAGAGTTATCACGACAAGAGGAGGAAGTCACTTGAGTTCCAAGAGGGAGATCATGTGTTTCTTCGTGTTACTCCGATAACTGGGGTTGGTCGAGCTTTGAAGTCGAAGAAGTTGACACCTCGATTTATTGGTCCTTATCAGATTTTGGAGAGGATAGGGGAGGTAGCCTATCGTATCGCTTTACCGCCGTCACTTGCGAATTTGCATGAGGTTTTTCATGTGTCTCAGTTGAGGAGGTACATTCCTGATCCGTCGCGTGTGGTCCAAGTAGATGATGTCCAGGTGAGAGATAACCTGACTGTTGAAACATCACCTATGAGGATTGAGGATCGAGAGTTGAAGCAGTTGCGGGGTAAAGAGATTGCTTTGGTAAAGGTAGCTTGGGGAGGACCAGCAGGTGGCAATGTGACTTGGGAACTTGAGAGTCACATGAAGGAGTCGTATCCAGAGTTATTCGCTTGAGGTATGTTTTCGAGGACGAAAACTCTTTTAGTGGGGGAGAGTTGTAACACCCCGATAAAATAAGATAATTATTTAATTTAAGTTAATAATATATTTATTAATTTAATTAAATAATTGGGATTATTATTATTGGAATAAAAGTCGGAATTAAAAAAGGTCTCATTTGGTAAAAGGGTTATTTTCACGTGAAAAAGGAAAAAGAGACAGAAAAGTGGAAAAAGGGCAAAGAGAACCAGAGAACAAGGGTTGAAGAGAGGAAGAGCTTGAAGCTGAAGGATCGCCGGATTAACTCAGGTAAGGGGGGTTTATCGTCGATTAATGGGTATTATGGGATAACATGTAATGGGTAGTGATAGACTATTGATTTGTCCCTGATTTGAATGATGCATGATGAAAATTGTGAAATGTTGGATGAACGTAAAAATTGGATTATGATTGAAAGGAATTCGTAGGAATTAGATGTAAAAATGTTAGATTTTGTGAAATCGAATAGGGTATGATTTGTGTTAGAGGATATGAACGAATAATGTGTAAAATTGGACTGTGGAAGGTTGAATTGGATAGATCTCGTAGCAGAGAAAGCCATAGCAGATCTGGAAGTCTGGTTTCTGGTCATACGCGTATGGCACTAGGCAATACGCGTATGAGATGGTCTGGTACGCGTATGGCACTAGGCAATACGCGTATGGATGAGGAAGATGATGTTTTGAACGTAGTTTGGTCTCTGTTGGTACGCGTATGGGGAAGTGATACGCGTAGCATACGCGTATGAGATGGTGTTACGCGTATGGGATTTGGCTGAGAAATGGGCCATACGCGTATGGGACTAGGCAGTACGCGTATGGGCAGGATTGTGATTTTTCTGTGCTGTTGTTGTGCAGTTTTTGGTTGTTCAGCTGAGTAATGTGATTTAGCTGATGTACGATATATTAGGGATCATTTCCCGTCGTTTTGAGTAGTATAGGTATTAGTAGAGTGTGCTAATACTGTGGTTGTTCTTTGGCATGATCTGATATGCTTATGTGATAAAATACTGATGATGTGTGATGGTATGCATGATCTTGTGAAAGTATCAGTTATGTGTGCATTTGTGAATAGACTGTTTTATGGCTTAGAGTGTGAGCATATGTCTATTCTTGAATTGTGGTTGATGATTTAGCATTGCTAGGTGATTAGCATGCATATTGTGGCCTTTATGGTGGTAGCTAATTCCCATGGTGAGGAATTAGTGAGTTAGTCATTTTGGACTGTTGTTGATGTTTGCATGCTAGGTGAATTAGCGTGCATAGCATGGCCCTTGGGGTGGTAGCTAATTCCCATGGTGAGGAATTAGTGAGTGAGTCACTAAGTCTCAAATGAGTGGGACTAGTGGGCTTGGTAGCCGTGCCTGGATTTGGACGGTGAGGTGAACTATATGTTCACAAATAGTCGGTACCGCATGCATGGAGTCTCATTGCATAATATGTGTATGGCGTATAATATGAATGGATGTATTCCAATATTATACGTGTGTTTGTGTTGATAGTGAGTATGAACATGAATTGTATTGGTATTGAGTATGATATTTGAATTGATGTGCCGTTACCGAATATGTGATGTGATTAGGGTGATTAATGTGTTAAATTACTTAACATGACATGATATTTTATAATGCTCATTATATTGATTGAGGAACTCACCCTTACAACTATTTTTCAGGTAACGAGCAGTGATTGAGTAGAAGCTAGTGCTTGGAGTCTAGTGTAGTCTCCTTAGTGGGTCATGCTCTGATAGATGTAACATCGAGATGGGATGTTTTACCTTGTTGAATAATTTACATGTAATTGTGTTACATGTTCTGCATGATTGATTTGATTTCTATCCGCTGCGTACTATGCAAACGTTTTATTTGATAAATAAATGAGCATGACAATCTACTTTGATGAATGGTGTGAAGTTGTTTGTGTGACACCCTTAACTGCATAATTACTCTGATTTATATGTTGCTATTTTAATTAAATATTTGGGGTATTTTAGAAGGGTGTTACAAAAAGCGCGTCTTTGGAAAAGCTGAAATGGTGAAAACGCAAACGAAAAAAAAAACATCCTTCCCAAAACTCTCTCCCCATCTGCCTTACCGTTCAATCTCTCAATCTCACTCGTCATCTCTCAAACGCTCACACTCTCTACTCTCACTAAACGCGGAAAAAGCCATGGTTTCAAAAGAAAATCAAGTAAGAAGGCTCACCTTCGGCGGTGATTCGGTAGCGACGGTGAGGCTTGGATCTTCCTTCTTCGCCTCAAAGTCTTCTTTTTTAAGGTTCTTCTCTTTCGCCGCTCAATTCTTCTAGCTCTAGGGTTTTTTCGCCGTTTGAAGAAATTAGGGTTTTTGTCCTCCCTTTCTCGCCTCCGCTTCCCTCCTTTTACATTAACAACTTAGGGTTTTTGAGCTGTCTTATGGAGATCCAAAAGGGCATCTCCTGCGAAATCCCTTTAGGGTGCTCAGATTTTGATTGCCCTATTTGATGTTTGGTCCGGAACGGTAATGCAAATCCACACTTTCTTCTTCTTACTTTATCCTAATCCTTTTTTGGGTTATTTTTTTGAAATTTTACCGCTGCTAATTTACTTGTTTTTACTGTCTTGCACATGAAGCAGCGATTTCCCTTGAAGCTGGAGTTATACTCATCCTTTGTGACGATTCAAACTTTGTTCCGCTTGTGTATGCATTTCTAGTAGCAGTGCCTGATCTTTTGTGTATGCTCGAAAAGTTACAACAGTGGGCTTGCAATTTGATGCAGTGAGCCTTGGAGGAAATCGATCTGCTTGGTCACTTAGAAAATGGGAAAGTGGTAAGCATGAAAAGATCATGAAGCACGGCTCTATCTTTGGTTTTTGGATAATCTAATTAATCTGTTACTATCAATATCATGTTCTTTGTACAGGATTTTATGAGAATACATGTCCTGAAGTTGCTGCAAGGGTGTACATAAAGGATCATTTTGTGCAGGTTTTGTTGGAGATTAGGAAAAGGTATTACGGTTAGAAATTTCTTATTTTTTTGTTATGAACATTTCAGTTTCTGCTATGCCTTTTGAAACTGAATTATGAACTGTTGTGATGTGCTGGAAAACAAAACAGGGTTGTAATAAAATGGCTATTTTTGTGTGTATTATGCAGGTTCATTCTGTTCGCTGGTGGTTATAGCAGATGAAATGAAGAGAATGATTGAGTGGTTATAGTAGTTGGAGTGAAGGACGATCCAGGGTGAGAGAAAATGATTGGTGAGAGGATTATGAACAAGAATGAAAAAGAAACTGAGTTTTGCAGAATCAATGGATGCTGAAGGTTGCAGGTAGCGTATGGTTGTTACGGTTGCAGAGTGAAGGGTGCAGAACAGAATGAAGAGATAAGAGAAAGAGTGAAGAGAAAGATTGAAAAAGTGAAGAAAACTCGTGGCTCGAGCCAATGGTGAGAACTGCCAATTTATAGAGTTTCTATGAAGTGATTTCGTTAACTCTGTTAATCTCTTCTCCCATCAAATTTGTTAATCGTTGAAACTCGGTTAGTTAGTTTGTTTGTTAAATTCATTATTCTGTTAAAATTCTGTTGACAATCTCAAATGGATTTTGATTCTCTATGATGAATGCAACTTCTGTTATCATGGATGGTTCGAAAAAATGCAGGTATTTTTGAATTTGGATGCGCAGGCCTCGTCGTTTACTGCGTTTTGCATTTGCTTCAAGCTTGCATTTGCTTCAAGCTTGCTTTGGACGTTTTGCATCTTCACATGTACTTGGTGTTGCAAGCATTTTATGTTGCGCAAGCCGCGTTCTGCAGCTTGTATTCCAATTGCCTTACGTTTTCATCTTGTACTTTTCTTCTGCATTTCCACTGCTCACCTCTTGGTTTGGACATGACTTAATACATGGATGAGGATTAATGGGTTAATTGGACTATGAAAAATGAAAGAAAAAAAAAGGTTTTGGATAATAATTGGAATTGAGTTATGACGAAAACATTGTTTATAATGAACATGAATTTTGCAATGCTAAGATTAACTTTGGAATATGGATGAAACTAAATGGATTATGTGTTGAATAACACAACTTGTTAATGTGTTTTTTCCTTTGTAGGTACCTCTATGGAAGGAATAGTAATTTGGGATAGAAGGAGATGATGATATGAAGCATGAAGATGGTGGATGTTAATGCTTAGGAATTAGATGTTAGAACCTTAGGTCATGAGCTTGTATTTTTTAATTTGATTCATGTGTAAGGTATTGACATGATTATGTACTTGAGCCTTGAATTTGAATGGAAGTTTGGATTTGTATATGGAAATGGGTTGTTGGTTTATGAAATTGTAAATATTATGTAAGTTTGGAATTCTTATAGTTTTGGATTGGAATTGTAAAATGTATGTGAATAGGTGAATGTAACTTTGAGGTTTTGATGAAATAACATGTTGGAATTGAATCCAAAGGTTGAATTGAAAAGCAATTTGATGACTTGAATGCATGAGATCATGGTTAGGAATTTGTATAATTGGTTTATGGTTTAAATTTGTAACTTTGAATGAAGATGTATGTATTTGTATGGTTTATATATGAAATGGAAGGTTTGGAAATTGGTTCAAACAATGGTTTCTCGGTTCAATTTTATATGTTATGGATTGGAATGCTTGGAATGCAATCTTGTAACTTCAGATACTTTTTGTAATGTTTATGTTGACACATATGTGGTTGTGGTTTATAATTGGATGTAATTAGAATAGAAATGTGAATGTATTATGGTTTATGGAATTGAAATGCTCATAATTATTAGATATATTTGTTTATGAAATTGAGAATGAATGAATGTATGGTTGAATTGGAAATTTGATTGTTACAGGTTAATAAAAATGGAAAAGTGAATGTATGACTTATGTTGTAACTTTGAACTAATGGTTTAATACAACATTGTATGGTTTAAAGAGAAATTTAGTGGTCGATTACACATATTAAAATTGAATTGGTTTATGTCTGGTATAGGATAAAAATGGTTTAGAAGGTGAAAGAAGAATAGGGTTTAAAATGAAAATGAACAAAATAAAGAAATGGACTTTATAATGAACATGGTTAAAAGTCAACATGAACATGAGTTAGGACTTGGAAAGTGTCAATGGTCATATAGTTGACACACATGAATACAAGGTCAAGAACTCAACCACAAACTTTTGAATTTATGAGGATACTTGCAGCATTTGATATGAGTGGATGGTACATATGAAATTGGTATGAATGTATGCAAATGAACTTTAGGCCATGTGCCAAATGAAAAAATGAAAAAATTTCAGGACCAAAATCGGGGTATGACAACATGATGAATGATGGTTTGGTGAAAAAAGACCGTGCCATTTTTGAAAGGCCAGACATGGCCATACAACAGCATCTGAAGCCTTTGTACATAACAGCTAAGGTAAATGGAATGGGGATCAACAAGGTGTTGATCGACTGTGGGGCGTGTGTTAATGTTATTCCCTAACCCCTCTTCGGAAAAATAGGAAAATCTGCCACAAATTTGGCCTGTAACAACATGGTATTGTCCAACTATGAGGGAAAGACCAGCAAATCCTTAGGGGTAATCCAAGTCGACATAGTGGTGGAAATCACCACAAGACCAACACTATTTACGATGGTGACGACTAAAGAAAACTACAATCTTTTGTTGGGTAGAGAATGTTTGCATTGGGTAGGGTGCATACCCTCATCAATTCATCAGAGGATCACCATCCGGAAGCTTGATGGGGTCGTTGAAACCATCGAGGTGGATCATAGTTTCTTTAGAGTGGATGCCAATCACACCGACAAGCTCAACTTTGACCGAGAAGTGGCTAACATTCCTCCATGTAGGCTCGTCTGATGGGGGCGTGAGGTAAGCTACACGGTGAATCTACACCATCAATATGGGTTTAACTAAGAGTACGAAATTGTCAGAGGATACAACTGAAGGTCAAAATCTGATGTTGATCATGATTGAGTTAGACGCATTGACTCGGATTTCGGCCTATGTGGCTGAAAACAAAATATTGGCGGCCTTAGAGGCTAAATTGCAACAAATAATGGTTATCGAAACCATTAAGCCTAAGAGCTCTTAGGCACACCAATCTGGCTTTACCAGCTAAACAACAACATCAGAAAGATGGAGGCTAGATTGCATCTACAACGACGAGCCTTTAGGGTTCGAGAATGACCCAATAACCTCAACCAGGAAAATGCAGGCACATGATCCTTTGGTATACTTGGGAGATAGGACGACAAAGAGGTCGACACACATTAGTGCAAAAATCGACCCACACCTGAAAGCATAAGTAATCAAAGTATTAAGAGAATTTAGAGATTGTTTTGCTTGGGACTATGACGAGATGCATGGGCTCAGCCGTGAACTAGTCAAACTAAAGCTACTGATCATACCTTACAAGAAGCCAGCGAAGCAGACTCCATAGAGGTTCATGCATGAAATCATATCAAAGGTCAAAGTTGAGATCAAATGGTTGCTCCGGAACAAGTTCATCAAACCTGCCAGATATGTCGAATGGCTTGCTAATATTGTTCCAATTATTAAGAAAAATACCACCCTTAGAGTTTTCCTAGACTTTAGATACCTTAATGTTGCTACACCAAGACAAATATCAAATGCTAGTGGCTGAGATGTTGATCGATTTTGCGGATGGATTCGAATACCTAAGCCTCCTCGATGCATACTCTAGTTACAACCAGATTTTCATTACAGAGGAAGACGTAGAAAAAATAGCATTCCAATGCCCATGGGCCTTAGGCACGTATGAATGGGTAGTGATTCCTTTTGGTCTAAATAATGTTAGTGTTACTTACCAAAGATTAATGAACTCAATGTTTCATGATTTCATCGAAACATTCATGCAAGTGTACATCGATAACATTGTCATCAAATCTTCATCCAAGGATGGTCATCTCGACCACCTTCGACGATCGTTCGAAAGGATGAGGAAATATGGGCTTAAAATGAACTCGTTAAAGTGTGCTTTTTGTGTTCACGCAGGAGATTTTCTTGGCTTTGTATTCCATAAGAAGGGCATAGAGATAAACTCAAACAAGACGAAAGCCATGCAAAATACTGAGTCTCCAACCAACAAGAAACAAATTCAGTCCTTGTTAGGAAAAATTAACTTTCTAAGGAGATGTATTTCAAATCTAAGTGGCAAGATGAAAGTATTCTCACAACTGTTACAATTAAAGAAAGAAGAAGGTTTCATATAGGGACCAAAACATCAACAAGCCTTCGATGAGATTAAGAGGTATCTGTCGAAACCTTCAATGTTGTTACCTCCCATGAGGAACAAAGCCATGAAGTTGTACGTTTTTGCATCTGACTCGACAATTGGGAGTATGTTAGCCCAAGAAGACGATGATGGCATCGAAAGACCCATTGATATTTAAGTTGGATCATGAACAATGTTGAGACTAGATATACTATGGTATAAACTTGTGTTTATATTTATACTTTTTTTGTACCAAACTCAAGCATTACATGAAATCTTCAAATGTGTTTGTTTATTCACAGTTCGACATAATTAATCACATGTTGTCGAAACCAATTTTACATAGTAGAGTTAGAAAATAGGCAATAGCCTTTACTGAGTATTCTTTGACTTATGCGTCTATAAAGGACGTGAAAGGCCAAATTGTTGATGATTTCAAAGTAGATCATTCAATAATGGAAATAGCACAAAACTATGTCGAGTTCCCGATATGGAAACTATATTTTGATGGTTCCACCCATTCTAAAGGAACTGACGTATGGATTTTCATCATGTCCCCATAAGGAATCCCTACTAAGCATAATTTCGAAATCAATGGTTATTATTCCAATAATGGTGTTGAATACGAAACCTTAATTACAGGTCTTACCATACTATTAGACTTGGGGGCAACCAGAGTCGAGGTAAAAGGTGACTCTAAACTGGTAATCAAGCTATTAACAAAGGAATACAAATGTATTAAATACAACTTATTGATATACTTTGTCAAGGCAAATTCAATGCTTAAACGATTCGAGGCGGTAGATATTGAACACATGTCACGAATACGCAACCAAGAGGCCAATGATTTGGCCCAAGTAGCTTTAGGTTATAGGGTGGCTAAGAAAAACTATAGAACTTGATTGAAGTAAAAGACAAAGTGGTACAAACCAGCTTCATCCGACCAGAGTTGTCAATGCCAAAACTGGTGGGGGCAGAGGAGTTACCATAATTTTGTGAAACTTTTGAAACTTTTTCCATTGACAACATAGCAAGTGACGATTGGCAAAGAGAGATTCTTGAGTTCCTTAGAAATCTGACAGTAACAATATATCGAAAAACAAAATACAGGGAGTTAAGGTACATCATCATTGGAAACGAGATGTTCAAAAATACTCCACAAGAGGTGTTGCTCAAATGCATTAGCGAAAGCGAAGCCTACTTGGCAATCTCTGACACTCACATAGGATCTTGTAGTGCTCACCAAGCAGACTACAAAATGAAGTGGTTTTCATGTCGACAAGGGGTATACTAGCCCACTTTGACGAAAGATTGCATCAACTTCACTCGAGGATGTCAAGAATGCCAAAAGCATGAAGGCATACGACACATGCCTACCAGCGAATTACATCTGATTATCAAGCCATGGTTATTTCGAGGATGGGCTTTAGACATAATAGGAAAGGCCAAGCCAACGTCCTCTAAAAGCCATAGATATGTCCTCGGGGGAATTGGTTACTTTACAAAATGGGTCAACATGGTTCCTTTAACCAATGTCGACCAAGATGTGGTGATCGACTTCATACAAAGTCACACCATGTATAGATATGGGACTCTTAAAACCATAACAACTAACCAAGGTTCGGTTTTTATCGGCATAAAGGTAATGGAATTTGCTGCAGAGACATGGATTAAATTCTTGATGTCGACTCCTATAGCGGTAAAAAATTTGAGATTAAGCTATTGATTAACTTAACTCATAAAGCAAGAGTCATCACCATGCTTTTATTGTTTCCAAAGGAAAAGGGAAAAAGTATGAATAAAACCCGAAGAAGTTTTAAAACAAAACTAATAAAAAGAGATAAAGGTCTGAGGGTTAGTTATGCAAAGGGAAGGTATTAGCACCTTGAACATCCATGGTATTCCATGGGAAACTATTTGAAAATATGTACATTTTAGTTTGAAAAATGGGGTTGTTAGCAAAAGATTAGAGAGGTGGGAAAAGAAATATATTTTTTTTAATTTTTGTGTTTGCTAAGACTTTTTGAAGTCTCATGCCTACGTACCAACAAAGTGAAATGGAGGATCAAAACCTCGCAGCTCGTGGTAAAAATATCAAAGATGTTTGTTTTGATTTAATTTTAATGAAAAGACATTTTGTCATTTTAAGGAGAATAATCAACTAGTCATCCACGAGTATGAGAACTTTGCATCATCATGAGAAGGGCTCCAACTTGAATAAGGATCAATAAGTATACCACTAGCTCTCTTAGATGGAAAAGAATTATCATCAATACTATGGGTATAGGAGAATTATATATCAACTATTTAAATGACTCATGTCTAAACTTTGAAAAAAAATTAAAGGGAAAAGTGCACAAAGGGCACAAAATAATTTGAATGAGTTGTGCATTTTTAAGTCTTTTGAAATTGGTCTGAATATGCTTAAGATGAATTAGCATTTATTAGGAAAAAGTTTTGAACATCACTTGACAAACGTCAAGGTTTATTGAAAAAGTGGTTCAAGTTTGAAAACAATAATGTTTTTTGAAAAGAGGGAGAAGATTTTAAAATTAAAGAAAATGAGGAGAAGAAGAGACTATCTTAGAGCATAAAGTAAAATCTAGGGAGGAAAGATCTAACCAAGAGATATCAAGCCTTACGACATAAGTCAAGCAAGAATTTCCTCCTTTGGATTAAGCCTCAAGCAAGCCAAATAAGCAAATAATAACCCATGCATCATATGAAACCAAAATAACTCAACCAAATCTCCAAAGGAAGTCTAAAGTCAAAGGTATCAGATGAATCATAAGGTCTCAAATCACAAGTCCCAAAGCAAAGGTCAAGATCCTAATTCTAAGTCCATAACTTCACAATGATGCCAATAATAGTAACCACAAGCCCATGAATCAGGAGAAACAAGTTTATTTTTAGGTTTTTCTTTATTAGTGTTTTCTTTATAAGTATATAAAAGAAAATTCTAAATGGACATAGAACAAATGACATAATCACAAATATATGATATGAGATGCTAAACATAAAGTATACAGTAAATGGCATAAAATAAAAGAGCATAAAGTAAATGACTTTGAAGTAAAAGTTAATACAAGTAAAATGTTAGTAAATGATGTTAGTAATCAAAAATGAAAGATGGTTTGGTCATTTTTTGAAGAACACTCAACTATTCACCCACAAGCATGAAAACATTAACTTATACATCATTATGAGAAGGGCTCTAACTTGGATAAAAATCAATTAGTATGCCACTAGCTCTCACAAATGAAAAGGAAGCAATATTTTCACACAATACCATGAGGATTAGGAGACTTACAATCTCACTTATAAAAATGTCTTTGCTTTTAGGACAAATTTAGCGCTATGTTAAGCAATCGTAATTGGACTTATGTAGAAGTCACAACTATCTGAGGTCATCCAATAATAACGTTAGTGTTAATACATGCTAGAGAAATGATATGTAAATCATTCTCCTAAAGTCATGCCACACAAAAAAAGAAAATAAGGAATGATCAAGCACAAAAGCTAGGAGGATGGTCCATTACTTCAATCAATACTTCATGACACTTGGGACAAACTTATGCATCAATCCAAAGTACCTTAAATGATCCATGACCGATTAAGAGGTAGATTTGAAATTATGAAAGTTCATCAAGTACCAATCCACACATCATGAACAAGATAGAGACAAGTCATCCAATTGATCAAAGGTAAAATAATAAGATGAAGAAGACGGGGACAAGAGAGGTCACACCCAAATTGGATCAAAGTTTGATCAAGTCATCGTCAAAATCAATCATACATTTTGGTGGATTAGGGTTTTCACCCCATCAAAACCCAAGATCCATTGAGTTTGATGAGACTTATGATATAAACGATCATGATCCAAGGTCAACAGAAGTTCATAAAGGTCACACAAATATAAAATGCAATCAAATAAAATAAAAATGCACCAAAAGTATTTTTAAATGAATTTTAAAATAGAAATAAAGTGAAAAATCTATAAAGTCCTTCAAAACACCAAATAAATGGCCAAGAAAATTATAGGAGGTTGAAAATAAAATAAGAAGCATATAATAAATTTTTCAGAATTTAAAAATGCAGAAAAGTATTTTTTTAACCAATTAAAATAAAAGGAGAAAAGAGAAAATATGTGAAATAAAATATGAAAAAATAAAAATCAGATGAAGAAAAATAAAAGAGAATTTTAGAAATTATTTTAGGATTTTTTGGATAAAAAATGAAATTATTATGAATTTTAAAAGAAAAAGAAATTAAAAATAATTAAAAATCAGAAAAACATGGAGCGTTGGATCACGCCTCATTAATTGACGTGGCAGATCCGACCCTTCTCAGATTAGGATGCACGGTGGAACGTGATACAAACAACACACGGGATCCAATTTAAAACCATCCAATCAAAACATTTTGTTTGTCCAATGTGTCTAGCCAAACTCAAATGACCTGGAACACTCTGGTCATCTTCTCTTGTGAGCTCTCACCGGAGTTTCATCATTTGGTAAATTTAGAACACGAGACCACCACCATTATGATCCTCTTCTCATCCTGAATTCAACCTTATGCTCCAAATTCATTTATCTAAATTGAGCAAAGGGAATTTCAGAGAAGTTTCAGAACCAAGCAAGCCACGAAAACTAAAATTAAATGGTGAACACGATCAATCAATATTAGCTAAGTTATAGGAAAGCATCAGAGAGTGAAGGACTACATTGTAGTAACTTGTTTTAGTTCAAATAATGCTCAAAACTAACTTATCCAGATGGTGATCAGAAGTTGATGAAACTCGATCAAGTTAGAGCACTTCAGAAGGTCTTAGAGCTTGTGAATTGTTGAAAAGGTTTCAGAGGATGTCGAAGATGCTAATGGAATCAAGAAATTGGATTGAAACAAGATGAAACTCAAAACACGATAGTTAATTTTTTCTGGAAACTTTCAAGTTGCAGCAAGGATTTCTTGGCTCTCAAAAGATTGGAAATGAATGCAGTAGTTTCCTCTATTTATAGGGAATGTGTTTGGATCCAAATATGTTTGGAATGATGTTGAATTCGTGCAAAATGAATTTGACCCAAATGTGAGAAAAGTGTGACTTGCAACTCATCAAAGCTCAGCCAAATGATGTGTTTCAAAGGCCAATTAACTTTTGTAGACTTGTTTAAACATGTTTAGGTCCAAAACACGTGCTAATTTGGCTTGGAATTGAGATTAGTGAAGTTCAAAATTCGGGCAATGGCAATTCCTTCAGTTCCAAGTCACCACGTTCAACCCAATGGGGCATCCTACTCAGGAAGGTTTTTGGTCCCATTCTTTTTGCAATGTGTTGACATCATATCAAAGATTAAAATGTGCAAAGAAATGTCGCATTTTGGTGTTTGAGCATAAAGTTATGTCATGTTGAAGTTGGCATGAAAAAACGGATCATATAACTTAGAAAAATTCAAGTGTTCCATGGCTAAAAATGACCTATAATGTCTCAATGAATTCCATGGCCTTCCAAGCATATTTTGACTTTGATCCTTGAAGCAAACTTTTATAGGGCACCATAAATGATATTGTGAAAAAAGAATCAACCTCAAATGTTAAGGAAAATAAAACTTAAGGAAAATAAAACATATTCTTGAGATGCTCTTGATTGAAAAGCCCTACCTTGCACAATAAACTTAAGGAAAATAAAACACATTTTTGCTATTTTGATTAGTGGTTAGATAAGAAATTAATCATATAAACACAAAGGTAAAACACCAACAAAGAGGTGCTTGGTGATCCCCGCAAGAAGCAAACCCAAAGATGAGAGGAGGAGATCAAGATGTGACCTTGTTTGTGTGCAAGAATGCCAATGGTATGTGGTATCTTAGGGTTAAAATTTAGGGTATGACAACTCCCTATTATGATCAAGCTAATGGCTAAGTGGGGGCTGCAAACAATGTCATTATGAACTTGATAAAAAAGCACATAGGAAATAAGCCAAGGAGTTGGCATACAACTATGAATCATGCACTTTTGGCTTGCAAAACTTCACCTAAAGAGGCCATCAATGCCACACCCTTTCAACTCACATTTGGCCATGATGCAATTCTACCTACAGAGATATGCTTACAGTCGGTAAGAATCCAAAGGCAAAACAAAATCACATATGACCATTTTTGGAGCATGAAGATGGATGAGTTGGTCGATATTGATGAAGAAAGACTATCCATTTTAGATGCCTTAATGAGGCAAAAGAAGAGAATAGATGAGACTTATATTAAAAAGGTTGGGCCAAAGTCTTCTCTGTTGGAGATTATGTTTGGAAGGTTATACTTCCTCTCGACAAGAAAGATAGAACTTTGGTAAAATGGTCACTCAACTAGGAGGGACCCTTAAGAGTCAATCAAGTGTTTTCCAACAACGTGTATGAAATAGATGAGTTAAATTCTAATAATCGAACACTATGAATAAATGGAAAAGATCAAAAGCAGTATAGGCATGTGCTTTAAGAAGTAAATATAACAAAAGGAAAATAGAACTTGTAATGTCATTAATTTGGCCGAAACATCGATATTACAAAATGGAGAAAATACAAAATGCCGAAAATGACAGGTAATACAAGACCAAAAATAAATGGTTGTTATGTATATAAAGTTCAACTTAGAGTCTGAATTATTGAATTCGTTTTTCCCCTCAACTCCTCAAAGCGAGCTTTGGTATGGTCGATTTGCCGGTCCAGAGCTTTTAATTTGGCTACTTCAACCTCTATCTGTTTAGCAGCTTGGAAACATTCCAAACCAGTGTTGGCAGATAGATTCATCCAGCTCTTGTTTAACAGAACTCGGGTCAGGGGTTACCAATTTGGCCCTCTCTTCCTATACCACCTCTAATTTCAGTCGTAACCAGTTCATCTGTTGAGTCTAGGAGAGAATGTCGACATTTAAAGCAGCCAATTTCTGCTTGGTCTTAATTTTTTCCTCCAACCCAGCGACAAGAGTACGAGAATCGGAAACCAGACGATGATGGTCGTGCAAAACTCTCATTCTTAGTGTGAGATGATTAAGGCTCTCTTGCTCATGTCTCATGACTTGTACAACTTGATTGAGTAAGTGTTCGAGATCTCACACAATATCGACAATAGGGCATGTGACATCAGGTTTTCTTAAGTTCAACAACAACCCCTGAATTTCAAACAAAACAATGGGATTGTCCCTGATAGATTAAAGGAAATCAATATCATCTAGTTTGGATCCTAGTTGTCAGAACAGTTCATTGTAATTATCAATTGAACTAGCAGGCGAGTTAGGAGACAAAACCTTTGAGTTTTTGACAATCCGCCTGAAAATCTCAACTAGATCCTCCATTTCAATGACCTTGGAAGTATTATGAGTAAATGCATACTCTCCATTAGCACTTACAACATAGTACAACCCATGGGTGGATGAGTGAGTCTATTCAGGAAGCCCATCATGAGGGAGCGATTCCCCAAATAATTTCCTAAAGCCAAGACTCGCAGTACTAAGGACAACTTCGACATGGACACCTATGAGTTTCCACCAGGGGAGCTAGTTCTCATTAGGGCCTCTGGCAACATAACCTCCATTCATTGGCTGGTAGGGGTAGGCAGAATTGCAGACGTATTGTTGGTCACCATGATAAATTCCAATACCTTCCCACCAATTGGTGCATCTGGAACAACACTATCATGGCCAACATCACTTTTCATATCATTGGAAAGACCGACAGACTGAGGATGGTATGAATGAGTGATAGTCGAAATATTAGAATCCTTGACAGTTTCATCTAGGTCGATCGATTGAGGATGGTAACTCTCTAAAGTCATGCAGATAGGCTGCTAAATAGACAAAGTCACTAGCTAAAGGACATGCATAGAAGTAAAGATAATAGTTAGGTATACATATTCCTCTTCAAGCCAAGAAAATGAATTAGCAGTCTCATCAGTTGTCGGAAGTGGTCCAAAGAGGTGACTGCTTAGTTGCCTTATATACCGAAGCGGTGTTGCATTATCTTCAGTATCTTCTTCTTTGAGGAGAATAACATCCACATGCCTTGATCTCTTCTATCCAACAGAGGACCCACCCAACTCTGCGACCACCATAGAGGCACGATAGTAGTTTCAATGGTTCAAGCGCCCACATTGGAAGGAGGTGGAGGAGGAGTCAAAGCCTTTTCTTTGCCTTCAATGTTAAATGCATGGTCTCTTTGGGGAGACTGACAAAAAAAAGTTTTGGGGGGGCAGAATAAGCAAGGGGTTACGTCATAATGAGAAATGGAAATGAAAGTCAAGTTTCGAACCAAAGCATTGTCATCAGAAGATTCGGGGCCGGTATTGTCTGAAGCCCTCATGCACGGTGTCTGCCCAGAAGTAGAGGAATCAATTACCTTCCTTCCTTACACCAGTACTCTCAGGTTAGAAGGGTCTGGGATAAGAGGAATTTACACCGAAAGGTTAAAAACCCTACCTTTGCAACTCGTGAAATGATGGCCCCGGGAGAGCCGCTAGGTAAGGTTTTTGGATCTTTGGGAACAACTGAAAAGAAAAGTAGCATGTGTTAGCTGAAAGAAAAAAAAGAGGGAAACGTTTGAGTATTCTCGATGAACGTACCTTTGTGACTTAGGAATGAGAATGCATCAACTAAACATTATACCTTTATGGTTTGGTCAGGCACAAGGGACCAATGTTGGGCCCACCAGGCTTCAAACTTCTAAGTACATTGATAAGAAAGAGTGTATTCGAAGGCATGCAGGGAAACTTCCTTCTTTTTGTAAAATGCATGACTACTTTTGAGCCACCTATCAATAGAAGTATCGAGCATACAGAAGAAGGTTTTTGCACTGGAAATGAGACACTTAAGGAGCAGTTGGCTCAACCCAAACTGCCTAGCCACCAAGTTAGGTTGGTAAGGAGCGGCCTTCAAGCCAACTGTTGCAATGGTCAGCTTCGTCCGTAAAAGGGTGGGATTGAAACACGCAAACATAAATTTCTCGATCCCACCTTGCTCTCGTCGAGATTGGTTAGGGTAAGGTTTCCTGAACCAGTCAGGATCGCATTAACGATTGGAAAAAGGGGCCATTGACTCGTGAAGTTTTTGCACCGATAAAACATCCGGAAGTAGCCTTCGAGGATTTCGAAAGAGGCAGCCTTCCCGTCATCTGGGGTAAGCTTAGCTAGGCGAAGACCTTCGATCCTACTCTAGAATGAAGAAGAACTATGTGCTTCAAGGAAGATTCAAAAGTGGCATTTAGCCACAGCTGCAGAAGTCACATAGGTTCACTGATCTGTAGACTGTCAGGATTTTTTGGCCTCAGCATATCAGCAACAACCAAGGCCAGAGACTTGTAAAGTCCCATGAGAATTAGTTGGCTCATGCATATCCTCATACCTTCATAAAGCTAGGTTGTAAGGGGAACGCATTTTTTGGCTACCTGAATGGATCGAGTGCATAATACATATATACATAACCAATAGGTAAGAAATGTGATGTGTTCATGTGTAGAAACATCGTGGGTGACCTGTCGATGACCCTCTATGGAGGAGTTATAGGCTGGCTTGGAAAAGGAGAAGGGGGATCAGTTCTGGTAACCATTTCGGGATCGAAGTCCATTCCCGTTGGACGAAGGCCCGCTATAGAAGATATGTCAAGGGAAATGGGAGTTATCATCCCACATGGCAGTTGAAAAGTGTTTGTGGAAGTATCCCATAAACATATGGAAGCAATTAGCATATGGGGATTGTAAGGGAGACTTACCCTGGATAGCTGGATCAAGTCATAAATCCCCAAATCTTTCCAATAGTGTGAATTCCTTTGTTCAACTATATCCAGACACTTAATATAGTCAACATCCTCAGGTGGAGGAGAAGAACGAAAGACACGGTTCTTGAAGAAGTTGAATTTCAGAGGTTCATCAAGAAACACCAATGGTTCATACCTATGATATATAGGAAACTAATCTTGTAAAAGTTGGGGTTTCTTAATGCACATTGGCAAGGGGCCCATGAATGCATGCATTTTACCAGCAAGCACGTAGAGGATGAAAGTAGAGCGATACCAGATTTTTCTATGTTCCGTATCCAAATGAGTCTCTGGCACATAAGCACGGTCATCCACAATAGTAGGAAGCTCAATCTCAGTTGCAAATCCTTCATGGCATTGTACAGGGAACGCCATTGAAGAATACGATTTTTCCTCTTTTTGTTAAGCAAGAACGTAAGAAAGATGAAAGACTAGGGTTTGTAGTAAGCTGCAGAAATGAAAAGGTAGAAACTGTTTTGACAAAGATGTCTAAATAGCGGATGGAGAAACTGTTCAATTTTGTTTGAAAAAAAACCGGCCACGTGGAAATTGATTCGACAAGTGTCAGAAGAAGCCATGGGGAAAGCAAAATGGAAGATGGAGCAATATCGTTTCACTGAGTCTTCCAGGGAATAAAAAGTAATTATAGTGATCATGCACACACAACAATGACGTGTACATTGACAGAAAGTTAGTCATAATGACTGGTAACGAGCATGATTGAAGTGACGTGGCACAAAATGTGACCAATGATGAAGTAGTTACAAATAATGTGGCTTTTTCTCCCTTCAGATATAGGTCGACAATGATATTTTTTGGGGGGAATCTGTTACACTGATACTTTAAGCTATTAGAAAGTCAACAAATAATGTAAATGAAAAAACATTTATTGAACAAACATTAATGAAGTGTCTTTAAGGTAAGCATTAATGAGAAGTCGTCGACAAACCAACAAAGGAGGCTCGACCGAGCCATCAACAAAGCGAGATATGGTTTGGAAGACTCTCAGGGGAAAAACCCATAAAATTCCAGATTCCTGGCAAATATGTCCAGAATCTCGAGAGGGATAATTGACAGGAGCCCTTATTGCCCCAAAGGGACTGGTCGATCAAACACCATGGTATAAAATACTTGGTAAGTTTATAAGTCTCGAAGCTTTGATGGGCATCTTCGACAGCATGTTGAGGCGATTATTATCGATGGGACGTGAAGATGTGGAAGAAGTGGAAAAGCAGTTACCACTCAACGTGGGTTACAAGAAGATAGCATATTGGAAGACACGTAAGGCACTAGTGAGAACCTGAAGAACTGGACGTGGAGCAAACGCAACGAGCCCCTAGTGGTTATAATCGTCGTCGATGATTATCTTGTAAATATAATAAATAACAGACTCGTACACTGGACCAAGGATCGTAAATTTTATACATACTCTCCATACTATTGGAGTACCCGAGTCATACAGCGAAACTGTTGAGCGAGAAACATGTGTGCGTCTGCGTCCACCATTTTTTAATCTTTTTTATCTCCTTAAACGAAACATGTATTTTTTTCTTTGCTTTATTTAATATTATTTATTATATTTTCACTTTATCATTTATTACAACTTGAGTTAATTTAAATTCTTTTTATCACACTACATTCAGTGCTTCACAAGCACGTGCATTCGCGCAAGTTATTTGCACAAATAATTTAAGAAATTTTTTGAGTTAATCTCTTAGATTTTTAAAATTGTAATTGTTTAAAAAAACACCGGGAAACAATTACAAAATTTAATGTATTTATGAATGTGAGAATTATGTATTCTAATATACATACGAAGATTATAGTTTTTAAATTAATTGCTTAATAAGATCAAATTAACTTACACTTAAGGCGTTATCTTTCTTAAGTAAGATATTAACAAAAAATTTAACACTTGAAGTACCTAAAATATCATAAAGGAAACTACCTTTTCCAAGCTGGTATAATTAAAATTTTAATAAGAATGTGACATATTTTATAAATAGCATTCACCCATAAATATTGAGATAAGTTAACTTCACTTATCATTGTTCTTACCGTCTCGTCTAAAATTCTATGTTTCATTTCCATAACACCATTTTATGTTTGGAGTTCTAGAAACTAAAATGTTGTGAATTATTCCACTTTTAATGCACAAATTATTAAAGAGGTGATTTTTAAATTTACCTTTATGGTTACTTTTTTATTGAGACAATTTTAAAATCCTTTTAATTTTAGACAATATTAACGATTTTTACAAAAACTGAAAATATTTCATCTTTACTGGGTAAGAAGAATGATCAAGTGTGTCTAGAATAATTAGAATAATTATTTATTATTATAAAACCGTTATAATTGTCTCTTAAACTTTTTATTTTAAAAGTATCAAATAAGTATAAATGGAGAAGTTTCAAAAATCTCGTAGTAGTTATAAAGTTTTTAGATTCAAAGCAAGATTTTTATTTGTTTTTTCTTTTGACATGTATCACAAAACCATTCTTTAGATAACTTAGCTTTGAAAGCTTTGGTATTAGATCTTTGGCATTAACCTTATTTATTAAATCATTAAGCGTTTATGTCAATATCATGAGTTCTCACTTAAGGTGGCAAGACACGTAGTCCTTGATGAAACATTATCTAGATCTATGATATAACATTCGACACACATATACCTTTAAACATTTATTTCTTTTTTAACACATCATCACCAATGACTTCCAATCATTGTCGATCACCAACAACCATTTTCAAAGCATTGGTCATACCATCACCTACCACCATCGACCATCACATTAGTCATTGCCGATCACCATTCCATCCACCACACAGTGACCATTAATGACTATGACTCTAAACACCATTTCAACAATCTGCAACAATCAATCTGACCATTGACAACCACCATTCCCAACACAACTGACCACCACACCAGCCATAAGGGACCACCACTTTATTCATGTATGATCACCGATCTAACCACCATCGACTATGACAATGACTACCAGTCCAATCACTACTAATTACCATTACAACCACATATAATCATCAATCTGACCACCACTAACTACCATTATAACCACTACTCCAACCACTGTCCAACAACAATGTGGCCACCATAGACCATCACTCTAGCCAATATTGACCACCATGTTCATTGTTGTTTATTATCACTCAATCCACCTTCGATCACCAATAAACCTCAACTCCAACCACCATTTCAATTATTATTGATCGCTACTTCATCTACCTTTGATCGGCAATCTAACCACTATGTAACTATCAATATGACTACCACAAACCACCATTTTGACTATTGTCAATCATTACATTTACATTTGATCATCAATCTAACAACCATTGAATATTACTTTAACCACCACTCTTGCCACCAACAAAGACCTTTCAGACCACCGTTAGTCATCATCTCATCCTCATCATCCGACCACTATCAACTAACACTTCAAAAACTATTGCGACTACCATCAACCATCATTGTTGGGACTATTTGGGAGGTCAACACGAGGGAGTATTTTTTATTTTGGGGGATTTTTCTTTTTGAGTAACACACCTTTGTGAGAGACACATCACATACTCACACAAAACCTTAAGATGATAGGTGTGTGGGTTCTCCCACTTATAAATGATCAGATCTTCACATTTCTAACTAACGTGTGACTTCCTCACATTACTCTCACTTGTTATTCTCAACACTTTCTCCTCCCCTCAAGTGTGAATCTATCCACAATGCTCTCCCTCAAATGGAAAACACTCATATCCAGTAGGAAATTTTGATACAAGTGATTCAGTCCTTTCACTCGAACCAAAGGCTCATGATACCACTGTTGAGGTTATTCAGGGGGTTAACAAATGGAAACGTTTTTCATTTGGGGATTTTTCTTTTGAGCAACACACATTTGAGAGAGAAACACCACAAACTCACAAAAACCTTAAGGTGATAGGTATATGGATTCTATCACTTATAAATATTTAAGTCTTCACATTTCTAACCAATGTAAGACTTTCCACATTAGTCACATTTGTTATTCTCAACATAAACTACCACACCAAAAATTATCTCCCCAAAACCACCGCTTCCAATCTCTTTTAATAAATTAAATAATTATTATCCAAATCACTATAAATAAATACATTTCTTATTTGTAATATTTATTTTTATTTTTATCTTTAAAATTGATTTTGGATAGTTTTGGTTTTAAAACTTTTCAAAACACAAAGTTGATATTAATTTTAATTTAAAAAAAGTTCAAAACATATAAAAAAAAATCACTCCCTGCAGACCTGAGAAAACTAAAACTAATAGTTTTATAATAGAAATAACGACTTCCAAAATTTTCAAAATAATTAAATACTTTTTCTTAAACCATTTCAATATTGATTTGCTTAGCTTGTCTTAACAACATTTCTTACATTTTCATTTATTTTATTATCTTACTTTATTAAATATAAACAAAAATAAAGAAACGTGCAGCTATTGAGAACAGATTATGATGAGCTATTGGTTTTATAACTTCAAAAAAACCAATATTCCATTTGAAGTTTCTGCAGACATAATCATATTTTGTCCCAACATGTATTATTGGTGAATTATTAATTAGTAGTAGTATTTATTTATTTATTTATTTATTTATTTATAACATATTTGGAGGGGAAAAAAAAGAATGAGACCTGGACGGCAAGCAATCTAACTATCCATGGTCTGTAGTAGACAATATATTTTTTTTTGTGGGTGAAATAATATTTATATATTTAGAGAGTATATGTTTTAAAGAAAATATTACTTTAGAGATTAAATTAATAATTTGTTTATTTATTAGTATTTAAAGAAAATAATACTTTTATGAGTGGCTTTTTATAAATTTATTTATTTTTAAAAAAATTTGTCTTAGCAAATCCATTTTATAAATATTAAATAATTATTCTTATTTTAAAAAAAAAAACCATGCTCAAATTAACCAAACCATGAACCATCCACAAATTAATTGTTTTTCTAGAATAAACTTTCATGTTTTATTATAAAGATATTCCTTGTTTACTCTAATTTTTTTTTTATGAAGACTAAATCACAAATTTTAAAGCTAAATAATTTTACTTCTAATATCATACTTATTTCCATGCTATTTTTAATTTTATTTCAAGTATAAAAGATATCAATTTTATAAATAAATAAAAACAATTTCTTTACTTTATTTTCAATTTTATTTAAAAAAAGTTTTGGTAGCAATCCATTGTAATTATATATTTAGACTTTTATATTAGACTTTTAGTAATTAATAATATAACTTTTGATTCTTTAACAAAATAATGTATATTCTTTTGAAATTAAATTATTTTAATAAGTTTTATATTTTAGCTATAGAATTAATTTAAATTTTAAATTGAAGTTTGCATTACTTTCTAACATACAAATTTAGAAAAAAATCAAAAGATGATTTGAGGATACAAAGTTAGGTTTTGAAATGAAAACCATGTGATCACAAATAAAATATTGAATTAATGGTAAGAGTTTATTTATGATTTTAAAAGCAAAAGTTTATTCTAAAATAATTATAAAGATACATACAAAATATTATTTGTATCTCATTTAATTAATAATTTTCCTCTTTTTCGTCTTCAAATAAAAAAAAAGATAATACAATTTCTTAGCATCTAGATGAATATAAAAAGATACATATAAAATATAAATATCTTAGACAAAAAATATATAGATACAGTACATAAATAAAGACAAAAAAAATAACTAATGTTCCACAATATAAATTAAAATAATAATAATTAAAAAAAAACATTGTTGTTAAATAAGACTCTATGTCCCTGTCTCTGTTCTTCTTCTTTGAAGAAATTGGTTAGAAACATTCTTTTCATTTTACTCTTTCACTTCTACCATCTTCACCTTCAAATTTCAAAACCACTCTTCTTTATATCCACATCTCAACTTGTTAACTATTTTTAGGGTTCCTTTGATTCTCAATTGGATTAAAATTGGCTACTCAATTGTTGCTGAAAACTCTATCTATTCAGGGTAAGACTCATTATCATATGAATTCTGAATTGGTTTCTGAATTGGATTATTGGGATGAGTTTTATTCTTTGAAATTGTTATGAATTCATTAGTAGAAAATTGAAATTGTTTTTCATCTAATTGAATAAATGTTTTTTTTCTGTGTTAGGTACTGCTTTTGATTTTTTTTTTTTTACCTTATTTGAAAATTAGCTTAACCTAGTTCATCTTATGGAGAAAAAAAGGGTTTTTCTTTGGGGATGGGATGCTGATTAATCCCAGCTTTGAAATTCAAGGTTCTGATTCTGATTGATTTTTCTCCAATGGAGCATTTTTCTCACTACTTCCAGAAAGTTTTGAACTTCAAGCTTGAGTTATCCAATGGAGTACAAAACAATTTGTTTCATCAATTGGTTCATTTTTCAAGAAATAGATTAAAAAAAAGTTTTTTTTTTTTTTTTGGATTTTCTGCAATTGTTGCTTTTTTGGACTTGTTTGGAAATTCTTTACTCACAAGTCAATAATTCTCTTTCTTGTTCAGTTTTTTTATTTACAACCTTTTGCTTGAAGCTACTTTGATTTGTTTGTTACCTGTGTTGTTGTTGATGAAATGGGGAGCACGAGAGGAAGTTACCTTTTAGTTTTATATCATCACCATGCATATTGTAATCTTGTGATTGAGTTTTTTTATGTCAATATCATTCTCAACCTAAAGTCTCTATTGCCTGTGAATTTATGGCAAAGAAAATAGCTGCATAACTTTTGACTTTACCAGTAAACTGCCAGAGCAAAGGACAAGATTAGTTAGGTAAATTTTAGGTTCATATTATTAATTATATGACTTTAGATTATGAAATAGGGACCTTACAAATAAACAAAGTAGGAATCAATAATGCTGCTGTAAAAGGGCCGAATGAAAAAAGTAAGAAAAATCAATTCTGCTGAATAAAATATTGTGTTGATTTTATATATAATAACATGGATGGAATATGGATAGTTCTAGTATAGCTTTTGGTTATTCTGCTCGTGAGTAACCTACCACAACTTTATTGGTTGGCATTTAATTAGTGATGTCTTGATGGCTTTTTTTACCATTAACTTTATTGTAAGTTGTAAGAATTTTCTAAACTCTCTTTGAGCTTGATTGATTATCTTTGTCACTGGAATACATTTGTGAAACTGTTATTCCATATTGTTTTGTTCTTAAATTTGTGAAGCTTCATGTCTGATACAGTTCAATCTCGTTGTTTTCGCAGAAACATAAGATTCTTGGAGGTGATTCACTGTGATTTCTTTGTAGCAGAAGGTAAAGTACGCAGGACATGGGCTGCATTCTGTCGTCGCCAAATGATTCCGGTGGAAATCGAAGGAAGCCGGGGAGTATTGGAGATGTTTCTGTCTATGTTCCCGGTCTAAGAATTCCTAAACCTGTTGATTTTGCACAGTCACTTGGTGATTATTTGTCGAAGAGCACAGTGGAACGCTTATCTGCTCTTAGAACTCGTATAGTTGTAATGGCTGGTCAAGAAGGTCCTACAGTTACAAGAACAAAAAGAAAAAGTGCAACACAACATGGTTAGTGTTAACAAGGACATAACAGTTTCTTTTTCATAATAAATAAATATTTTACTGGTATTTGTTGATGCATAACTCAACTTCATCCTTAGGAGGTTCAACGTTGGCTGATCTTCTACAGGCTCTGGAAGACTACTTACCGGTACTTTTGGGATTAGTCGATGATGGTAATGCAGGTTTTCGTCTATTTGTACCTGATGCAAATTCTCTCCACAGAATGTCTTGATTAAATGCTTATCTTTATTGTGCAGGAAGCAATTTACAATACAAAGTACAATTTATATGGGTGAATCAAGAGGATGAAGCAGAGGTAGTTTAGTTTCTGAACTGTTTTTCTTCCTTGTTGGTTTGGCTTTGATTTGAAAACTTAATTCTATATGCTGGATCAATTTTTTCTCACTTTCTACTTTTCTTTCCTCTTTTGGTGTGATCGACACTTGCAGGAAACAGCCATGTCTAATGCTTGGTATGAAGTGTTGTCAGTTTTGCACTTGATGGCGACACTATTGTTATCACAGGCTAATTTATTACTTCTTCCAAGAACATCCAACGATGGTTCTCAGCCAAAAGTATCGGAAGGTGAGTAATTTTGAAAAAAATATTGCATATTGCTTATTACCCCGAATGACCAACATACACTTTATTGGAGAATAGTTTAGGCCTTCAATTGAAACTCTATGTTCTTGTTCATGGGTGTCGGTTCGGTAGCAAAAGTTTAATTTTGTAATCTCAAATTAATAATAATGTTATTCAAGTTGAGTTGAGGTAGCTATTATTTGGATCGGAAATAGTGTCTTGTTATTTTTTGAAAGAATAATACGAATGCGTGAAGTTTGCAGTAACTTTTTTCAACTCTTGATCATATATTGCAGTAGCCGATAAACTGGAAAACATATATTTTGTTGTCTTGTATGGTAGTATGTTATAGAACTGTGTTTTGAACTAAGTGTCTTAATTGAATCCCTTATGTACACCTTTTCTGCTACGGAGTTTTAACTTTTGGTAATTACTCATTACTAACAGAAAATAGACGAGCCTCTGTCGATATCTTCTTAAAGTCAGCTGGATATCTTGATTGTGCTGTCAGACATGTTCTTCCACAGTTGCCTGCTGAGATCAGGTTAATACATATATAATGCAACAAATTGAATGTCACACCGTTGTATAATCTAAACAACCATTTGCGTTTTTTTCTCTCTTCCAATTACTCTTCTCACTGCTGGTTCTGATTTTAGGAGAAATTTACCAGTAGACCTTGCAGAAGGAGTTCTTCGAGCACTCTGTCTACAGACATTGGGACAGGTATTAATGTCTTACTTTGTATGAACCTACCAACTCATTCGCCTTACATCTTGAAGTTCGTTATGCATGTTTAAATTTGGAATGCACATAGAATATGATTAAGAAATGGAAATAACATTTAATGACTAAAATACTAACATGACTTGTTACTATTGGTGGTGGCAAAGCTCTTGTTCACTATTCTTATCATAGAGTATGCTAAATAATCAAGTAATTGACTACACAAAATTACTTTGGTAGGGTTTGTATTAAGTTTTTACTATGGGCCTACATCATCCTTACAAGATCGGCATGTAAGGTGAGAACTGCCCCAACTTGTATTCTCATGTTCAGGACTTATCTCATCAAATGCAGGACTCTTAATACACTCCTCATGCCCATATCTGGACATTTGGGGCGTGACTAGAGTGTCCGATAGCGATGACCTGATAAGGTGACCAAACGGGTCTTAAATAGACTCTGATATCATATTAGAATTTGGGTTAAGACTAACTCAAACCTTACATAACCGATTTGTAAGGTGAAAATGCATCTATTTATAAACTCATTTCACACTTTTTTCTCTATTTCATGTGGGACTTGGGCTTTACCTAATAATCCCCCTTACTCACTGCACTATTGAGCTTGGTGTGTGGATATAAGGGGTAGGTGGGCCCTATAGATAGACTTTGATATCATATTAAATTTTTATAATGAGCCTACATCATCCTTACAAAACAGGCTTGTAAGATGAAGATTGCCCCATCTTATATACTCATGCCTAGGCCTTATCTAATCAATGCTTAACAGTTTATTTATGTATTTTCTCTTAGAATTGATATTGAACTAGGCCTAACATAACTCCAAATTTTAGCTCAAGAGTTAAGGAATGTCCAAATAATTATAGGGGGTTCTAAGCCCATTTTCCCAAAAAAGTGTGATCTTAACCCATGACCCTCATGCTTAGGAATGGAAATCCGGAGCATGAAGTTTGCACGAGTGGAAATCTGTGGGTGGCCTAACATTATATCTAGGATAGCCTATGGTACCATACCATATTTTCATAACCCATCTTTCCTAAAATCTTAAGTTGGTAGATAGATGTACATAATTAGTTAATACATGTGAGTCTTAACATCTTGTTTTGACACATTTCAAATGACACATAATTCCAAGAGTAGTTTAGTTGTCAATGACTGAACGTGGATATAGGAATCAATTTTAAAGAAGGAACAGCTTGATGATTGGGGAAGTGGGCAATTTAGAAAAAAGTTATTGCAAATTGAATAATATAATGGAAACTAGCATGTTTAAGTATCTTTCTTTGTTTCCCTAATTAAGAAAGAAAGGAGGATATAACCTTACTTACACTAAAATTCAAGTCAAACTCTTATATTGGTTCTATATAAAATATAAACTATTTGTACTGCGGGGTGATAAATAATGCTATGAAAGGATTTCAAGAGGGGTATTTTCTCATGGTTGAATTCATTTTAATTTAATTAATCATGTGTAAATTCCTATTGTATATGTCTGATGGCACACTTTCTATTTATGAATTCATATGATTCTATACCATCAAACTTGTGCATATTTTACTGTCCTGGTGAATCTCATGTAAAATGGTACCGATGTTGTATATTCAATTGTTTTGATAGGGTGTAGATATCCAACTTGGAATGGCAATTGATAGCACCAAAGCCACTCTTGCGGTGAAGCGTAGACTTGCATGTGAGATGGTGAAATATTGGCAACAGGTATAAATGCAAAGTTTTTAATCATTATAGTTCCGAACAAATATCGATTGGCATATCTAATGGGATCATGGAACTGTTATTTTACTATTGTTGCATTCTTCTGTTTGTTTATAAAACTGCTAAATTTATTTTATTCATATTTTCAAATTTAATATATGTAGAAGGGGTTAGTAGCGCAGCTTGTTGCCCGCTCGCTTACCATTCATTCAACAGACAATATTAATCTTTAGACTCTTTTTCTTTCAGGCTCAAGATAATATTACGAACCTTCCGCTAGCAAATGGTTGGGGTGAAAAACACCGTCTTTATGTCAAATGGAAGTATATTGAATCAAAGGTTTGTGTTTTTGTGCCCTCGATTATTTTCCTTTTGCTAGTTTGTTATCATGTCTTATTATTTAGAAATATGAGTTGAACATAAAAGGAAATGTGAGTCGAGTACTTCGTAAGAAATTGACACACCAAAAGTGTCACGAGAAATCGATATTCCTAACAAATGAGTTAGTTCCCTCCTGATAGCTGGATATTATAATATGTTTATTGTAACGATTTATCAGGCTGCGGCATATTATTATCATGGCTTGATTCTTGACGAGGGAAATACAGAAAAATCTCATGGAATGGCTGTAGCTGCTCTGCAAGCAGCAGATGAGTATTTCAAAGAAAGTAAGAAGCTCTGTGAGGCATTCAACGCAGCAGCTCCATTGTCAAGGTCATCATTACTTTTCCTTGTTCTCACTGTCATGCTGTTAAATCCTCCCTCAGATAAGAGGTTTTACTTACAATTTTCAAAAGCTCCTTGAGCAAATAATTATTAGAGCCGTTCCATGCGCCGTCTATATGATGTGATGGCATCTTTAGTAATTTTCAAAAGCTCCTCGAGTAAATTCTTTTCAACTCTTTGACATGAACCACGACCTTAGATATATTCTAAGAGCATTTTTGTAGGCACTATTCTAGTGTTGCACTATTTATGAAATTCTCTTCAACAAATATAGTACTTTTGGTGGCATCTTTCTTGTTTACCGTCCACCGTCCACCTAACTTACAGTCGTCATGATGCAGAAATCCACCACTTTGGGGGACCATGAAATACCTCTCTGAGAAAATTCCCAAGGATACTTCAAGCAAGGTTCGAATAAACCGCGACCTGTACACTTACGAGAGGTAAATAAACTTTACTCGATAATTTTTTTTCGCTTAGTAAAATGTAAAAAGGTACAAGAAGCCTAATAAATTTCCGAGATGTTAGTTCAGTGATAAGAGTTTTTTGACCTTGTTGTAGCATCAACAAAAGAAGTTCATATCTCTTTTGAGACAGTTGTAAAATGACCATTAATATCACTAATTAATAATAATTCTCCTTTTCCTAATGTTGTAAATATTTACCGATTACAGAATCATGGAAACGGCACCGACATTGCCCGATTTTGCATTGGCCTTGAAACCAGACGATTATCAGCTTCCACAAGTGAGTCCTTCATGGAGAACAGAAAATGTGAAAGGAGGACAAACTGGGTCCCCCAACAACAATCTGAAGGGATGAGATGATGAAAACTGTACAAAAGTGAGCAATGTCAACTTAGCTTGAAGAAGAAGCAAAGGTGATTTTTCAATGCTTGTCAATGTCAGCATGAGTACCAAATTCATTATTTCTGACTTTTCTTTCTTCATGAATCATCTTCTTCCCATTCTCTACAACATTTGAGGAAACCAAAAAGTGTCTATTGGAAAAAGTCTCAAGTTGTATTCAATGTACCTCAGATCCTCCTCCATTTGTTAAACCAATTTGTATAAGTTGGTGTGTAAAATTGACTTGTGCTTTGCATGGAAAGAATGATTTCCTTTTAAGTGTTAAAATTTTTAAGAGTTTGATATGCAAAGGAATCTATTTATGATATTTCAACAATGTGTTTACCATACAATAATAGTGTCTTTTTGACAATCAAATGCTTTTGTAAATACTATATGTTCTTCTCATTTAAATTATTTGAAATTTTTTAAAACCATATTGCTCACTTTGATTGGTATGCTATGTAAAATTGATGTTATGATAATTTTTTTTACATTTTCTTAAATTAATCAAATTTACAATTGGAATATATGTCTAATTTATTTCTCGAACTTAAATTCAAAAATTATAAAAATAATTTTGAAATTATAAAAATAATTTTGAAATTACAAAATGGAGGAGTGACGAATTAAATACTCTGTAATAAATAATAAATTGTATTAAAGAAGGACTGCCCTGCGTTTGGTACAATTCACAAGAAAAGAAATCAAACCAAATCCAATTGAAAATCATAGGGAAACATCACTCAAATTGAACCGCTTTTAATATACTTAGTACATTAGAATTAAAATTGTTTGCTTGACATTGAGGTTGTAATTCCAAACTAATACTTCCCACCAACAAAAATTGACATAATTGAAATGAGAGAATAATAAATATTTAAGAATATAATAGAAAAAATAAATTTATTAATATTATAAAATAATGATTAGAATATTTTTTCAAAACGACTTATAATAAAAAATAGAGACTCTATCGAACAAATTTTCTTAAATTAAATTATTTGTTAAAGAATCAAACTCTAATAAAATATTCTAATAAAATAATTTAACTTATTTTTTAATGTTTTTAATTTATAATTTTGATTCTGTATTATAACTTTTTGGTTCAAGTTCGCAAGACAAATCTGAGAATTTTTTATTATGGAGCATTGAATATCGTGACTGCTCTATAGCAGTCGTCGAGGCCGCGCAACACATGATCAGTCATGTCTTCAATAGAGATAGGAGATCCAAGGGATGCAAGTAGATCGGCTGTTTGCTTTAGCGAATGCATATAGGTGGTGATGGATTGAGTACCTTTGGAAGCCGTGCGGAGACACTCCTTTAGTTGCTTCAGATGACTGCGGGATGCTTTTGCATAGGTGTTCTTGAGGAGGGTCCAGAGATCATGCGAGGTCTCTGTCTGAGATACTAAGGAGGCCACCTCGTTGGAGAGCGTAGTGAGAAGAGCACCATAGATGAGGCGGTCCTGTCGGCGCCATGTCTGATAGGCAGGATTTGGGGTTGTCACTGGAGGCGTGTCTGTGGTGGTGATCGATTTCGTCGGCGCGGGAAAAGATCCATCCGAATATTTGAGGAGATCATAGCCATCAAGGAGAGCTTCAACTTGGAGTTTCCAATTAAGATAATTGGTAGGGAGAAGCTTGGTGACACTGATAAGAGTGATACTAGCAAAGGGTTTGGATGGCTCATAGGGGTTGGAGAAGAAGGAGTTGTTTTCACTGGCCATGGGAGGCAAGGGTGGGAGCTAGGGTGAGGAACGACGTCCTGAATTAGAGGGAGGACGTTAGATCGTTTCCGGCTGATACCATAAACTTGCACCCAAGTCTGCTATGTGTGTTTTTGTAGGTTACTCGGCTGATCAACATGCCTATCTATGTCTTGATCCCGCAACAGGAAGGATTTACACCTCTCGCCACGTCAAATTTGTCGAATATGACTTTCCATTCAGCTCCCTAGTAACTCAATCCAGTCCAAGTGCAACACAACAAACAGGCCCACTTCAACTCTCCATTTTACAACCTCTAAGCCAACCCATGGTGAGTCCCACTCCAAACTCACCAGAAACTTTATCTATTGCCCCTTCCTCTCCAACTGTCACCTCCTCCCTGGATCTGGCCCAATCTCCAACCTCCACCGAACCCACCAACACCATTCACTCACCCCCTCCAACCTCACCACCATGCCCACAACCTTCTGCCCCGCAACCCCAACCGACTATCATCCCAACCCTGAGACAGCAATCCAATGCCGGTGGGATTGTCACCCGGTCTCAAAACAACATCGTCAAACCCCTCAAAAAGCTTAACCTTCATGTCCGTTCCTCCTTCATCATCGAACCCAGTACCATAACCCAAGCTTTCCGTGACCCTGATTGGCGCTCGGCAATGCAAGCCGAATTTGATGCTTTACACCGCAACCATACTTGGGATCTTGTTAGTCGTTCCTCTGCTCAAAATTTGGTTGGTTGTAAATGGGTTTTTCGAATCAAACGACATCCAGATGGATCGATTGATCGTTACAAGGCTCGATTAGTCGCCAAAGGGTTTCACCAACGCCCTGGATGGGACTACACGGAAACATTCAGCCCAGTAGTCAAACCGGTAACTATTCGTATTGTCCTCACATTGGCAATTCGCCACGGATGGTCCATACGACAACTTGATGTTAACAATGCGTTCCTTCAAGGGACGCTCAAAGAGGAGGTCTTCATGATACAACCACCTGGTTTTGTCGACAAGAACTTTCCTGATCACGTTTGTCGCCTCAAAAAGGCACTTTATGGGCTCAAACAAGCGCCCCGTGCCTGGTATACGGAGCTTAGAGTATTTTTGATCTCCCTTGGCTTTGTCAATTCAACTACAGATGCATCTCTATTCATATACCAACAACCAGGTGTTACACTATATTTATTAGTCTATGTTGATGATATAATTGTCACCGGAAGTTCCTGTACCGAGCTGTCGAAGCTCATCATCACACTTGCTGCTCGCTTTTCGGTGAAAGACCTCGGATGTCTCAGCTATTTCTTGGGTGTCGAAGTAATTCCTTCCGCTGCCGGTATGTTTCTTTCACAACGGAAATATATCACTGATCTGCTACATAAATCAGGCATGGCAGATGCGAAACCAGCATCCACTCCACTGTCTGCGAGTGTTCCATTGCTCAAGGACTCGGGTGATCTTCTTCCTTCTCCAACTGAGTACCGAGCACTCGTTGGAAGTCTCCAATACTTGAGTCTTACACGCCCTGACATCGCCTTCAGCACCAACAAACTTGCTCAATTCATGCAGAACCTACGAACGGCGCATTGGTCTGCACTCAAAAGAGTGCTCCGATATTTGGCGGGCTCTTGTAACAAAGGAATCTTCATCTCGGCGAATTCCCCACTAACCTTTCATGCCTTCTCGGATGCGGATTGGGCGGGTGACAAGGATGATTATGTCTCAACAACTGGTTACTTGTTGTACCTTGGCAGCACTCCCATCTCATGGAGCTCACGCAAACAACGTTCTGTTGCTCGATCATCAACTGAGGCAGAGTACAAAGCCTTGGCTGACACAGCTAGTGAGCTATTATGGGTCTTTTCCTTGTTCACAGAACTTGGTCACACGCCCACAACCAATCCGGTTATATATTGTGATAATCTCGGTGCCACAAATCTAAGTGCTAATCCTGTCTTCCATTCTCGGATGAAACATATAGCCTTAGCCTATCATTTTGTTCGAGAAAATGTACAACGGGGCAGGTTTCGAGTGTCTTTTGTGTCTACTAATGATCAACTTGCTGATATTCTAACCAAGCCTCTACTTCGTCCTCGGTTCGAGTCCCTACTGTCCAAGTTGCATCTCTCTTCCAGATTATCCAACTTGCGGGAGGATATCAACAATATTAATTAGGTTAATTCCTATTCTTTAGGTAAAAGTTTAGAACTGGATTAGAGGAGAATTAGTAGGAGATTTGTTAGCTTGATTCTCTCCTAAATTAGGTCTAACAGCTTGTATATTTATACTGATAGAAACTAATAACAAATTATCAATTCCACAAACAAGTATCATATCTCTATACGAGATAAGTGACGGAGGACTCTCATTATAAATATTCAAGTCTTCATATTTTTAACCAATATGAAATTATTATCCATACTACTCACACTTAATCCATTCTCAATACTACTGTTATCGTAAAAAAAATCTTAAACGATTATTATTTTCATATATTTTTTATTTTTTTAATTTCAATCATTAACAGTGATTTTAAACCGTCATAAATTTCGCTAAAAAATTAAAATTAAAATAAATAAATTTTGCATCGATTAAAAACCACCGCGAAATTGTCAAAAAAAAAATAAATAATATTTAACCGAGGTTTTAAATCGTTGCTTAATGGTTGAAATTGAAAGAAAAAAAAATACCTAAAACGCTACTTTCTTACTTGATACACCTGTTAGGGTCTCTCAGTATACACCCACAAACATACTTAATATATTAGTTTGACTATTGTAACTTTGGGAATTGTTTCACTCTTCTTAAGTGGTGATGAAGTACTCTAATAATGCGTTTGAATGAAATATTTTATTAAGATAAATTAATTTTTAAAGAATTTAAAATGAATTATCAAAATTTATTGTTTGAATAAAAAATATATAAAATTGTAAAATTATATAAATTTGTAAAGTATTTTATTTTTAAAGGATTTAAAATAATTTAAAATTAAAAAAAAATTAATCATTCACTCTATATAATATACGAATTTTAAAATATTTATTATTAATTTTATAATCCTCATATTTTATAAAAAATTCAAATTCATCACTAAAATTTTCAAATATTACAATTAAATCTTTAATAATTTTTCAAATTTTATAAATTAATCTATTTGAATTTTCAAAAATTACAAATTGATTCCTATTTTTCATATTTTAAATTTGGTCAAAAAATTCTAAAATTTATGAAAATTGTCTTAAAATTAAATAATAACTTCTAAAGAATTTGAAAATAATACTCCATTTAAACAAAAGAATTTGAAAATAAATGAATTTCAATTAAAAATTATTGAAATTTCCTTAAAAATTCTCAATTATCTAATCCATAAGAAATTGTCTCCGAGAATGGTGTGGCTCACTTAAGCATTTGATGTAGCTAAAGTGCATCCAAAAAATACATTTTTCAATAAGTTGTAATATATTCAGTCCTATTTCTCGTTTAAGGATTCTAGTTTCCCCGGAGGATTCTAGTTTCCCCGGAGGCTAACTAACCCGTAACTTAAAGCTTTTTAGTTGACTTATCAATCCCTTGGATTGTCTATATTCAAACTACTAGGAATTGATATATAAACCACGAAGTTTTACTTAATCGTTGATTTTTTTTACGTATCCTTTTTATCATCAAAATAAAAGACCACAATTGATTTGCTCAAATAAATAATCATCAAAAGATTGACTAAAGTGCCAGGAGATTTATGCTAACCCATTAATTAAGCAAGTATATGGTTCTTAGTCCAAGCACTTTGCCAAACTTACAAAACAAACAAGTAAAATCTTTACATATTAGATACTTGAAACTTTAACAATGTTATACATGATAAAATTTCAATACCGGCTTTAGGAATGCCACAAGGTTTGACCTCTAAAACAGTTCTTCCACATCCATGCTTGGCCAATAAAAGTGAAGTGAATGATGCAACATTCACTCAACATTCGCTGAGAATTTGCAAAAGAGCATATGTATCTGATTCTAATTCAAAATACTGCAACAATATATCTTTACTGCTGCAGCATCATAGCCTAATCTTTGACGTCATTTATATAATCTCCTTCGGCCAGCTGATTTTGCTTCTCTTGTTCCACTGATGAAAAATCACCAATCCATTGTTATGTCTCCACAGTCCACATTCATGTGACGCAAGATTTTCAAACAAATTCTAAGTCAAACTATTAGGATACTGACAAGAAAAAACTACGAAGAGAATTTGTCTTCTTACCCTACTAGCAAGAATTTATAGAAAAAGGAATCTTCATAGACATGACTATAGCCAGGGGAAATAAAAAAAACATGTGAGATTTGAAATTGCCAACAATACTATTTCATTCGCCAGAATCTGAAAGTCGCTAATGACAGAAATACTGATTAAATATAATTGGTTTCAGGCAAAAATGCACTTTATTTAGTCCAAACTCTCAACTTCTGACTACGATTTTGATCACTCAGCATTTTATAAAAAAACGTCATAAATAACCATGACACCAATTTTTTACTAACTCTGTTTCAAGGACCATCATAAATAGTATAAATAACAAGATAAAAATGGAATGACAGTGACTAGGACTCAAAAGACTAAATGAGTATTCAGAAATCTATTGGATAATATACATTTAAAATTTCTCCGACAGATTTTGAAACACACAAGAACACTGGCGAAACACAGGCATTTAGTAATCAATATTTTAAGCATTCACTGAAATCAGAGAATCTGAAAGGGTGGATCAAATTTAGACTTAAGTAAATCAGATTCAAGCAAAATAGACAGCTACCATATTGCTACCCTTCCTACTTTCTTTTTTCCACCAATTAAAAATAGCCGTTACCCAACCCACCACTATTTATAGCAAATGAATCAAACAATGAAGGGTAAATAGCAAAAAATCAGAAAAGTTATCTTAAATGCAGGAATACGAGAGTGATAACATTCATAGACTTACGCATGAGTTGATAGAGAGCCTTCTGAGTTCGCTTGTCAAGCTTATCAAGCTTCTTCTGGACGTCTCTGCGCAGGTCCCAGTTGGGCTTTTTGGGAGCAATATTGAGAAACGGATCCTAATAAAAAGAAGTTAAGAGGTTAAAGGAAATTCAAAGCAAGGACTGTTTGGATTAACCTATTTGAACTTATCTACTAGCATAAGCACTTGTGAAGTTGTAAGATTGTTTGGAAGAGCTTATACAAACCACCTTTGACATAACCCTAAGCAATTTTAAGCATATCTAGATAAGATCTTCAGAATAAATAACTTACGAAAACAGCTTATAGCTTATACAAAAAGAATATCAAACCCTAACTAACCTCAGTGGGTTGAGGCTCGGGCTCAGGAACAGAAACAGGATCTTCAAACTTTGGAAGCACTGCAGGTGCAAGCTTCCCTTCCTGAAGATCTTTATCGTGAGGAACATAATTACGAAACTTCATGCTCAGTTTTTCCTCTCTGCTACAACAATAATTCAATTCAATTCAATTCAAAAAACAATTAACCATTTATATATATCACATTACTCTAAATCCGAAGAAAAAACGAAAATACATACTCTTGTTCTTGTTCTTCATCGTCTTCAGAAACAGTAGGCGGTGATTGTGGATCTTCGTCTTGATTAGTATCGCTAGCTTCACGATTGGAAGAAAGTAACAATTCTTTGGCGGTTCTGAGAGCTAGAAGCCTTTCCCGACGGGAAGTAACAGCTTGCTCGATTGAATCGTCTCCGCCACTCATCTTTGCTTCCCAAATTTAACTCTCTCTTGTTCTTTCTGTCTGTAATTTGTAATTGTCTACACACAGAAGAAAAACCCTAATTCCTCTTTCCTTCAAACTCAACCCCCTAATAACCCAAATTTAATATTTTTTTATTAACTTGTTACTATAGTAGTATATTTTTGATTTTTTTTAAAAAATAATCAATATTTTTAATTTAAATATCAAAATAATCATTATTTCAAAAAAATTATCAAACTAACCATCTTTTAGAGAATGAACAAAAGGAGTAGCCACCTTGGATGGCGCATGCATTAGTTTTTTTAAATATAAGTGTCATTATGATTGACGCATGCTTGTATATGATGTCATTGCAAGTGACGCATATATATATATATATATATATATATATATATATATATATATATATATATATATATATATATATATATATTATATATATATATATATATATATATATATCCAATAGAAGCATGCGCCACAGGTAATGGCTACTACTTTGTTTGTGAATTCTATAAATATTGTATCTCCTCTCATCATTTTTTACACATCTTCTAACTATTTCCTTCTATTTTTCTTCAAAATATCTTTATATATGTGTTATTATATTCATAAGAGAAATGTTGATTTAATTTATTCAACAGTAAAGCCTCCGATGAAGATTTGACTCTAGAATACAGAGACGTCCAAGCATCTTAATAGGAGTTTGATCCATTGGTTAGATGGAGACATTGCAGAGGATGAAAAGATCAGAAGAATTCAAAGGTTTGTTACCGTGTTCAACGACAAAGGAGAAAGTCGTTTCTTATGTTAAAACTGACAAAGATGTTCGCATTATGATGCACAGTTCTAAGGAAATTGTACTGATGGTTGGAATCGCGTAATAATGTTTTTTAGTCCTTATATTTATTTTTCTTGTTGTTTAATTGTTGTTTAAATTATTGTTTAGTTCTTATTTAAATTGTTGTAACCGAATGTTATGATATTTATGAAATGAACGTTGTTTTCAATATAAAGTAAAATGATTACATATAAACTTATGTTGTTGTGCCCTGGTCCATTCGATAGTATCCCATAGGTCTCCCTTCATTGTGATTTATTTCCTCGTCTACATTGAACCATCCTTTATGACGGTCAAACACTGTGACCACATTTGTGTTAGCTTTGGCAGCTTCCTCTTTAATGAATTTCACTGAAGCATCACTGAACATTTGCCCCGACTGTAACACTGAACTCCATTTTGAACGTCTGATCTCAAACAGTGACCCTAACCTAAAATAGGTTGCTCTCACCAAAGTGGTCTATAGGTTTCTGATGCCTTTGAAGACAAAGTTCATTGATTCCGCAAGATTTGTTGTCATGTGGCCCCATCGTTGACCATTGTCGTATGCCCTGGTCCACTTCTCCAATGGAATATTGTCGATCCACCTTATTGCATTTGCATTTGTCAATATGATGTCTTCGCGGTAGTGTTTGAAGAAAGGTTTTGTTAATGCATACCTTGTGTTCACAACCTTCTTCCCCAGAGCCTTGTCTTTGATCTCCCGCATGAAATTTTGAGTGATGTTTCTAATGCAATAGATATGTGTTAAAGGAGGATTCTTCCACCTGTTATCAATGTTCTTATAGACACTCTCAATTGATAGATGTTTGTCTGAAATTAAGCATAAGTTAGGGCGACGAGCAACGTGTAATCAGAGATTTTTTAGGAAAAAAATTTCCACCAATAGTCTCCCCTTCAACCAGAGTGAAGGCGATTGGAAAAATATTGTTGTTTCAATCTTGTGCCACTTCCATGAGTAGCGTTCCTATATATTTCTTGTACAACCATGTTTCATCAATTTGTATAATAGGTTTACAAAAAGCAAAATCTTTGATACATGGTTCATACACCCAGAAGAGTCGGTGGAATATGTCATTTCCACTAACACAAGTCCTGTTTGGGGTATATGCCAACAAGATCTCCAAAATGACAACAGTCCCTGGAGCATAATGCTTAAGTGCCACCAAGTTTTTTGAAAGTTCTTTGTACAACTCCTCCCAATTTTCAAACACTCTTTCAACCACCTTAGTCCTAGATATTCATGCCTTCCTATACGAGGGAGCATAATTGCATCGTGTAACGAAATGCGAGACTATTATACTCACCTTCAATGATGGATTGTCGCTAATGAAAGACAAAATTTCATTACATATTAACTGAGAGATGAGTTTGTGATGATCCTGCATCGGATTGGTGATTATGCAAATGTGAGATGAACCTATAGAACCCATCTCTTAAGAATCACTCCTCTTCTAGTAAGATGTTGTCAACCAGAATAGGCAGAGCTCATTACGACACAAGATCTTATACCTCGTCACATTAGTTTGATCGACCCTATAATCAGCTGATATTTCCATATGATACTTTTTAATAGCTCGGACACAATCTTCTTTTGTGCGAAATTTCTCTCTCTCTCTCTCTCTCTCTCTCTCTCTCTCTCTCTTAATGATCCTTCTGTTTGCATATTAAAGCTACGCGAATTATACCCAAGTGCATCGCACACTCAAAGATACAACATAGTCACCATCTAACTTTATTTATTCCCAAAGGAAAGGGAAAACATCGATAAAACCCGGGGGAAAGAGAAATGGGTAAGGAAGTCGGTTATGCAAGGGGAAGGTATTAGCACCCCTAACATCCATGGTACTCCATGGGAACCGTTTTGAATGTTCTTTGCAAGAATAGGTGTTATTATCTTAAGGTTACTTGCGAAAAGGTGGAAACGGGGGTTAATAGATAAGCGTGAAAAAGGTGAGAAATAGATACTTGTGAGAAAATGAAAGGAATAGATAATTGTGCTCGCCAAGGATTTGGGTCTTCGTGCCTACGTATCCTCATTCGTGCAATGAGGAAATCAGAGCTCCGTAGTTCGTGGAACTAGGACGGATGCGTTAGTTGTTTTTAGTGGACAGTATTAACATTCGCGTTCTACTGTCGACTGGCTTGTATGCTCGAGCATGGGAGCTTTAAACGTCTGTCTGTTTGCGGTAGAATGGATGAACTCATATCGCACTCTAGAAGTTAAACATTGCTTGCTCACACATGGAGGCTTAAGCTTCGTTCACGGTAGAACGGAAGTAACACGTCCTTTCTGAAAAGGTTTTGAATTGAAAATGAAGCCCCAAGGCAAAACTGGGTTTGATGAGGTGAGTTTTCTTTTATTTTGAAATGAGAGTCATGATTCAAATCGTACTAAAGTCTATGAATGGAGGTGAATACAGTGAGCAACTGGGTCATTCGTCCCGCACCCAAAGATATTCAGAATGGGGATAGGAACTCTCCAGTCCCATTCCTTCTCCATTTCTTAAGGCTCGTGTCGTACGATCCTAATCATAGGGTTAATTGTTTTTGAGTTTATTTACAAAATGATTTTAGTTTTACTAGGAGAACAAAAGGATAGAAAGAAACCCTAAAAGGTGGAAGTTTGATCTTCAATTCTGATCTTCAATTTGTGCTTTAATCTATGTAGAAAGACTTATCAATTATTTGATTTAAATTGCATTAAAGTCTATGAATAGAGGTGAATACAATGAGCACTGGGTCATTCGTCCCCTACCCAAAAATATTCAGAATGGGGGTTGGAATTCTCCAGTCCCATTCCTTCTCTATTACTTAAGGCTCATGACGTGCAATTTACGTCACAACCGATGAGTGTTGAAGTGGAATTTTCTTGCAGCTTCCCATGATGAAGGGTTGCTTTTGGAGAATGAAGAGGCTTGTTAATCAACTTGAATCAAATTATGCTAAAGCCTATGAATAGAGGTGAATATAGTGAGCAACTGGGTCATTCTTCCTGCACCCAAAGATATTCAGAATGGGGGTAGGAATTCTCCAGTCTCATTCATTCTCTATTACTTAAGACTTATGGCACACAACTTGGCTCATGAATAACAAGTGTTGAGTTTTGACCTTTGTAGTGCTTAAATGGTAGTCATGTCTCGTACTGATTTGCATAGCTTGAACTCTTGATCTTGATCTTGATCTTTGAATCTTGATTAAACTTGGAAATCCAGTATCCAACATCTTGATCATAAGGACTTGCTTTGTCAAGTGGTTAAGGGTCTTTCGGCCACTTAACTAAGCTTGGGGAATTAAGCATATTCAAAGGATTTAGTAAATCAAAGCGTACTTTGATCAACTTAATCGGTGGGGAGAAATTAGCTGAATTGAGTATAACTACCTAAAGGGTTAATGTTTATTGGAATTATTTTCTAAGTCCTAAAATTAGGGGAACATGCAAAAATTGGACAATTTCTACTCCTAAGGGCAAAACAGTCATTTGATAATTTATGGTCATTGAATTAAAATTCTAATTATGAAATTTCTAATCAAAACTCAATTAAATTCTAAACTACTCTATTGCTAAAGATGCTATTAGGTGCTAAAATCTTCCAACTTCTAAAAATGTTAATATTTCTAAAAAGTTCTATTTAAATCTAATTCCAAATCTAAAACAAGAATTAAAAAACCTGGCAAAATTCCTATTATTTTTGGAGATCCTAATTAACTCCTAATTGATCTAATTAATCTAAATTCTAACAATCAAAATTATCTACTTAACAAAACTAAATAACAAACAAAAAGCAAAGAAAAGAGAATGGGCATTTGCATAACAGGGGGTGCAGGCCCCGTTAGGGTGTGTGCTGGAAAAAGAGGGCAAGACAGGGTCCAAATGCATGAGTTTCAGTTGTCAAAGGCCAATTCTGAACATGTTCTTTTCAGCTAGGGCGTGTAGCAAAGTAATTGGAGTGAGATAGTAATTTCACTTTGGGCTTGGATGAACCAAGACCAAATTAGGATTAAGCCCAAAGATTGGGATATGACTTGAAAAAATCAGCAGAACATGAACATGTTCGCGCGCCTTCTTCATGGCACCACTGCCGCCGGAGCTCCACAATGGACCACCGAGCCGGAAGTCGCTTCCGGCGGCGGTGGCCGCCAGAAATGGACAGCGGAACCACCTCCATCTTCGTCTCTCTCTCCTGAATAAGAATCTAACATCCAACTTCTCTAATTCTTGGTCCAAATCCATAACTGAAACCAAATCCTCAAGAAATCCTAAAAAATCATATCTAAAATACACCTCCATGAACCAGATTCGAGGTTTCTCATGATAGGGGTTTGCAACAACATGGTGCAAGGTTCAGCATAGCAACCAAAATGCAATGAAATGATGTAAGTGGACCTACCTCTGAAGCTGAGACTTGCTCCAACGAGTGTTGATCGGAGAAGATGAAGATGAAAAATCACTTGTACAAACAAGTACGGTATTGCCTTTACTTCCTTCTGATTCGCTTGTTTTCCAATTCTTCTTCAAAAAATTTGTAGTATGATGAGGTTGAGCTCACTCTTCTTGAAGCTTCAATGAGAAGCTTCAATGGAGTTTTAGAAATTGAGCTTTGAGTGTAAGAGGGAGAGGATTCAGAGAGAATGATTGTAGAGGATTGAAGGTGATGATTGCGAAAAAAAGAGGGTCCAAAAAATGATGGTGGAGATGTGGCTTTATAGTGGTTAGGCTTGGGATTAATGTGGCTTGGAATTCAGGTTTGGAGTTAGTTAGGTGAGGTCTGGAGTTAGTTGGTTTGAACTCAGTGAGTTACTCACTGAGTTAGTTTGTTATGACCTTGAAAGTGGTTATGACAGTTGGTTGGTTAATTTAGTGGAATGTATTCAAGTGATTATGTTTCTAACTGGCCATTGCAGGTTAAAACTTGAATGATGACCTGTGGTTTAAATGGCTTAGGTATGGGTGACTTGCAGTTGTAGGTAAATAATTTTGTGGTTATGTTGTGCCAACTGTAATTTTGGTTATGTTTGTGCAGGGTTAAGCATGTCTTGCAGTTGTGAATCATTGTGATTGTTCTGGCATGACAGGAATTTGTATTTTGTAGTATCTCAGCAGCTTGTAGCATTGTAATTCTGCAGTGGGCCTTATGACTGTTATGCTCATGGTTTCCTGGTGTTCATGCAGGCACGCGTTTGATCCGTACGATTGACTTGCAAGCCTTGGCTACCTTCAATGATGGCGATTCATGTTTTGCTCTAGAGGTTCAGTTCTCACAGTCGTGCAAAAATTCCTATAAATCAAGCTATGAGTCGACTCAAACAGGGAATGAGTCGACTCAAACAGAGTTTATTCCAGGGTTGAGTTGACCTACGACTCGACCTGTTCGGACCCGCGGCGAAATGGTTCAAAGGAAAATGGGAAATTAGTCGACGTAAAGAGTGGGTAAGTCGACTCAAACATAATTTCTCAGAATTTAGTCAACCTGTTCGGACCCGAAGGGACAAGGTTCAAGAAACAAAGGGGGATGAGTCGACATAAGGAGTGGGTGAGTCGACTCACTCAAGTTTCTCAGAATTGAGTCGACCTGTGAATCGACCTGTTCGGACCCAAAGGTTTTGCTCCGAGTCATGACTCGACTCACAAAGCTGAAACTTCCAAAAAATGAGTTTTTGCAATGTGATATGATATTTTCTTGCATTTCTTGTATGTAATGAATATCTTATGAATGGAATTGATCAATTGAATGAAAATGAAATGACTTAATACATGAATATGTCACTTGAAACGGATTGAATTTTGGGCTTCTATGATCATGATGAATGGAAATTATGAGACCAAGGACTTGGGTTATAACTAATAGACTCAAGCACCATTGATGGAGACACAGTCACCGAGACAAAATGAATGGACCAAGCACGGGAGGATGAGTGAAACACACACTGAGTGAAAGATCACAATGAGATTAGGGTTTTATGAATCATAACCTTCAATCCAGGTCTTTAAATCAATCAAGATACTTTTCAAACACCACCAAAGCTTCATGGTCCCCATCCTTAGGATATTAGGGTTTTAAGCCAATTACAAAACTCCACAAATAATTCCTCTGACCATGGGTCCACAACTAGTGTTCATAAGCCCAGTTCATGCACGGAGGCCAAGCCACAAGATCCCTCAAGACCAAGAATTAGGGTTGCAACCCACACGACGAGCAATACCAAAATCTTCACTCCAAACCAGCTTTGTTAACCAAAAAACCTTGAATCTATGATGTTTGTTAATCAATGTTAATCGAGAATGAATGATGAACATGAATGAGACATGAATGAGGTTCGAATCGCGGGTTAGGTGAAAAGCAAAAATGGGAGGGCAAATTTGGGGGTATGACACATATACAGATTATAAAATATATTTGACGATGGTTCATCTGCACCCAAGTTCAAGTTTGTGTGTGTATGTGCATCCGTGCGTGCGTGTGTATATGTGTGTGTTGTTGTTGTTGTTGTGTGTGTATGTGTGTGCGCGTGTGTGCATGTATGTGTGTGTGAGAGAGTTGCCTTAGTAAATCTAGAATTACTCTTATAGCTTTACATTCAACTAATCATATAGACTTAGAATCATGCGAGCTTTTACACTTCCTCTAAAGCTTCAAAATGACTTGCTTGATTCATCATTGATTTAACACTTCATCTAGGACTTGAATCTTCTAATGATGAGGTTAGATATAGATTCTTTGGTAGATGCCATTATCAAGGATTACTGGACAGGAGAGCATCAAAAACTTCATGAATGTCGTTTGACCTTAAGAGTTGTCCTTATTAAACTTGGCTTGATATCTTGATCTCATAAGAAACACTTAGTTCATTGCTTTTTCTTGGAAGATTAATGTTGGTGTAAGCCCTAGAGGCCAATACATTTGGTACTTGTATCGAATTATAAAAGGCTTTTTCTTTATTACGTTTGTTTAATAAAGTCCCTAGAATAGCTAGTCCGTTTAATGTATCAAGTATGACTTGATCATGAGATCACATTAAACATAAGGGCATTATTCTTAAAGTATCTATAGTCGAGCTTTATTGTGAAATGGGATAACACTAAAGCATTAAGACTATTATGTATATAGACTGATGATCACATCTCATGAATCATGGATAAGGAGTTATCAAGTCTTAAACATAGGTATGAATATTAAGAGTAATATTTATACCGGATTGACCCGCTATGAGAATACTATATAGAATGTTATGCAAAGTGTCATAAGTTATTCTCATGGTGATAATGGTGTATACCACTCTTCGACCTGAAACCACTATGGACCCTGGATGTAGAGTCGAGTGCTTTATTGCTGATCAAACGTTGTCCGTAACTGGATAACCATAAAGACAGTTCACTACTAGAAAAACTGTTATTAGCGTCGGCCATTTACAGACGCTAACGGTGAAAAAACAGACACTAATATGTGGTTAGCGTCGGTTTAGCGTCGGTGTCGGGCCTTGAATAAAAGTTGCGAAGCTACTGTGTAACGTCGGATAAAGATACACCGAGGCTACGTAGCCTCGGGGAGACGGAGGCTAAAGCGGACACTAATTGAACCGACGCTATGTTGTTTCAAAACCATGAAAAGTCAATATTATGTTTAGCGTTGGCCGGTCCGACTCTAAAGTCAACAAAAAAAGTCAACAGATAGCGTCCGTGTCACCGACCCTAAAGTCAACATAGAAAAGTCTATAATAATATTTAGCCTTGCATACACCGACTCTAAAGTCAACAAAAAAGGACAATAACGGGTTGCAACATGACAACCTCACTCGAACAAATTTTTTCAATCCACAATATCATATTTATGGTAAAACATTTGGAAACAATTTTAAACATTCGTGAAAGTAACTACAAAAGTTCTACCCACATTAACTTTCAAAAAACATACACAAAAAGTAATCACATCCGAGATTAATTCGTTCTACTAAAAGTACAAGATCAATCTTCATCTAATGATTGATCATCCAAATCGTCATCATAATGATGAGAATGTGATACAAAAGTTGAAGTGTCAAATTTCTTCATCATAAATTCCTTCCAAGCATTCATCTCCCTCTCCATCCTTTGTGCAGTCTCGGTAGCAGCTTTTGCAGCCTCGGTAGCAGCTCGCATTGCTTCGTTAGCCTCTTGTAATTGGGTCGTTGCAGCCTCGGCAATTTGTTCAGCTCTAATTCTAGCTGCTCTTTCAGCTTCTAATGACATCCCAAACATAGAGTGTTGAGGAGTTTGAGATTGTTGGGTAAAACTTTTTGATCCACGTTTTAGATTAATAGCTAAATCTGCAGCGCCATAAACCCGACCACGGTTACGGCCCCCAGCAGCCTCTGTCCATAGCTGATTTACACGCTCTCCATCTAACACTTGAACAACCTCTCCATTCCCTTCTTCAGTTGGCTGAAGTTCTGCATCAAACTTCTCTTTAAAAGTCTTCTGCATAACACAACATTATAATGCTAAGTTAGTGCTCTGTTAAGAATTTAGAGATGATATGTTGGTTAGAAGTTAGTGCTCTGTTAAGAATTGTTAGAATTTGTTAAATGTTGTTAAAAGGTTGAATCAGTTAACTATTTATAATGCTAAGTTTGTTTGAGTTACATAGTTAGTAATAGTTAGTTTCCTAATTGATTTTTCAACCTGCGTTTCAATTTCATAAAAAACTGCAGCAACAACAACTTAACCAAATTTGTTCAATCACATTCATTTCCTAATTGATTCAATAACTTCGTAATTCAATAAAATGCCAACAGTAATAACCATCCTATTTAATATTCAAATAAGTGTGACAATAATGCATAATCAATTAACAGTAGGTTTTCATAAATCATGAATCAAATCAATTTGCACCACAAGATTGCTAGCATTTTCATGTGACTGAACCAATTAAGCTAGTTTCCATTTGATCAAAATCGACTTAGTAAACTCATGCATCTAGAAGGTAATATATGTGACAGAATTTCATTTTCAATGGAATCGATTCCCTAGCAGAATTCAACTTGTCCAAACATCTAACAAATTAACTCTAACCGAATTAACATTCCAACTGTCATCTAACAGAAGTTATAATTAATTGCATTTTAACAACTCTTTCCTAACTTCACTCACAGTGTAACAACCAAACAAAAAAACTAATAAAAAATATTACTAACTATGCTCCTTGTTGATTAATAGAACGAATTATCACAAAAGTTAGAGTTAGTTTACATGGATAGAGTTAGCAGTTTTGAAACTCTATTAGAATTATATACCAACCTTAATTGGACTGCAAGTAAAAAAAATAGTTCGAATTAGTGGTTAGCATGGTTAATTGAATGTTTGATTTCTGTTAGTGTTAGGAGTCGGATTAGTGAGTAATGTTGAGTTGTTAGCACGTCACTGTCAGTAGGTTGAAAAAGTAAGGAATATTTAACAGCAAGATAACACAAGCAGGAATTTCAAACTGATTGCAGGAATTTCAAACCGATATCAAACAGCACAGCAAATATTGATGCAGGAATTTCAAACAAATATCAAACAGCACAGCAAACTGATTGCAGGAATTTCAAACTGATAGTTAAACATAGGACTTGTGCTATTATATCTAACTTACATTAGACTATAAAAATGGATAACTAGATCCTTTTTGGAGAGTTTAATTTGAATAAGTCTGCTTCTGAAAGCATGGATGCAAATATTGATGCAGTAAAATTTACGAGAACTTACATAAGTAGATGCAGCACGACTGTCAACCCATTCACCATTTTTCCTCTTGTGTGTTTTTAAAAATAACTCATCGGGACGCAGATCCCTTTGAAGTTCACGTGACTACAAAAATCAAATAATCCAATAATCAATACAGAATACGAGTAAAACTGTCAAGATATAAAGAATCTTCATAATAATAATAATTTGTTAGGATTTTATTACTTACAAGTTGAAGTGCAACATCAATATGAGCCTTACGGCCTGTGGTGTGGACTGCTCCGCCTCTTGCGGAAGCTCGATTGGTCTTGTTTTGAGAAGACACAGCCAAAAACTCGGTCTTTTTCCAATAAGTTTGAAGTTCAACCCAAGCATCATCACCAATCCATGAAGGTCGAGTCCCTTTTCTCCTCGCCTTCCCCAACATGTCGTTTAATCGTTTTCTTCCTTTTTTTTCAAATGCGCTATAGACAAATGCATGATCGAAAGGATCCCACGAAACCTTCTCCTAAAAATAATTAAAATCACATAATTAATATTAATAACCAATTAGTTACTTTTTTAAATATAATTTGATCAACTTAAGTGACAAAAGTCAATAAATACTTACTCCAAACAACTTAAACCAATCAGCTTTCGTATCAGGATCGAGTGCAGACCAATGATGTATAGGTTTATAAAATTATTTGCGTATCGCATAATTAATGGCACCAGCAACTTCTTTGGCAGGAACTAGCCTACAAAATACAATAATAAAACTACTAAATTATTAAGAATCATATGGATAGTAATATTCTCAACTTTCTTAACAGGTTATATATATTTTAGACAAAATACAATAATAAAACTACTAAATTATTAAATTATGAGAATATATATGACTTACCCAGTACCAGATGGTTTTATAATAACTTTCCCATTCTCATCTATTGTTGGCACAAGAGGGGTAATAGTTTCTTGACCCACCGCCTCATCCTCATCAGCATCCACATCTTCCTCCTCTGCCAAATTTGAAGGGCTAGCCATTGTTTGAAGGTTTATACTTTGAGGGCCAGCCATTGTTTGATGGCTTAAAGTTGGAGTAGGCATAAAACTGAATTTCTCAGAGGTAGTGGCATGAACAGGTACTACAGTTGGAGCTGGTGTTGGCATCGACGATGCAGCCTGCACAGACGATGCTGCCTGAGCTGGTGTTGGCATCGACGATGCAGCCTACACTCTTAACATTATCATAACATTATCAAATGCAGTTTCTGATAAAATTAAAAGTAAAAGAAAAGAAACAATGTTGTTTCTGATAATTCAAATGCAGTTGCCAAACATTATCATAACACGCAAAAACCCCTCCAAACATCAACAACAGCAAAAACCTCTCCATACTGTGGCGAGTCCGAAAACTGCCACGTATACCTACCATAGCGCCGCAGTTACGGATATTTGATAACACAACACTGCTCTACAGGAAACAATTTGAGCAATTTACAGTACAGATTCTTAATGGAGAATCCAAAATGCCCCCTAGTTTCAACAAAGAAGATGTGGATTTTTTATTAGATGTGGATTTTTCATTTAAGTCATAACAACTCAACATTAACATTAACAGAAGCAAACTATTAGACTTTCAACAATAGTTCACAGCTGACATTACTAATAAGTAATAACACATTCAACTAATTAATTTCCTAACACTTAATTAGCTAAGAAGTTCATAACAGAAACTGTGCAGCAATTTTGTTTCTGTTAGAGGTTATTAGTTAGTTAGGATCTGTTATGAGAAGTTACAAAATCTGTTAGAGGTGGATTTGGTGAGTGAAATGTTTAACTCAAATTCTGTTTTGAAATTAAATTCCATTGTAAATTCAGTTAGTTTAGAAATTCAAAAGTTAGTTGAATCGAAATTGAGATTTAAGTGGAATGTAACTGAAATGCAAATTGTAAAATTTTCCCTCCTTGTTTTATGTGAATGTAGTTATGCAGGTTAATTTCAGTTAGTAAAAAAAGACTGTGAGGATGTTAATTTGTTAAAATTCCTGTTAGGACACTAAGAAACAGTTAAGTGGAAATTTGGAACTGTTATTGAAATGATTGGGTTAGTGACTTCCTGTTATTAAAAAATTATTAGTAATTATTCTCCCTGTTAGTCTATGTTAGTTTTTTTATTTGTTAATTTGCTTATGTGAAATGCTTGAAATTCCGGTTATATTGTCGTTAAAAGCTTGTCAATGTATGATGCGGCATGTTAATTAGCAAGTCAGTTAGAATACACTTGGATTTCTTGTACATTTCCGTTAAAACCACTGTAATTGAATTTTGGTATTAGTAATATTAATTCAGTTAGTTCCTATTGGTTTCTCCACAGGTTTGTAAACCACACTGACTTATTGTTATTTTCGTATGAATGTCAATGAGACGCACGGTTTTGAAAGCATCCCACTTTCACTAATAACTAACTTTGTTAATAGAAACTGAACCTCACTAACCAACTTCTAACTTCCAGGTTTCTTCAACAACCGCTCCGAAAATAACAAACTTCAAAACTCCTCTTCCCAACCTATAACAGAACTGAACCTTCACTCTTCACAACTAATGGAACCAACTAACAGAACCATCATTCTCTCATGACCAAAATCAACTAACCGAATTTCACAACAAATTCTAAACCGTTACCTAACAACTTTTCCCAACAAACTTCTCAAGCAAATCACCTGCAAACAGAATTGAAAAATGACTATAACCTCACTCTCTCATAACTTTGCGGCTTCTTCGAACGTTCTAACATAAATCACCATTCTAACCTCTTCGAACCCTATATCGCGAATTCGTGGAATGCACAACAGGACAACAACACAAGACAGAACAAAGGAACACTTCTCAATTGCAGTCACTAGAAGCAAGCAAAACACTAACTAAGACACATCAACAACAGTTAGAAAACAAGCACTAATAATCAGGTCACAAATATATAGCAGACACACAGATTGTTACAAATGGCTGATACTGGCACTGCAACTCACATCAGAAATCAGTTATGGAATGCAGGCACAGCAGATAATTCAAGAAGCACAACAGCCAAATCAGGTGGCACAATGAAAACATCACCTTCAGCCTGAAGCAAGGAAGGCTCAACAACAAATATCTCATCAAGAACAGGACAATCTAGAGCATTAGAGGACATACATCAAGCAACAAAAGGGAAACTAAACTACAGATATGAGTTCATCTATAAAGCACTCAAGCAGCCGCATCATCAATACACAATGCAACAACTGGAAATTACTCGGAGGCAACATCATCAAGAGAACCACATGAAGGACATTCAAGATAAGAGGAAGGATGAAAACATGCATCAATATCATCAACATACCAGAAACCTTGGTTCCACAAAAACAAATCTAAACCAGCACAAACTTTTTCAGCTCTTTTAGTTTGACCCCATAAGAAATAATTAAGCAGAACTTAGGAAATTCCATAGCCTCCTCATAACCACAAAATCAATTCATAAATAATTCTCAACCTTGAGAAATACTAACTGATGCAAACACTAACTATTGCAAACACTAACAGTTCAGTCTGGTTCCAAATTAACATAGGGATGACTAACCTTGAGAAAGAGTTGTCTTTGCAAAATCCCGGATGATATAGTGCTTCGGTTCCAAATTAACTTGCATTCAACAACTGCTTACTGCCTCCACTAAGTAAGATGAGCATTCTTGAAAACCTACATTCAGAAAACCAATTAGCAAATAATTTGATTTTTGTAGTTTCAGACTTAAAGGAGACTTTAAACATATTTGGAAACAATACTAAACTTGCAAAGAAAAGTTGATTCCAGCATCCACAAAGCCGATAGTTCTGGAAAACCTACATTCAGAAAACATAAAACATATGACTATCTCATACTCATTAAACCAAAACTCCATGGAAATCACTTGAGATGAATATGCATTACCTTTGATGATTCAGAAACCCTTTAACGAGGGATTTTGAATTAGGGATTCTTCAATGGATTCACGGATTAGGGATTCACGAATCGGTTCACGAAATTGGGAAAAAACGGATTCACGATTTAGCATGGAATTAGGGTTTTCGTTTTGTGAAATGAAATGGAGGGAGAGTGAAAAATGACGAGGGAAAAGGAAAGAGGGAAATAAGCTGTCGCGCAATTTTTGGTCAGAAATAGAAAATTCCATAGAGTCCGCCAAGCGGACTCTAATTAATAAATAAAATACTTAAACCTTAAATATATATATATATTATAGATAAATAAATGGAAAATGTATATGTTATAAGAATAGCGTCGGCTAAGCGGACTCTAAGTAAATAAATACTAATTAAAAAATAATGCTACTAGATAGAGTCGGTCTAACCGACTCTAAATAAATTAATCAAACATTCTTCAAAGGTAACATAACAAGTAGTGTCGGTTTTGCCGACACTGATAAAAAAAATAACTTGTCTTAAAAGATGTACGTAGATAGAGTCCGTTAGTGTAGGCTTAGCCGACACTAATAGTGTCCGTGTCGGTGGCCGACTCTAAACTAGGAGGCTAAAATGACTTATTCTAGTAGTGGTTGATGGGTACTCCACGAAGCATGTTGAGGGACATGAGTGACCTAGATGGAATTTGCCCATCCTGCATAACAGGATAAATGTTTATGGGCCCAATATTGAACTGCACAAGGATGACATGGTCTATGCCTTGTGTTCAATATAGACATAAGGGCAAAAGGGTAATTATGCACATAATTATTATCACAGAAGGATTTGTCAGATCACATGACATTTTCGTGTCTTGGGTGTCGCATCCGCGAAAAACAACCGGCGGGCTAAAACAAAAACAACACAGAGCCGCCACTGCGCGTTATTTATCCCAAGATAGGGAAAGGAAACGCTCAGAGAAACCTGGAAAAAGCATGGTCTCGCGACCAAAGAGAAAGGGTAAGGGAGTCGGTTACGCAAGGGGAAGGTATTAGCACCCCTCACGTCCGTCGTACTCGACGGGATCCACGCTCTAAGAAAAGAAAAGGTTGCTAAAAACATCACACACACAAGGAACGCAGGTGGGGTTAAGAGGAAGAGAGGGCTCGCTAGGACATCGCATCCTATGCCTACGTATCTCGTCTGGAACGAGAATCAGAGCTGCCGTAGTTCGGCTCACGCACGCCAAACAAGCAAACACAAACACAGGCAAACATGGAGCCTGAATGCCAATCACTGGACTTACATCAGCATCCGAACCAAAACACACACAAAAGGGCAAACGTGGAGCCCGATCGCCAATCACTGGACTTACGTCGGCATCCGAACCGAAACACACGCACACTGGAACCTGAGTGTCACTCGATGGACTTACATCAGCTTCCAAGCACACAACAACCAACAAGTTAATAGGGAGTCGGGAACTCGAGCCTATAACTGTCAAGCACACACACAAAAAGAAAGAAAAGTGCCCGGAGAGACCTCGCACGGTCTCCTGCCTACATACCTCGTCTGGAACGAGGATCAGGGCGATGTAGTTCCCCTGAAAGGGAAAGAAAGAACATGCAAACTAGTAGGGAGTTGGGAACTCGAGCCTACAAGTCATCAAGCAAGCCAGAAGAGACGCTGAGACGTCAGAAGAAACGGCACACACAGACTAACAGGGAGTCGGGAACTCGAGCCTGATAGCTGCCAAACAAAACACACGCAAAAAAGAAAAGGGTGCCCGGAGAGACCTCGCGCGGTCTCCTGCCTACATACCTCGTCTGGAACGAGGATCAGGGCGATGTAGTTCCCCTGAAAGGGAAAGAAATTCTAGCCAGAAACCAAGGGGAGACACACTACCAGGGAGCTGTACTCGAGCCTAGTGTTATCATGCATCATTGCCCTATGTTATGGTTTCTACCTACTTGCACAACAGCAAGCTAATCCTATCCAGGAAGAAAGCAAGCAGGCAAGCATCAACAAATCAAAACAAGCATTTCAAGCAAGTATTCACATAGCACACACTATATCCAGTCAAGTGGGCTCAAACAATGGGTTTGACTGCCTAGGCAAGTCATCTGTACAGGGGTAGTATTCGCTCTTAACCTTGCCATTGAGGGGCTAAGGTGAAGCAGATGAAAGGTGAGTGAAGATTAGACTTCACAGCTCTTATCCCTGACCAGGGAGAGCTTCAGACAAAGGAGCGTGGGTCCAGAATGGAGGGACCCTTCTACGCTCAAGACTCTGACACAACTGTACAAAGTACAAGATCTTGGGTTTGTGTCCCAATGCGTCAACACAGTGGTGTGAGCAGAGGGACGACTCAACAGAATAGCGGGGGATAGATTGCATATCCCTTGGGTTCCGCCAATTGCCTCATAGAGGTCTTCACCTGCTTGGCACAAAAGTAAACAACCACAAACATCGCCTCTTAAGGAGGACTTCAGACAGTTGCCTGGCCAGGTAACAGGCCAGGTCTTCCAAACTACATGAAGTATAGAGATTCTACCTTAACTGGTTAAAAAACCAAGCAACAGCAAGCAAGTTCTTAAAGAACTGTAAGCGACTAAATGTACCTGAAATCAATCAAGTATCATCAGTACTCAGACAAACCAACAATAAACAGCAAAAGTCAATCTATACAGACAATACAAGTTAATGCACATAAGTGCAAGCCATGAGCTCAAGCTCAAGCATCAAACCCTACAACACAAAATCAATGTTAGTTTACAACATCAAACAAAACTCAATTTAATCAACTTGCACTTTTTCCCTTAAGCCTTTTGCATTTCAACCTGAAAATCCACACCAATTGTGAGAAACTAGACCACTAGGCCAAGCCTAGAGTCCAAAAGGGATAAAAAATTCTAAACAGCAAGTGCAATTAAACCAAAATCATATTCAAACAAATTAAAAGCAAATGCAATTGGTCCCATACTCATATCAATCACCATTATCATTTCATGCACAAAATAGCATCCAACATGTAATTTGCAACTCCAAATGACCAAACAGAACTATCTCACTCAAAAGCATACCAAAACAATTCAATTAATTTCACAAAAATTCACACCTAAACAGGACACATTCAATGTATAGCATGTCAATTTTCAGCTCAATTGGACAAAAGAAAGTAGGTCAATGAAAATCAAGAAGTCCAGACACATTTATACAAGCCAATTCAAGGCATCAACACAAGCATCAACTTCCAAAAATCATAAAACAGTGACAACATTTAAGAAATGAATGGGATCAAAACCATGATGTCCTAAAATGTGTCTAGAATGCTCATATCAAATTTCATCTTCATCCAATACAATATGAGAATTTCACAAGCAAAATGCCAACATGTGTCACACAATGTCACAAAATGAGCATACAGAGAAGAAAATTATCAATCAATTAGAAAACTCCATCAAAAATTCCAGAAAAAATCACATGTAATCTTGACATATCAATGATCATTCATGTAAAATTTCAACCCAATCAAACATTTCTAGGCCATGCAAATAAAAATCAGAAAGTTGACCTAGCTAGGTGTGACACAAATTGTCACACCTCTATTCAAAAAATCATATCTCCATCACCAAGTATCCAAAAATCATAAACTCTACATGAAAATCACCATCAACATGTCCAGAATAAACACAAAAATTTTCATCCATTTCTATAAAGGTATGAGCATTTCATGAAGGTTTTGGCAAAGCATACAAAAATGTACACATGAACAAAATCAATAGGCCAATTAAATTTCCACACGTGCAAAAATTCCACAAAAATCACCATAAAATTCTACACATTCTCATGAGCATGGCACAAAAAATTTCACAAAAATTGGATGAATTTTGAAGTCTCCATGAATTTTTAAAGTCATGTAATCAAAATTGGAAAACAAAAGGAAAAGAAATGAAATAAATATTTAATTAAATGAAGCAGTGGCAATGTTGTAAATTTTAAAGCATCGGCCAAAACGGCGTTGTTTCAAAAACAATACATGGCAAAGCGTGATTCGCTGGCGCTGGAGGGAAACACAATTTTCAAACGAAAAGCTAAGGCAATGGAATAAAGCGTGTTCATGTTCATGTTCTTCACCAATAATTTCCAGAAAATTGCAAATAATCAAGAACATCGAACCTTAACGAAAATCAACAAGTTCATAATCAATGGAACCGTCTCTCCACAAGGAACATGGATATGTAACTCATTCAACCTAATTCCTAACACAGCCACGGGATCGATCGATTAAAGATATGGACTCAAAACTTCGAAGCGCGATATCTCTCTCTACAGTTAACCAATCCAAAAACTACACATATCATGATGATCTACAATGCATGAACTACAAAACGCACATGACAAATCAAGAAATGGTGAGATTCGAATTTATGCACCTTGAATGAAGACAGCTGTGATTCTTGATGCTTCTGGACATAAAAACCTCAAACAGATGCGTGCCAAGGTTCCTGAAGTTGAATGGAGAAGTTGTCTTAGCTCAAACACGATCCAGATGTGAGAAATCTCAAATCACCATTGATATGCACACTTTGAACAGTCACGAATTTGAAGCTTTCTTGCACCAAATCACCAAAACAGTTGGAGAGGAAGATGTAAGGAAGATGAAGCAAAAAGAATTTCTCGATTTGGTTGAGAATTGAAGGAGTTTGGATCCAAAGAAGCTTGATGAAGATTCTTGAGTTTTTGTGAATTTGGAGGGAAAATCAGTTACAAGCCTTGAGAATTGTGATTGTGATTTGCAATTCAGTTACAATTAGAGCTTTATACTCATGCCTTAATCATCCTTTTAATCCAAATTAGCCAAAATGAGTTAATTAGTGTAATGCCATTTTCTTAATGCAAGGGCAAAAGTGACATTTCACATTAGGCTAGGTGACAGCAAGGTGACAGCTCAAACATATTCTAAATGTCATTTGGAGTGTGTTGGCTTTGGTCTCATGTCAATTGGCCTTGTATTTCTCATTTTCACTATGTCATGCCAAAAATGCACTTTAAGTGAAAGTTCAAAAATAGCCTAGCCAAATATTGATCCTTGACAGCTCATGACAGTGGGAACAAGTCACATTTGGCATTTGTGATGTGTTGCAAAAACTCCCATTCCAAAATTCCAAGTATTTCTCAAGTTGGACCATTTTGCCCTTGGATTTTAATTAGTGCACTTGAAAATTGACCTTTTGCATTGACCATTTTTGAAGAATTTTGATTATGCACCATGAAAGTACATGTGAAATGGAGTTTGCTCATAAAAAGATCACTCATTTTGGACATTCCATGTGGAAGTTATGCCACTTTGATTATAGGCATTTTTGGAAAATGAATGGACCATAACTTGTCAACCATACATGAGAATTTCAAGTTCTTGGACTTTTTGGAAAGGTAAGACCAAGATCTACAACTTTCATGTTGAACAAATTTTCATTTGAAGCTTCTTTGGACATGTAATTTTGTGGTGAAAAACTTTCCATTTTTGGAAACTTCCATTACAAGTCACTTTCTATTTTTGGCAATTTTTGTCCTGACTTTATTTTCTTCATTCTTGAGCTTTGACATGTCAAATGAAACTTGTTTCAACATGAGTGAAGTATATCCAACTCTCTCCCACCTCCAAATCCATAAAATCAAGCACAGTTGACCACAGTTGACTTTTTCAACTAATAGATGAATCTGGCAATGCACTGATCAATCTGAGCCCCAATCTTCTGATGAAATGGCTCAATGATGAAACCCTATCCTCAATAAGCTCAATACAATCATGAAATGATCCCCATATCCATCATAGACCCCATCTCCTTGCTATGCCCTGATTGGCCCAATGCAATTGATTAGGGTTGACTAGTGGTCAAAACCCTAATCCCAAGGTATCTGATCAATCTTCTTGAATCTTCTGGATAATACAAGACCATGATGATGATGATGTATCACTGCAACCAAGATGTAGACCAATCTCCTTGAGAACCACAAAACCCTAATTTGGACCACCCTCAGACAGTCAGTGATCCAGTCCAATGAAACCCTAGCTTGCACATAACCTCTTCATCTCCTGATCAAGACTTGGGAGGATAACTTGCACAATGTAACCACATGATATGCAATATGCAATGCCTAATGACCTAAAAATGATATGCAATATGTTATGCTAGTCCCAAGAGAGGAGGGCAAATTTTGAGGTATTACAGCTGCCCCTATTCAATCCACTGTGAACCTGTCGATATGAATAGCCTCGGCTTTCAGATGATCAGGATGAAGAGTGATTGAATACCAAGAACAGACGAACAATTTGCACTCTGATGGAAAATAATTAACAACGCCTGTCAGAATCGGCGAAGAATCACAATCTTGAAGAAGAACCCGTCTGGAACGGAGAAAGTCGGTCGGATCACCGAAACAGCAACGTCGACCTGGATACCAAAATAAATGGTAACGCAGGGATAACCACGGCCTGAACACCACATATCCGCTAGGGATTATCATTCCTTTCTTTTTTATGCTTTTCTTGAACCCCGAAATTTCTGATGATCGCTCTTTTTTCATTTTCTTGAACCCCGAAATTTTCTTTCGCGCCAATGATCCCCGATCACTGCATTTGAACCCCGTTCTCCTATTTGCCAAAATAATGAACCCCTATCTCCAGAAAACACCTCGTGTCTCCTTTTCTCCATTTGAACCCCAGTCGCCTGACGATAACTTGCGATCGCCATTGTGAACCCCATCTCCAGAAAACACCCCGTGTCTCCTTTTCTCCATTTGAACCCCAATCTCCAGAAAATGCCTCAACACTTCCTTTTCTCCATTTGAACCCCGCTCTCCCATCTCTCGTGATAATTCCGCTGGCAACGACGGAAATAACACCAAACCACTCTGAGGGCGACATATCAGAGGGTACACCTTCAACCAGACACTTACTGATGACTGGGAGGAAACTCGACGTTTACTGGACATCGAATCAATGATGTTGACAGACACCAAACAATGATGTTGACAGGCATCAAACAATGATGTTGACAGGCATCAAACAATGATGTTGACAGGACATCGAACAATGATGTTGACAGGACATCGAACAATGATGTTGACAGGACATCGAACAATGATGTTGACAGGACATCAAACAATGATCGACCAAACATTAAACAATGACTGGGAAATAACTCGACGTTTACTGGACATCGAATGATGATGTTTACTGACACCAAAGAAAGCTCGACCAGACACTTACTGATGACTGGGAAATACTGTTGCTCCAATCTCACAATGCTGAACTCCTCGGAGTATCGTCTTCACTGTCCGGCAAAACCAAATCTCAAGTGGTAACCACGGCTCGAGTCGCGCTGATCGCGTAACATTTCTATCTCTGTCCGACGGAAAAGTTTCCTCCAGCATCGCACTACTGGGGAATATTGCTGATCTGACATCATGATGCTAAACCCATCAGAGTAACATCTTCCAACTTCTGTCGAAACCACCTCTCAAACAATAACCACAGCTTGAGACTAGCCTATGCTTGCAATGATGCATGACTTTTTCTGCGTAATGCTCCATAATTATGGAAATGCTACGCGATTTATTATGCAATATGCTATGCTTATTCTACATGATGAATGCATAAAAAAGGCATCCCCCTCAAGGGATTCTGCTGGGGATCACGAGACACTCCGTTGAGGAACTTGTCAATACTCCGATCTCCACCCCGCTGGGGAATAACATTGCTGCTGGGAAAAGGTAACCCTTGCTGGGGAAGAACCTCCTTTGCACCCAATCCGCTCGGGAAACTGCTGGGGATAAGAACCACCAACACTCTGTGGGGATACAACGGTCTTCGACTTGCTGGGGATATCAATCCCGACTCTGCTTGGAGAACCCTCACAGATACCTGTCGACTTCACCGGGGAAATGCTCACAGATAGCTCCACTGAAGAAACAGCAACCTCCAGGCCTGGTAACTGGGGAAGCATCAGTCTGACACCTGCTGGGGATAACCATCCTGACCCTGCTAGGGAAGCAAATGCCACTCCGCTGAGGACAACCCATGCAATCCATAGGTAGAATCAACTCAGCTGGGGATGCAGATATCAGTCTGCTACGGAAACTCATCCAATCCACTGGTAGGATGAACATTGCTGGAGATATATTTCATTGAAACCCGCTCCACTCGGGGAATAACAACCTTCAGGCCTGGATGCTGAGGAACTACCGTTTTAAACCTGCCGGGGATAACCATCCTGACTCAGCTAGGGGATCCACAGACCTTGGATCTGCTGGGGAGTTAGCCCTCACAACTCTGCTTGGGGACCTCGCTGGGGAAATGAGAAAAGTTGGTACAGAACACCCGTCGACTCGTCGAACCACGGTATCCGCCTCCCAATCTCGTATCAGCTTTCCACTTTTGCGAACTCCCAGACTCGTCTGGACCTTTTCTACTCCATCATCTTGTATTCCCAATCACTCCGCGCTCAACGGAGAGCGAACTCCTGGGACTATACAGACTTTTCAATTTTCCGACTTTGAAGAGTCTTCTTGATTAATTCCAAGGGTCGTTGTACGTCTCAACGTCTCTCATTGCTTCTCTACCCATCGCTTGCCCCTGATTGGACTCTGCGGGAACCTCTACAGACTTTCCAATCTCCCGATTTTGAAGAGTCTTCTTGATTAGTCATCAAGGATCGTCGTACGTCCCAACGTCTCTTCGTCATTCCTTCATATTCTTTCGTCCCTGATTGGCCTCCATGGAGATTTGTTTTGTCAACAGCTTCCACATCACAACCTGCAAGTGAGTGAAAATACCTAACAGTTCCTGCGAAACAGATCGTTAGATAGAACCGTGCCCCAGGCGTGTCAAGATTTCAACACTTGGGTCACTCAACCTTCCGAATAAGATTTCAAGCTTTCAATCTTATAAACATGCATTGGAAGGGACCTGTATGTCTTAAAATGCAAAATTCTTTATCACAAACAACTGGATGTTTTTGCAATCAAAGCGGTAATGAAAAACAAAAACAAAATTATTTGACTGAATATGCATTTTATTGACTGAAAATTGTGTGGCTCAAATTGAGCAATACAAAGGAAGCAATTCCTGAAAAGAGGTAATTGCACAAAAGGAAAAATCTATCCTAATGGCAATGTGAAACCCGTGATCTCATCGAGTTCCAACTCGGTTACACCCCATATGTCCTCAGACTCTCCGTACTTTCTGCCTTCTGAACAAGACGATTCCGACTGATCCCTACCGGGTATTATCCATGATGCTTTAACCAAAGCGCAAACGATCATGCTAGACGCAGTTGTTCGTTTCAATCCCTCTTTTGCCTGGACCGCCCTTCCGGGTTTTCAGTCCACCGGGATACCCCTTTTTGCCCAAGTCGCCTTTTCAGGTTCTCGACTTGCCGGGTGTACATTTTTCTTTTTATCCCTAATTTTTGCCCGAACCTTTTCTTTTCTTTTTTTTTTTGGTTCGCCGGGATGCCCATTTTTGCCTGGACTATTTTATTCTTTTCGTCCAGCGGGTCTCTTTATACGAAGTATTTTTTAACTGTGTCCGCATTCACAGGGGATGGAAAATCTTCGCCATCCATGGTCGTTAACAAAAAGGCTCCGCCAGAGAAAACCTTCTTGACCACGAATGGACCTTCATAATTCGGCGTCCATTTTCCCCTTCGATCGTTTTGAGGAGGAAGGATCCTTTTCAGCACCATATCACCTACGTGATACACCCGAGGTCGCACCTTTTTGTCAAAAGCAGGCTTCATCCTTTGCTGGTACAACTGCCCATGACAGATGGCTGCTAGCCTCTTTTCCTCCATCAGGCTCAACTCTTCGTATCGGGTCCTTACCCATTCTGCCTCTTGCAATTTCACGTCCATCAGGACTCTCAAAGAGGGAATCTGAACCTCAACCGGTAACACGGCTTCCATTCCATATACCAATGAGAAAGGCGTTGCCCCAGTAGGTGCACCGAGGTTCGATACCCGGTATACAAGCTTCGTACTTGCCACATTGTCAGCGCATTCAAATGCTATCCGGGAAACGAAGGGAACATGGGATCCCTTTGGCGTAACCAAAGCACTAACTCGTCCACATTAACCCCATCAGACATCAGAATCCGTTCGGATTCGGGGTCCGGCCCCTCCTCCGGGATCGGTTACTCTCAATCTTTCGATTAGAGTACCTCGAGATGTCCTCATCAGGGAACTCAAACTTCATCGGTTGATGACCCCCAATGGGTTGCGGAGCGATGTAATCAGACAATACACCCCTTGATTGCTTTCTGAGAGTATCCCAAATCAGTCAACATTCTTTTGCTCTTTCGCAACCCGTCCGGTTAATGCTGGCTTCTCAGATATGTACTTGATCAGATCCATATTGAAATCCACAAAGTGATATGAACCAGCACATACTGTCTCAGTCGGCGAGCAGCCTATGCCAAAGTACATCAAGTTTTCTCGAACAGTGAATGTATTGTTTCACAGTCGGTAAACTTTTTGCTAAGGTAAATTGCATGCTCTTTTCGACAAGACTCGTCATGCTGCCCCAGTACGCACCTCATAGACCCCTCGAAGGCCGTCAAGTACAGATTAACAATTGCTCCTTCCATAGGAGGTATCAGAATCAGAGGTTCCTGCAACTTTTCTTTTATCTTTTCGATGCCCCTTGGCAATCATTATTTCGCCTGACCGTTTGATCTCTTTTTTCTTGAATGGGTTCCTACGTGGCTGTTAGGTGAGATGTGAACCATGACATGTAGTTCAACTACCTAGGAAACCACGAACCTCTTTTTCTGTTCTCGATTCAGGCATTTCTCCTATTTTCTTTTCTTTTTTTTTCTTTTTTTTTCTTTTTTTTTAAGCAGGATCAACCTCGGATTCCTCTCTGACAATAAACCCCAACAGCTTACCGGATCGCACTCTGATAGTGCACTCACTTGAATTCAACCTCAGTTTGAATTGTCTCAACCGGTCAACCGACTTGCCCCGGTCTGCCAGATGCCCCTCTTCTGTTTGGGACTTTGCTATCATGTCATCAACATAGCATTTGATTCCATGATGAATCATATCATGAAACAAAGTCACCATGGCTCTCCGATAAGTAGCACCGGCGTTCTGCTTCTCTAGAGGACAATCTTCTCTCCATGGTAGCCTGTTCACAACGGCATCGGTATCTGACTCTGGCATATCCTGACACGACCAGGTGAAGGTATCCACATGCTCTGCCAACAGGGCTACCATTCTGCTTTCGACTTGCCTCCGAAGCGGCTCCAACTTTCATTTCCTTTCTGACCCCGGCAGTATACGGGTTAACAAGCTCAACTTGCCCTTCATGCGGCTGAATCACCTTCTCCTCTTGTTTAAACAACCTGGCTAATTCCAGCAGATCACAATCTTCTTCGCCTTCTTCTTCGGCATGATAGATCGGTTTGTCGAAGTCATATGAGGTGTAACCAAATTGTTATCAACGAGATCCGGAGAATTATTTTTGAATTCGGAACGAGACAAATCAAAAGAAGAGAAAAATGAAAATAAACATTGCCATTTTTATTTGTTTTTAAACTGCAAAAATAAATGAAAAACAGGGAACACCGCTTTTTTGACTGAAAAACATCCATTTATTAATGATGCAGAAATGTTGCAAAATGAAACATGAGGTGGCCCTTACAATGAACCATTACGTGTCGGGCAACACGTATGACTTTCATGCAAATAAAACTGAAAACAAGAAACATTACTCCTCAAGTAGAGCGACAGTGGTGATCTTTTTTAGACCTTCCAGTTCTGGACTTCCATCCCTGGTACGCACGGCTTTATCCAACCATCAAACTTGCAGTTACCATCAGTCTCTTCACCCATCCCACAGGCGTGATCCGAATCTTCAGCAATTGCACTCACCATTGCCTGACCATGTGCCGGCATGGGATTAGCATTAGCATTCGGTGGTGGCGCAAAATTGATAGCCTTGGAGTCTACCAGATCCTGGACAACATTCGTGAACGCTCTACAGCCCTCAATGTTATGCCCCGGTGTTCCAGAATGAAATTCACACTGGGCGTTCTCATCATAGTTAGGAGGCCTCTGATCTGATCTCATCGGAACCATCGCCCTCGGCTGCACCAACCCAAGATCCATCAGCTTTTTGAACAGAACAGCGTATGTCACAGGCGGCTTGTCAAAATGGCGATCAACCCCTTTTCCTCTCACCTGGTACCCAGCTCTCTGTTGAGGTGGCTGACGTTGCTGTCGTACTGACTGATTACCAGCAGGAGTGGTTACAGCAGCAGTGTGCTGGTAGTAACGATCCCTACCGTGTCCTCTCTGGGCATACACAACACTTGATTCACCCTCATTCTTGCGCTGACCATTCCCGAATGGCTTCTTCAATGCTGATGACGAAGCATTACCTTGTATCTTCCCCATTTTCAGCCAACTTTCAATTCTCTCCCCTGCCACCACAATGTCTGCAAAGTTGGTGACGGGACAACCCACCATTCTTTCAGCAAAAACCCCCTGCAGGGTACCCATGAAGAGATCAGACATCTCTCTGTCCACCAGTGGAGGTTGCACTCTGGCAGCCAACTCCCTCCACCTCTGAGCATATTCTTTAAACCCCTCGTTATTCTTCTGAGACATACCCTGCAGCTGGGTACGACTCGGAGCCATATCAGCGTTGAACTGATACTGTTTAAAGAAGGCATCGCCAAGATCTTGCCAGCTCTTGATATCAGAAGATTTCAGCTTGGTGTACCACTCCAAGGATCCTCCAGACAGACTGTCTTGGAAGAAGTACATCCAAAGCTTTTGATCTGTAGTGTATGCAGAGATCTTGCGGACAAAGGCTTGAAGGTGAGTTTCCGGGCAAGAACTCCCCTTATATTTGTCAAATGAGGGCGCCTTAAATTTCTGTGGGATCACAATCCCCTCTACGAGCCCCATGTTCGACATATTTACGACCCCGGGAGTAGCATGGCTTTCCAGAGCCCTGATCTTTTCTGCCAGCACCTGAATTTCTTTGTTCTGCGGAGGGGCACCATACTGACCGAATGGCTCATTCAGCATAGAGAACTGATCAGCCTCTCTGTCCTCCTCTCTGTCATCATCGACCCCAAAGAAAGGCGGGAACAGACTATCCTTCAGATTATGCCCCAGACCGGGCCCACCACCAGTAGCAGCACCAAATCCACCAGCATTATTATTTACCATACCCACAGTTGCTCTTTTTCCACCGTCTCTGGATCCACCAAGCCCCTGGTTGGAGACACCATCCAGGTTTACACCACTATTAGCCGCTGAAGCCCGCTCGAGCTTCTCAACTTTGTCAGCCAAAGCTTTCTGACCAACTGCAAAACCCTGCATGATGTTGATCAGCTCAGTCATCTTATCTTTCAGCTCGAGAACGTCTGTATTTGGGAGATCCATCAGTCTTGGAGTATTGCGTCTGGTGAAGTATCTGTGAGGACGGGTTGAGTGCAAAGGTACAGCTCTACGAGCACGAGCAATGATTCCTGCAAAACAGCAAACAGGTTAATATGCATGAATGCAACGTCTATCCATACGAGGAAGATTCTGTCCTTTGATTCTGGTTTCATCGAGACAGATAATATTTCACCAATAACATTTTGACATCCAGATGTCTCTCAACCAGATTCTCAATCCATAATGCTCCCCATATGGCTAAACGTAGTTTAGGCGCAGATGAATGCAAAATGATGCAGATGAATGAATGCAATGCATTGTGCCATCCTCCCAAGTCAGCTGAACATCTGTTGCCCTGAATCACAACCCTGACTCTGAACTGATCACAACCATCTGAGGGAAAACGTAACCACAAATCCACCTCAAGGGTTCCGAAATAAACGGAAGACAAATACATCATTATCATCATCTGACAATCTCTGAACAGACACCCACAATCATCTGAATCGGCCCGGGGAATCCTGAAATAAACGGATTCCCACTGATAAATAACTCGGACAGCACTTCGGCGTCTCAGCAATAAATGGCCATAAATCCGACTTATAAATACGACTCTGATCAACGGAACCAATAGTCACCATCTGAGTCACCATCTGAACATGCATCTGAAAGAATCACCCTCCCCTCATAGGTAAATTCTAATCAGGTCATCCTAAGACGGATAATAGTCTCGACAATCGGGCAGAAATACTCAATGGGTTTGCCCTTTCGGGTGTGCCATTGTAGCTCCCTTAAGATCGTCTAAACCAAAGATCCGGGAAATGATCGGTCACCAGAGTCAATAGTTCAGATGAAGTAACTCAACCAAAGTGGAGTACCCCACAGAGGAAAGCACTATCAAATGAACCTCGTCTGGCTTGTGGTATGTCACGTTGCAACAATATGCTGATAAAGCAAATGAGGAACGCGAGACCACACTAATCCTAGGTGTACACTCGGGCCTGGGTTTTAGCCCCACTCATAACACCCACCCCAAAACAGAGGAACCACCTGCACAGAGGACGACAACAACATGATAGTATGATGCATGCAAATATTTATGCAAATATATACACAGTCAGAATAATAAATGCAATAAATAAAGCAACACAAGCAACCTAAACTAATCCTAGCACGCTAGGAAAGACTCGCTTAGGGAAGATGGACCAGCACAGGTCAACATCTGTGTTTCCCCAGTAGAGTCGCCAGCTGTCGCATCCGCGAAAAACAACCGGCGGGCTAAAACAAAAACAACACAGAGCCGCCACTCGCGTTATTTATCCCAAGATAGGGAAAGGAAACGCTCAGAGAAACCTGGAAAAAGCATGGTCTCGCGACCAAAGAGAAAGGGTAAGGGAGTCGGTTACGCAAGGGGAAGGTATTAGCACCCCTCACGTCCGTCGTACTCGACGGGATCCACGCTCTAAGAAAAGAAAAGGTTGCTAAAAACATCACACACACACAAGGAACGCAGGTGGGGTTAAGAGGAAGAGAGGGCTCGCTAGGACATCGCATCCTATGCCTACGTATCTCGTCTGGAACGAGAATCAGAGCTGCCGTAGTTCGGCTCACGCACGCCAAACAAGCAAACACAAACACAGGCAAACATGGAGCCTGAATGCCAATCACTGGACTTACATCAGCATCCGAACCAAAACACACACAAAAGGGCAAACATGGAGCCCGACCGCCAATCACTGGACTTACGTCGGCATCCGAACCGAAACACACGCACACTGGAACCTGAGTGCCACTCGATGGACTTACATCAGCTTCCAAGCACACAACAACCAACAAGTTAATAGGGAGTCGGGAACTCGAGCCTATAACTGTCAGGCACACACACAAAAAGAAAGAAAAGTGTCCGGAGAGACCTCGCACGGTCTCCTGCCTACATACCTCGTCTGGAACGAGGATCAGGGCGATGTAGTTCCCCTGAAAGGGAAAGAAAGAACATGCAAACTAGTAGGGAGTTGGGAACTCGAGCCTACAAGTCATCAAGCAAGCCAGAAGAGACGCTGAGACGTCAGAAGAAACGGCACACACAGACTAACAGGGAGTTGGGAACTCGAGCCTGATAGCTGCCAAACAAAACACACGCAAAAAAGAAAAGGGTGCCCGGAGAGACCTCGCGCGGTCTCCTGCCTACATACCTCGTCTGGAACGAGGATCAGGGCGATGTAGTTCCCTTGAAAGGGAAAGAAATTCTAGCCAGAAACCAAGGGGAGACACACTACCAGGGAGCTGTACTCGAGCCTAGTGTTATCATGCATCATTGCCCTATGTTATGGTTTCTACCTACTTGCACAACAACAAGCTAATCCTATCCAGGAAGAAAGCAAGCATGCAAGCATCAACAAATCAAAACAAGCATTTCAAGCAAGTATTCACATAGCACACACTATATCCAGTCAAGTGGGCTCAAACAATGGGTTTGACTGCCTAGGCAAGTCATCTGTACATGGGTAGTATTCGCTCTTAACCTTGCCATTGAGGGGCTAAGGTGAAGCAGATGAAAGGTGAGTGAAGATTAGACTTCACAGCTCTTATCCCTGACCAGGGAGAGCTTCATACAAAGGAGCGTGGGTCCAGAATGGAGGGACCCTTCTACGCTCAAGACTCTGACACAACTGTACAAAGTACAAGATCTTGGGTTTGTGTCCCAATGCGTCAACACAGTGGTGTGAGCAGAGGGACGACTCAACAGAATAGCGGGGGATAGATTGCATATCCCTTGGGTTCCGCCAATTGCCTCATAGAGGTCTTCACCTGCTTGGCACAAAAGTAAACAACCACAAACATCGCCTCTTAAGGAGGACTTCAGACAGTTGCCTCAGACAGTTGCCTGGCCAGGTAACAGGCCAGGTCTTCCAGACTACATGAAGTATAGAGATTCTACCTCAACTGGTTAAAAAACCAAGCAACAGCAAGCAAGTTCTTAAAGAACTGTAAGCGACTAAATGTACCTGAAATCAATCAAGTATCATCAGTACTCAGACAAACCAACAATAAACAGCAAAAGTCAATCTATACAGACAATACAAGTTAATGCACATAAGTGCAAGCCATGAGCTCAAGCTCAAGCATCAAACCCTACAACACAAAATCAATGTTAGTTTACAACATCAAACAAAACTCAATTTAATCAACTTGCACTTTTTCCCTTAAGCCTTTTGCATTTCAACCTGAAAATCCACACCAACTGTGAGAAACTAGACCACTAGGCCAAGCCTAGGGTCCAAAAGGGATAAAAAATTCTAAACAGCAAGTGCAATTAAACCAAAATCATATTCAAACAAATTAACAGCAAATGCAATTGGTCCCATGCTCATATCAATCACCATTATCATTTCATGCACAAAATAGCATCCAACATGTAATTTGCAACTCCAAATGACCAAACAGAACTATCTCACTCAAAAGCATACCAAAACAATTCAATTAATTTCACAAAAATTCACACCTAAACAGGACACATTCAATGTATAGCATATCAATTTTCAGCTCAATTGGACAAAAGAAAGTAGGTCAATGAAAATCAAGAAGTCCAGACACATTTATACAAGCCAATTCAAGGCATCAACACAAGCATCAACTTCCAAAAATCATAAAACAGTGACAACATTTAAGAAATGAATGGGATCAAAACCATGATGTCCTACAATGTGTCTAGAATTCTCATATCAAATTTCATCTTCATCCAATACAATATGAGAATTTCACAAGCAAAATGCCAACATGTGTCACACAATGTCACAAAATGAGCATACAGAGAAGAAAATTATCAATCAATTAGAAAACTCCATCAAAAATTCCAGAAAAAATCACATGTAATCTTGACATATCAATGATCATTCATGCAAAATTTCAACCCAATCAAGCATTTCTAGGCCATGCAAATAAAAATCAGAAAGTTGACCTAGCTAGGTGTGACACAAATTGTAACACCTCTATTCAAAAAATCATATCTCCATCACCAAGTATCCAAAAATCATAAACTCTACATGAAAATCACCATCAACATGTCCAGAATAAGCACAAAAATTTTCATCCATTTCTATAAAGGTATGAGCATTTCATGAAGGTTTTGGCAAAGCATACAAAAATGTACACATGAACAAAATCAATAGGCCAATTAAATTTCCACACGTGCAAAAATTCCACAAAAATCACCATAAAATTCTACACATTCTCATGAGCATGGCACAAAAAATTTCACAAAAATTGGATGAATTTTGAAGTCTCCATGAATTTTTAAAGTCATGTAATCAAAATTGGAAAACAAAAGGAAAAGAAATGAAATAAATATTTAATTAAATGAAGCAGTGGCAATGTTGTAAATTTTAAAGCATCGGCCAAAACGGCGTTGTTTCAAAAACAATACATGGCAAAGCGTGATTCGCTGGCGCTGGAGGGAAACACAATTTTCAAACGAAAAGCTAAGGCAATGGATCAAAGCGTGTTCATGTTCATGTTCTTCACCAATAATTTCCAGAAAATTGCAAATAATCAAGAACATCGAACCTTAACGAAAATCAACAAGTTCATAATCAATGGAACCGTCTCTCCACAAGGAACATGGATACGTAACTCATTCAACCTAATTCCTAACACAGCCACGGGATCGATCGATTAAAGATATGGACTCAAAACTTCGAAGCGCGATATCTCTCTCTACAGTTAACCAATCCAAAAACTACACATATCATGATGATCTACAATGCATGAACTACAAAACGCACATGACAAATCAAGAAATGGTGATATTCGAATTTATGCACCTTGAATGAAGACAGCTGTGATTCTTGATGCTTCTGGACATAAAAACCTCAAACAGATGCGTGCCAAGGTTCCTGAAGTTGAATGGAGAAGTTGTCTTAGCTCAAACACGATCCAGATGTGAGAAATCTCAAATCACCATTGATATGCACACTTTGAACAGTCACGAATTTGAAGCTTTCTTGCACCAAATCACCAAAACAGTTGGAGAGGAAGATGTAAGGAAGATGAAGCAAAAAGAATTTCTCGATTTGGTTGAGAATTGAAGGAGTTTGGATCCAAAGAAGCTTGATGAAGATTCTTGAGTTTTTGTGAATTTGGAGGGAAAATCAGTTACAAGCCTTGAGAATTGTGATTGTGATTTGCAATTCAGTTACAATTAGAGCTTTATACTCATGCCTTAATCATCCTTTTAATCCAAATTAGCCAAAATGAGTTAATTAGTGTAATGCCATTTTCTTAATGCAAGGGCAAAAGTGACATTTCACATTAGGCTAGGTGACAGCTCAAACATATTCTAAATGTCATTTGGAGTGTGTTGGCTTTGGTCTCATGTCAATTGGCCTTGTATTTCTCATTTTCACTATGTCATGCCAAAAATGCACTTTAAGTGAAAGTTCAAAAATAGCCTAGCCAAATATTGATCCTTGACAGCTCATGACAGTGGGAACAAGTCACATTTGGCATTTGTGATGTGTTGCAAAAACTCCCATTCCAAAATTCCAAGTATTTCTCAAGTTGGACCATTTTGCCCTTGGATTTTAATTAGTGCACTTGAAAATTGACCTTTTGCATTGACCATTTTTGAAGAATTTTGATTATGCACCATGAAAGTACATGTGAAATGGAGTTTGCTCATAAAAAGATCACTCATTTTGGACATTCCATGTGGAAGTTATGCCACTTTGATTATAGGCATTTTTGGAAAATGAATGGACCATAACTTGTCAACCATACATGAGAATTTCAAGTTCTTGGACTTTTTGGAAAGGTAAGACCAAGATCTACAACTTTCATGTTGAACAAATTTTCATTTGAAGCTTCTTTGGACATGTAATTTTGTGGTGAAAAACTTTCCATTTTTGGAAACTTCCATTACAAGTCACTTTCTATTTTTGGCAATTTTTGTCCTGACTTTATTTTCTTCATTCTTGAGCTTTGACATGTCAAATGAAACTTGTTTCAACATGAGTGAAGTATATCCAACTCTCTCCCACCTCCAAATCCATAAAATCAAGCACAGTTGACCACAGTTGACTTTTTCAACTAATAGATGAATCTGGCAATGCACTGATCAATCTGAGCCCCAATCTTCTGATGAAATGGCTCAATGATGAAACCCTATCCTCAATAAGCTCAATACAATCATGAAATGATCCCCATATCCATCATAGACCTCATCTCCTTGCTATGCTCTGATTGGCCCAATGCAACTGATTAGGGTTGACCAGTGGTCAAAACCCTAATCCCAAGGTATCTGATCAATCTTCTTGAATCTTCTGGATAATACAAGACCATGATGATGATGATGTATCACTGCAACCAAGATGTAGACCAATCTCCTTGAGAACCACAAAACCCTAATTTGGACCACCCTCAGACAGTCAGTGATCCAGTCCAATGAAACCCTAGCTTGCACATAACCTCTTCATCTCCTGATCAAGACTTGGGAGGATAACTTGCACAATGTAACCATATGATATGCAATATGCAATGCCTAATGACCTAAAAATGATATGCAATATATTATGCTAGTCCCAAGAGAGGAGGGCAAATTTTGAGGTGTTACATTGGGTAGCAGTGATGTGTTGCTAGATACCGCTCACTGTTTATTATGTTAAATACGTGATTTAATATAATTGTCAATGTCGCGAAAACCTATAGGGTCACACACAAAGGACAGATTGATGAGAGATAGATTAATTAAGGAATACCGTAATGTACGGTGCCCTTAAGTGAATTATAGAACATCGTAAGGTACAGTGTACTTAAGTAGAATACGAAATATGATAAGGTACCATGCACTTAAGTGATTTTGGCATATTATAAGATATGGGCCATATACACTTGAGTGGGCTTTTTAGCTTGCAGCCCACACAAGTGGTTCTATAAATAGAACCCTTGTGTAGAAGTATTATAACACTTGCAATTTCGTTTTTCTCTCTCTCTCTCTCTCTCTCTCTCTGTCTCTCTCTCTCACTCAAAGCCTTCATTCGTAGCAGTTAGCACTAAGATTGAAGGAATCCGTTCGTGTGGACTGAGTAGAGGCGTTGTCATCGTTCAACGTTCGTGATCGCCACAAGAGGTAACGATTCTATCACTGATCATGCCCATTCGTAAGGATCATTAAAGGAGAAATTTTAAATTCCGCTGCATTTTGGATCGCAATTCTCCTTCAATTAAGACTTTACATAATTCTGTCTGACGTATCATGTTGTCATCATCAAAACATCATGATTGTCTAACGATTGTAGAGATGTGTACTAGCTAACACATATATCCACAAATTTAACGCCTAAAATTAAAAAAATGCATATTATCTTTACTTGAATTTGTTGGTGTTACTTATACAAAGATGACATATTCAATTGTATTCGCTTTTACGGACTATGGAAATGAGGATTTTGTCACATAGGCTCTAGAGATGTGTCACTTCCTCACGAACCCCCCAAATTTCCACCCTTACTAGAAGGATACATCTAGAATATTTTTTGTTCTTGATGGATCTTTCTGGTATACATGTATGTGTAAGATCGGATTTTTCAATTCTTAATTAACACTCTTTTTCAAACTTTCTCAAAATCCTCTCAAAAACCAAACCATTTTTCTCGAAATTTTAGGTTTAGTACACATTTAGACTCTCTATCTACACCATAAACATCATTAACGTCCCAAAGCATATGTAACGTAAATTTATATATCTTACCATTATTATCTTTTGTCTATTCTACACATAATATTGGTCTATAAAATGGGGTTTTCTAACCTATGCAACATTGCATAGGATAAAGGGGCAATTAATACACCATTTTCTTAAATTACCATATTAATTATTTTTTTCTTGAAAACGTTTTTTTTTCTCTCTCCCATCCAATTAATAAACCATCTGTAGCACCTCAAATTTGCCCCTCTCATTCATACATTCATTTTTAGGTCATTTAACATTTCATATTGCATTTCCTCATGTCAATCAGAATTAGCTCCAAGAAGCTTGAATATCATCCAAGACACTTTGTGGGTTCTATCTGGGTGATCAGTCAACACAAGGAAATGACTTGAGTTACTTCCAACATGTTCAAATGGGGTCTATTCATCATTCAAAATGCTAATCTTGAAGGAGCAAAAGTATGTTCCTGAGCTGTCATGCTCACTAGGCGAGCATAACGGTTCGCCCAGCGAGTCCGAAGAAAGCCACCAGAGTCACCTGTGTTCAGAAGGAATTTCCTGAACTGTCATGCTCGCTAGGCGAGCAAATTCTTCGCTAGGCAAAGCGCACGCGTTTTAAAAATAAAAAAAATATATAACAGGAAAATCTGGGACTTTGACCTCTCTCATTTAAGCCCACCAAGCCACGAAAATCAGGTTATAAATTCTAAAAATTCAGTGGAAAAACCCTAGAAGAGCTAACAGAATTCAGAGCAGCCTCCATAGACACTGAAGAAAAAACTCCTTTGCACAGGATCACCTCTACCAATTCCATCTCATATAAACCCTAAGATTGCTTTGCAAACCCAATCGGGCAATTCAACTTCATTCGATCTCTCCAATCAGGTTTGCCCTATTTCCATTACTTTATGCTTTCAATTTGAAATTTCTGAATGTATGAGGCATCATGGGTGAATTTGGAAGAGTGGGTATCGTTAGGTTTCACATGTGGGTTTAGACATGCATGAATGTGTAGAGCAATGCCTTGAATGTTTGATCACTTAATTTCTGAAATGGGTACCATAGGATTTGGGGTCTCTGAAATCGGACTGTTATCAAGGAAGAACCCAGAACCCGCAAGCATTCGCTAGCACCTCGCTAAGCGAACCTGCAGCGAAGCATCGCTAAGCGAAGCAGTAGCGATCATGACAGTAGTTGATTTTTCTGTTCGCTCTCTAATCTGTTTCGTGTTTGTTATGACATGTTTTCTATTACATCCGTGCATTGTTTACCTGACACTGTTGTTGCTATGATTCTTCTGTTTGGTGCAACTCTTGATTACACCCCATCTTGTCATTCTAACGTGTTTGTTGAGTTTTTTTGTGAGGGCTCACATGACTCTTGAAGAGATAGCTTGCTTGGTATTCCACTTTATTTGTGGGATACCATTTGGAGATTTATTCTGATTGCTTTGCTGACTTGTTTTCTTTGATGGTGCTAGCCTGAGAGATCTCCGGGTTTCTTATTTCTTTAGTTGCTGTTACTTCGGATCTTTATCCAGGTGGTAGATCTCTTGATCCCTTTTACATCTTTCCCGCATTTTACCGCTTTCTTAGCTGGAAGACCTCGATAGGAGGCAATGTTTTCGTGTGTTTACTTTTGTGCCCAAAGACCTCCAAGAAGAGGCACCAGTGCTAAAGACCTCCATGAAGAGGCAATTGACGGATAAAAGGGATTAGTAGTCAATCCCCCGTTATTCAGTGTGTCGTTCTTTATGCTCGCACTACGTGTCGATGCTTCAGAACAAAAGTCTAAGATCTTTCGTCCGGTCAGTCAGTGGAGAGGGTTCCATCTTTCAGAATCCCCACGCTTTGTCATGAGCTCACCCTGTCCAGGGTTAAGAGCTATGAGGTCTTATCCTCATTACCCTTTTGATATGCTCACCCTGACGTTCAATGTCAGTGGTTAAGAGCCCATTTGATTACCTTTCCATGGCTTGTTTGTCGAGGTTGATATGACCCCTCTTGACTAAAGCCTTACCCATGTATGTTTGAGCCCCCTTGTCGGTGTGTTTACTTTATGCTATATGTTTTTGTGTGGTGTGATCGTCCCCCCCATAGGATTGCTAGGCTTCGTATAGTCTCTCGTTTGCATGTCAATTAAGGTAGCACGGTTCCTTCGTCTACGACTTCCTTTTTGCATGAGCATTCCTAAAACACAAACAAACTCATTGATTTTTCTTCTCCTAAGAACACGTTAACTCCTTCTACTTCAAGCGAGTAAGTCTCCAAAGGTCGAGCATCCGGTAGATTGCGTAGTAACGTCGTTCATCTAAAAGATATAAAACAAACAAATAGGTCAGCCGAGCTACGAAGACTCTGATTCTCATATTCAGATGAGATACGTATGCAGTGGATGCGACATCCGTGCGAGTCATTTTCTTTTGACCCCTCTTTTAGTAAATAGTACATTAGATAAACCCACACCCTTTAGACAAGAACAACAAGAGTGAATCCCGTAGAGTACTACGAATGCGTAGGGGTGCTAATACCTTCCCTTCGCATAATCGACTCCCGAACCCAAGATTTGGTTGCGAGACCTTGTCTTTTCCTTTCCTTTTTCCAGGTTTACTTCGAGCATTTCCTTTCCCTCCTTTGGGATAAATAACGCACGGTGGCGACTCTTCTGACATTTCTTCTTTCTTTTTTTTGCCGGTTGTTTCGTTTCGCATTTAGGTTGCGACACCATCCTAATGAAATTTTTATTTTCCTCTCTCCCCCTATTAACATTGTACATGTTGAAGAAAGTGTTGTATTAATTACCCCTTATCCTATGCAATGTTGCATATGTTAGAAAAACCCTTATAAAATTTCTTAAAGGATAACTAAAGAACCATTAAAAGCACGGTTGGAAGGATCCTTTTAGTAGTATTAAATTATGGTTTTTAATATTTTGTTTATAATATGTGTAACAATTACAAACATGGTGTCATTGGATCTTGTCAACCCATTCATTAAGAAAGCTAATGTTGGTTAACAAATTCTCGGGAACTTGATGTTGGTGAACCGGATGTTGCCAAACCTAATGTTGCTAAATTAGGCTTTAATGAAGTGGATGTTAGTAAACATTTCATCAGTGAACATAAGTTTACCTTGTGAGATGATATGATAAAATGTGTTTGACGTAAAACTATTAAGTTAGGGTTTGTCATATTTATTGAGGTATTATTCATGTTCTAATAGAAGAAAATATTTTATTTTGTTAGGGTTGTGAAAGAGGTGGGTCATATACAAAAACAATTAGAAAGTTGAAATGCAACGACATAAAATAAGAAATTGTGGATGTCAATTTCAATTATGTGCGTATTATCAAACTTTTAATATTTTAAAATGGCATATGGTTTGCGGTGTACACAACCATGATTTGAATCACAAGTTAAAAGGTCATCCTTTAGTTGGTCATTTAATTGATGAAGAGGATAAACTTATTGCTCATATGACAATGAGCATGGTTCTTTCCAAACACGTTATAATGAATTTAAAAAGAAAGTAGCATGGCATGTGATTAATATTAAACATGTTTATAATGTTTGGACATAAAACAACAAAGTTATAAAGGGTTTGAGAACTGAAATGCAACATTTAGTGAAATTGTTGGACTGACACAAACGTGTATCTACATCTAGTATGTTTTGTGATTCAAAAAATGTTTGAGATATTGGGCCAGTTTGTTTTAGCTTTAAAAAAATGGATTTTTTCTTTATATTTTTGAAAATGGATTTTACAAAAATGTTTTTCAAAATATTACAAGTTTTTCTAAATTTATTTTTTATAAATTAAAAGATTGAATTGTTCATTGTATAACATAAATATACATTATTGAAGATCAAAACATAGTCAAAATCACAATTTAAAAAAAATCCTGACAGTTGTTCAGTGGTTTTCTCTTCAGACAGTGCAACCTGACAATTGTTCAAGCAGATACAACAATCCTGATTCCCATGTCACTGCATGGCATCACATCATTTTGCATTCATTTTGCATTGCATCACATCACTTTGAGGCAGTTCAAGTCAAGGATGCAGGTCTGGTGAAAGAAGTTAAAGCGGGTGCCTCTATCTCGTCCTTCAAGCAGGCACATGCCTTGGTAGATTCGGGCGTTGCCCCCGGTTGGGGACGTCTGTTGGAGTTACCAATGAAAGAAGACAAGTTCGGGATTGGGTATCAGCCAGCTCTGACTTCTATAACTTCAACACTTCAGACTCGTCAGGGGCCGATTACTTTCTCCAGCGTTGGCGTCATCCAATATGGCCAGGTCTTTGCGGTCAACGATGAAGAGGGGGATAGTGATTGCGACATCGATAACTGGGTGTGTCCGAGGATCCCGGGTGAAGTCATCAACAATTGGTCTTCTAAGGAGATTGTCCAAGTCACTTTTCTGGAGGAGTAATTTTTCTTGTTTATTCATGCATATCCAAGTCTTACGTTCCGCCTAGGGTGTAATGACTCATTGTAGGGCTCATCTATGTGAAAACCTGCATTTTTATCATAAATAAAGGACGTCTTTTTGCATTCAAAATTTTGTTCACTGCTTTTCTATTTTTGTAGTTTTCAAAAAAAACAAAAATAAAAAAATATCTTGCAATGTTTTGTTTAGTTTTTACTTTTTTCACACTCATAAGCACATACCATCACTCATGCAGATGCACATCACCGGATCCTATTGATAACGGTTCTGCTATGGCTCGCTTCGACTTTGAAAATCCGATCTTTCAAACTGAAGAAGAGGGTGATGAGGACTGTGAACTCCCTGAAGAACTTGCCAAGCTATTAAAGCAAGAGGAAAGGGTCATTCAACCGCATCAAGAGTCTATTGAAGTGATTAATCTCGGCACTGAGGACGTCAAGAGAGAAATCAAGATAGGGGCTGCTTTGGAAGATAATATGAAGAAGGGGCTGATTGAATTGCTGCAAGAGTATGTTGACATCTTCGTTTGGTCTTATCAGGACATGCCAGGGCTTGACATAGACATTGTGGTACACCGTTTGCCTCTCAAAGAAGGTTGTCCCCCGGTCAAGCAGAAGCTCAGAAGAACAAGACCAGAGATGGTTGTCAAGATAAAGGAAGAAGTGCAAAAACAGCTGAATGCAGGGTTTCTAGCAGTCACCAATTATCCTCCATGGGTTGCAAACATCGTTCCAGTACCTAAGAAGGATGGAAAGGTACGGATGTGTGTCGAACAGAGCTAGCCCTAAGGATGATTTCCCATTACCTCACATTGACGTTTTGGTGGATAACACATCTCAGTTCTCGGTATTCTCCTTCATGGATGGCTTTTCTGGCTATAATCAAATCAAGATGGCACCAGAAGACATGGAGAAGACAACATTCATAACCCCATGGGGCACCTTCTGCTACAAGGTGATGCCGTTTGGTCTGAAAAATGTTGGGACAACATATCAACGAGCGATGGTGACTCTTTTCCATGATATGATTCATCATGAAATCGAGGTTTATGTTGACGATATGATTGCCAAATCTCAAATAGAAGAAGAACATTTGGTGAATCTGCAGAAACTGTTTGAGCGTTTGAGAAAATTCAAGTTGAGGCTTAATCCGAACAAGTGTACTTTCGGGGTGAGATCTGGAAAACTGCTGGGTTTCATTGTTAGCGGAAAAGGGATTGAGGTGGATCCTGACAAGGTGAAAGCAATACAAGAAATGCCTGAGCCAAGAACAGAAAAACAAGTATGTGGTTTCTCAGGGAGGTTGAACTACATTGCAAGGTTCATCTCTCACCTAACAGCCACGTGTGAGCCAATTTTCAAGTTGTTGAGAAAAGATCAGGCTATCAGGTGGAATGATGATTGTCAAAGGGCTTTCGAGAAGATAAAAGAGTATTTGCAGAATCCCCCTATCCTCATGCCTCCAGTCCCAGGGAGACCGCTAATTATGTATTTGATAGTACTTGATAATTCCATGGGTTGTGTTCTCGGTCAACACGACGAGACAGGTAGGAAAGAGCATGCCATCTACTACCTGAGTAAGAAATTCACAGACTGCGAGTCGAGATACTCAATGCTTGAAAAGACATGTTGTGCACTTGCATGGGCTGCTAAGCGTTTGAGACAATACATGCTGACTCACACAACCTTATTGATCTCCAAGATGGATCCAGTCAAGTATATATTCGAGAAGCCAACTCTCACCGGAAGGGTTGCTCGTTGGCAAATGGTACTGACAGAGTATGATATCCAGTATACATCCTAGAAAGCCATCAAGGGGAGTATTTTGTCAGACTATCTTGCTCAACAACCGGTGGAAGATTATGAGCCGATGAAGTTTGATTTTCCATATGAAGACATCATGTTCCTCAAGATGAAAGACTGCGAAGAGCCAGTTGTTGAGGAGGGACCTGATCCAGACGAAAAGTGGACTTTGTTGTTTGATGGGGCTGTCAATGCCAGAGGAAGTGGAATTGGTGCTGTCATTACCACCCCGAAAGGTGCCCACATGCCTTTCACCGCTCGTCTGACTTTTGAGTGCACCAATAATGAAGCTGAGTATGAGGCTTGTATCTTGGGTATTGAGCAAGCCATTAATTTGAGAATCAAGACCCTGGACATTTTCGGAGATTCAGCTCTAGTGATCAATCAAGTGAATGGTGATTGGAATACTCTCCAGCCTAATCTGGTCCCTTACAAAGATTACACGAGAAGACTGTTGACTTTCTTCACAACAGTAAAGCTGTATCATATACCTCGCGATGAGAATCAGACGGCAGATGCTCTTGCCACTCTATCCTCCATGATCAACGTGATTCGGTGGAACCACGCTCTCAGAATTGATGTTATGCGCCTCGATAGGGCCGCGTATGTGTTTGCTGCTGAACTGGTAGTTGATGACAAGCCCTGGTATCACGACATCAAATTCTTTCTGAAGAATCAAGAGTACCCTGCAGGGGCATCCAACAATGATAGAAAGACTTTGAGAAGATTGGCAGACAGTTTCTTCTTGAACAAAGACAATGTGTTGTATAAGAGGAACTTCGACATGGTTTTGCTCAGATGCATGGATAGACACGAAGCAGACATGTTAATGCAGCAAGTTCATGAAGGCTCCTTCAGTACTCATGCCGGGGGACATGCAATGACTAAGAAATTATTAAGAGCAGGTTATTACTGGATGACCATGGAATCTGATTGTTTCAAATATGTTCGGAAGTGCCATAAATGCCAGATTTATGCTGATAAGGTACATGTGCCGCCAAATCCTTTGAATGTGATGTCTTCGCCATGGCCTTTTGCTATGTGGGGCATTGATATGATTGGAAAGATTGAGCCGACCGCCTCCAATGGGCATCACTTCATCCTTGTTGCCATCGACTACTTCACCAAGTGGGTCGAAGCAGCGTCATTCGTGAATGCCACCAGACATGTGGTTGCCCGATTCATTAAGAAAGAAATCATTTGTCGTTATGGGGTTCCCGAAAGAATCATTACGGATAATGGTTCCAATCTCAATAACAAAATGATGAAGAAGTTGTGCCAGAACTTCAACATTCAGCATCACAATTCTTCCCCTTATCGTCCTAAGATGAACGGTGCTGTTGAGGCAGCAAATAAGAACATAAAGAAGATTGTGCAGAAGATGGTCGTTACATACAGAGATTGGCATGAGATGCTACCCTTCGCCTTGCATGGGTACCGTACTTCAGTACGTACATCGACTGGGGCAACCCCTTACTCCCTTGTGTATGGTATGGAAGCAGTCCTACCTGTTGAAGTGGAGATTCCTTCTCTAAGAGTCCTGTTGGATGTCAAGTTAGACGAAGCTGAATGGATTCAGACAAGGTTCAATGAGTTGAGTCTTATCGAAGAGAAGCGAATGGCAGCCATTTGTCATGGGCAGTTATATCAGAGTCGGATGAAGAAAGCCTTTGATCGGAGAGTGCGTCCTCGATGTTTCCAAGTTGGAGATTTGGTGTTGAAAAGGATCCTTCCTCCTCAAACAGAGCACAGGGCAAGTGGACTCCTAACTATGATGGACCATACATTATCACCAAGATTTTCGATGGTGGGGCCTTAATGCTTGCAACTATGGATGGTGAAGATTTCACTTCCCTTGTGAACTCAGACGCAGTTAAAAAATACTTCGCATAAAATAGACCCGCTGGACAATAAAAAGAATAGTCCAGGCAAAAAATGGGCATCCCGACGAACCAAGAAAATGAAAAGGTTCGGGCAAAAATTAGGGATTAAAAATGAAAAGATTGTACACCCGGTAAGTTGAAAACCTGAAAGGGCAACTTAGGCAAAAATGGGTATCCGGTGGATTGAAAACCCGAAAGGGCGATCCAGGCAAAAGTTAGGGATTAAGCGAATGACTGTGTTCTAAGTAGTTCTGAATCTCATCTCATGTCGATAACTAGAAACTTTCGAAAGGTAGGAAACATTCCAATCACTCTTTTCAGAAAGTCGATCACCTGGAGGATCTTAAAGACGAGCGAGTCATAGCAGAATTGGAACCCGATAGAAATCCATTTCACGTTGCCATTAGATTAATTTCTGTTTTTTTATCTTTTGTGTGATTACCTCTTTCCAGGGATTGCTTCCTGATGTAAATGCCTATTCAGAGGCCACTCAATCAATAAAATCATGTTATTCAGTACATCTCTGTGTTCATTTTCATTTTACTGTTTTGTGTGCAAAAATGACGTCCGAATTTTTGATAAATATTGCATCATGAAACATAAGAGCTTTGCAGGTACGTGCTTAATAAACATTGAAAATTGTTGTAAATTTTAAGTGTTTTGGATCGTCTATTCAGAACAGGTACACTCGGGGCATTTTCTTAAGGTCCCCATCAAATGATCGCGGATGTTTTTCCTCAACAGTTGGAATTTGGCATCTTATCCCTGCAGAGCTGGTCCGAGCGTTGGATTCTTCAATCCCCAGCAGACTCTCACTGTTGTACTTCCCCAAGCATTTGTTTCAGATTCACTACGGCAAATAAGGGAAAAGAGGGCGCTTATTTTGGCCTATAACAGCGCTTTTAAGCGCCCTCTAATCTGGCGCTGGCATAGGTAAAGACAGCGCTTTGATTTCCTGGAGAAAGCGCTGTCTAAAGTGGCCACATTATAGTGCGCTTTAAGAAAAAAGCGCCCTCTGGAGTGGTCCATAAAGGGACACCTTAGAGGGCGCTTTCAGGAAAAAGCGCCCTCTAAAGTTGTCAGTGTAAAGTGTTTAGAGGGCGCTTTCTGGAAAAAGCGCCCTCTAAAGTTGTCAATGTAAAGTGTTTAGAGGGCGCTTTCAGGAAGAAGCGCCCTCTAAAGTTGTCATTGTAAAGTGTTTAGAGGGCGCTTTCAGGAAAAATCGCCCTCTAAAGTTGTCAATGTAAAGTGTTTAGAGGGCGCTTTCAGGAAAAAGCGCCCTCTAAAGTTGTCAATGTAAAGTGTTTAGAGGGCGCTTTGTCCAGAAAGCGCCCTCTAAAGTGTTAGTTATTTTAAAAAAATTTGTTTGAAAAACAGTGGATATATATTTAATTGGTAACCTGTTCGCATGCTGCAAAAGTGTAAAATTCATATTGATTTCATCCTTTAATCCAATGTTATACACCATTAATCCATTGATATATACAACATGAATCCATTTATATACAACATTAATCCTCCATATATACAACATTAATATATGATTCTTTGATCAACAATATACAACAACATATTCTCAAAGTACTACAATTAAGAGAATAAAACATAGCAACCAACACCCAGTGACCACTGTATCCAAAAGCTGTCTAGTAGTTCTAACCAATACTAAACAAAAACGCCCATCCACCCATGGTGGAAAACATGTTCTGTATATCCAAAAGCTGTCTAGTAGTTCTATCGCACATCCATACAAAATAAGGCTCAACCAAAACAACAGATGGCAGCATAAGTAGTCCCCTGCAAAAAGAACACGTCCAAATGCAAATAACACAGAACTGTCAAAAGGCGATTGAGCAACAAATAGTAAACAATGGCATAAAGTTAAATGACATAGCTAATATTACCTGAATTCCTGCATGGCTGTTAAGGTAAAAATCAAATTCCCTAGGGTGACAAATGCTGGTGTCTACCACGGTTCCTTTGACAATTTAGAACAACAAAATCAGCAAAAAGTGATAAATTCAAATGATAATATATACCAGCTGCGTTGAGAAATATATTGAAAAAACCTGGCATAATATTTCCACTTCTATCGGTCTCTTTGGGGTTGACAGGAAAGAGACGGGTGTGATGTCTCTTTTGGACCACTACAAAAGTAACTTTAGATAGATACCCATCCTCTATTGAGACACAAGCCTGATGAAAAAAAATTAAAAATTAAACGCATAGAATTTAGTGGTGTATTTTATGAACGACAAAGTAACAAGAAATCAACTTTGAGAAGTCCTAAATTCTGCCTACAATACAGGGCTGCAAAGTTGATGCAACAAAAAACATATAACAATATATGGTAAGTACCTGTATCTCCGACCATATTTTTTCTTTGCCAACCTTCAAGTCCGGACTTCTCCAATTATTACATGTAATCGGAATATGTTGTCGAACAAGGAAACCAATGTAACTTGCCAACATTGAACCCTTATCTTTTGAAGATAGAATTGATATATGTTTAGATGGACATGTTCCATTGTCGTAGAGGGATACTTTCAAATATCCAGCATCATCATCTACGCGAATGAGGCTTGACGACAATAGAGCATCTCCATCTAAACAAATATCCAGCATCATCATTTTACCTGTAAAAAAGAAAACAATTAAAATCAGATGACAAATGTAAAAACAATTAAAATCATAAAAGTCATTTTACCTGTAATAAAGAAAACAATTAAAATCATTTGACCTGTACCTTTTTCACTAAGTTCTCTTTCTTTTCTTGGTTGGAATATGTTCTACATGTCTCTTAACAACACGGACGGTTGGATTGATCCAAATACCCTCATTATGATCATTTCTAATATATGAATCATTTGATATAATATTCTCATCTTGATCATTTATGGTAAACGATTCAATCTCAACATCAATATCACCTTGATCTCCAGTGTTTTCATCAATTACTTTGTTGGAAAAAAGAACTATAGACCATTTCGTACTTTTCGGATCATTGACATAGAACACTTGTCTAGCTTGAGAGGCTAGAATAAAAGACTCATCTTTGTATCCCACCCTATTAAGATCCACTTGCAAAAATCCTGACTTATCCATTCGAATGCCGTTATTATTTTCAACCCACTTGCAACCAAATATAGGAATCTGAAACTTCTCATAATCAAACACCCAAATGCGCTCGATAACACCAAAATACGACAGATTTGCAAATTTGGGGTTTAAGTCCTTCACACTTGATATGTGCATTGCTTCAGCTACCACGGTGACACCACTATTCTGCATAGTACTTTTATCATCTTGTTCTTTGGTATAAAATGTGTATCCATTAATCGCGTATGCGCTATAAGAAAAAACATGGAAACTTGGACCATATGCTAAGCATCTCAACCTTTCTGTTATTGAAGCGGGATCTGAATAATACTTTGAATAAATATGATCCTTAAACCAAGGTATAAAACATCGATTGTGCTCTCGTACTATCCAATTTTCATTTCTATTGGGATTTAAACCTCGGAGAACATCCTTGTGAATTTCAACATACGGCTCAACCTCATTCTCATTGTGCAGAACATACAAATGCACTTGATCCCGTTCGACCCTTGATACTGCCACGATTTTATTTCCAATTAGATTTTTTCCTTCTTTCTTTTCGACAAGCTGAGACTTGGGGAGTCCGATTGACTGAACATTAGACAAATATTCAGTACAAAACTCAATCGCTTCTTCAACAATGTATCTTTCAACCATACAACCTTCTGGTCGACTTCGGTTCTTCACGTACCCTTTTAATATTTTCATATAACGTTCAACAGGGTACATCCATCTCATATAAGCTGGTCCACACAATTGTGTCTCTTTCACAAGATGAACAACTAGATGTACCATTATGTCAAAAAATGATGGAGGAAAAAACATTTCAAGCTCACACAAAGTAATAACGATTTCTTTTTGCAACATTGGTAAGATCGCAGGATTGATCACCTTACTGCAAATTGACTTGAAGAAAGAACATAACTTAGTTATAGAGCTTCTTACTTTTTCTGGAAGAATAGAACGTATACCTATTGGGAGAAAATGTTCCATTATAACATGGCAATCATGGGTCTTTAAACTCTTTAACTTGAGGTCTTTCATAGACACAAGTCTTCTAATATCTGAAGAGTACCCTTCTGGAACTTTAACTTCACTTAGAAACTTACACAATGTTTTTTTCTCCTTTCTAGATAGAGTATAAGCAGCAGGCGATAGATATGTTCGTTTTCCTTTCTTCAAGGGTCCTAATTCAGTTCTTATTCCCATCGCTATCAAGTTCTTTCTTGCCTTAAGGCCATCCTTAGACTTTCCTTGTATATTGAGTAACGTGCCAATAACACTTTCAAATACATTTTTTTCAATATGCATAACATCAAGAAAATGTCTCACATACAAGGACTTCCAATACGGCAATTCAAAAAAAACTGACCTCTTCTTCCACCCACTTTTGACAAGTGTGTGGGCAAAAGGCTTGCCAAACTGAGTATCCAAATCTTTCACCTTTTCAAAAATTTGATCACCCGTCAATATAGGTGGAGCTCTGCCTTGTTCTGTCTCTCCATTGAACGCCTTTCTCCATCCACGGTAGTGATGATTTGAATTTAAGAATCTCCGATGACCGAGAAAGACATTCTTCTGACCAAACTCCAAGCGCTTCCAATCTGTTTTATCTTCACAAACAGGACACGCACATTGACCTTTTATGCTATACCCTGATAGATTTCCGTATGCTGGAAAATCATTAATTGTGCCAAACAACATCGCCCTCAAGTTGAAACTTTCTTTCCTATATCCATCATAAACCTCCACACCGGTCTCCCACAAAATCTTTAAATCTTCGATTAAGGGCTTCAAGTACACGTCTATGTCATTCCCTGGTTGTTTAGGTCCAGAAATCAACATAGACAACATCATGTACTTACGCTTCATACATAGCCATGGAGGTAGGTTATAAATCATAATAATCACAGGCCATGTACTGTGTGAGATACTCTGGATACCGTGTGGGTTCATTCCATCAGTAGATAATGCCAAGCGAAGGTTTCTTGATTCTTCTCCAAATTCAGGATAATCATTATCAATTTTCAACCACTGTGGTGAATCTGCCGGATGTCGATACTTTCCATCTATAATTCTTTCATCTGCATGCCAGGTCAAGTGTCTTGAATCGGTTTCACTACGAAACATGCGTCTAAATCTCGGAATAACAGGAAAATACCACAAGACCTTTGCTGGAGACAACTTGTTCTTATATCGCGAGACACCGCATTTAGGACACTCATTTAACGATGCATACTCATTTCGAAACAAAACGCAATCGTTTGGACATGCATGTATCTTATCATAGCTCATGCCAATAGAGCACAACATCTTTTTGGTCTCATATGTTCGATTGGGAAGAACATTATCCTCAGGAAGCATATCTTTCAAAAGGGCTAATAACTCTGTGAAACTTTTATCCGACCACCCATTGCCCGCCTTTAAGTTGTACAACTTTAATACCGCAGACAATCTTGTGAATTTAGTGCAACCATCATACAAAGGTTTCTCTGCATCACTTACCAACCTCTCAAACATTTCGGGACAATCCTTAAGATCTCCTTCAAGTGCTTCTGCAATCTCTTCAACTCGATCACAATCGTATGTATCTGCGCCACTATAGTTTGAGGCATAGGTCGTACTATCCCCCGGTTCAACATTCTCGTTACTTTTCTCACCATGCAAATTCCAACATGTATAACTTCGATCAATTCCATGCCTCATTAGATGCGATGTCAACTGAACTGCGTCAACCCGTTTCCCATAACAACAACCCAAGCAAGGACATATCATTCTACTGGGGTCTTCGGCGTGCGCAACGACAAACTTAACGAATTCTGATACCCCATTCTCGTACTCTCTCGACAACCGATTGGAAGACATCCATGTATTATCCATTACTAATTAGAATAAATAAAAAACAATTTCAGAAGAGTTCAAACACATTTGGACCTAAGTTTCTAAAAACCAACCGTCAATTTCCTAGTGCATCCGCTATCATGGTCGAAACAAACGTAGAAGGAGGAAACGCGCAGTAATAAGGTAAAACAGAAATTGGGCAAAGCTAAAACAAAGCAATAACATAAAACAGTAATTGGGAAAAGCGTGTACCTTTGATGGGTAGAAGGAGGAAACGCGCATGTAGATCTAACAGAGGTGGAAGGAAAACGCCTCAGAACCCTAACGTGAAAAAGAACGCTAATAACAGATAGTGAAATAACAAAACGCGCAGTATGTTATAATTTTAATGTTTACTAAAGGAGACATTAGAGGGCGCTTGTGGAAAAAAAGCGCCCTCTAAAGGGGGCCTAAAAGGGCGCTTATGAAAGCGCTCTCTAAGGCTTTCCAGAAGCGCTTTATAAACTGGAAATGTACATGGACTTAGAGAGCGCTTTTTCAAAAGCGCCCTCTAAGGGTAACCTTAGAGGGCGCTTTCACAAAAGCGCCCTCTATTGTTGTCCCTCCATTTTTTTTTTGGCTTCACTTTAGAGGGCGCTTTGTTACAAAAGCGCCCTCTAAAGGGGGCCTAAGAGGGCGCTTCTAAAAGCACTCTCTAAGGCTTTCCAAAAGCGCTTTATAAACTGGAAATGCACATGGACTTATAGAGCGCTTTTTTAAAAGCGCCCTCTAAGGGTAACCTTAGAGGGCGCTTTCTAAAAAGCGCCCTGTATTGTTGTCCCTCTATCTCCTCCTTATTTTTTCGCTTCACCTTAGAGGGCGCTTTATTACAAAAGCGCCCTCTAAAGTGCGCTGTCTATTCCAGTTGTTTGCTCCTTATTTTTTCTCTTCACTTTAGAGTGCGCTTTTGTAATAAAGCGCCCTCTAAGGGGCGCTGTCTATTCCAGTTTTTGGCGTAGTGATTATACATTCACCAGTGGAGTTGACAGTGTCCGATTGTATATCCCCAGTGGAGTTGACAGTGCCAGACTGTATCTTCCTAGCAGAAGCGGTTGCTCCTCAGAGTTCGATGCCAGATCGATGATCTCGATGCTAGATCCATGGTCTCTTTCCTTGAAGCAGAATCTCGGTACCGTATCGGTGTTTGCTTCCCCTGCTGAGTCGCCTCTCTCGCAGATTATGGTTACCAGAACCACTGTCGCTTTCCTCAACAACAAGTTTTCAGTGCCATTCTCTCCCTAGTCAGAGCCTCGGTATTTTGTTATTTTCCAGAACACCGTGTGGCGGGTCATTTCCCCACAAAGTTCTTTGTGCTGTGCATCTCCAACATCTTTGCTAGGGTCTAGAAGATGGTGATCATTTCCCCAGCAGAATTCCTTGCCTCAGCTAGGCGTTCTCTCTAATCAAGCATTTCGCATCCCTGCATGTAGAATCATATTGCATTGCATCCTCCCAAATTGCGTAGCATTTTCATTTTCATGGAGCATTACGCCATTGAAAAATTCAAACATACACATGTAAAGCATAAGGCATTCTCGGTATCCCAAGTGATAAGCCATAAGTTGTTTCCAGTACTCAGACTGAAGATTGTTCATGACTTATTATTCCCAGCAGGGGTCGTTGGCCCACGCGCCGCCTCAATTATCATTTTCCTTATTTTTGCCGATGCTGACAGGCATGAAGTTTCCCGGTATTTAGACCAAAGTGACATTCAGGCCAGTTTTCCGATGTTCAGATCGAAGAAGTTTCCGACATTCAGGTCGATGCAACTTGTGGCATTCAGGCCAGTTTTCAGGTATTCAGACCGAAGTGGCATTCAGGCCAGTTTTCCGGTATTCAGACCGAAGTGGCATTCAGGCCAATTTTCTGATGTTCAGATCGAAGAAGTTTCCGACGTTCAGGTCAACGCAACTTGTGGCATTCAGGCCAGTTTTTCGGGTATTCAGACCGAAGTGGCATTCAGGTCAGTCTCTCGATGTTCAGACCGATATTAATAATCTCATATCTTCCGATGCTCAGATCAAAGTCATTTCCAGTATTCAGACTGATGAGCGGCATTCAGGCCATGGTTATTTCTCTGTTACCATTTATTTTGGTATCCAAGTTAACATTCTTTTTCGGTATTCAGACCGACTCTCACCGTACCAAACGGAGTCTTCTTTCAAGACCACCTCTTTGCCGATTCTGACAGGCATCGTTACTTCACTTCACTTCAGTGTAAATTTTCAGGCTTTTATTGTATTCAATCCCTTGATACCTTGAAAGTGTGAAAGCCGCTGCTATCTTCTTTTCGGGTCTCCAGTTGATTGAATAAGGGCAGTTGTAGCACCTCAAATTTACCCCCCTCATTCATGCATTCATTTTTAGATCATTTAACATTTCATATTGCATTTCATCATGTCAATCAGAATTAGCTCCAAGAAGCTTGAATATCATCCAAGACACTTTGTGGGTTCTATCTGGGTGATCGGTCAACACAAAGGAATGACTTGAGTTACTTCCAACATGTTCAAATGGGGTCTATTCATCATTCAAAATGCTAATCTTGAAGGAGCAAAAGTCTGTTCCTGAGCTGTCATGCTCGCTAGGCGAGCATAATGGTTCGCCCAGCGAGTCCGAAGAAAGCCACCAGAGTCACCTGTGCTCAGAAGGAATTTCCTGAACTGTCATGCTCGCTAGGCGAGCAAATTCTTTGCTAGGCGAAGCGCACGTGTTTTAAAAATAAAAAATATATATAACAGGAAAATCTTGGACTTGGACCTCTCTCATTTAAGCCCACCAAGCCACAAAAATCAGGTTATAAATTCTAAAAATTCAGTGGAAAAACCCTAGAAGAGTTAACAGAATTCAGAGCAGCCTCCATAAACACTGAAGAAAAAACTCCTTTGCACAGGATCACCTCTACCAATTCCATCTCATATAAACCCTAAGATTGCTTTGCAAACCCAATCGGGCAATTCAACTTCATTCGATCTCTCCAATCAGGTTTGCCCTATTTCCATTACTTTATGCTTTCAATTTGAAATTTCTGAATGTATGAGGCATCATGGGTGAATTTGGAAGAGTGGGTATCGTTAGGTTTCACATGTGGGTTTAGACATGCATGAATGTGTAGAGCAATGCCTTGAATGTTTGATCACTTAATTTCTGAAATGGGTACCATAGGATTTGGGGTCTCTGAAATCGGACTGTTATCAAGGAAGAACCCAGAACCCGCAGGCATTCGCTAGCACCTCGCTAAGCGAACCTGCAGCGAAGCATCGCTAAGCGAAGCAGTAGCGATCATGACAGTAGTTGATTTTTCTATTCGCTCTCTAAGCTGTTTCGTGTTTGTTATGACATGTTTTCTATTGCATCCGTGCACTGTTTACCTGACACTGTTGTTGCTATGATTCTTCTGTTTGGTGCAACTCTTGATTACACCCCATCTTGTCATTCTAACGTGTTTGTTGAGTTTTTTTGTGAGGGCTCACATGACTCTTGAAGATATAGCTTGCTTGGTATTCCACTTTATTTGTGGGATACCATTTGGAGATTTATTCTGATTACTTTGCTGACTTGTTTTCTTTGATGGTGCTAGCCTGAGAGATCTCCGGGTTTCTTATTTCTTTAGTTGTTGTTACTTCGGATCTTTATCCGTGTGGTAGATCTCTTGATCCCTTTTACATCTTTTCCGCATTTTACCGCTTTCTTAGCTGGAAGACCTCGATAGGAGGCAATGTTTTCGTGTGTTTACTTTTGTGCCCAAAGACCTCCAAGAAGAGGCATCAGTGCTAAAGACCTCCATGAAGAGGCAATTAACGGATAAAAGGGATTAGTAGGCAATCCCCCGTTATTCAGTGTGTCGTTCTTTATGCTCGCACTAAGTGTCGATGCTTCAGAACAAAAGCCTAAGATCTTTCGTCCGGTCAGTCAGTGGAGAGGGTTCCATCTTTCAGAATCCCCACGCTTTGTCATGAGCTCACCCTGTCCAGGGTTAAGAGCTATGAGGTCTTATCCTCATTACCCTTTTGATCTGCTCACCCTGACGTTCAATGTCAGTGGTTAAGAGCCCATTTGATTACCTTTCCATGGCTTGTTTGTCGAGGTTGATATGACCCCTCTTGACTAAAGCCTTACCCATGTATGTTTGAGCCCCCTTGTTGGTGTGTTTACTTTATGCTATATGTTTTTGTGTGGTGTGATCGTCTCCCCCATAGGATTGCTAGGCTTCGTATAGTCTCTCGTTTGCATGTCAATTAAGGTAGCACAGTTCCTTCGTCTAGGACTTCCTTTTTGCATGAGCATTCCTAAAACACAAACAAACTCATTGATTTTTCTTCTCCTAAGAACACGTTAACTCCTTCTACTACAGGCGAGTAAGTCTCCAAAGGTCGAGCATCCGGTAGATTGCGTAGTAACGTCGTTCATCTAAAAAACACAAAACAAACAAATAGGTCAGCCGAGCTACGAAGACTCTGATTCTCATATTCAGATGAGATACGTATGCAGTGGATGCGACATCCGTGCGAGACATTTTCTTTTGACCCCTCTTTTAGTAAATAATACATTAGATAAACCCACACCCTTTAGACAAGAACAACAAGAGTGAATCCCGTAGAGTACTACGAATGCGTAGGGGTGCTAATACCTTCCCTTCGCATAATCGACTCCCGAACCCAAGATTTGGTTGCGAGACCTTGTCTTTTCCTTTCCTTTTTCCAGGTTTACTTCGAGCGTTTCCTTTCCCTCCTTTGGGATAAATAACGCACGGTGGCGACTCTTCTGACATTTCTTCTTTCTTTTTTTTGCCGGTTGTTTCGTTTCGCATTTAGGTTGCGACACCATCCTAATGAAATTTTTATTTTCCTCTCTCCCCCTATTAACATTGTACATGTTGAAGAAAGTGTTGTATTAATTACCCCTTATCCTATGCAATGTTGCATATGTTAGAAAAACCCTTATAAAATTTCTTAAAGGATAACTAAAGAACCATTAAAAGCACGGTTGGAAGGATCCTTTTAGTAGTATTAAATTATGGTTTTTAATATTTTGTTTATAATATGTGTAACAATTACAAACATGGTGTCATTGGATCTTGTCAACCCATTCATTAAGAAAGCTAATGTTGGTTAACAAATTCTCGGGAACTTGATGTTGGTGAACCGGATGTTGCCAAACCTAATGTTGCTAAATTAGGCTTTAATGAAGTGGATGTTAGTAAACATTTCATCAGTGAACATAAGTTTACCTTGTGAGATGATATGATAAAATGTGTTTGACGTAAAACTATTAAGTTAGGGTTTGTCATATTTATTGAGGTATTATTCATGTTCTAATAGAAGAAAATATTTTATTTTGTTAGGGTTGTGAAAGAGGTGGGTCATATACAAAAACAATTAGAAAGTTGAAATGCAACGACATAAAATAAGAAATTGTGGATGTCAATTTCAATTATGTGCGTATTATCAAACTTTTAATATTTTAAAATGGCATATGGTTTGCGGTGTACACAACCATGATTTGAATCACAAGTTAAAAGGTCATCCTTTAGTTGGTCATTTAATTGATGAAGAGGATAAACTTATTGCTCATATGACAATGAGCATGGTTCTTTCCAAACACGTTATAATGAATTTAAAAAGAAAGTAGCATGGCATGTGATTAATATTAAACATGTTTATAATGTTTGGACATAAAACAACAAAGTTATAAAGGGTTTGAGAACTGAAATGCAACATTTAGTGAAATTGTTGGACTGACACAAACGTGTATCTACATCTAGTATGTTTTGTGATTCAAAAAATGTTTGAGATATTGGGCCAGTTTGTTTTAGCTTTAAAAAAATGGATTTTTTCTTTATATTTTTGAAAATGGATTTTACAAAAATGTTTTTCAAAATATTACAAGTTTTTCTAAATTTATTTTTTATAAATTAAAAGATTGAATTGTTCATTGTATAACATAAATATACATTATTGAAGATCAAAACATAGTCAAAATCACAATTTAAAAAAAAATTGTATCTCAAAAATTATTTTTAGAAAAAGCTATTTGAAATAGCTTCAAAATTAAGTGATTTTTTGAAATTTTAATATCCAAATTTTTTTCTCGATAAAATGATAAAATAACTAAAATAACATTTTAAGAATAACTATTCGAACAAAATTTTCATTTGAAGCTTTTATGAAAAGTTTCTTTGTAATTTTTTTTTACGCTAAAATATATAACACTATAAAAATCATTTAAAAAAAAAGCCAAAACAAACGGATCCATTATTTGGGAGCATCCCGAATTTATCACATTGTTTAATAATTCTCTCATTGTATTATCATGGATTTAGCATACAAGAGCAACAAATATAAACTATATTTTCTATAATTTGTTTGTATTACTTCAACTGATATTACATATTCAATTGAATTTTCTTTTATGGACTATTAAAACTAGGATAATGTTACTTGTACTCTATAGATGTGTCATAATTTGTTGAAGAATATTGATAATATATCATAATTTGTTGAAGAATCCTAGTAGTATATCGCAATATATTGAAGATTTTTTTTAACAAATTGCAACACATCTTTAGAGTCCAATTTGTTGAAGGATCCTTCAACAAATCATGACATATCTCAATATTCATTTGTGAACAATATTATTGTATTAAAACATAGGTATAGGAGAATTTTTTTACTTTCATCTGTTGGTAATATATCTTAGGTGAGATCAATTTTTTTTTACGAAGCTACACGATTGGAGAAAACCGAATTGATAGATCAAATTGTGTTTGTATAAAAGAAAAAACATAGAATCTTCCACATGCTTGTACCATTACTAGGAAGATCCATCATAGATATTGTTGAGGTTATATGGGACTTTGGAGCATATGAAATAATTATTATTGTTAGTAATTATGGTGACTATGAATATTGTGTTATTTCCATAATAATTGAAAAGGGTGGGGAGAATTGGTTGAGTGTCCTTCATAGCCCTAATTAAAGAGTTAAATATCCAAGAAAATGATAATATGACTTTATACTTGACTTTGAAGAGCTTGAAAGTTATCTACAATGTTTTGGCTTCGGAGAAAAATCAAGCTTCTCCATTAGAGGTCACTTGGACGAGTTTCTAAAAAATGGGACATCTTATAGCAAATATCTATAACAAAGTTTTAATTGAGTTGATTAAATATGGTTTTTTGGGAACCTTTTACCCTGTTCATAGTCAACTTCTAGATATTCTTAATGCATGCCTTATTTGTATTAATTGGTTTTCCAAGAATAAATATTTTGTACGGATATACTTGAAAGCTTCTTCTTGTCCTCTCTACCTGTAACATATATAAAATGGAAAACACACTCAAGGCAAAAGTTGATTCATTTGAGTTTTCGTATTTGGATAAAATGCACACATTTAGTAAAATGAGTATTGTTGAAAAAGGATACAACAATAGCAACAAGACCAATGTGGATAGTTTGATAGATTTAAAAATCTCTTATCGTGTCATTAATCTTAGTGCATTTTAGTTGCGTGCATAAACTAATGCAATTTTTCTGGACCTTCCAAATGTCCAAACCACTAAGACCTAATTCATCTCAAATCCACTCCACTTGATCTAAAGTATAAAATCAGTTTACACGTTAAGAGCACTGTACAATCTTTGATCTCCATTTTTCACTACACTTATCTTGAACCTTGAATTTACTTTGTCATTGGAGTGTAAACCATGCAGATCCATCCTACGCCATCATAAAGGAGATCGGGACCACCGTTTGATAAGTGGTTTTCGCATCATTATTTCTAATCATGTATTTCATCACATTTTTTATCGTTTTACTTCCATTTACCATATTTTACGCTTTAGTTGTATGTTTTTACTATATTCAAGACCTAATGAGCATCTAAGACAAAGCGATCAAAAACAGGCAAAACCAAACAAAAACGAAAAAGTCAAGTTTTCCCCATAATAAAACCAAGGGGCTGCTACGGCGGGAGGTGTGCATGAATAATCATTTAAGATAAACCAACTCATTTTTATGGTTATGATTTATAAACCAAACTACTTGTTACAAAAAACAATTTGAAATTCATAATCGATTCTAAATGGGTTTTGATTTTAATCCAAATTATTTAATTAAATTTAAATTTTATTCCCTTAAAATTCATATCAATTTTTAAATTTAAATACTTAAAATAAATTTGATGAGTCTTTAAAATATTTTTCTTTGAAAAAAAAACAGTTTTTCAAAAAACATATTATTTTAGAACAAATAAAAAATAAAAAATAAAAATTGAAAATAAAAAATATTCCTAAAATAAATAAAAAAAACTGAAAAAAAACTATAAATAAATAAATTTTATTTGGAAAAAAAATTATTCCGAAAATGAAAAGAAATAGAAAATAAAAAAAAATTATTCTAAAAAACAAAAAAAAATAATGAAATTTTTTTTTCTGGAAAATAAAAAATAAAATTTAAATATTTTTTTATTTTGAAAAAAATATTTTTTCCGATAATAAATAAAAAACTGATTAAAAAATAGTTTCAAAAAAAAACTATATATTTTTTAGAAAAATAAATGTTTTTACTAATAAAAATAAAACATTTTCTTAAAAAAATAATAATAAATTTTTTATTTTTTAATATATATTTTTCATAAATAGAAAAAAAATATTTTTTTATGAAATTTTAAAAAATTAACTTTAAAAGAGTTCACAATATAAAATTGATTTATAATATATGTGTATATGATGAAACTTGAAAAGAGACAAACATATAAATTTAACACATAATGAAATCTGGGTAGTTAATAACTAAACCATATTATTATTATTATGGATATCAGTTTATATTTGGATAACAAAATGGATAATCATATTTATATTTTAGCATTTGGATTAGATTTTTAAAAGTGGAACAATTTGGTTAAGAATAATAGTTTTTTTTCACACCCTAACTACGCTCATCCGTAGCAACAGAGGCGCCTAAGGTTCCTAAGATGCATTCTCCAATACAATTAGGAGGGACCTTCTATGAGTCGTAGCAAGAGGGCGAGGCCAAATTCTTTTGTTTCCTTTTTTAAAGTGATCCTGAATGATTGTGGCTCTTAGGAATTATTTGATTTAATATAATTATGATGTAATATACAATGAACAAAATATATTATGCTAGTTTTAGTTTTTTTTATAAAACTCATAGTCTGCTATGATTTTTGGATCCAAGTTTTATTTTACAAAGTTTTTACAAATTTCTTATTTTCTTCCTTTGTACTCAAGTCTCAAAGGGAGCAAGTTTGGATCGAAGTTTAATTTAAAATCAAGTTTTCTTATTCGTTTTCTATTCAATTGCTTATCAATTACAATTATTTGTTATGAATTCGATGATGAATATTAATCTGATTTTGTTTGTCCTCACCATGAGTGAGTAGTCTAGTAGGGACTAGGGGTTATGTGGATAATCTTATAACCTTTTATATGATCCGTCTCATATCGATTACGAGAATTTTCACCTAAACTTATTTTATAATCTGAGTTCATGCATTCCAACTCCTGTACGAAAGTAGGGTATTCTTAGGTATCAACCGTAGTCTTAAAGGATATGTGTCGATACCAGAGGGAAATTGTTCTTGACTGGCCAAAGACCCAAATAACTAAAGTCCAATTCATCTCAAATCCACTTCACTTGACCTAAAGTATAAAATTAGTTCACACACTAACAACAATGTATAATATATGATCTCCATTTTGAATCTTGAACCGACTTATGCGTTGGAGTGCTAACCATACAGGTTCATCCCGCGCCGCCATAAAGGAGATTGGAGCAGCCGTTCAAGATCATCAATTTTCCAACTACATCTATTTCTGATTCCCGAGCAGAACAATAATTATCAGATGTATCTATTTCTGATTCCCGAGCAGAACAATAATTATCAAAATAATAATTAAGAGAGAGAGAGAAGTTACATGTTACATTCGCTCAATAACTTTACATAAAATAAATATTTTTGGAACTCAACCGTTGAATTGAAAGATGCTATCATATAAATCATACATATAAAGTTCGATATTAATATATAATGCTTTCCTATGTCATTAAATTACATCGAAATTAACGTTATTTTAAAGCACATTTTTATATTAATATTTATGTATCACGATGGCATAGAAAATTGTTAGAACAAGATTTTGCTTCTGCAATTTATCTCTAAGTTTTGATGATAACAAAGGATGAAACATTTTTGTACCCTAATAAAATTCTCTAAGTGTGCATGACTCTAACGATTAATGAATCTGATGAAACAACATCTAACGTCACAAAAGTCTAGAACAGCTGACTTAGAGTCAAAGGTATTCGCTCTGACATTGAAGACAACGAGGTCCACCGAATTTGACATCTGAGGACTCTGATATTCTGCATCTGAAGGATCCCACCCATGAATACTCTGATGATCCTTACATCTGAAAAATGTCTAATTAGAGATCAGTCAAGAACTTCTAAGGAAAACACATCAGGCAACTATCTGAAGAATACAAGATCTAAGATAAGTATTTAAATTCCGCGCACTCTGATTCACACCCAACAGATCAGATCAAGATTTAACAACAAAGTATTCCAAATATGGTATGAATCTATATATGTATAAAATTGAATACTCTCCTAAAACTTCTATGGAAAGGACAACAAAATAAATGGCATTAAGTCCATTATTGATAAGATATCAACATCAATTCTACATTCAACAGAATCATCTCCAAGCACTATAAAAAGCTACAACCATCATCATAACAAAACACGAAGCCATCCAACAATAATTCTGAACATCAAAAATTCAATCACTAACTAAATTCTTATTTTACGTATTCACACAAGTTGTTGCTCTTAGTGTGATTGTCTATTGTTCTTACTGTGTTCACATTTGTTATCTAGAAGCACTAAACACCTTCTTGTAATTCTAAAATATTTGTTGTAAAGTTCCTCAAGTGACTTGTGAAGTCTGTAGACTTGAGAGGGCTAAGAGATCATTGTACTCTTAGACATTGTTGTGATCCTTCTAGATTATTGGATTAAGTCCTTATTGAAGGAGAAATCACCTTGGTAAGGTGGACTGGAGTAGCTTTGAATTTCAAGCGAACCAGGATAACTTCTGTGTTGTTTGTCTTTACTTTGTGTGTGTGTAGGAACTCCAAAAGTTTTTATTTTCTGTGAAAACAATTCAAACCCCCCTTTCTTATTTTTCTCTACCTTCAATTGGTATCAGAGTTTCGACTATGTTATTGATTTTCAAATCAAACACTTAACAATGTAGAGAGATCCAACGTGAGAAAAACATAATGACTACCACAAATGAAAGAGATAGCTACAACGCTAAACCTCCATTCTTCGATGGAGAGAAATTTGATTATTGGAAGGACAAAATCGAAAGCTTCTTCCTAGGCTATGACACTGACTTATGGGACATGGTTACAAATGGTTATGAACCACCTGTATCTGCTTCTAGGGTTGTCATTGATATAAACAAAATGAATGATGATCAAAAGCGTGACTTCAAAAATCATTACAAAGCCAGAACGATTTTGTTGAATGCCTTATATTACAATGAATATGAAAACATCACCAATAGGGAAACAACTAAAGAAACATTTGATTCCCTAAAGATGACTCACAAAGGCAACAATCAAGTCAAAGAGACTAAGGCTTTGGCCCTAATCCAAAAATATGAAGCCTTCAGAATGGATGATGATGAAGCTGTAGAGGTAATGTTTTCTAGATTTCAAACCTTAATTGCGGGACTCAAGGTTCTGGACAAAGGCTACACAACTACGGATCATGTCAAAAAGATTATCATAAGTTTGCCAGAGAAATTGAGATATATGGTCACTGCCTTGAAGTTATTAAAGGATCTGAATAATATAAGCCTGAAAGAACTCGTCAGCTCCCTCAGGAGTCATGAGATAGAGTTAGAGGAAGATGAACCTCAAAAGAAAAGCAAATTAGTGGCTCTGAAGTCTAGATCAGAAAGACGAAAGCCAGAAAGGAACAAAGCCTTTCAAGCTGAAGAAGAAGACAATGTCGATTCTGAAAAAGATGATTCTGATGATGAAGAAGAGTTATCTCTTTTATCCAAAAGAGTTAAACAACTCTGGATAAAAAGGAATAAAAACTTCCGAAGGCCTAGACAGAAGGGAGGTCGTTCAGAATCTACCTCTAGAAGCAGACCGAGCAAAGAGGTAACTTTCTATGAATGTAAAGAATCGGGACACTATAGAAACGAATGTCCAAAGCTCAAGAAAGATAGTTATAGAAAAGAAGGATTCAAGAAAAACTCCTTCAAAACTAAGAAGGGACTCATGGCTACCTGGGGTGACTCTGAATCAGACGCCTCAAAATCAGACTCTGAAATGGAACGTACAAATGTTGCATTCATGGCTACCACTTTTGGAAGTTCATCCAAGAGAATCTGACTCTGAAGAGGTATTTTCTGATCTCCCTCGCTCTAATTTAGAAGCCTGTTTATCAGGATGTCTAAGCTCCTATCAGAAGCTTCGACAGAAATTCAAGATCCTAAAAAGGGTCCATGAAGAAACTGTTGAAGAATGTGATAAGCTTGAAATAAACGTTTCTGAACTTAAAGGAAACATTTTTGTCCTGGAAAAAGAAAATGAATTTTCAACCAAAAAATGTTTAAAACTTGAAGAAACTCTTTCCAAGGCTCCACCAACTTCTGACGCCATCATATATAAAAATGAAAAGGCGTTTCAGAAATTTCTGAAAAATGGGCTTGAAAAAAGTAAAATAGCTTCTATGATTTATGGTGTTAGTCACAATAAGAAAAGAGGAATTGGATATGACTCTGATGAAGATGAGAAAATACCTTCTACAGAGGATAAGCCTAAATATCCTTTTTCATATCATTACACACATGCACAGACACAAAGTTTTAATAATGCCAGAAAACCCAAAGTTTCCAGAAACTCTGGGAGAACTAATCATAAAGGATCAAAATAATTCTGGGTACCAAAAGATAAAATAGTCTATGTTGCAGATATCCTGTGCAGCAGAGTTAAAACACCAATCATGGTCACTGGACTCTGGATGCTCACGACACATGACGAGAAGAAAGCATATGTTCCAAAGCCTGGAACTTAAAGACGTTGGCTTAGTAGACTTTGGAGGAAATCAGAAAGGAAGAATCAGAGGATCTATAGCAGTTGGTAATGGATCTCTTCCCTCTATTTCTGATGTTGTTTACGTAGAAGGATTAATGTATAACTTGTTATCCATAAGTCAATTAAGTGATAACGGTTATGATATAATCTTTAATATAAAAAAATATGCAAAGCTATTAATCAGAAAAATGGCATATTTCTTTTCACTAGTAAGAGGAAGAACAACATTTAAAAAATTAAGCTTTCAGATCTAAAAGATCAAAATGTAAAATGTTTAATGTCTGTTGTCGCACCTCGAAAAATGGGGATACGACTACAAAGCGAAGCGCGATCGCACGCTCGCAATGATGGACTGAACAGAGTCGCCACCGAACTTTATTTATTCCCAAAAATGGGAAAGGGAAAATATCGATAAAACCCCTAAAAGAAAGGATAAGATATGGTCATCGCAACCAACATCAGGGTTCGGGAGTCGATTACGCAAGGGGAAGGTATTAGCACCCCTCACGTCCGTTGTACTCAACCGGAACCATTAGGTTAGTTGTGTGCGTTAGTGTTAGTTGAAATATTAGGATTTTCGAATTATTAGGTGGGAAAGAAAGAAAGGATGAGAAGAGAATGCTTTTGGATTTTTTTGACGAAGGACTAAACCTAAGTTTTTTTATTAGTGGGCCTGACAAGATTTAAAAATCCTGCTCCTACGTATCTCAAAAGAGAAATCAAGGCTTACGTAATTCTGGGTAGAAAAATGTTTGTTTGTTGGTCGATTTTAGCGAAAGCTATATTGTAGTAATCGACAAAAACATTGTTTTACCCAAAACAGATGAGGAGTGGACGCATACCACACATCGAACGGAGTTATAAATCTACATTCGGAAAAGCGTCACTTATCTCTACTCAACAATCGTGGCCGAAACATTGTTTTGCATCACCTTAAGACAATATATCTTTTGTTTATGAAAAAAGGTTTTTGATTAGTCGCACGGCGGCGAGAAAAGAGTTTGATTGGTTGGATTTATTTTGGGTGATGGCGAGAACTGGGATGAGCGAGATATACATCTCGAATCCTAGTCTCAGGAGTGCACGGTATACACCATGTTCCATTTCCATCTTTATTGAAAGAGGTTAAGATAGGAATTAAGTATTTTGGAATTTGATTGAGAAAGAGTTTGAAGAAACCTCATTAATAATTTTAGACGATGGCGAGAGCTAAGATAGGCGAGGCATACGTCTCGAATCTTAATCTCAGGAGTGCACGGTATACACCATGTTCCATTTCCACCTTTATTGAAAAAGTGTTAAATAAGAATTAGGTATTTTGAGTTTTGTTGTGAAAATGACTTGACCCTAGATCAAGTATCGATGGACGTTTAAGAGAAATTTGAATGAGTGTTTGAGAGAAAATAAAGTGGATAAATTTGGATGATGACGAGAGCTAGGATTGGCGAGATATACATCTCGAATCCTAGTCTCAGGAGTGCGCGGTATACACCACGTTCCACTTCCATCTTTATTGAAAAGGTCTTAACTATGAATTAACATTTTTTGAGTTTTTATTAGAAAAAATGGCTTGACGTTGAATCAAGCGTTTGGTGAAAGTTTGAAAGAAATGGAATAGAATAGGAGGGAGAAATGAATTGATTTGTTTATTGAGAAAATACTCGACGTTGGATCGAGTCATTATTTCTGATCTTTTGGAAATGGTTGATTTTATTCTTGTGTTAATGTCTAACTAAACAGCCAAACAAATAAAGAAATAAAACAGTACAAAATTATTACACATCAGGGGAGTGGGGTACATTTTGTCAAATGGGGATTCAAAAATCATGAAATAATTAAATCGGGCTCAAACAACAAATAATGCAATGTATGAGTGTAAGTGCAAGAGAACTGGCTCATTGTAAGAAAGCCCAAGAGTAAGCTATGTGAGGTTGATGACGATGCTTAAAAAGCAATCGACTTACAAGGGTATGGAAATGGGCTCGACATTGAATCGAGAAAAGTGTGATTCTAATAGTTTAAAGCGGTTTTGAATGGATGATGAAATTAAAAGAAACCAAATTTGTGTTATTAAATAATAATGAAACTATGAGTATGGGAGAAATTATACTAAAACATAAACATGAAAAAAAAATGAATGCTAAAAGAAATAAAATGCTATATATGGGTATTGAACCCACTCCACTAAAGACCATGAAACTGCCCTCTCTCCACTAGACCATTTATGATGAGTTATTATTTACAACAAACACTTGGGTATATAAACCAGAACAAATTGGAATAAAAAATAAAATAAAAACTAAAATGAAGTAGTCTGTTGGGTTTTCAAAAGAGAAGTTAATTGGTGGAGATAAACATGAATATGTTACGATTACCCATAAGCCAAAATTAATGACCAACTAAGGGAAACTAAATGGACACTTAAATGGATTTAACGGTCTGTTTAATAAAGATTAAATAATAAAAAAAAAGAAGAGTGAGGACGCAAACATCCCAGAACTCATCGTCCCCCTCCCAAATTCATTCTCAGAATCTCTCTACCTCACACCTCTCTCAATCACGTCCTCAACCTTCTCTCGTCCGTCTCACAATCGCTCTCAATCGCGTCCTCAACCTTCTCGCTCATCAGAACCTTCTCTCAAACGCGTCCTCAACCTCAACCCTAAAACCTTCACTCTACATGCCAAAAATCAAACAGTTCAGAGAGACTCAAGCAAAAAACTCATCTTCGGCAGCAGTGATAACGAGCTTGCAATTGCCTCACTTCACTAGCTTTCAGGTTTTCGTTGTGGTCTCCGAATTTAGGGTTCCTTCTTCTCTTGAAATCTCCGCCGTCGAAAAGAGTTTTCTTCGTGTTCAGTGGTGGCGGCTGGAAATCAATAGGGTTTCAATTAGGACTCGTTTTCATTTTTTTTCATCTGATTTTTGTCCGCCTCCCTCTTCTGATTCTCCTCCTTCTTCTTTTTTATATCCAGAGCTTTAGGGTTTCGGATTGGTATATGGAGTTCCAAAGAGCATCTCTGCAAACTCCTTTTGATGTGCTCAGTTGGGATTGCTCTATTTGATGCTAGATCTTGGAACGGTAATCTGAGCCTGTGCTTTTCCTTTGAACTTTTGTCTCCATTCCATTTTGGGATTATTTCTTGAATTTACTGCATTTGCTAATTACCTTGTTTTTTTTACCGCAGTGAAAACGATGAAAACATGAGGAGCTTCCATACATTGCATCGCCTAAGCATGAAGGCAAAGACGTGCACAAGCATCATATGCAATTACTGCTTGCCATTGGTAATTGATGCCCGGACAATAGAAAGAGATTTGTCCAAGGATCTGAAATTCAAATTTTCTGTATTTCCAGGTAATTGTTTCACCCCAAGGCCAACATTGGTAACATCAGAACCTAACTTATTTTCTTCAAATATAAGTTTTCCAATGGTAACATCAGAACTTGATTTCTTTTATTCAAATACAGGGTTTCCAATGGTATCAGATAACCCAGCAGAACTGTTGGAAAAGGCTGAACCCAGTGACATGCTCAAATGTTCCTTTCGCAAGGCATGACTTTTTACCAGACTTGAAATGCACTGGAATATTTTCTCGGTAGTGGAGCCACTATGGACTTGCTAGTCTTGATAATCAATGCTTGTATATCAAATGCTTTGAATGCAGGCCTATGTCCCGCCGTCTCATATACACAACATCCCAATGACCAAATATCTGATTTAGAGCCATAAGGTATATCTGCAAGGTCATTAACATTGCATTAACATTACATTAACACTGCATAGTACATTGCATCTTATCAGTCAAGACTGGTATCAAGAGAATTCATCTGTGCAAGAGACCAGTCATTTCCATGAGATAAAGGCCCTATGGTTGTTCTAGAGAGCTCACATGAATCAAGGTTCATTTTGAAGCCATTGTACCAAGTGCTAGAGACTCAAAAGTCATCAGTGCAGTTTCAGGTCATCTGGGGCCCATAAAAGTCAACAGAAAGTCAACTGAGGGCTAGGAGGTGGAGAAATGGTTTGAGACACTTCATTCATGTCCCAAAGAGGTTTATTCATCATGTAAAACTCATACCTTGAAGGATTTGAAGCCAGATAAAAAGTTTCCCAAAATGGAAAGTGACCTGTAATTTCAAGTTTCCAAAAATGGCAAGTTTTTGGACCAACTTCAACTTGACTTTCCAACATCAAAGAAGCTTCAAATGAAATTTTGTTCAACATGAAAGTTGAAGATATTTCTCTTCCATTTCCAAAAAGTCCAAGATCATGAGCATCTTATGAATGGTTGAGAAGATATGATCAAATCATTGCCAAGTGTGCATGGAACTTCAAAAGGCCATAACTTTTGACTCATAACTCCAAAATGAGTGGCTCTTTTTGCATAATTCTTCTCATGACATGAACTTTCCAAATCCATCAAGGCATTGCATGAAATTCCATCACATGACCATTTGTTCAACCATGCTCATTTTGGAGGGAAAATCATGAATTTGAATTTGGTGCATCATATGAGCTTTTTAACCATTCCAACATGTTCATAATATGGTTTTAAGTGAAATTGCATGGCCATTGTTACTGTTCACGTGGGATTGCATGCATGGGGTGAAAAAACCAAATTTTGCATAACACCTCTTTTCTCATTAAAATTTAATTAGCCAAGCCTAAGCATGATTAGGAAATGGATTAACATGTCATATAAATAGCTAATCATAACAGAATTTCTGCTTCTTCACCACTTTCTAGATCTAGATTCAATTTCCCTCCATTTTTTCTCTCAACCAAAACTCAAATTTTCTTCACATAAGCCTTCAATTTTCTTCCATATTCTTGTTCTCTGGTATTGATTTAGTGTAGATCAAGCATTGGATCATTAAATTTGGACCAGAATCGTGCTGTGCAAGTTCAAGAACACAAGCATGGAAGTTCAAATCTGAGCTGGATCTGAGCAATTTCAAGCTTCAATTCACACATAAAGCTTCATAACAGTGATAGAGGAGTGGATTTGAAGCTGGCCAGGCCTTGAAATTGCTGATTCCAGAAGTTGATCTTCAAGAGGTAGGTTTTTCGAAGCTCCTAATTCTCAAAACTTTTGCCATGATCTTGTAGGTCTTATCATGCTGATTAATCTGATGGAAATTTCATGTGATTTGGTGGATTATTGGCTGAGTTATGCTTGATTAAAGTTTGACATGTCAAAATGTTTTTGATCGATTCTCATAATTGGTGATGAATTAGCCTTAGATTTTGATTGATCTGTAACCTACATTGAAAGAGATTTCTGTTGATATCATTTTTATCGATTTCTGCAAAAAAAAAATATGGTGATGATCACTGTTCACCACCGTCTTCATGAGGAAGACGGTGGTTTCCTCCGCGCGCTACAGTACCGGCCACCTTCTGCAAACCCTAGGGGCGGCATCCAAAACGACACCGTTTTGCCAGCGAGCGCTCCCTCCCTTCGATTTCAGCCGAGCGCGCTTCCTCATTTTTTTTCATTTTTATCCCTCATGTCCAAAACGACGTAGTTTCATCCTAGCACTGGATCTCACTTCGAATCCTGCCGGTTGCATTTCCATGTTATCAATTCATTTCATCATTTTTTTTTATGTTTTACATTTTTATTTCATTTTATGCATGATCTTCAAAAAATCATAACTAATTGAATAATGATCCAATTAATTCCAGGTTTCTTCCTACATGATCCTATGAATGTCTAGTATTTTTGTGGAGTGATTTCATGATTTTATCTCTTCTGGATTTTTGATTGTGTGGAATTAATTGAACATGTGTGCATTTGTGACATGTTTCATTCAAACTAATGTGAAATGCTCAATAATGATCTAATTGCCATGAAATTTTGTGTGCTGATTCTCAACATGTTGTATGATTTTTTAGGCTTGGTTGTGCATTTTTAGCCTTTGTCATTTCTGTTTTATGCACATGCTAATATGGTGTGACAATGTATGTCACACAATTTGATGTGGATCTTATTCATTTTCATTGCCTGACCAATTGAGCTCCTCTGTTTACAATTTTTGGCATGATGATCATGTTTGACATTTTGATTGCTCATGAAAATTTCTAGAATTGTTTGAGTCATTTCTGTTTTAATATGGAATTTTGATTCTTGATGATCAATGGCATGCTTTGAAATTGCCTTTGCCTTCTCATGCTCATGAAATGACTTTGCTTAATGATTTGGATTTGGTCCTTTTTAGGACATGTTCATGATTGTTTAAATGAGCTTTATGTTGAGTTTTAGTTGCTATTTTGACTTTTTTCTCCATCTTTGACCCTAGGCTTTGCCCTAGGGGTTTGAACTCACATTTGAGTTGTGTATTTCAGGACCAAGCATCCAATCTCCATGGTTGATGTTGCCTCATCATTTGAGTGTTGTTATTTACTTTGTCCACTAACCCTTGATGTTTATAGGTCATTTGAGATGATGAAACAATTTGAATGCTTGCACATAAAGCTTGCTTGTTGTGTATATTGGGAACCACTGTTGTTTGTCTGATTGATAGTTTGTCTGAACACTATACTGATTGTTTGGTTGTTTACACAGGTACTTTAGCCGCTTTAACTCATTGTTTGAGTTGCTTTGCTTGTGGTTGGCATACCACCTAGGTACCTTCCTATTCTCCATGTAGTCTGGAAGACTTGTCATGTTATTTTGGCAGGCACCTGTCTGAAGCCCTCCTTAAGAGGCAATGTTTGTGCTTGTTTATCTTTGTGCCTTGTACATGTAAAGACCTCCTAAGTGAAGAGGCATTGACAGATAGAAGGGATGTGCAATCCATCCCCTGCTATTCAGTTGAGTCTTTCATATTGCTCACACTACGTGCTGATGCATTTTGAATAAACACCCAAGATCCTTTGTATATAGAGTCGGTCAAGTGGAGTAGAGTCCCACATTCTGGACTCCCACACTTTCATTGATTGAAGCTCACCCGGGCCAGGGTTAAGAGCTATGAGGTCTGATCCTCATTTCCCATTTCATCTGCTTCACCCTAACTCTCAATGTTAGGGTTAAAAGCTCAAAACACCCATAACAGAACCGGCTTGTTTGTCGAGGTTGATATGACCCCTTGACTAAAGCCTCACCCTTGATGTTTGAGCCCCTTGTTGATGTATTTACTTCATGCTGTATGTGTTTGTGTGGTGTGATTGTATCCCCATAGGTTTGCTAGACTTCACATAGTCTCTCGTTTGCATGTCAATTAAGGTAGCACGGTTCCTTCGTCTAGGACTTCCTTTCTTGCGTGAGCATCCTAAAACACAAACAAACATTATCCCCTCTTAAGGACACGTTAACTCCTTCTACTACAGGTGAGTAAGTCTCCAAAGGTCGAGCATCCGGTAGATTGCGTAGTGACGTCGTTCACTTAAAAACACAAAATAAATAGAAATAGTTTAGCCGAACTACGGCAACTCTGATTCTCATGTCCAGATGAGATACGTAGGCATGAGATGCGATGTCTTGTCGAGTTTGACTAACAACTAACTGTGATCCTTTTCTCTCGCCCCCGTTGCGATTGAGACCTCCCCTTTCTCTTGCCCTAGTTGCAATCGAGACCCTCCTTCTTCTTGTGTGTGCGTGGAGTCTGACATAAGTCCAGCGATTGGCAGTCGGTTTCCTGTTGGCGTTTCCTTTGTTTGGAGTCTGACATAAGCCCAGCGATGGGCAGTCGGTTTCCTGTGTGTGTTTGCTTGTTTGGAGTCTGATGTAAGTCCAGCGATTGGCATTCAGATTCCTGTTTGTGCTTCTTTTGTGGAGTTGGATGTAAGCCCAGCGATTGGCATTCCGTTTCCGGTTTGTGTTTGTACGTTTGCTCTGACGTCTCAGCGTCCCCGTTTGGCGTTTTGTTTCGGCGTGCATTAGCCGAGCTACGAGTGCTCTGATTCTTACTCTGATTAGAGAAGATACGTATGCATAGGAGGCGATATCCTAGCGAGCACGTTTCCCCTATCCCCGAACTACGTCGACTCTGATGTTTGTGTCTGACAAACTACGTAGGCCCAGGATGTGACATCCTGCCGAGTCCCGTTACCTTCTCCCGTCTTTCATCTGTGTTTCCTTCTAGTTTTGTGCAGTTTGTGAGCAGTTATTTAGCAACTTTTCTTCTATTCTTTCTGAGCGTGGATCCTGTCGAGTACGACGGATGCGTAGGGGTGCTAATACCTCCCCTTCGCATAACCGACTCCCGATCCTATCAATCTTTGGTCGTAAGACCATTTCCTTTCCTGGTTTACTTCGAGCATTTCCTTTCCCTCCTTTGGGATAAATAACGCACGGTGGCAGCTCTGTGTCTTTTTCCCGCCGGTTTTTCGCGTAATGCAACAGCTGGCGACTCTGCTGGGGACAACTAAGAAGTCGACCTCTTGCTGGTCCATCTTCCCTAAGCGAGTCAGTCCTAGCACTCTCTAGGATAGTTGTGGTTGCTTTTACTGCTTTATTTATTGCATTTATTATTATGATGTGATTGTATATATGTGCATTATGTGTTTGCATGCATCATATTATCATAGTGCTGGCTGTGTATCTGTTTCTCTGTTGGGTGGGAGTTACCAGAGGTAAAAGGCCCAATACCCAGGCTATGAGTGAACTTTAGGACACCTAGGAATATAGTGATTCATGGGAAGCGGGTGGTATAGCGCCACTTAGCGGAACATGGTATCACGAGCAGTTCAGATCCTGATGGGGTATTATCGTTGCATACATCTGGTGTGTATATGATGATATTCTTGAAAGGGTTGTTTATCCTGCGTTTCTCTTGACCTTACCCTGGCCTAGATGACACCCGTGAGTGGGGAGGGTTTGCATCATTTACAGGTACCGTTGGTGACTTGATCTGTTGGTGACTGTATCCTGTTGGTGACTCTTGGTTCCTGTTGGTGACTTGGTTCTGAAGTATGGGTTCCAGATGACCTTGGGTTCCAGATGACTTTGATTTGTGGTTTCCGGTTCCGAATTCATGCCGAAGTTCTGAACCTGTGCCTGGTGATACACGGCTAACCAGTCACGTTTGCATCATAGCATGTTTATTTTCAAAAAATAATGCAATAAAAAAATGATGAAAAAGAAAAGAGGAAAGAAAAAAGCTAATCTCCTCATGCATATCATTTCTTAGGTTCATTCAGGAGTCTATTCACTGTGAGAGATGGCAGCCATTCTAGAGTTGAAGAGGAAGACTTGCACCTACAGTTTCTACCGTGAGCCGTTGACATCTTTGGTAAAGTTGAGCAATCTTGTGACCGGCGATAATTAGAAGGTGTTTGATGATCAGTATGGGGATATTTTGGCATTGTTGAAGATGGTGGTTGATCCAGTACCTCTGCAGACTCTCCTACAGTTCTATGACCCAGAGCTCCGTTGTTTCACCTTTCAGGATTATCAGTTAGCTCCCACTCTTGAAGAGTATTCCATTCTGATGAATGTCCCGATCAGATATCAGGTACCCTTTCTGGATGTGCCAAAGGAGGTGGATTTCAGGGTTGTTGCTAAAGCTCTCCATTTGAGTATCAAAGAAGTGAGTGACAATTGGAAGTCAAGTGGTGATGTTGTGGGTTTGCCTTTGAAGTTCTTGGTGAGGATGGCTAAGGAAGAAGCAAAGAAAGGAAATTGGGAAGCTTTCAACGCTCAGTTGGCTATCATGATCTATGGAGTTGTCTTGTTCCCGAGCATGCCTAATTTTGTGGACCTTGCAGCGATCACTATTTTCATCGGAGGAAACCCGGTTCCTACTTTGTTAGCTGACACTTATTATGCTATACACAGCAGGCATGGTAAGGGTGGAGCTATCAGGTGTTGTCTCCCATTGTTACTCAGATGGTTCTTGTCCTTTCTGCCAACCAGTGGACCTTTTGTGGATACTCAGAGCACTCGTAAGTGGACTCAGAGGATCATGTCTCTCACATCCTATGATATCAAGTGGCAAGCTTACAGGATCAATATGCGTAATATCATTATGAGTTGTGGAGGGTTCCGTAATGTTCCACTCATAGGAACTAAGGGTTGCATCAATTACAACCCGGTTCTTTCTCTCCGTCAGTTGGGGGTTGTCATGATTGAAAGGCCACAAGATGCTGAAATAGCTGAGAGTGTGTACTTTGAGAAGCGGAGTGGCCCAGTTAGGTTGGAGCAAATGGGAAGAGCTTGGAAGAACATTGGTGTCAAGGATGGATCTGTGTTAGGGAAGAAGTTTGCAGTTGCTATGCCTGATTACCTTGATTGGGTCAAGGAGAGAGTTGGAACTTTATTGCTGCCCTATGATAGGATGGAGCCATTGCAAGAGCAACCACCTTTGATACATTCTGAGAATGTGCCTGCTGAGTATTACAAACGAGCTTTAATGGAGAATCGTCAGTTGAAAGAGAAAGAACAAGATACCCAGATGGAGCTTTACAAAGCCAAAGCTGATAAGTTGAACTTGGCTCATAAACTCAAAGGAGTGCAAAGTGAAGATGCTAGCAGATTGAAGAGCAAGAAGAGGTCTTATGAGGAGATAGAGACAATGTTGAATGAAGAACACCATGAGCGTTTGAGGTTGCAAAAAGCGGAAGCTAATTACCAAAAGAAGATACGGGACTTGGAAAAGCAGCTTAGGGACAAAGATGTTCAGTTGAAGAAAGAAGTGGACCTAAGGCGTGCATCAGAGAGCCAGCTAAGAGAAGAAGTGAGAGGACCCAGGGAGCAACTGAAGGAGAAGCTCACTCCTTTACCTGAGTGTTCAGAGTGTGACCTGTTGATAGACCAGTGCCAGTATCTGAAGACTCTCATTCCTGGAGGACGATTTTCTTAGATTGTATCTGTTGTTTATGTTGAGAGTCACCTCCAGGATTGTTGGATGGGATTCATTGTTGTACTCTGATTTTGGATCTTTGCTTGAACTCTGTTGTATGATCCTTGTTGCTCATGTCTATAGATGAGATTGTTGATGTTTCACCTTGTGCTCATCATCCTGTGTAGTTTGCTTCTTTGTTGTTTATATTGCAGGTTGCCATTTTTCAAAAGATGGATAAGGCTCTTGGATGTCTGAGAAATGAACATATCATATGCATCATACGCATCATAAGCATCATACACATGTCATTCTTGCATTACTGGTGTTCTTGAACGAGACTTCTCACTCTGGTTCCTGTCCTAGGCAGGATTGCTGATCGTCGTCCGCACCGCTACGCTACAAGACTGAATCAGTAGAGAAGTATGGACCAAGTTCAAGCTGAGTTGGCAGAGATGAGGGCTAACATGGCCCAGTTTATGACCATGATGCAAGGGGTCGTGCAAGGGCAAGAGGAGCTGCGTGCCTTAGCCTAGAGACAGGAAGCTGTGATTCCACCGGTCAACCGTGCTTCACCAGAGGGGGTCCCTGTTAATGACAACATTGTTGCTGCTACTATTCCCGTCAACAACTATGATGTGGGTGATGACTTAAGGGGTATCAGGATCAATGGACAGCCTATTGCTGCTGAGACTGTTAATGCTAGAGCAACCCGTGCTCCGGTTCGCCATCCTGCTCCGTTGGTTGACAGACAGGAGGACATGTTTACTCTCCTCAGTGAGGATGATGAAGTTGTGAGAACTGAAGAGGGGGATAAGAAGGTTGATGCCCTAGCTGAGAAGATCAGAGCCATGGAGTGTCAGAATTCTTTGGGTTTTGATGTAACCAATATGGGTCTGGTTGAGGGGCTGAGAATCTCTTACAAATTCAAGGCGCCATCCTTTGACAAATATAATGGCACTTCTTGTCCTCGCACCCATGTGCAAGCTTACTACAGAAAAATCTCAGCATATACAGATGATGAGAAGATGTGGATGTACTTTTTCCAGGACAGCTTGTTCGGAGCTTCCTTGGACTGGTACATGGAGTTGAAGAGAGAGTCTGTTAGAAGCTGGAAAGATCTGGGGGAAGCCTTCTTGAGGCAATATAAACACAATATGGATATGGCTCCGAGCAGAACCCAACTGCAGAGTCTGTTCCAGAAATCTGGTGAAAGCTTCAAAGAATACGCCCAGAGATGGCGTGAGTTAGCTGCAAGAGTGCAACCTCCTATGTTGGAAAGAGAGCTGACCGACATGTTTATTGGAACACTGCAGGGTGTGTTCATGGACCGTATGGGGAGTTGCCCGTTCGGTAGCTTTTCCGATGTGGTTATCTGTAGAGAGAGGACTGAGAGCCTTATTAAAGCAGGGAAGGTTCAAGACTCGGGTTCTTCATCTTCCAGTTCTAAGAAGCCATTTTCTGGGGCACCCCGAAGGAGGGAGGGGGAGACTAATGCTGTGCAACACAGGAGAAATACAAACAGAGGACAATATCGTCAGGTTGTTGCTGTGACCATCCCAACTCAACTTCAGCAACAACAACAAAGAGCTCCACAATAACAACAACAACAACAACAACGCCCGTCTCAACCAAGACAGAGAACGCCCGAGCGTCATTTTGATCCGTTGCCCATGACGTATGCTGAATTGCTTCCTGAACTGCTCAGGTTGAAATTTGTTGAGCTTCACACCATGGCTCCGTTGACAAGAATTCCTACTGGGTATGATGCCAATGCTCATTGTGATTTTCATTCCGGTGCTCCGGGGCATCATATTGAGAACTGTCGGGCTTTTCACCATAAAGTCCAGGATTTGATTGATGCCAAAACAATCAACTTTGCTCCTGTGCCGAATGTTGTGAACAACCCTATGCCTCAACATGGTGGGCCCAGGGTGAACAATGTGGAAGGTGAGGAGGCTGTGGACGTGGTAGTCAGTGTTGATGAGGTTCAGACGTTGCTGATTGTGGTAAAAGAGCGTCTGTTGAAAGGGGGAGTGTTCCCGGGTTGTGATGAGGGTTGCTCAGATTGTGCTAATCAAGAGAATGGTTGTGACAAGCTGAGAAGCGGTATCCAGGGTTTGATTGATGAAGGTTGCCTGCAGTTTAGTCGGGCTGTAAAAGATCGTGGGGTGGTGTCAACTGTCACCATTTACTTCAAACCGTTTGAGGGTCCTGGACGTGCCCCAAGAACTGTCAGTGCACCAGTAACTGTTGGTACTCCTGTAACCATATCTGCGCCAGTAACGGTTGGTACTCCTACTAATATTGTTGCTTCTAATAGAAGACCTGTTGAGAACAGTAAGGTCGTTCCTTGGAGGTATGATAATGCTTACCGCAACAACAGAAGGTCAGAGAATCAAATCAGACCAGTAAATCAAGCTGCCGTAACCATTGGTGTGCCAGTTAGAGCTCCAGTAACTGTGGGTCTGGTTATGGACAATGTAGGAGGACCTGGGGGTTTTACAAGAAGTGGGCGTCTGTTTGCACCGCAAACTTTGAGAGATAACAATGCTGAGGCTCTTGCCAAAGCAAAAGGTAAGCAAGCTGTGGTTGAGGAAGGACCTGTGCAGAAAGAGGCGCCTGAGGGGTCATTTGAAAAAGATGTGGAGGAGTTCATGAAGATCATCAAGAAAAGTGATTATAAGATTGTGGACCAGTTGAACCAAACTCCGTCGAAAATTTCTATCCTCTCATTGTTATTGTGTTCTGAGGCACACCGGAACGCCTTGCTGAAGATGTTGAATCTGGCTTACGTACCTCAAGAGATTTCTGTCAATCAACTTGAGGGTGTTATTGCGAATGTGAGCACGAGACATAGGTTGGGGTTCACAGATCTGGATTTGACACCTGAAGGTCGTAATCACAACAAAGCCTTGCATATCACCATGGAGTGCAAAGGCGCAGTGCTGTCACATGTGTTGGTGGATACTGGCTCTTCCTTGAATGTGTTGCCCAAGAAGATTTTGAGCAAGATTGATGTTGAAGGGGTTGTTCTCACGCCGAGTGATCTCATTGTTCGTGCATTTGATGGATCCAAGCGATCCGTTTTTGGAGAAGTCACATTGCTCGTGAAGATTGGCCCGGAGGTATTTGATATTGTCTTCTATGTGATGGATATTCAGCCAGCATATAGTTGTCTATTGGGGCGTCCCTGGATACATGGGGCTGGAGCAGTGTCGTCAACTCTCCATCAGAAGCTGAAGTATGTATGGAATGGTCAGGTTGTGACTGTGTGCGGCGAGGAGGACATTCTTGTGAGTCATCTGTCTTCCTTCAAGTATGTGGAGATGGATGGCAAAATCCATGAAACTCTGTGCCAAGTGTTTGAGACCATTGACATTGAGAGGGTGGCTTTTGCTGAGCAGAAGAAGCCAAGTGCTTCAATTGCGTCATACAAGCAAGCTTTGGAGGTTGTTAATTTTGGCAACGCAGAAGGCTAGGGCAAGATGGTCGACCTGCCCGTCAAAGAGGACAAATTCGGTATTGGCTACCAACCTCTTCAGTCAGAGCAGAGTGTTCAGAAAAGGCTGAGTACCTTCACCAGCGCTGGGTTGATGAACCATGGTGACGTCTTTGTAGCCGGTAGTGAAGACGGGGACAGTGATTGTGATCTGGACAACTGGGTGCGCCCGTGTGCTCCAGGGGAGATGGTGAATAATTGGACAGCCGAAGAAATAGTCCAAGTTACTCTTCAGACAGAGTAATTTTCTTTTGTTTTTCATTTTGCACAAAAACCCTGCGCTTTGCCCGAGGCGTAGTGGTTCATTGTATGGCCACATCATGTTTTCAATGATTATCATTAATAAAGGATGTTTTGCAAACAAATTTGTGCTCACTGTCTTTCTGTTTTTGTTTTCGTTTTTCAAAACAATAAAAATGGCAATGTTTTTGTTTTTGTGACTTTCTTGAACTCTTTTCTAAAATAAAGCATTAAACATGCAGAATCGATCTCGCAGACTCCATTAAAAACAGTTCTGTCATGGCTCAGTATGATTTCGATAATCCCATTTACCAAGCCGAAGAGGAGAGTGAGGAAGATTGGGAACTCCCCAAAGAACTGGTCAGATTATTGAAGCAGGAGGAGAGGGTCATCCAACCTCATCAGGAAGAGTTGGAAATTATTAACCTGGGTACTGAGGACGCCAGGAGAGAGATCAAGATCGGGGCTGCTTTAGAGGAATCTGTCAAGAGAGGGTTGATTGAAATACTGAGAGAATATATGGAGATATTCGCATGGTCGTATCAAGATATGTCTGGGTTGGATACAGATATTGTGGTGCACAGGCTACCTCTCAGAGAAGATTGTCCTTCGGTAAAGCAGAAGCTTCGCAAAACTAGTCATGATATGGCTGTCAAGATCAAAGAGGAAGTTCAGAAGCAGTTGGATGCAGGTTTTCTGGCAGTTACCAATTATCCCCCGTGGATGGCCAACATCGTACCCGTGCCGAAGAAGGATGGTAAAGTCAGGATGTGTGTTGATTACTGGGATTTAAACAGAGCCAGTCCGAAAGATGACTTCCCATTACCTCACATTGATGTATTGGTTGATAACACTGCTCAATCCTCAGTTTTCTCTTTCATGGATGGTTTCTCTGGCTATAATCAGATTAAGATGGCGCCAGAAGACATGGAAAAGACGACATTCATTACACCTTGGGGCATGTTCTTCTATAAGGTGATGCCATTTGGGCTGAAGAATGCCGGTGCTACCTATTAGAGGGCTATGACGACTCTCTTTCATGATATGATGCACAAAGAGATTGAAGTGTACGTGGATGACATGATTGCGAAGTCTCAGACAGAAGAGGAGCACTTGGTAAACTTGTAGAAGTTGTTTGAAAGGCTGAGAAAATTCAAACTAAGGCTGAATCCAAACAAGTGTACGTTTGGAGTGAGATCCGGGAAATTGTTGGGTTTCATTGTCAGTGAGAAAGGGATTGAGGTTGATCCAGCGAAGGTGAAAGCTATTCAAGAAATGCCTGAACCAAGAACGGAAAAGCAGGTTCGTGGGTTTTTAGGGAGATTGAACTACATTGCACGGTTCGTATCTCACCTAACTGCCACGTGTGAACCGATTTTCAAGTTGCTAAGAAAAGATCAAGCAATCAGGTGGAATGATGATTGTCAAAAAGCTTTTGATAAGATAAAAGAGTATTTGCAGAAACCTCCAATCCTTATACCTCCAATTCCTGGGAGACCTCTGATAATGTACCGTTCAGTGACTGAGAATTCGATGGGGTGTGTATTGGGACAGCATGACGAGTCTGGTCGAAAAGAGCATGCAATATACTACCTTAGCAAAAAGTTTACCGACTGTGAAACAAGATATTCACTGCTCGAGAAAACTTGCTGTGCTTTGGCATGGGCTGCTCGCCGACTGAGACAGTATATGTTGAACCATACTACCTTGTTGATTTCTAAGATGGATCCAGTGAAGTACATCTTTGAAAAGTCGGCTCTCACCGGGCGTGTGGCTCGTTGGCAAATGATTTTAACAGAGTATGATATCCAGTATACGTCGCAGAAGGCCATCAAAGGTAGTATTCTGTCTGACTACCTTGCCGAGCAACCGATTGATGACTATCAGCCGATGATGTTTGAATTCCCTGATGAAGACATCATGTATCTAAAGATGAAAGATTGTGAAGAGCCTCTTGTCGAGGAAGGACCGGATCCTGATGACAAGTGGACCCTGATGTTTGATGGGGCGGTTAATGTGAATGGAAACGGTGTTGGAGCAGTACTCATCAATCCTAAAGGTGCACATATACCTTTTTCTGCCAGATTGACTTTTGACGTAACCAACAACGAGGCTGAGTATGAGGCTTGTATCATGGGGATTGAAGAATCCATCGATCTAAGAATCAAAACTCTGGACATTTATGGAGATTCTGCTCTAGTGATTAACCAAGTCAATGGAGATTGGAATACTCATCAGTCGCATTTGATTCCTTATCGAGACTACACCAGAAGGATCCTGACTTTCTTCAAGACAGTGAAGTTGTATCATGTCCCTCGAGATGAAAATCAGATGGCTGATGCTTTGGCTACTTTGTCTTCTATGATCAAAGTCCATTGGTGGAATCATGTGCCACATGTTGCTGTGAATCGACTCAAGAGGCCTGCGTATGTGTTTGCAGCTGAGTCTGTTGTTGATGAGAAGCCGTGGTACTATGATATCAAGAATTTCCTCAAAAGCCAGGAGTATCCTGAAGGAGCGTCAAAGAATGATAAGAAAACCCTGAGAAGGCTAGCTGGAAGCTTTTATTTGAATCAGGATGATGTGTTGTACAAGAGGAATTTTGACATGGTTCTGCTCAGATGCGTGGATAGACACGAAGCAGGCATGTTGATGCAGGAAGTACATGAGGGATCGTTCGGTACCCATGTCGGTGGTCATGCCATGTCCAAGAAGTTGTTGAGAGCCGGTTATTACTGGATGACTATGGAATCCGATTGTTTCAAATACGCTCGGAAGTGCCATAAATGCCAGATCTATGCAGATAAGGTGCATGTACCACCAAGCCCTCTGAATGTCATGAATTCGCCTTGGCCATTCGCGATGTGGGGTATCGATATGATTGGGAAGATTGAACCTACTGCTTCTAATGGACATCGCTTCATCCTGGTTGCGATTGATTACTTCACCAAGTGGGTGGAAGCAGCTTCCTATGCCAACGTTACCAAGCAAGTGGTTGCCCGGTTCATTAAGAAGGAGATTATCTGTCGTTATGGGGTTCCTGAGAGAATCATCACTGATAATGGTTCGAATCTCAATAACAAGATGATGAAAGAACTTTGCAAAGATTTTAAGATTGAACATCACAATTCTTCTCCTTACAGACCGAAGATGAATGGTGCTGTAGAGGCGACAAACAAAAACATCAAGAAGATTGTGCAGAAGATGGTCGTGACGTACAAGGATTGGCATGAGATGTTGCCTTTCGCTTTGCATGGGTACCGTACCTCAGTACGTACGTCGACTGAGGCAACCCCTTACTCCCTTGTGTATGGTATGGAGGTAGTCCTACCTGTTGAAGTGGAGATTCCTTCTCTGAGAGTCCTGCTGGATGTCGAGCTAGATGAAGCTGAATGGATTCGGACAAGGTTTAATGAGTTGAGCCTTATCGAAGAGAAGCGGTTAGCAACTGTGTGCCATGGGCAACTGTATCAGAGAAGGATGAAGAAAGCCTTTGATCAGAAGGTGCGTCCTCGAAGCTATCAGACAAGTGATTTGGTTTTGAAGAGGATCCTTCCTCCCGGTACAGATAACAGGGGCAAGTGGACTCCGAATTACGAAGGTCCATATGTTGTTAAGAAGGCCTTCTCTGGTAGAGCCTTGATGCTTACAACTATGGATGGTGAAGATTTTCCGTCCCCTGTGAACTCAGATGTAGTCAAAAAATACTCCTCATAAATTGACCCGCTGGACGAAAAGAATAAAAGAGTCCAGGAAAAAAAGGGCATCCCGGCGAACCAAAAAAAAAAGAAAAAGGTTCGGGCAAAAGTTAGGGATAAAGAATGAAAAGAATTTGTACACCCGGTAAGTCGAAAACCCGCAAGGGCGGCTTAGGCAAAAATGGGTATCCCGGTGGATTGAAAACCTGAAAAGGCGATCCAGGCAAAAGAGGGATTAAAATGAAGACTACAGTCTGAGTTATCTGTACTTCATCGCGCTTCATCGTCTACCATCTTGAAGGAAATGATCGGTCCAATCGTTCTTCTCAGAAGGCAAGGGATTTAGGAGGAAATTGATGATCTGTGAGTCATAACAGAATTGGAAAATAGTGGATGTCGTGTTCACATTGCCAATAGGATAGTTTATTTCCTTTTGTGCGTAATTACCTCTTCCTAGGAATTGCTTCCTGATGTACTTGCCTTTCCGGGCCCATTTTCAATCAATAAAAGTCGTTATTCAGTTAAATTGCTCTCTTGTTTTTATTTTACTGTTTTGTTTGCAAAAACGTCCAAATTTTTGATAAACATTGCATATAAAAAAACATGAAGGCTTGACAATAACGTGCAGAAAGATAAAACATTTGAAAATCATTTTGAATGTTGAGTACACTTGGGTGTATCTTGTCCATACAATCCCCTGGGGCATGTATGTCTTGCTGTTTTGCAGATTACTATCTTTGATTGCTGGCTAGAGCAGATAAGCCACGGTTTGTTCAGAAATGTTTCAACACTGTCCGTTGGTGTGAGGAGTTGGGCTGTCTAAAGCAAGTTCAGGGCTTGTCTCCCCAACCTATTCGAGATCAGGGATTTCCCAGCAGGGTTGAGGATGTCTCCCCAGTAGGCTTGAAAGTGGCTCTTTCCCTAGCAAGTCTGAAGACTGTTAGTCCCCACTGAGTCTGAAGGTTACTATCTACCCAGCGGAGGTGTCTGTGGGTAGCTTGTTCCTCAGCAGTCGGGTCTGAAGTACTGTAATCCCCAACAGGGTTGTGAATGCCTTTCCCCAGCAGGGTTGTGAATGCCTTTCCCTAGCAGGGTTGTGAATGTTTTCCCCTAGCAAGCCTTTCCCCAGCAGAGGTTTGCGTTGATGGTTTTCCCCGGCGAAGTCCCCAAGCGGATCAAGTTCGGTGGAAATTATCCCTAGTAGAGTAAATCCTGCTCGTGGGTTGGCAGATATTCCCCAGTGGAGGTGAGCATTGGTTGTTTCCCCTAGCGGAGTTTCCAGGTGGATTGGATTCAGTGAAAGTTGTCCCCAGTGGGATTTATCCTTTCTCCAGCAGTAGTGCTATTCCCTAGCATGTTTGAGAGGTGGGTGTGTTCCTCAGCCAGAGATTCCCCAGTTGAGTTGGTTCCTCTACCACATCCAGAGTGTCAGATCAGCAAAGCATCCGCCGCAGATTTGTTGTGTCTCCCCACGGAGTTGGAGGATCAAATCAGAATTGTGTGCTCAGCAGAGCGACCAGTTTTCCCCAGCAGGGATTTTTAGCCTTTGCATCTTGCATGTAGTAATCATTGCATCCTCAAAATCGCGTAGCATTTCCATTCAATATGGAGCATTACGCCATAGAAGCTCAAACATATGCATACATGTGTTAAACCGGATTGGATCATATCCCCAGCAGAGGTGGACCGTTTTGCAACATCTGCACGACACATTTGCAGCAGTTGCTCCTGACAGCATGCAGAGTTGATAATCCCCCAGAGAGGTTTATTTCCTCACCCGTCAGTGAGAGGAAAGCTTGACTCCCCAGAGTAGTCCCCGACAAGTGTGTGGCCTTGTCCGGACATGTAGATGTCATCCTTATGATACCAGTAGGTGTGATGTTGATCCCCGTGTGGGTCCTTCCTTTTTTGGTGTCAGTAGACATCATCTTTCGATGTTCGTAGCATCTGCTTTCTCCCATTCATCAGTTGATGTCTGGTTGAGTCTTCCTATTCGTCCGTTGGCGTCTAGTCGTGGTTTCTCTTCCCATTCATCGTCTTTCGATGTCTGGTCGTGGTTTCTTTCTCCCATTCATCCGTTGATGTCTGGTTAAGTCTTTCCCATTCGTCCGTTGGCGTCTGGTCGTGGTTTCTTTCTCCCATTCATCCGTTGATGTCTGGTTGAGTCTTTCCCATTCATCGTCTTTCGATGTCTGGTCGTGGTTTCTTTCTCCCATTCATCCGTTGATGTCTGGTCGAGTCTTTCCTATTCGTCCGTTGACGTCTAGTCGTGGTTTCTTATTCCTATTCGCCCGTTGGCGTCTAGTCGTGGTTTCTTATTCCTATTCGTTCGTTAACGTCTAGTCGTGGTTTCTTATTCCTATTCGCCCGTTGGCGTCTAGTCGTAGTTTCTTTCTCCCATTCATCCGTTGATGTCTGGTCGAGTCTTTCCTATTCGCCCGTTGGCGTCTGGTCGTGGTTTCTTTCTCCCATTCATCCGTTGATGTCTGGTTGAGTCCTTCCTATTCGTCCGTTGGCGTCTAGTCGTGGTTTCTTTCTCCCATTCATCCGTTGATGTCTGGTTGAGTCTTTCCTATTCGTCTATTGGCGTCTAGTCGTGGTTTCTTTCTCCCATTCATCCGTTGATGTCTGGTTGAGTTTTTTCCCATTCGTCCGTTGACGTTTGGTTGAGTATCCTTTTTCCAGTCATCGGTAAATGTCTGGTCATCCTTTTGTTGGTGTCGGTAAACATCACCCTTCGATGTCGGTAAACGTCGAGTTTTTTCCCATTCGTCCGTTGACATCTGGTTATATATCCTTTTTCCCAGTCATCGGTCAATGTCTGGTTATGTATCCTTTCTTTGGTACATATCAAAATCCCCAGTAGAGTCGTCGGTAAACGCCTTGTCTAGTTCCAGTTGTGAACATCTTGTTCCTCTCCAGTTGAAAGCCGCCATCGGTAAATGTGCCTTGCTTTCCTTGATATCCGCGTATATCAAGTCGACTGTTCAAGCCGCCGTCGGTAAATGGCCCCGCTTTCCTTGATATCAGTGTATATCAAGTTGACTGTTCAAGCCGCCATCGGTAAATGGCCCCGCTTTCCTTGATATCAGTGTATATCAAGTCGACTGTTTTGATCATCCCCAGTAGAGTGCAAATTTCTACGGTTCTTTGGTATTCAATCCCTATGTACCTTGAAGGTCTGACAGCCGTTGCTCTCATCCGTTCTGGTTCCCAGTTGATTGAATAGGGGCAGCTGTAGCACCTCAAATTTTCACCCCCCATTTGTACATTCATTTCATTTTTTTAGGTCATTAACATTGCATTAACATTACATTAACACTGCATAGTACATTGCATCTTATTAGTCAAGACTGGTATCAGGAGAATTCATATGTGCAAGAGACCAGGCATTTCCATGAGATAAAGGCCCTATGGTTGTTCTAGAGAGCTCACATGAATCAAGGTTCATTTTGAAGCCATTGTACCAAGTGCTAGAGACTCAAAAGTCATCAGTGCAGTTTCAGGTCATCTGGGGCCCATAAAAGTCAACAGAAAGTCAACTGAGGGCTAAAAGGTGGAGAAATGGTTTGAGACACTTCATTCATATCCCAAAGAGGTTTATTCATCATGTCAAACTCATACCTTGAAGGATTTGAAGCCAGATCAAAAGTTTCCCAAAATGGAATGTGACCTGTAATTTCAAGTTTCCAAAAATGGCAAGTTTTTGGACCAACTTCAACTTGACTTTCCAACATCAAAGAAGCTTTAAATGAAATTTTGTTCAACATGAAAGTTGAAGATCTTTCTCTCCCATTTCCAAAAAGTCCAAGATCATGAGCATCTGATGAATGGTTGAGAAGATATGATCAAATCATTGCCAAGTGTGCATGGAACTTCAAAAGGCCATAACTTTTGACTCATAACTCCAAAATGAGTGGCTCTTTTTGCATAATTCTTCTCATGACATGAACTTTCCAAATCCATCAAGGCATCGCATGAAATTCCATCACATGACCATTTGTTCAACCATGCTCATTTTGGAGGGAAAATCATGAATTTGAATTTGGTGCATCATATGAGCTTTTTAACCATTCCAACATGTTCATAATATGGTTTTAAGTGAAATTGCATGGCCATTGTTACTGTTCACGTGGGATTGCATGCATGGGGTGAAAAAACCAAATTTTGCATAACACCTCTTTTCTCATTAAAATTTAATTAGCCAAGCCTAAGCATGATTAGGAAATGGATTAACATGTCATATAAATAGCTAATCATAACAGAATTTCTGCTTCTTCACCACTTTCTAGATCTAGATTCAATTTCCCTCCATTTTTTCTCTCAACCAAAACTCAAATTTTCTTCACATAAGCCTTCAATTTTCTTCCATATTCTTGTTCTCTGGTATTGATTTAGTGTAGATCAAGCATTGGATCATTAAATTTGGACCAGAATCGTGTTGTGCAAGTTCAAGAACACAAACATGGAAGTTCAAATCTGAGCTGGATCTGAGCAATTTCAAGCTTCAATTCACACATAAAGCTTCATAACAGTGATAGAGGAGTGGATTTGAAGCTGGCCAGGCCTTGAAATCGCTGATTCCAGAAGTTGATCTTCAAGAGGTAGGTTTTTCGAAGCTCCTAATTCTCAAAACTTTTGCCACGATCTTTGTAGGTCTTATCATGCTGATTAATCTGATGGAAATTTCATGTGATTTGGTGGATTATTGGCTGAGTTATGCTTGATTAAATGTTTGACATGTCAAAATGTTTTTGATCGATTCTCATAATTGGTGATGAATTAGCCTTAGATTTTGATTGATCTGTAACCTACATTGAAAGAGATTTCTGTTGATATCATTTTTATCGATTTCTGCAAAAAAAAATATGGTGATGATCACTGTTCACCACCGTCTTCATGAGGAAGACGGTGGTTTCCTCCGCGCGCTACAGTACCGGCCACCTTCTGCAAACCCTAGGGGCGGCATCCAAAACGACACCGTTTTGCCAGCGAGCGCTCCCTCCCTTCGATTCCAGCTGAGCGCGCTTCCTCATTTTTTTTCATTTTTATCCCTCATGTCCAAAACGACGTAGTTTCATCCTAGCACTGGATCTCACTTCGAATCCTGCCGGTTGCATTTCCATGTTATCAATTCATTTCATCATTTTTTGTATGTTTTACATTTTTATTTCATTTTATGCATGATCTTCAAAAAATCATAACTAATTGAATAATGATCCACTTAATTCCAGGTTTTTTCCTACATGATCCTATGAATGTCTAGTATTTTTGTGGAGTGATTTCATGATTTTATCTCTTCTGGATTTTTGATTGTATGGAATTAATTGAACATGTGTGCATTTGTGACATGTTTCATTCAAACTAATGTGAAATGCTCAATAATGATCCAATTGCCATGAAATTTTGTGTGCTGATTCTCAACATGTTGTGTGATTTTTTAGGCTTGGTTGTGCATTTTTAGCCTTTGTCATTTCTATTTTATGCACATGCTAATATGGTGTGACAATGTATGTCACACAATTTGATGTGGATCTTATTCATTTTCATTGCCTGACCAATTGAGCTCCTCTATTTACAATTTTTGGCATGATGATCATGTTTGACATGTTGATTGCTCATGAAAATTTCCGGAATTGTTTGAGTCATTTCTGTTTTAATATGGAATTTTGATTCTTGATGATCAATGGCATGCTTTGAAATTGCCTTTGCCTTCTCATGCTCATGAAATGACTTTGCTTAATGATTTGGATTTGGTCATTTTTAGGACATGTTCATGATTGTTTAAATGAGCTTTATGTTGAGTTTTAGTTACTGTTTTGACTTTTTTATCCATCTTTGACCCTAGGCTTTGCCCTAGGGGTTTGAACTCACATTTGAGTTGTGTATTTCAGGACCAAGCATCCAATCTCCATGGTTGATGTTGCCTCATCATTTGAGTGTTGTTATTTACTTTGTCCACTAACCCTTATTGTTTGTAGGTCATTTGAGATGATGAAACAATTTGAATGCTTGCACATAAAGCTTGCTTGTTGTGTATATTGGGAACCACTGTTGTTTGTCTGATTGATAGTTTGTCTAAACACTATACTGATTGTTTGGTTGTTTACACAGGTACTTTAGCCGCTTTAACTCATTGTTTGAGTTGCTTTGCTTGTGGTTGGCATACCACCTAGGTACCTTCCTATTCTCCATGTAGTCTGGAAGACCTGTCATGTTATTTTGGCAGGCACCTGTCTGAAGCCCTCCTTAAGAGGCAATGTTTGTGCTTGTCTATCTTTGTGCCTTGTACATGTAAATACCTCCTAAGTGAAGAGGCATTGGCAGATAGAAGGGATGTGCAATCCATCCCCTGCTATTCAGTTGAGTCTTTCATATTGCTCGCACTACGTGCTGATGCATTTTGAATAAACACCCAAGATCCTTTGTATATAGAGTCGGTCAAGTGGAGTAGAGTCCCACATTCTGGACTCCCACACTTTCATTGATTGAAGCTCACCCGGGCCAGGGTTAAGAGCTATGAGGTCTGATCCTCATTTCCCATTTCATCTGCTTCACCCTAACTCTCAATGTTAGGGTTAAAAGCTCAAAACACCCATAACAGAACCGGCTTGTTTGTCGAGGTTGATATGACCCCTTGACTAAAGCCTCACCCTTGATGTTTGAGCCCCTTGTTGATGTGTTTACTTCATGCTGTATGTGTTTGTGTGGTGTGATTGTATCCCCATAGGTTTGCTAGACTTCGCATAGTCTCTCGTTTGCATGTCAATTAAGGTAGCACGGTTCCTTCGTCTAGGACTTCCTTTCTTGCGTGAGCATCCTAAAACACAAACAAACATTATCCCCTCTTAAGGACACGTTAAATCCTTCTACTACAGGTGAGTAAGTCTCCAAAGGTCGAGCATCCGGTAGATTGCGTAGTGACGTCGTTCACTTAAAAAACACAAAACAAATAGAAATAGTTTAGACGAACTACGGCAACTCTGATTCTCATGTCCAGATGAGATACGTAGGCACGAGATGCGATGTCTTGTCGAGTTTGACTAACAACTAACTGTGATCCTTTTCTCTCGCCCCCGTTGCGATTGAGACCTCCCCTTTCTCTTGCCCTAGTTGCAATCGAGACCCTCCTTCTTCTTGTGTGTGTGCGTGGAGTCTGACGTAAGTCCAGCGATTGGCAGTCGGTTTCCTGTTGGCGTTTCCTTTGTTTGGAGTCTGACATAAGCCCAGCGATGGGCAGTCGGTTTCCTGTGTGTGTTTGCTTGTTTGGAGTCTGATGTAAGTCCAGCGATTGGCATTCAGATTCCTGTTTGTGCTTCTTTTGTGGAGTTGGATGTAAGCCCAGCGATTGGCATTCCGTTTCCGGTTTGTGTTTGTACGTTTGCTCTGACGTCTCAGCGTCCCCGTTTGGCGTTTTGTTTCGGTGTGCGTTAGCCGAGCTACGAGTGCTCTGATTCTTACTCTGGTTAGAGAAGATACGTATGCATAGGAGGTGATATCCTAGCGAGCATGTTTCCCCTATCCCCGAACTACGTCGACTCTGATGTTTGTGTCTGACAAACTACGTAGGCCCAGGATGGGACATCCTGCCGAGTCCCGTTACCTTCTCCCGTCTTTCATCTGTGTTTCCTTCCAGTTTTGTGAGCAGTTATTTAGCAACTTTTCTTCTATTCTTTCTGAGTGTGGATCCCGTCGAGTATGACGGATGCGTAGGGGTGCTAATACCTTCCCTTCGCATAACCGACTCCCGATCCTATCAATCTCTAGTCGTAAGACCATTTCCTTTCCTGGTTTACTTCGAGCGTTTCCTTTCCCTCCTTTGGGATAAATAACGCACGGTGGCGGCTCTGTGTCTTTTTCCCGCCGGTTTTTCGCGTAATGCGACTGAAAGAATGAGTTCTTTTCTTCTGGAAAACAATTTTATTAGAGGCAAAGTAGACTCTACACTCTTCTGTAAAAATATTAGAAACGACCTTATGATCTGTTAGATATACGTTGATGAAATAGTTTTTGGTTCTACTAACCCTTCTGCCTGTCAAGAATTTTTGAGCTAATGCAGGCCGAATTCGAAATGAGTCTGATGCAAGAGCTAAAGTTCTTTCTGGGAATTCAAATTAATCAAACATCATATGCCACCTATGTATATCAAAGCAAATACCTAAAAGACATTCTAAAGAAGTTTGAAATGTCAGAAAGCAAACCAGCAAAGACTCTCATGCACCCTACTTGTACTCTGGAGAAAGAAGAGGTAAGTTAAAAGGTTTGTCAGAAACTCTATCGTGGTATGATAGGTTCTCTTCTCTATCTGATTACTACACGTCCAAATATATTATTCATCGTTTGTCTCTGTGCCAGATTCTAGTCAGATCCAAGGGAATCTCATGTAACTGCTGTTAAGAGAATCCTAAGGTATCTGAAAGGAACACCTAACCTGGGTCTGATGTATAAGAAAATATCAGAGTATAGGCTCTCTGGGCATTGTGATGCAGATTACGCTAGAGACAAATTGGAACGCAAAATCACATCTCGAAACTGTCAGTTTCTAAGAGGAAACCTCATCTCATGGGCTAGCAAAAGATAATCAGCCATTGCACTCTCAACTACAGAAGCAGAATACATTTCAGCTTCACTATGTAACACTCAGATGCTCTAGATGAAGAATCAGCTAGAGGACTTTCAGATATATGAGAGTAACATTCTTCTCTTTTGTGACAATATTGTTTCCATATGTTTAAGTAAGAATCTTATTATTCACTCCAGAGCAAATCACATGGAAATTAAACATCATTTTATCATAGACTATGTATAGAAAGGAGTAATAACTTTAAAATTCATTGATACAGACCACCAATGGGCCGATATCTTCATAAAACCCCTAGCTGAAGATAAATTCTCATTCATTCTGAAACATTTAAACATGGCAGATTGCCTAGAGTGATCCTAAACTTGTGTTTCTCCTCTGACGTGTCAAAATAGGCTCTAACTTAAATCTATCGCTGACATCTGGTTCTGGTTCTGATACTTCTACCAGTTAGATGTAATCTGAATTAGAAACCCTCTGAATAAAAAATTCTCTTGGTATTCTTGATGTTAGAAACATCAACATGTGGCCTCTCTAGCGTCTGATCTTGGATCTTCTAAACAACTGTCTAGCATAAAAGTCAAGAGCTAGACTATCGAGATCTCCTCGAGCAGTGTGCATATTTTGGGGATTATGCATCCATCATTAGTTGCAATTAATTCTCCCCAAGCGTGTCAACTCAGAATTTTGCGCTAATTATTTATGTTGTTTCCTATTCTCTAATAACGTTGTCGTTTTGCATGTTACATAATGTGTATATATATTTTTCACAACTCTTTTTTTCACACTTTTCACTCACAAACCTACATAAACCCTTTGGGCTCAAACTCTTTCCAAGCTCCTCAACTTCCTCAAGTTCATCAACGTTCTTCAATCTTCATCAACGTTCAACATCTTCATCTTCTCCAACTAGATTCTCAATAACAACAGGTCTACAACTACTCTCAACAAATGGAAGCACATGAACATCCTGCTGCAACTCCACAACATACCTCAACTAAAACTGTTACAACATCAACCGCTGTTTACAAGGAACCACACGTCCTTGATCGTCCACCTCACATCAACCTTGCAACACCCTTTGAGAAATTGGAAGTTCTTTGTGAGTCTCTGGTGGATTTTGAAAACATGAAGCAAAATGGTGTTGATCTCATTGAAGATATGTAGAAGCAAGGATGGGGAAATTACTTTCAAAGGTTCTATGGTCCCATCTACACCTTCCTCGTCAAAGAGCTCTGGATATTCACAGACTGTGATGACCATTACATAGTCTCTTATGTCCTGGGAATTAAGATGGTTATCACTGAAAAGTCAATTGCAAAACTTCTGAATATGGAGAAAACTGGGGGAAGAAGAATTTACAACATAAACCCTAGGGCAAGATACATGTCCCAGGAGATTGTCCCAACCATCTTTAAGCAGAACTCTTAAGGAAAATTATCCAAGAACAAGGAACTTCACCAGAATCTAAGGGTCTGGTTGAAAATCATTTTGGGTACCATCCACCATCGTCCAACCTCAAACTCGTATGACTATATCAACACAGATCAAAAGTGTATCTTGTATTGCCTCCACAAAGGACTCAAGCTGAATCTGCCAGCGCTAGTATTCACGTATCTGGGAGATTTAGTCAGGAATACCAGAAATCACATGAATCTTAGAAACTACATTCCTCTAGGAGGCTCATCTCTGATGTTTTGATTGGAAGCGGGATGGTAGATCATCTGATATCCTACAATCTGATGGAAGATATGACGGTAGATACTGGCAAACCTCTGAACGCAAGAAACCTGAAGAGCATGGGAGTCATTGAAAGAGTCTTGGTTAAGTCAACTCTAGATACTTCCTGGGAAGCTCTGAAGGATCAGAGAAAGATACCCAATGGTCTCTATCTGTTCTCTAAGATAGATCCTCCAGAGGTCATCGCTTATTACATCTAGAACTTGGCATCTCAAGGGATGGACATCTCAGAGTTCTCAGTGGTCTGGCTTCCAGAGAAGCCACCAAACTTTATGAAGTAGAAAAGAGAGCCTTCTGATAAGTCCAAGAAGTCAAAGACTCTGAAGCTGGGAGAACCGTCTACAGCCAGATCACCTGCGCCTTTGGACTTCTCTATCTCAAGTAAGTCCCAATCATCTTGAAATTCTGGTATAGTCAGAGTTCAGATGTTCTACACGAAGTCGCGACATCTGATCCAACATTGTTACTTATACAGCAAGACAGTTAGAAAAATTAAAACCCAGTACTCATATGCACACAGTCCCAGATGTCACGACATCTGCTACTCTACCACCATGGATAGAAGAACATCCAGTTTTGTCCATCTAGAACAAAGACACATTAGAGATTAAACATGGCACTTGTGTTTATTAATCCTGCCCAGTTATCAGCATGATGTCTCAACATTGATTTGAACATCACTTGTTCCAACATTACAGAAGGATGAACTGTAACAGACCAACCAGTCTATCAGTAACAGCAGTCAATAATGAATGTCATAACATTCTGTTTTGCAATCAGACTGCAGGCTATGTGTCAAGTCTGTTATTCTCTTCATAAACAGACTAGAAACAAACTGAGTTATAACTGAAAAAATATAGTGTGCAGAAGGTAAAAACACCAGTAATTGGTTAACCCAGTTCGGTACAACATTACCTACTTTGGGGGCATACCAAGCCAGGAAGAAGATCCACTATTAGCAGTATTAATTCAGAGTTAAACTCCCCCGTTTACAACTCTTCACTTAATCCCTACCCAATGCAATCTATACCTAGGCACTCCTAGATAGAAACCTCCAGTTTCCATTCCTATCATTACAAATACCATGTAATGCTTAGACAACTTGAACATGCTTCATAACTTCGTTCAAGAACATAACAACTCTTGCCTACAGGCTTTAAGTTACAAATAATCTCATGCTTTCAAGCACTGAGAAACACCTGGTAACCTTCCCACAGGTTGGGAGGTTTACCTCACACATACCCCTAATTTTTTACATTGTTTCAGGCTTACAAAACCTAGGTTACAATATGCTATTTATAACCTAACCACCCAACTGGATTTGGGCCTTCAGAAGTCGCAGCAAATCTTTCCTTTGCTGTTACAGAGCTGGCAGAATTCTTCTGCTACAATCAAGGTCTTCAATCTTTTTATTTCCTAAAAGATCTCCATATTTGGAAACCGTATTTTCACCAAATATATTCACCAAATCTTATGATTGAATCTTCAAGATCTCCACACAGGAGTTATTGTTAGACGGTGTGGCTAGTGATCGAGAGGGGGGGGTGAATAGATCACCTCTTTTGAATAAACGGATTTAAAAAATCTTATCAGAGTTATTGAAACTTAGCGGAAAATTATAGTCCCGAATCGACTTCCATCTAATCTGAACCGCTACTGGAAAACCGGACACGCGAATTTATTGTTGGATTTGAATAGGAACAATAGAGATTATTAACACCAGAATATTATCAAATCAAATGCACTTATCACTAAATTCTTATTCTAATGAATAAAACTCAGCTGACAGTTTTGTCAAACATTTGGTGTGTATGTGATCAATGATGAACAATGGTGGAGTTTAGATAAAGAAGTTTTCTTGCCACTATTGTATCACGAAATGTACAGCCACAATACACCAACTGAAATCACAAAACTGTTGAAAACGTAAAGATAGATAAGGAAAGAATACGATACGCAGAGATTTGGTAAGGAAGTTCCCCACTGTCGTCCTCGCGTGTGGGTACGTCTCTCTCTCTATTTCAAATGAAATTGAGAACTGTTGTTATCAATAATGCCGAATTCGTTGATATAAGGTTATAATACAAAGATAGAAATCTAAATCCCAAGATCTTCTTCTTGTATAAAATCTCCACTTGATCTGAGCTCGATCAAGAATTTCCTGCAAGAAATTGCAAACAATTCACCGGTTCCACGACCTGTTTGCGAAATTACCCAATTTCCAAACCCTACGCTACGGCTGAATCTGTTATGCAAACGTGACTAACAAACCCGCAAGAACACTCCAGTTCTTGAAGGACAAACCATTTGGTTTTTCCTCGAAACCCCCTTTAACCTTCAACTCAGCTAGATCCTCGATCGTTCCACTGAACACCTCAGTTAGATCCTTGATCGTTCCACTGAACGTTATCTCGTTGATCTTTTAATCCAAAGAACAAGAATGATTATGTGTTGATGTTCTTAAAGAAAAGAGATTGAGAAGATGAAGAAGATGAAGTCTCTTTCAGGTTTCTAACTGCTCAAAAACAATTGCTGCTACACACTCCTTTGATTTGTGTTACAACTGTTTTTCACTTCTGAATTCGTACGTTTTTTAACTGAGCTGTCAAAAATCTTATATGTGAAAGACAGAAGCTATTAGTAGACAAAACAGAATTATGTATTGATACAAAAGATTATGCATCGATACATACTGTAGCTTTGATTAATTTTAGAGAATTAATACAAGCATGTATCGATACAAAGCTCGTATGTATCGATACATAGAACATTTTAACTAAGCATGTATCGATACAAAGCTCGTATGTATCGATACATAGAACATTTTAACTAAGCATGTATCGATACAAAGCTCGTATGTATCGATACATACTGAAGCAAAAACGTTTTGTGATTTAAAACAAATTTATGTATCGATGCAGATGAACATGTATCGATACATACTGACACAAAATAGTTTTTATGAGTTCTTTTAAGAAATGTATCAATGTGGATCTTTATGTATAGACACGAAACAACAGTATAGGCTAAAAACACAAATGAAACATGTAAAATAATGCACAACCAACAATTAGACAATGATCACACAATTTGCTATCATTCAAAACTTATTCAAAGTAAAGAATTTGCTCACAAACTCCCCCTTTTTGATGATGGCAAATTTTTAGCAAGATGTGTGATACCCCCCCTGAGTTTGTGCATATATGTCAACATCTGCATTTCTCCCCCTTTGTCAACATCAAAAAGAAGAAAAAAACAGTTTTATCAAGGCAACATGTTGTAGCAGGACACAACAAAAATGATAAAGAAGCTAACAATCACAAAGAAGGAAGCTTAAAAAGTAAAGAATTACTCACAAAGAATGACAAATAAGGGCAATAACACCAGAAGTAAGCAGAAGGAAATAAGCATTTAACTAGTAGAAAGTATTTAAAAATTACATAAGCCAAGACATATAAGGTGCAACTAATCTGAAAAGAAAAAAACTCAAGCAACATGCAATGAAATGCAGTGAAATGAAATGATGATGGTTTAATGTGGATTATAGCCACCACAAGACTCCTCGTCATCTCTATCAGGATCTCTGAAGCTTGGCGGAGGCGGAGGAGGAGGCATTGCATCTGGATTATGGCCCATGAAGGTGTAGTGCCTGAACCGGTCCTGAACTTCAACACTTCTGAATCTGTCCATAATACCAGGATTGGCACGACAGTCGTCCATAAAACCAGACATTTCATTGTAGAAGACTTGGTGCCACTTAACCAAGTCCGTGTGCCAAGAGTGTTGGTTATGGTACATCCGTGTATGATCGTCATGCCACTCACGATGCTCCTTATGCCACTCACTTTGTTGTACATGCCAAGACCGTGCCTCTTCACGACGTTCTTGGTTGGCAAGCTCCATTTGTTGAAGCATTTGAGTTAGGTGCGCAGTAGGTGTTGAAGATGAAGCACCGCCGGAGAACAAAGGAACCGTTGGTTCAGGTACATAGTTGGTTGGAGACCACCTTTGTGGCACCCAATCACCCCAAACAACATTGTCATCAGCTGCAGGCACATCTGCTTCGTTCACATCATGCATTTCTTCATCAGGTTGGTCTTCAACTACATGAATTCGTTCAGAAGGCACATCAAAATTATAGATCCTTGTTTTGGATTTCCTTTCAAAGAAATAGAAACATTGACGTTCCTTGTCCCACTGATATCCCATATGAGATAAAATGGAAGAGTCAAACTCTTGAGCAGCAGATGGTGATATGAGAGGAACTAAAGGGATTGCAACATTCCAGAACGTAAGAATTTTCATGATTTGAGACGCATAACCAAGAGCAACATTCTTGGCACTGTTACGCACGAAAAAGAGACGCTTCACAAAGTAATTTGCCCAATTCAAGGGAACCTTATTTTGAAGAGTATACAAGAGATGAATGCCTGCCCTGTCTAACCTAGAATGTCCACTGTTTGCTGGACGCAGAATGTGCGAGATAATCCACTGAAGTATACGAGGAATTTTCTTAATCATACCAGACGTAACTTGTTCATCCTCACCCAGCGGTCTGTCCAATTTCAAGATAGATAGAGTAATCTCCTTCAGGTTAAAGTCAGTATCAAACTTCAAGTTATGCCACGTCTTGAAATTATGCGACGGAAGCGGAATTTGAAACCCTGTTTCCCAATCAGCAGCCTCAAAAGTATAGGTTCTGACACCAATAGAACACTTAAACATATATCCTTTACCAGATTGTAAGCCAGCATAAAATGCACGGATAAAATCCTCATGGTAATCATCCTTTGTAGTCAAAAATGAACCAAGTTTTTGTGCATTAAGGAGTTCAACCACATCATTGAGATGCAGATGAATAATGTAACACCCTTCTAAAATACCCCTATAAATAATTAAAACAACCAAACATAAATCAGAGTAAATATGCAATTAAGGGTGTCACACTTGACACTTCACACCATGTTCCAAATTAACTCGTCATGCTCATTTATTCATCAAAATAAACCTTTGCATAATTCACAGCGGATAGAAATCTAATCAACATGCAAAACATGTAACACATTACATGTAAACTGTTCAACCACAATCAAATAAAACAAGGTAAAACATCCCGTCCCGATGTTACATCTACCAGAGCATGACCCACTAAGGAACTACACTAGACTCCAAGCACTAGCTTCTACTCAATCACTGCTCGTTACCTGAAACATAGTTGTAAGGGTGAGTTCCTCAATCGATATAATAAGCATTATAAAATATCATGTAATGCTAAGTAAATGAACACATCTCATCACCCTAATCATATCACACATTCAGTAACGGCAACATCAACTCATACTCATAATCATGCTCAACATAAACATCAAAACACACGTATAATATTGGAACACATCCATTCATATTATACACAATACATACATTATGCAATGAGACTCCATGCATGCGGTACCGACTATTCGTGAACATATAGTTCAACCTCACCGATCAAATCCAGATACGGCTACCAAGCTCACTAGTCCCACTCATTTGAGACCTAGTGACTCACTCACTAATTCCTCACCATGGGAATTAGCTACCACCCCAAGGGCTATGATATGCACGCTAATCACCTAGCATGCAAACATCAACAAAAATCCACAATAACTCACTCACTAATTCCTCACCATGGGAATTAGCTACCACCATAAAGGCCACAATATGCAAGCTAAATCACTTAGTCATGCAACATCAACAATCATCCACAATGGACATATGCTCACACTCTAAGCCATAAACAGTCCATTCACAATTGCATACATAATAGATACATCCACAACATTATGCATACAATCATACATCATCCACATATTTATCACATAATCATATCATGCCACATAATCAATCACAGTATTAGCACACTCTACTAATACCCCTACCACTCAAAACAACGGGAAATGATCCCTATTATATCACACGCCAATATAGGCCAAACATCAAACATGTACACCACATTTAAATATAAAATTTTCACTTTTCACACAGTGTTAACCGGTTAACGCCCTGGGTTAACCGGTTAACGCAACACAGAACACGCTTCCTGGCAATTCACAACAGTGTTAACCGGTTAACACCCTGGGTTAACCGGTTAACGCAAGATAGACAGCAATATTTTCACAATTCATAACAGTGTTAACCGGTTAACACCCTGGGTTAACCGGTTAACGCAAGACAGAAAGCTGTTCCTGCGCTAACACGAAGCAGAATGCAGAATTCTCCGCATTTTCCGCCGTTGGAGGACTTCCGGACCTCCGATTCCAATTCCGTAAAAAGCTACACTTTCGGAAAATCAAGACTCATCCAATTACAGATTCAATTACAGCTTTAACATAACTTATTCATCTCAATTTTTCAGCATTCAACATCCCAATTAGGGTCAAATCAATGGCTTATCACTACCCATTACATGTTAACCCATAATACCCATTAAACGACGATAAACCCCCCTTACCTGAATTAATCCGGCAATCCTTTAGCTTCAAGCTTTTCCCTTCTTCAACCCTTGCTCTCTTGCTCTTCCTCTTTGCCCTTTTCCACTTTCTGTTGCTTCTCTGGTTTTCACGTGAAAAACCCTTTTTACCAAATGGAACTCTTTATATATATATTCCAACTTATATTCCAATTTATATTATTCCAATAATAATAATTCCAAATAATATTCCAATAATAATCTAATTATTTAATTAAATTAATAAATATACTATTAACTTAATTTAAATAATTATCATATTTTATCGGGGTGTTACAACTCTCCCCCACTAAAAGAGTTTTCGTCCTCGAAAACATACCTCAAGCGAATAACTCCGGATAAGACTCCTTCATCTGACTCTCAAGTTCCCAAGTCACATTGCCACCTGCTGGTCCTCCCCAAGCTACCTTTACCAAAGCAATCTCTTTACCCCACAACTGCTTCAACTCTCGATCCTCGATCCTCATAGGTGATGTTTCAATAGTCAGGTTATCTCTCACCTGTACATCATCTACTTGGACCACATGCGACGGATCAGGAATGTACCTCCTCAACTGAGACACATGAAAAACCTCATGCAAATTCGCAAGTGATGGCGGTAAAGCGATACGATAGGCTACCTCCCCTATCCTCTCCAAAATCTGATAAGGACCAACAAATCGAGGTGTCAACTTCTTCGACTTCAAAGCTCGACCAACCCCAGTTATCGGAGTAACACGAAGAAACACATGATCTCCCTCTTGAAACTCAAGTGACTTCCTCCTCTTGTCGCGATAACTCTTCTGACGACTCTGAGCAATCCTCATTTTCTCCTGAATCATCTTAATCTTTTCCGTAGTTTGTTGAACAATCTCCGGTCCAACCACAACACTCTCACCGGACTCATACCAACATAAAGGTGTCCGACATCTCCTACCATACAAAGCTTCAAACGGTGCCATACCAATGCTCGAATGAAAACTATTGTTGTAGGTAAACTCAATCAAAGGTAAATAACAATCCCAAGCACCTCCCTTTTCCAAAACACAAGCCCTCAAAAGATCCTCCAGTGATTGAATTGTCCTCTCAGTCTGACCATCAGTCTGCGGATGATATGCAGAACTCAATCTCAGCTTAGTTCCCAAAGCCCTCTGCAAACCTTCCCAGAACTTCGATGTAAATCTAGGATCTCTGTCCGAAACAATACTCGACGGAATACCATGCAAACTTACAATTTTCTCAATATACAACTCAGCTAATCTCTCTAACGGATAATCCATTCTGATCGAAATGAAATGAGCCGATTTTGTCAATCTGTCAACAATCACCCAAATAGCTTCAAAATTCTTAATTGTCCTCGGTAAACCAGAAACAAAATCCATACTGATACTATCCCACTTCCACTCTGGAATAGCCAACGGTTGCATTAGCCCAGACGGCTTCTGATGCTCAATCTTTGACTTCTGACAAGTCAAACAGGAATAAACAAAACTCGCAATTTCTCTTTTCATTCCCAGCCACCAAAATAACTTTTTCAAATCATGATACATCTTCGTAGCCCCAGGATGAATACTCAGGCCACTACGATGTCCTTCCTCAAGAATACTCTTCTTAAGTTCGGTAACATCCGGAATACACACCCGATTACCAAATTTCAAAACACCATTCTCATCGACTCTGAATTCACCACCTTGATCTTGATTCACTAGAGTCAACTTATCAACCAAAAGCATATCGGATTTCTGACCCTCTCTAATCTCATCCAGAATACCACTCGTTAACTTTAACATTCCCAATTTAACACTATTGTGAGTACTCTCACACACCAAACTCAAGTCTCTAAACTGCTCAATTAAATCCAATTCCTTAACCATTAACATAGACATATGCAATGATTTCCGACTCAATGCATCAACCACTACGTTTGCTTTACCCGGATGGTAATTCAAACCAAAGTCATAATCCTTCAGAAACTCTAACCATCTCCTCTGTCTCATATTCAGCTCTTTCTGATCAAACAAATACTTTAAACTTTTATGGTCACTGAAAACCTCAAATCTTGACCCGTACAAGTAATGCCTCCATAATTTCAGAACAAATACCACAACTGCCAACTCTAAATCATGTGTCGGATAGTTCCTCTCATGAACCTTCAGTTGTCTCGAAGCATAAGCTACAACCTGCTTATTCTGCATCAAAACACCACCCAAACCCAACAATGAAGCATCACAGTAAACCTCAATTGGTTCCGATGGACTCGGTAATATCAGAATAGGAGCAGTAGTTAACCTTCTCTTTAACTCTTGGAAACCTTCTTCACACTTTGAGTCCCAAACAAACGCTTGCCCCTTTCTAGTCAACATCGTTAACGGTAACGCCAACTTAGAAAATCCCTCAATGAATTTCCTATAATAACCAACAAGTCCAAGAAAACTCCTTATCTCAGAAACTGACTTCGGAGCTTCCCACTTAGATACCGCTTCTATATTAGAAGGATCAACAGCAACACCACCTCTTGAAATCACATGACCAAGAAAACTAACCTCTTCTAACCAAAATTCACACTTAGACAGTTTAGCAAATAACTTCTTTTCTCGTAGAACTCCTAAAACCACTCTCAAATGTTCAGCATGCTCTTCTTCAGATTTCGAATACACCAAAATATCGTCTATAAACACCACAACAAACTTGTCTAGGTATGGATGGAAAATCCTATTCATATACTCCATAAATACTCCAGGCGCATTAGTCACACCAAAGGCATTACAGAATACTCATAATGTCCATACCTTGTTCTGAAAGCAGTCTTCTGAATATCCTCAGTTTTCACACGTATCTGATGATACCCTGATCTCAAATCTATTTTGCTGAACACACTCGCACCAACCAACTGATCCATCAAATCATCAATCCTCGGCAAAGGATACCGATTCTTGATCGTCACTTTATTCAGTTGCCTGTAGTCCACACACAACCTCATAGTACCTTCTTTCTTCTTAACCAATAACACTGGTGCACCCCACGGTGACACACTCGGACGAATAAATTTCTTATCCAACAGATCTTCCAGCTGACTCTTCAATTCAGCTAACTCAACAGCAGACATACGGTACGGAGCCATCGACATCGGCCTAGTACCAGGTACCAATTCAATCGAGAACTCAACTTCACGCTCTGGCGGTAATTCATTCACTTCTTCAGGAAACACATCAGGAAAATCACACACCACGGCTAAATCGCAAATCACCAGTTTATCTTTAGCCTCCAAAGTTGCTAACAGCATAAACAACTCTGCCCCATCTGCTACTGCCTCATTCACCTGCCTTGCTGATAGAAACAAACTCTTTCCTTCCTCAATCTCAGGAAAGATCACAGTCTTATCAAAACAGTTGATATAAACTCGGTTAAACACCAACCAGTTCATACCCATGATAACATCAATCTGCACTAGTGGAAGACACACAAGGTCCATCCCAAAGTCTCTACCAAAAATACTCAAAGGGCAATTTAAACAAACTGAAGTAGTAGTCACTGAACCCTTCGCAGGAGTATCAATCACCATACTCCCATGCATCTCAGATATCTCTAATTTAAGTTTCATAGCACAATCTAAAGATATAAAGGAATGAGTCGCACCGGTGTCAATAATAGCTACAAGAGGAAAGCCATTAATATAACACGTACCTCGGATCAAACGATCATCTGCAGAAGTCTCAGAACCCGATAAAGCAAAGACCTTGCCTCCCGACTGGTTCTCTTTCTTCGGCTTAGGACACTGTGGACTGATATGACCCACCTCTCCACAGTTGAAACAAGTCATAGTCTTCAACCGGCACTCTGCGGCCAAGTGACCACCCTTGCCACACTTGAAACACTTCTTCTCAGCACTGGTACACTCATGGATATGATGTCCAGCCTGACCACATCTGAAACACTTAGCAGGGGCACTGGAGTCTCCCCCACTAGGTCTCCTCATCCCACTCTGCCTCTGGAAACCTTTGCCAGCTGCATACGGCTTCCCACGATCATTCTGATTCTTGCCTTTCCTATCAACCCTCTGCTGATAGCTCTCCGCTCTGGCCTTGGTATCCTGTTCAAAAATCCTGCAACAGTCAACCAAGTCGGAAAACACTCTAATCCGCTGATACCCAATAGCCTGCTTGATCTCGGGACGTAACCCGTTCTCAAACTTCACACATTTTGAAAATTCCCCAGTAGCCTCATCATAGGGAGTGTAATACTTCGACAGCTCTGTGAACTTAGCAGCATACTCAGTAACAGACCGGTTGCCCTGCTTCAATTCTAAGAACTCTATCTCTTTCTTTCCTCTGACATCCTCTGGAAAGTACTTCCTCAGGAATCTCTCTCTGAACACCGCCCAAGTGATCTCAGCATTCCCAGCAGCTTCCAACTCAGCGCGGGCAACAACCCACCAATCATCTGCTTCCTCTGATAGCATATGCGTACCGAACCTGACCTTCTGGTTATCGGCACACTCAGTCACTCGGAAGATCCTCTCGATCTCCTTCAACCACTTCTGAGCACCATCTGGATCGTATGCTCCCTTGAACATTGGAGGATTGTTCTTCTGGAACTCACTCAGTTGACGAGCAGCTCCCATTCCCACAACATTCGGATTTCCTCCAAGTACTCCAGCTAGCATACCCAGAGCCTCAGCAATCGCAGCATCATCTCTACCTCTTCCAGCCATCTCTATTCTGAAAACCCAACAAGCTAAAACAATAAGTACTGATAGGGTTACACAACACCTATCACGTACAGGGAAACAGAATAATTACGACTCGACTCGACCGACTATGCTCTGATACCACTAATGTAACACCCTTCTAAAATACCCCTATAAATAATTAAAACAATCAAACATAAATCAGAGTAAATATGCAATTAAGGGTGTCACACTTGACACTTCACACCATGTTCCAAATTAACTCGTCATGCTCATTTATTCATCAAAATAAACCTTTGCATAATTCGCAGCGGATAGAAATCTAATCAACATGCAAAACATGTAACACATTACATGTAAACTGTTCAACCACAATCAAATAAAACAAGGTAAAACATCCCGTCCCGATGTTACATCTACCAGAGCATGACCCACTAAGGAACTACACTAGACTCCAAGCACTAGCTTCTACTCAATCACTGCTCGTTACCTGAAACATAGTTGTAAGGGTGAGTTCCTCAATCGATATAATAAGCATTATAAAATATCATGTAATGCTAAGTAAATGAACACATCTCATCACCCTAATCATATCACACATTCAGTAACGGCAACATCAACTCATACTCATAATCATGCTCAACATAAACATCAAAACACACGTATAATATTGGAACACATCCATTCATATTATACACAATACATACATTATGCAATGAGACTCCATGCATGCGGTACCGACTATTCGTGAACATATAGTTCAACCTCACCGATCAAATCCAGATACGGCTACCAAGCTCACTAGTCCCACTCATTTGAGACCTAGTGACTCACTCACTAATTCCTCACCATGGGAATTAGCTACCACCCCAAGGGCTATGATATGCACGCTAATCACCTAGCATGCAAACATCAACAACAATCCACATTAACTCACTCACTAATTCCTCACCATGGGAATTAGCTATCACCATAAAGGCCACAATATGCAAGCTAAATCACTTAGTCATGCAACATCAACAATCATCCACAATGGACATATGCTCACACTCTAAGCCATAAACAGTCCATTCACAATTGCATACATAATAGATACATCCACAACATTATGCATACAATCATACATCATCCACATATTTATCACATAATCATATCATGCCACATAATCAATCACAGTATTAGCACACTCTACTAATACCCCTACCACTCAAAACAACGGGAAATGATCCCTATTATATCACACGCCAATATAGGCCAAACATCAAACATGTACACCACATTTAAATATAATTTTTCACTTTTCACACAGTGTTAACCGGTTAACGCCCTGGGTTAACCGGTTAACGCAACACAGAACACGCTTCCTGGCAATTCACAACAGTGTTAACCGGTTAACACCCTGGGTTAACCGGTTAACGCAAGACAGACAGCAATATTTTCACAATTCATAACAGTGTTAACCGGTTAACACCCTGGGTTAACCGGTTAACGCAAGACAGAAAGCTGTTCCTGCGCTAACACGAAGCAGAATGCAGAATTCTCCGCATTTTCCGCCGTTGGAGGACTTCCGGACCTCCGATTCCAATTCCGTAAAAAGCTACACTTTCGGAAAATCAAGACTCATCCAATTACAGATTCAATTACAGCTTTAACATAACTTATTCATCTCAATTTTTCAGCATTCAACATCCCAATTAGGGTCAAATCAATGGCTTATCACTACCCATTACATGTTAACCCATAATACCCATTAAACGACGATAAACCCCCCTTACCTGAATTAATCCGGCAATCCTTTAGCTTCAAGCTTTTCCCTTCTTCAACCCTTGCTCTCTTGCTCTTCCTCTTTGCCCTTTTCCACTTTCTGTCGCTTCTCTGGTTTTCACGTGAAAAACCCTTTTTACCAAATGGAACTCTTTATATATATATATATTCCAACTTATATTCCAATTTATATTATTCCAATAATAATAATTCCAAATAATATTCCAATAATAATCTAATTATTTAATTAAATTAATAAATATACTATTAACTTAATTTAAATAATTATCATATTTTATCGGGGTGTTACAAATAACATCATGTTTATCGAAGACATGGGGTTTCATAACTAACCTTGTCTTGAAAGAACCCTCACACTCAGTAGCAATTGCAGGATGAAGCAAATCTAAGGCATTAGGAGGAATTTCTGGTAACTGCTGAGAAGTGCCAACCGGTTCCTTTCCTTTTCCTTTTCCCCCTGCTCTAGCCGGAATGATTCTTGGAGGCATGGTGATGAAAAATTGAAGAAAAGTGAGATGAATTTAGGGTTTTGGAGAGAATGATGATGAAGGAGATTAGGGTTAGCCGCAGGTTTTGAGAGGTAGGGGAACTGCTGATACCAAGTTTGTGAAAAGATGTGATAAGAATTGCTGATGTGTCGATCCATGAGTGAAATAAAATGCATTTAATCCAAATAACAATCAGTATGTGTCGATGCATATGGGAATGGATCGATCCATGTCACGCATTTTTGTTTTTAAAGGGTCTATGTATCGATACAAACAACGAATGAATCGATACATGCTGAACCAATTTTGATAGATGTGAAATGAAGACATGAATCGATACATACATCTTTGAATCGATACATACTGATGCCAAACCAAATTTTAATTAATTTTTATGCAGTATGGTTATGCATTATGAAGTATGTCATGATAATGATGCCCAAGTATAATTCACAAATCAGATATTAATGTTCAAACAATATATGCAAAGAAATTCATATAAACGAAAATAAGGAATTTTGTTCTAACATACACAATCACATAGTTCTAAAAGAGATATAGAAAGGAGTGATATTACCTCTGTTGATGTAACCTTGTGAGGTATAAATGAAATCTAAAACAAATCTCATCAACCAAGGTGAGGCATAATATAAATAAGAACAAACATGCTTAAGACAACAATGGAGAGAGATCTAAGATCCCTAATTCACGACGAATGTTGAAGAACGGTTCCGTTGCCAAAGGTTTAGTGAAAATGTCAGCAAGCTGGTTTTTAGTATCAACATGCTCAAATACAACGTCTTCTTTCTCAACATGATCGCGAAGAAAGTGATGTCTAATCTCTATGTGTTTAGTGCGTGAGTGTAAAACAGGATTTTTAGTAAGGTTTATGGCACTAGTGTTGTCACATTTTATTGGAATACGTTTGAGTTGAATGTTAAAGTCTTGTAGTTGTTGCTTTAGCCACAAAATCTGAGCGCAACAACTACCGGCTGCAACGTACTCAGCCTCTGCAGTTGACAAAGTTACAGATACCTGCTTTTTGCTATGCCAACTTACCAAGGAGTTTGAAAACAAGTGACATGTACTACTCGTGCTTTTCCTATCTGATTTACAGCCAGCAAAATCAGAATCGGAGTAACCTACTAAGCTACAATCACTTCCTTTGGAATACCAAAGCCCATATTTAGATGTTCCATGAAGATATCTAAATATACGCTTAACAACTTTCAGATGTGATTCCTTAGGAATTGATTGATATCGTGCACACTATTGCACCCCAAAATTTGCCCTCTATTTTTAACTCTAACCAATTTTTTGTTTCACATTCATTTGCATCATCTTCATAGCATAACATTTTTTCTGTCTTAATATTAGCCGGAATAATTTCTCGGAATTTACAAACAGACTGGTCAAATTAACTTTTTAACTGTGCCTAAAATTAGTCAACGAAAAAATGTCAAGTTTAAGTTTGCAAATGTCGGTAACATTAATCTGCGGTTCACGTGATTTAATTTGACATGCTAAAAATATTTTTACGACTATTTTTGGTCATATGTTGATCAGTCTGAGCAGTTTAAACGGTCATAATTTTTATTTCAAAATCCGACCAAATGCTGTATTTTTCCGAGTCATTTATTTCGCGCTGATTATTTTGACGTGTTCATTTTATTTTTTCGAGCATTTTGGTGCCCGACTTTTTTTTTTTGAGTCTATTTATTTTTATATTGGGTCTAGAATAAATAAATAGGTTAATTAGTTTTTATTTTAATTTTAACTATTTTAATTATTTAACTTTATTCAGTTTTTAATTTAATATTGGGTTTCAAAATAAACTTATGCCCATTATCATTAACCTAATTTGTTCCTATATATATTTATTAGCATGACTGATAGAGGGAGGCCGAAAGATAGAACAAAAAAGAGAAACTGAGAGTGGCTGATCTATACTATCGTACACACAGTTTGGTAATAGTTTATATATGATATATACTTTATCTATTTTGTTGATATATTTGTTACTGTGTTTCAAATACATGTTCATATGTGTGACTGTGTTATGTATTCCAGATACATGCGGTTTGGTTAAATATATCAGGATATCGCCGTTTTGCTTTTTTATGCACATAAATATAACATGTATAATAATTTGGTTCATTGTATTATGTATTTGATGTGTTTGTTTTTATATAAGTTTTACATGTCTCATAATATATAATATAATATAATAATAATTTTGTTGTTAATAAAAATGCATATGGATCATATAACATATAATTTATAATATGTAACTAGTGTGTTAAATATATATATATTTCTATTTTATGTTATAATTTGATTATGTTTTCGGATCGGATCGTGTCAATATGCCGTTTTCACATATACGTGTATGAGGCGTGACATTTGTGTTATCCGATCCAGTTGCGATGATCGCAATTTTGCGCTAGCAACGCCGTTGTTTTTTTAATTCATTTTTTTTATATATACATATATTTAGATCTGCACATTTTTTTTTTCATAACTAACTACCCTGATTTTTCCTAAACCCTGACAATTTCGCCACAAACTCTAAATTTCAAACCTAAAACTTTAACCGTGTTATTTCCTCTAAACCATAAACCTTTTCTTAAACCTTAACAAACCTTATTATTATTTCCTATTTTCGCTCATATTTATGTTATTCATACACTGTAACTGCTTCGCCCTTGTAACATTTTAAGTTTTAACTTGTAATATTTTCAGTTTTACTTTTCGCCATCTTTATTATGTAACTGCACCAAAACGTTGTAATAATTAGGATTTTATTTTCTGCCATTTATTTTCTGCCATTTTATTTTTCTGCCATTTAAATTCCTGCCATTGATCCTATATTAACTGCGTGGTTTAGTAATGTAGGGCGTGAAAACCTACTAAATTAATTATTTAATATTTTTCTATAACCTTTATATTTTTTTATAAATAAATAATAAATACTAACTATTTTAATAACTTTTTTTTTATTACTTACTTATAATAATAAATCCTTATATATTTTGTAAATAAAATCTAATTGACCATTTTTCTAATTGAATAATAATAATAAACCTATTAATCTAATAATTTGATATTTTCTATAACCTTTATTTATTTTGTAAATAACAAACTTAATATTTTTCATATAACTCTTTTATTTTATAATTTGTACATTAATATATTTTAAATTCTTTTATTATTACTAATTTATATTAAACTCATATTTTTCTAATAACTTCTAAAAAAATCTAACTTGTTTAACTTAAAATAATTTCTTTTAAAATTCTAACCTTTTTATTATCACTTTATTATTATTGTTATTTTATTATTGCTTTATTACCATTGTTTATTTATTATTTTATTATTATTTGCTTTTATCTATTCTATTTTTGCTTCATTATTTTCCTTATTTTAATTTTGTTTTATTTATAATATTAGGAACAAATGTATAGGTTGTAAATTTATTCTTTCTCGCCTGATTATTATGTATCTGTCCCATAGCCATGTAATAGTTTAGGAATTTATTTTTCTTGCTTTTATTTTTGTAAATATTTATTGCGTGGTTAGTAATTTAGGGAGTGCAAAAAAAACTAACTGTATATAATTGAACTTAGAAAATTAAATTCAAGACAAATATCTGAAAAATAACACTCACACACGTAAGTCGATCTTTGATCGCCATCTGTACTTCCTAGGGTATTCCTCTTGGTTGCCTTCTTTAAATGGTCAAGTCCCTCGAAAATAGGGGTGTCTTAAGCAAAGTCCCTTCAAACAGAAAAATCATCAAGTCCCTATAAACTTAAAAGATCAAGTCCCTACGAGGTTGCCTACGATATAATGATCTTGTCCCTTCGGTAAATATGATGATAGTCCCTACGAGTTGCTAAAGACACCCCTTATGTTGCCTTCATTGACCATACGATGACCCTACGCCCGTCCCTTAAACACATCCAAGGTAATGACTACCTATTCCTTAATAATAGGGACAGTCTTACCATTGAAAGAATATACGAGAACACGAAAGACTTAATCTAGGGTAGGTATCTCATAGTTACTTGCTCACACTTTTCAAAATTACTTTTACACCTCACAATTTCTAAACTAGGCTTTGTATACACCCATACGAGGGCCATTACAAAGTACTTAAAGAAATTTTTCTAATCACACACTACACTCTTGCAAACAAACAAAGTGAGCTAAGTAACTAAGAGCCCATGGATAACCATGGATATAAAGGGTGCTAATACCTTCCCTTTGTATAACCTACCCCCCGAACTCAAAATCTTTTTAAGGTCTTTCCTGTTCTTTTATGTCCTTTCCTTTTGGATAAAATAAAAGTCGGTGGCGACTCTTGCTATCCGCAACATTTAACTAAAGTCAGTTCTCCCACCGTGTTACAGAACTGGCGACTCTGCTGGGGACTTAATAAAAGAGGGGTACCCTTAGGAATTAGATCACTTTAAAATTGTTTGCCTTGTTTGCTTTATACTTATCTGTTGGGTGCTCTTATGTGTGAAAGACCCTAACCCGGATCTAGTGTACCTTAGGTAAATGGCAATAGACCAAGGAAACTGTACGGCGTATATCGATATGGTTGATCTGGTGGCCATAGTTAGTGTGACTTCTTGGTTGGTGCTTATGTTCCTTAAGCAAGTTGAGGATAATATGAGGCTGCCATATGTTGTCAATACACTAACTGGCTTTGGTGAAGACTGAAGTTGGTTGATACTCGATACTACACTCATTGAGATCCTAAGCTTGGAGGGTTTTGGTTGGCAAGTAAGTTGCCTACTGAACAACCACCCTTGTGAAGGATCAATGATTTTGAGATCCCTTAGAACCTGGTTACTTTTGTAGGACAGGATGAATCAACTAAACTTCAGGGGAGGGTACTTACCTTTAAACCCCATGCAAGCCTTCAAACCTAGGGCTATTGTGTGACTTGTTTGTGTGTGCCACATGTTTGTGATTGAGAATAACATCATAGCATCATCATGCATCATAAGCATAGCATTTTCACTAACCATTTCAAGGACCAAAGGATTTATCTTTGTTCTTTGTTGCAGGTCATGGCTTCTGCTCATAGGAATACTATCCGGATCAACTTTGTAGGAATACCTCCTAAGCTTAAGGGATTGGTCTCTCAAGTTTCTGAAAACTCCCAGTTCATCAAGAGGCATGGTCACCTACTGGATCTAGTCACTTCAGGGTTCAATGAAGACATGATGAGTGTCCTGTTTCAGTTCTTTGACCCTAAACATCATTGCTTCACATTTCCCGACTATCAGCTGGTTCCTACAATGGAAGAGTTCTCCAAGCTTCTGGGTATACCTATTCTTGATCAGAAACCCTTCACAGGCTTGGAAAAAGAGCCTAAACCTGAAGTCATTGCTGCAGCCTTACATTTAAAGAAATCAGACATTGTCCTAGAAACAAGGAGTGGAGTTAAGGGTATTCTTGCTAAGGTATTGATGGAGAAAGCTCAAGTATTCCTGAAGGCTATGAGTTATGATGCTTTTGAGGAGATCTTAGCCCTATTGATTTATGGCTTAGTACTGTTCCCCAATCCAGACCAGTTCATAGACGTACACGCCATCAACATATTTCTGACTCGCAATCCAGTGCCTACATTACTTGGAGACATCTTACACTCTCTTCATACCCGTACTACGAAGGCACGAGGAACTCTGATGTGTTGCATACCTCTATTATCTAGGTGGTTTATTTCTCACCTTCCTCGATCAGTGATGAAGAATGAACAAGGGTTCAGGTGGTCCAAGAGGATTATGTCACTTTCTCATTCAGATATTCATTGGTGCTCTAGATCTATGGAGAATGTTACCATCATTGACCGTTGTGGGGAGTTCCCTAATGTGCCACTCCTTGGCATAAGAGGGGGCATTACCTACAACCCTTCTTTAGCTCTACGTCAGTTTGGTTACGCTCGGACTGATGGTCCTCATGACATGCTTATTCAGGGTATTATGTTCGACTACGACAACGATCTTCAAGGTTACCGTCAAAGGTTCATACGAGCATGGGGTAAAGTGAACAAGGTTGACAGCAAGACTCTGGAACCCAAGTACACTATTCCTATGGAACCATATCTCAGATGGGTACGATCTCGTGCTCAGACTCTTATGATGCATATCCTGCTATCCTGCCAGTTACCATGGAGCCTGTTGCTGAAGGAGATACTTCTTACATCATTCTTCATCCAGACATGCCCACTGACATGGAAGAGTTACAGAGGTCCTGGATCCAGTTGAAGGAGCAAAGAGATACTTTTGAGACTCATTACAAGGCAAGTCAGGAAAGAATCCTGGAGCTAACAAAACAACTTCACGAGGAGCGGAATCTCAACTCATACCTCAACACAAAGAGGAAACGTCCATGGGAGACTTAAAACCCCATTTTTTGTATTCATTTCATTTTTATTGTAAGCCCAAGGGCAAACAAGTTTATTACTAATAAAAGTTTACTTTTTGGTGGTTTAAACAAATTTAAATCCTACGGTCCTTGAAAACATTGCATAAGCATCTACATACCATATTATTGCATCACAGGTTTCTTATGAACAGGTATCTTATCTTCTCACTGTTTATTTCAGCAGAAATGGCTCTTGAACAGACTGTCAAAGATCTCCAGGCTCAGAATGCACAATTCCAAGAGTTGATTCTGAATTTGTCCAAGGGACAAGATGAGTTGAAGACATTGCTGGCTAAGAAGAAGAAGAAGACTAGAAGATCAGGAGGCCTTATCAATCTGGGAAGAAGATTCAGAGGCCCTATCAAGACAAAGGAACAGGTTGATGATTATGAGTCTGAAAATTCTGAGAAAGAGGGAGGTAGTCCCCATGATACTGTGGGAGATTCTGATTCTGAAGCAAATTATTATCATGATCCTAATGAAGATAAGTACAAGATGCTGGTGGATAGAATGAATGCTATGGAGTTACAAAAATCTTCTGGGCTGGATTTTGAAGATCTGAGTTTAATATCTGGAGTGGTTATACCTATTGGTTTCAAGGTTCCTGCTTTTGTGGTGTATGATGGTGTCTCATGTCCCAAGCTGCATTTAAGATCCTATGTCCGGAGGATTCAACCACATACTGCTGATAAGAAGTTATGGATTCATTTCTTCCAAGAGAGCTTGTCTGGAGCTCAATTGGAATGGTACTATCAATTGGAGAGTGTCAATATCCGTGATTGGAATGATCTTGCTGAGGCCTTCTACAGGCAATACCAATACAATGCTGATTTAGCACCTACTCGCATGCAGCTACAAAGCATGTCAATGGGTGCTAAGGAGAATTTCAAGGAGTATGCCCAGAAATGGAGAGACCTGGCTGGCAGAGTTCAACCTCCTCTGACTGACAGGGAGCTAGTGGATATGTTTATGAGTACGCTGAATAGTCCTTTCTATAGTCACCTCATTGGAAGCTCATCATCTGGTTTCACTGAGCTGATAATGACTGGAGAGCGTGTGGAAAGTGGTATAAGAAGTGGTAAGATACAGGTGGGTGCCTCTTCATCAAGCACTGCAAAGAAGCCCCCTAGTGGAAAGAAGGAGTCTAATGCTGTGTATGGTCAACCTGGCCGTAACAGAAGTCACCAATCCGTAGGAGCAGTTCACATTTCTAATCCTACTCCTGCAACACCAGAGCTACCACAGAGCAATCAACAGAAGCCTAGAAGACAATTCACCAAGATCAACATGTCACTGGCCCAAGCCTTGCAACACATGTTGAAAGGGGAACTCATTACTTTGAAGGACCCTCCTCAGAATCCTAATACTTCCTCTCCTCGGTACAATCCTAATGCACGATGTGCCTATCATTCTAATTGTCCGGGACATGACACCAACAATTGCTGGGTGCTGAAAAATAAGATTCAAGATATGATTGAAGCTGGGGAGATTGAATTTGACCCTCCTGGGACTCCAAATGTGATTACTGCTCCCATGCCCAATCATGAGAAGACTGTTAATGCTGTTGATGAAGTTTCATATGTTTCCTCAGTAGCAGATGTGACTACTCCCTTATCTATTATCAAGAAGAAGCTGGTGCAGGCTGGATTCTTTCCAGGTTGCAACGAAGACTGTTTTTATTGTGCCTACAAACCTGATAGCTGCTGGAAGTTGAAAGATGGTATTCAACGCCTCATGGACAATTACACTATATTGTTTGAGAGAACTCCTTCTGTGGAAAGTATGTGTGAACACCTAACTCGAGGTAAGAAGTTTGAAGATGTGGATATGGTTGATAAAGTGCCAGTGAAGATTACCTCCAAAGGCCCTGTCAAGATCACTTCCAAGGGTCCTATCAAAATTACTGCTGAAGGCCTGGTGAAGACTGTTGCTGAAGTTAGAGTGCCTCCCATGATTATTACCACTCCTGGCCCTATTCCTTATACTTCTGATAAAGCTATACCCTGGAATTACGGTTCTGATGTTTATATCCATGGTGTTAAGCAGGAACCTTTGACTGATACACCTGTTACTGATGATAACCTTGATGTTGATAATATTGCTGGATCTAGTAAGATCACCAGAAGTGGAAGAATTTTCTCTCCTCCAGCTACCTCAAAAAATACAGTTCCTCCAACTACTACCTCCACTTCTGAGCCAAGTACTGATGCTCGAGGCAAAGGTCCTGTGGTTGAACCTGTGCAAGCTGAAGCACCGACTGCTGAAAATCTCTCTAAACAGATGGAAGAAGTGCTGAAGATCATTCGTAAGAGTGATTATGATATTGTTGACCAGTTGGGGCATACTCCCTCCAAAATTTCCATGTTGTCTTTGTTGCTGTGTTCTGAGGCTCATGCTAAAGCCTTGATCAAATTCTTAAGGACTGCTCATGTACCAAATGAAATTTCTGTGGATCAATTTGAAAATTGTGTTGCACATCTGACTTATGATAATGGGTTAGGTTTTTCTGATGCTGACTTGACTCCTGCCAAAGAAACCATAACAGAGCTTTACATATCTCCATTGAATGTAGGGGCACTACCTTGACTCATGTGTTGATAGACAATGGCTCTTCATTGAATGTACTTCCCAAAGAGGTTCTGAACAAGCTCAGTCCTGAAGATGCTGTGTTAAGACCAAGTAATATAGTGGTGAGAGCCTTTGATGGTTCAAGAAGAGTGGTGCATGGAGAAATAGATCTCCCGATCAAAGTAGGCTCTCAAGTCTTCGATTCTACCTTCTATGTAATGGATATTCGTCCTGCGTACTCTTGTTTGCTTGGGCGCCCCTGGATCCACGGGGCAGGTGCTGTGACCTCCACTCTACATCAGAAGTTGAGATATCCAGTGAAGGGAAAGATCGTAACTGTTTATGGAGAGGAAGAATATATGGTCAGTCATGTGAATACATTTAAGTATGTTGAAGTGGAAAGTGAATATGTTGAGACTCCTTGCCAGACATTTGAAGTAGTTCCTTGGGTCGTTCCCGCTACTGAAGCTCCTCCTGTGGTTAAAAGAGTTCCTGTGGTTACCAGAGTACCTCCTACAATGGCTTCCCTCAAAGATGCTAGAGTTGTGGTTGAAGAAGGTGGTTGTACTATTTGGGGTCAGCTTCCCGACATTCCTTACAAGTCTGACAAGTTTGGTCTGGGTTTCACTGCAGAGTCCCAGAAGGCTGTTCGTCGTGCTCGTGCTGTTCGTATCACCAATCCAGGGAACATGAAAGATCAAATCAATGCTGTGGGTGACTATAATGAAGACTACAATCTGGATAACTGGATTTTTCCTACTGTGGGTGATGGGCTCAACAATTGGAAGACTGAAGACGTTATTCCTATCTCCTTTAGTCAGGAGTAAATACTATTACTGTGTTCTTATTTTTAAGTTTGTAATTAAACTTTTAAGCCTTGTGCCTTACCCGGGGCACAATGGTATGCTTGTTTCGGGATGTCATTTCATTTGCATACTTCATTCAATAAAAATCAATGGACGTTTCGTTTTCGTAAATATTGGGCTCCTTGTTTTTCTTTTATTTTATTTTCATCAGCTATGTGTTCTTACACACACCCACATCACTAAAATGCAGATCCTCATCCACTCTGGATCCTGTTGATAACAGTTCTACTATTGCCAATTATAATTTCGAGAATCCGATCTATCAAGCTGAAGATGGAAAGGATGAAGATTGTGAAGTACCTGTAGAGCTTGCTAGGTTATTACAACAAGAAGAGAAAGTTACACAGCCGCATGAGGAATCAATTGAGGTTGTAAATCTGGGTACTGAAGTAGACAAGAAAGAAGTCAAAATAGGAGCAGGCTTGGAAAACAGTCGGATGTTACGTGACTATGTAGAGGTTTTCGCTGGAAAAATCAAGAGATGATATGGAATGATGAATGTCAAGAAGCTTTTGACAAAATCAAGAAGTATCTCCAAGAACCTATAAATCTGATGCCACCAGTTGAAGGAAGACCTCTAATCATGTATTTGACCGTGTTAGAAAATTCAATAGGGTGTGTGTTGGGGCAACATGACGAGTCTGGTCGAAAAGAGCATGCAATATACTACCTTAGCAAAAGGTACCGACTGTGAAACAAGATACTCCCAGCTCGAGAAAGCTTGCTATGCTTTGGCTTAGGCTGCTCGCCGACTAAGACAGTATATGTTGAATCATACCACTTTATTGATTTCTAAGATGGATCTTATCAAATATACATCTGAGAAACCTGCTCTCTCCGGAAGAACAACAAGATGATTGCTGAACTCTGCACGCAATTCAAAATAAAACACCATAACTCTTCTCCGTACCGGCCAAAGATGAATGGCGCCGTGGAGGCTGCTAATAAGAACATTAAGAAGATTCTACAAAAGATGACTGTTACTTACAAGGATTGGCACGAGATGTTACCATTTGCTCTTCATGGTTATCGTACTACAATACGTACTTCAACAGGGGCAACCCCATTCTCCTTAGTCTATGGTATGGAAGCAGTTCTACGCATTGAAGTTTAGATCCCTTCCTTAAGAATCATGAAGGATGCAGGCTTGGATGAAGATGAGTGGATTCAGACTCGACTTGACCAGATAAATTTGATTGATGAGAAGAGGTTGGAAGCTGTTTGTCATGGTCAGATGTACCAGAAACGGATGATCAAAGCTTTCAATAAGAAGGTTAAGCCAAAGGTATATCAGGCTGGTGACTTGGTAATCAAGCGTATCATACTACCACAGGGTGATCCTAGGGGCAAGTGGACTCCTACATATGAAGGACCATTTGTGGTCAAAAGAGTATTCTCAGGAGGTGCCATGATGCTTACTACTAGGGATGGTGAAGACTTTCCACAGCCTGTAAACGCAGACATAGTTAAAAAATACTACGCATAAAAAGAGACCCGCTAGGTTGACTGGCCTAGGCAAAAATAAGGGCATCCCGGCAAACCAAAAGGGTTCGGGCAAAAATTAGGGATATATATATAAAAAATGTACACCCGGCAAGTCGAAAACCTGAAAAGGCGGCTTGGGCAAAAAAGGGTATCCCGGTGGATTGAAAACCTGAAAGGGCAATCCAGGCAAAAGTTAGGGATTAAAGCGTATGACTATGTCTCGTTTGGATCACTCATGTAACTTCAACTGATGGTGCTACCTAAATCAAGTTCAAACAGATAAAGATCAATCCAATCGTTTCTGTCTCAACAACAGAAGATGAGATATTTTGAAGATAATGGCAATAGTAGAATTGAAACTCAATAGGATCATTTTCACATAGCTGTTTTCTTTGTTTTATAAAAAATTTACGACGAATTCCTCTTACTAGGATTTCTGTCTCCTTGTACAAACTTGCCTATGTATAGGTCACTTTGTGATATAAATAAAATTTCATCTTTGAATCCAGATTTACTTTTACTCTATTTACATAAGCGAAAACGGCCATTGGTTGTGTTTGAATGTATGTATGCTTTTGAATACGATTGATGTTTACCAGAAAGGCATAAAATGCAGTAATAGTATTTACTAAGGACGAACGAGGGTAGTAGTTCAACGAAGCTTCGCCGGTTCATCCCCACTACAAATCCCCAGTAGAGCAAATCTATCTTTATAGATGCTTCGAATTACGTCTCCCCTTGAATTTATGTCCATCTCTTTTATCCTCAGTCGGGATACTCAGGAACTTATTCCTTCAATAGAAGTACGACGAACGAATACGGGAAGTGACAAATACTATACTATCAAACAAGACGGGAACGAGTTCCTCATACTCTTCACCAACGAATCGGGATTTATTTTCCCTAGCCAGCAGTTGTTATACAAAGATATCCGGACGCTTCAGGCCGCATGATTCATACATACATCACTTACATCATACCATAGCATATCCATAAGTGCATAATACATTTACTTAGATGCACCATGCCATGCATGCATACATATTGCATAAACTAACCTTTTCCTTGCAGGATGGTTATATACAGATAAAATACTATCAACAATTCACAACAGGTCAGAAACGATCTATACAAAGATCTAGTGCTGATACTTAATCATTACTCAAGGTGTCCTTGGATAGTAGGCAAACGGTCTATACGAAGATCTATTCCCTAGTCCAGGATGTTTTCAGGAGAGTTAATCCTGATACTCTTTTGTCCTCGGATAGTAGGCAAACGGTCTATACGAAGATTTATTCCCTAGTCCATGATATTTTCAGGAGATTTCATCCTGATATTCTTTTGTTCTTGGATAGTAGGCAAACGGTCTATACGAAGATTTATTCCCTAGTCCAAGATATTTTCAGGAGATTTCATCCTGACACTCTTTTGTTCTTGGATATTAGGCAAACGGTCTATACGAAGATCTATTCCCTAATCCAGGATATTTCCAGAAGAGATAATCATCACGAAGATTTATTTCTACTGGTCTATTCAACAATTCAAAACAGTTCAGAGACGATCTATACGAAGGTCTAGTACTGATACTTAATTCAGAAAGAAATCGCAACGAAGATTTGGTTCTGACACTTAAATTAAAAGTATGTTCTTAGATACGATTCAGAGACGGCCTATACGAAGACCTAGTACTGATATCCAGTATCAACATCAAGATATTATCACCTCCTGATATTATGGATGACATCTATAAGCCCATCTCCAGTTCTTCCAAGTGGCATCTTCAAGCCCACTTAAGCATATACAACCAGTCATCAGTGTTACTTTACGCACCGGCGAGTGCAAATTTTTGGGCTTTTGTGTTCAATCCCCTTCAACCTTCCAAGTCACGAATGGCACACAGGCCAATCTAACTCCTCAGGTTTCAGAAAATTGAACAGGGGCAGCTGTTGCACCCCAAAATTTGCCCTCTATTTTTAACTTTAACCAATTTTTTGTTTCACATTCATTTGCATCATCTTCATAGCATAACATTTTTTTCTGTCTTAATATTAGCCGGAATAATTTCTCGGAATTTACAAACAGACTGGTCAAATTAACTTTTTAACTGTGCCTAAAATTAGTCAACGAAAAAAATGTCAAGTTTAAGTTTTAATTTGACATGCTAAAAATATTTTTACGACTATTTTTGGTCATATGTTGATCAGTCTGAGCAGTTTAAACGGTCATAATTTTTATTTCAAAATCCGACCAAATGCTGTATTTTTCCGAGTCATTTATTTCGCGCTGATTATTTTGACGTGTTCATTTTATTTTTTCGAGCATTTTGGTGCCCGACTTTTTTTTTTTGAGTCTATTTATTTTTATATTGGGTCTAGAATAAATAAATAGGTTAATTAGTTTTTATTTTAATTTTAACTATTTTAATTATTTAACTTTATTCAGTTTTTAATTTAATATTGGGTTTCAAAATAAACTTATGCCCATTATCATTAACCTAATTTGTTCCTATATATATTTATTAGCATGACTGATAGAGGGAGGCCGAAAGATAGAACAAAAAAGAGAAACTGAGAGTGGCTGATCTATACTATCGTACACACAGTTTGGTAATAGTTTATATATGATATATACTTTATCTATTTTGTTGATATATTTGTTACTGTGTTTCAAATACATGTTCATATGCGTGACTGTGTTATGTATTCCAGATACATGCGGTTTGGTTAAATATATCAGGATATCGCCGTTTTGCTTTTTTATGCACATAAATATAACATGTATAATAATTTGGTTCATTGTATTATGTATTTGATGTGTTTGTTTTTATATAAGTTTTACATGTCTCATAATATATAATATAATATAATAATAATTTTGTTGTTAATAAAAATGCATATGGATCATATAACATATAATTTATAATATGTAACTAGTGTGTTAAATATATATATATATTTCTATTTTATGTTATAATTTGATTATGTTTTCGGATCGGATCGTGTCAATACGCCGTTTTCACATATACGTGTATGAGGCGTGACATTTGTGTTATCCGATCCAGTTGCGATGATCGCAATTTTGCGCTAGCAACGCCGTTGTTTTTTTTAATTCATTTTTTTTTATATATACATATATTTAGATCTGCACATTTTTTTTTTCATAACTAACTACCCTGATTTTTCCTAAACCCTGACAATTTCGCCACAAACTCTAAATTTCAAACCTAAAACTTTAACCGTGTTATTTCCTCTAAATTTTGTAATAATTAGGATTTTATTTTCTGCCATTTATTTTCTGCCATTTTATTTTTCTGCCATTTATTTTTCTGCCATTTAAATTCCTGCCATTGATCCTATATTAACTGCGTGGTTTAGTAATGTAGGGCGTGAAAACCTACTAAATTAATTATTTAATATTTTTCTATAACCTTTATATTTTTTTGTAAATAAATAATAAATACTAACTATTTAATAACTTTTTTTTATTACTTACTTATAATAATAAATCCTTATATATTTTGTAAATAAAATCTAATTGACCATTTTTCTAATTGAATAATAATAATAAACCTATTAATCTAATAATTTGATATTTTCTATAACCTTTATTTATTTTGTAAATAACAAACTTAATATTTTTCATATAACTCTTTTATTTTATAATTTGTACATTAATATATTTTAAATTCTTTTATTATTACTAATTTATATTAAACTCATATTTTTCTAATAACTTCTAAAAAAATCTAACTTGTTTAACTTAAAATAATTTCTTTTAAAATTCTAACCTTTTTATTATCACTTTATTATTATTGTTATTTTATTATTGCTTTATTACCATTGTTTATTTATTATTTTATTATTATTTGCTTTTATCTATTCTATTTTTGCTTCATTATTTTCCTTATTTTAATTTTGTTTTATTTATAATATTAGGGACAAATGTATAGGTTGTAAATTTATTCTTTCTCGCCTAATTATTATGTATCTGTCCCATAGCCATGTAATAGTTTAGGAATTTATTTTTCTTACTTTTATTTTTGTAAATATTTATTGCGTGGTTAGTAATTTAGGGAGTGCAAAAAAAACTAACTGTATATAATTGAACTTAGAAAATTAAATTCAAGACAAATATCTGAAAAATAACACTCACACACGTAAGTCGATCTTTGATCGCCATCTGTACTTCCTAGGGTATTCCTCTTGGTTGCCTTCTTTAAATGGTCAAGTCCCTCGAAAATAGGGGTGTCTTAAGCAAAGCCCCTTCAAACAGAAAAATCATCAAGTCCCTATAAACTTAAAAGATCAAGTCCCTACGAGGTTGCCTACGATATAATGATCTTGTCCCTTCGGTAAATATGATGATAGTCCCTACGAGTTGCTAAAGACACCCCTTATGTTGCCTTCATTGACCATACGATGACCCTACGCCCGTCCCTTAAACACATCCAAGGTAATGACTACCTATTCCTTAATAATAGGGACAGTCTTACCATTGAAAGAATATACGAGAACACGAAAGACTTAATCTAGGGTAGGTATCTCATAGTTACTTGCTCACACTTTTCAAAATTACTTTTACACCTCACAATTTCTAAACTAGGCTTTGTATACACCCATACGAGGGCCATTACAAAGTACTTAAAGAAATTTTTCTAATCACACACTACACTCTTGCAAACAAACAAAGTGAGCTAAGTAACTAAGAGCCCATGGATAACCATGGATATAAAGGGTGCTAATACCTTCCCTTTGTATAACCTACCCCCCGAACTCAAAATCTTTTTAAGGTCTTTCCTGTTCTTTTATGTCCTTTCCTTTTGGATAAAATAAAAGTCGGTGGCGACTCTTGCTATCCGCAACATTTAACTAAAGTCAGTTCTCCCACCATGTTACACACACATACAAACACTAAACATGATGTCAGGTCTAGAAGCAGAAAGATACAGAAGAGACCCAATCATACCTCTAAACTTTTTGACATCTACACTCTTACCATGCTCATCTTTATCTAGATTTCCGTTGGTAGGCATAGGGGTGTCAATTGATTTTGAGTCGTTCATTCCAAAGCGCTTGAGTAGTTCTCTGCAGTACTTTGTTTGACATACTACTGTACCCTCATCAAGTTGCTTTATCTGAAGACCTAGGAAGTAATTCAGCTCCCCCATAAGACTCATCTCAAATTCACCCTGCATAACCTTAGAAAATTCTTCGACCAAGTGTGTGTTAGTTGAACCAAAAATTATATCGTCTACATAAACTTGAACTAAAAGAATGTGCTTTCCCTTGTGTTTAATAAAGAGAGTATTATCCACTTTACCTCTTGAATATCCATGATCAATTAGAAATTTGCTAAGCCTTTAGCCAACATTCATCAATCAAGGCCTCTTTGGCATTTTTAGGTTCTACTTGTGAAACAAAAGCGAAGTGAGAACAAAAATTACTTATCTTAGAACGAGTCATAACTCCCTTTGAAATATCTCCGAAGATGTTGTCAATAGGATGGTCTTTTGAAGATTTCCAAGCTGGTGGAAGGTCATTCACTTCAGCTGTCCTTTCTTCCTCATCTTCTTCATGACTAGTATCTTCCTCCTTCTCATGGGCAACTGTTCTGGATTGATCAGTTCCCGTAACAGATTCCTTGAGTATGTCTTCTGTAGATACACCTGCGTCATCAAAAGAAATACCTTTTCCGACACTTTTCGGATAAGACTCATCAAAAGAAACATGGACAGATTCTTCAACAGTAAGTAAACGCTTATTATATACTCTATATGCTTTACTTGATTGTGAGTATCCAAGAAAGATACCTTCATTCGCTTTTGCATCAAACTTCCCAATATTTTCCTTACCATTATTCAAAACAAAACACTTACAACCGAATACGTGAAAATGTGACAAGTTTGGCTTTCTTCCTTTTAAAAGCTCATAAGGAGTTTTATTTAAAATAGGACGAATTAAGATCCTGTTTAAAACATAACAAGCTGTGCTAACTGCATCTGCCCAAAAATATTTTGGTAATCCACCCTCATTTAGCATTGTTCTTGCCAACTCCTCTAAAACACGATTTTTACGCTCCACAACGCCATTTTGTTGTGGAGTTCGAGGAGTTGAAAAGTTATGCTCAATACCATACTTATCACAGTACTTATCAAAGTGATAGTTTTGAAATTCACCACCATGATCGCTACGAATTGTAACTATTTTGGAATTCATTTTGTTTTGGGACAGATTTGCAAAATTCTTAAAAGCAGAAAAAGTTTCATCTTTGCTATGAAGGAATATAGTCCAAGTAAATCTAGAATAGTCATCAACGATTACAAAACCATAATAATTTCCACCTAAGCTCTTTGTCCTAGAAGGTCCAAAGAGATCCATATGGAGAAGCTCAAGGGGTCGTGAAGTTGAAATTACATTTTTAGATTTAAAAGAGACCCTCGTTTGTTTTCCCATTTGGCACGCGTCACATAGGTGGTCTTTTGAAAATTTTATTTTTGGAAGACCGACTACTAGATCCTTAGATACAACCTTATTAAGCAAATCAAAATTAACATGCGCTAAACGTCTATGCCAAAGCCAAGAATCATCATTCAAGGTAACTAGACATTTAGTACTTGTTAAAGATACATCAAAAAGGTCAAGCATATAGATATTGTTTACTCTTACACCCTTAAACACAACGTTCTGTTCAGCATGTTCAATTATGCAGCAAGTTTTTGTGAAAGAAACTTTATAACCCTTGTCACACAATTGACTTATGCTTAACAAATTGTGTTTAAGCCCCTCTACTAAATGGACATCAGAAATAGTAGTGGTAGAGGGATTACCTACACTACCTTTGCCAAGTATAGCTCCTTTGTTATTGTCTCCATAAGTAACATATCCCTTCTTCTTTGCTTTGAAGTCTATAAAAAGCGATATGTCACCGGTCATATGCCTTGAGCAACCGCTGTCAAGAAACCATCTCCTATCTACGGAAGCAAGGCACTCATCCTACAATATCAAAAGAGAGAAGTTGGTACCCAATTTTCATTGGGTCCAAGTGGGTAAGTGCTAACATGGTTGCCTTTTGGCTTCCATTGATAAATACCTTTAGGAACAAGAAATCTCCTAAACTTGCATTTCTCATTGGTATGGCCAGCACGACAACAATAATGACATAAACCATGATGATGTGTTTGTTTATTCTTGTTCATTAAATCCTTTGGAATAAAAGAGTATTTTGCATATGGTGGATTTAATGACTTCTTAAATAACCTAGAGTCAACGACATAAGTAACCTTAGGTTGTAAAGCTTTTTCCAATTTGACCTTGAGAGTGTTTACCTCTTGTTGCCAAATATGACAAGCTTCACAATACCCAACTTTACTACATCCATCAATGTCAATATTTTTTGAATTTTCTGCAATACTAGATTTTAACCATTCTAAATCTTTTTCAGCTTTGTATACTTTACCTTCCAGAAATGAAAAAATTTGTTTATCGGAAGATAATCTTTTAAAAGCATCTACAGCTTCGTTATGCAGTTTTTCAAAAGCTATTTTCAGTTCAGAAAAACACATAGAAGAGAAATTATTATAATAGGCTTGTTTTACCTTTTTATCATTGATTTTCTTCTTGTGGTAGGACAGATTTTTGGTGTGAGCCATAAGGCACATATTTGCGGTTTCATCACTATCACTTGAACTTTGTGTGCTTGATGAATCACTATCACTTTCCCATGCAATTTAAGCTCTTCTTTGTTTGTTGTACCCTTTTGGTGGAGCTTTTCCTTGATCCTTATACTTCATAGGACAATCTGTTTTATAATGTCCAGATTTACCACAATTAAAACAAGATCCTTTTCCTCTACTCTTCTTATTCTCTTCCTGTTTTGAATATGTAGATTGTCTTCGAAACTTCATGAGGTTTTTGTCGGAATGCTTGACTCCATTCTTTCGAATGAATCTATTATATCTCCTTACAAAAAGTCCCATTTCCTCATCATCCGAATCTTTGTCACTACTAGAATCATTGTCACTTTGCTCTTTTCGTGAGGACTTAGAGCTAGAGGCCACAAGAACTATTGGCTTCTTCTCTCCCTCTTTGTCTCTCTTATTCTCCTTTTCCTTCTTACTTTTGTTCTCAAACTTTTCAAGACTTTCTAATGCTTGCTGATGTTCTTCCAGCTTTCCAAACAGAGTTGTAATCGTAAGTGTCGTTAGATCGTTGGCTTCCTTAATAGCTGTTACTTTAGGTTGCCATTCCCTACTAAGACTTCTCAGAATTTTATTAGTAGCTATTTCATTGGAAACAGGTTTTCCAAGTGCATTCAAACGATTAGTGAGATGAGTAAATCTCTTTTGCATGTCGGAGATAGATTCTCCTTGTTTCATGCGAAAGAGCTTAAACTCTTGATTGAGTGTGTTAATGCGGGACTGTTTTACTTCAGTAGTACCCTCATGGGCAACTTCTAAAGCATCCCACATTTCTTTAGCTGTCGTGCAATGGGATACCCGATAATACTCATCAACACCAAGTGCTGAAATTAGCATATTTCGAGCTCTCCAATCACTCGACCACTTTTTCTCATCTTTCTCATTCCAATCACCTTCTGGTTTAGGAACTATGGCGCCAGCCGCATTTGTCATAGTAATTTGAAAAGGACCATTTTCAATGGCAGCCCATACTAGCCTATCAACAGAATTTATATGAACTCGCATGCAGTCTTTCCAGTAGCCGTAATTTTCACCGTTGAAAATCGGCGCTCTATTATACGCCCCCTTTGGTTTAGAATCCATATCGTTACAGGCAGCCACAGAACACCAACGAACCGGCGCTCTGATACCACTTGTTAGACGGTGTGGCTAGTGATCGAGAGGGGGGGGGGGGGTGAATAGATCACCTCTTTTGAATAAACGGATTTAAAAAATCTTATCAGAGTTATTGAAACTTAGCGGAAAATTACAGTCCTGAATCGACTTCCGTCTAATCTGAACCGCTACTAGAAAACCGGACACGCGAATTTATTGCTGGATTTGAATAGGAACGATAGAGATTATTAACACCAGAATATTATCAAATCAAATGCATTTATCACTAAATTCTAATTCCAATGAATAAAACTCAGCTGACAGTTTTGTCAAACATTTGGTGTGTATGTGATCAATGATGAACAATGGTGGAGTTTAGATAAAGAAGTTTTCTTGCCACTATTGTATCACGAAATGTACAGCCACAATACACCAACTGAAATCACAAAACTGTTGAAAACGTAAAGATAGATAAGGAAAGAATACGATACGCAGAGATTTGGTAAGGAAGTTCCCCACTGTCGTCCTCGCGTGTGGGTACGTCTCCCTCTCTATTTCAAATGAAATTGAGAACTATTGTTATCAATAATGCCGAATTCCTTGATATAAGGTTACAATACAAAGACATAAATCTAAATCCCAAGATCTTATTCTTGTATAAAACCTCCACTTGATCTGAGCTCGATCAAGAATTTCCTGCAAGAAATTGCAAACAATTCACCGATTCCACGACCTGTTTGCGAAATTACCCAATTTCCAAACCCTACGCTACGACTGAATCTGTTATGCAAACGTGACTAACAAACCCGCAAGAACACTCCAGTTCTTGAAGGACAAACCATTTGGTTTTTCCTCGAAACCCCCTTCAACCTTCAACTCAGCTAGATCCTCGATCGTTCCACTGAACACCTCAGCTAGATCCTTGATCGTTCCACTGAACGTTATCTCGTTGATCCTTTAATCCAAAGAACAAGAATGATTATGTGTTGATGTTCTTGAAGAAAAGAGATTGAGAAGATGAAGAAGATGAAGTCTCTTTCAGGTTTCTAACTGCTCAAAAACAATTGCTGCTACACACTCCTTTGATTTGTGTTACAACTGTTTTTCACTTCTGAATTCATATGTTTTTTAACTGAGCTGTCAAAAATCTTCTTATATGTGAAAGACAGAAGTTATTAGTAGACAAAACAGAATTATGTATTGATACAAAAGATTATGCATCGATACATACTGTAGCTTTGATTAATTTTAGAGAATTAATACAAGCATGTATCGATACAAAGCTCGTATGTATCGATACATAGAACATTTTAACTAAGCATGTATCGATACAAAGCTCGTATGTATCGATACATACTAAAGCAAAAACGTTTTGTGATTTAAAACAAATTTATGTATCGATGCAGATGAACATGTATCGATACATACTGACACAAAACAATTTTTATGAGTTCTTTTAAGAAATGTATCAATGTGGATCTTTATGTATAGACACGAAACAATAGTATAGGCTAAAGACACAAATGAAACATGTAAAATAATGCACAACCAACAATTAGACAATGATCACACAATTTGCTATCATTCAAAACTTATTCAAAGTAAAGATTTTTGCTCACAGTTAGGATATTCACCAGATCTCCTAATTAATCACAAACCAAACCAGAATTAACTGATTCAGTTTTATACACATGTGAGATGTCACAGTCCCGATGTCGTGACATCTTACATGACATGTTGGTCCAGATGTTGAACTTCTTCAACCCAACATATTAAAACAACAGAGGTGATTACATTATTTGTTTTACAAAATTAATGCCAATCTTAAGGTACTAACAATCTCCCCATTTGGCAAATTTTAGCTAAAACAAATAACCCAATATGGGTCTGCACTTCCTCTTTGTCTTTGACAACCCCAATGCCACCACCACTGTTGGTGTACATGAGGAAGAAGATGCACAAGGATCAGCTCCACCACAACCCTTCCCCTTAACAGTAGGGCTTCCTGAAGAATATGTAATGCTGAGTACATAGATAATGTAACTCAGATCACAAGACACAACTGTCTTCTTAACTCAGATCACAAGACACAACTGATATACCCAGTTAGTGACTTTTGTGTCTGAATCCATCTTCTCCTTGCTACCAGATATTGCTTGTTTCTGGTGCATCCTCAGGACAATGTTTCTCTCCCCCTTTTTAGCTAAACATTTATAAATGTCACCTTCACAAAACCAGATCCAGGAGAAGAATGCCCAGATCTTAACAAACCCCATGGTTTAGAGAGAATGAAATGTCGCTCTTGTGAGAAGAGGAGTGCTGAAACATCCTTTAAATAGGCCAGACCATGCTTAGTGTCATACCCCAAAATTTGCTCGTTAATCTTGCAAGACATCTTTCAAGGCACTTCAACTCATTTTTCAAGGCATGGATCTTAAAGGAACAAAGACCCAGCACACAGGTGGCCTAAATCCAGAAAATGACTTAAAATGGCTTGCTCGCTAGGCGAGCAAAATCATTCGCCTAGCGAATCCTTTGCTGCACCACTCGCCTAGCGAAGCTTGCGAATACCAGAAATTTTGGGCTTCATGTTGAGCCCATCAGGTCACAAAAACTATTATAAATACCAAAGACCTCATTCAGAAAAGAGGAGGAGGACACAGGAGAGGACGGACAGAAACCCTGGCAAGGAAACCCTAACAAAAGCAACCGAGCAAACCCTGGAGGCTGACCAAGAGAATTCAGAGCAACCCTAAAGGAAACCCTGAAGTAAACTCATCTGCACAAAAGGTTACTGTAGCGGTGTATTCGTCGCTATATGATTTATTGATTAAATCAAAAGCAAAGCATACAATGAATCGAGTCGCCACCGCACTTTTATTTATCCAAAGGACTGGCTAAAAAGCGAACAAAAGCCTAAGAAGTTTTACGCGTAGAAAACTAATGAAAAGATCAGAGAGTCTGGGTAAGGGGTAAATTACGCAATGGGAAGGTGTTAGGCACCCATCACGTCCTAGGTACTCCTAGGGAGCCCTTTTCACACTTGTTGTACAAAATTGTTATTTGTTATGAAATATTTATTGTGCAAACATGAATGGGATGATGAGAAAAGAATATACAATTTTTATTATTTTTGTGTTCGAACGGATGAACCCGTTGCCTACGTACCTTCCATCAAAGGTAAGGATCAAAACGTCGTAGTTCGGCTAAAAGATTTCCAAAAGTTAGTGGATTCAATTTTAAACACAAGCCCTAAGGTCTTACGTTATCCACGGGAGAAAACTCAACCTTATACAAACAATGAGTCCACCATGTGAGAAAAGCTTCAACTTGCTAGTGAGGGGTTAACCCTATAATAAGCAAGGAAGACTTACAATTCAATCAACTAAGGACGAATAGGTGAGGTTAACATCAACCAACTAGGATAAATCAAACCTATGGCTAATGTAGGAAAACTTAACGAGAATGGACAAGGCCACAAAACAATTGAATGGGTGAAGTTAATTGATTATGAGTATTTACAAAAGGAGGGTCAAAGTATGATTAAGATTGACTCAAAAGAAGTATTAGGAAATGGAGTTTGAAAAGTCAAGGACTTAGGGTCCAGGTTTCTAATTTGAAAGCATGAGGATGTTTGCACAATATTTATCTCAAGTTTTGAAAGCAATGTGTGAAAAGGTTTAGGATAAAATGGGTGAATGGATGAAGATGGAGTGTAAAACTTCCTAGAAGGTTCACCTCTTGAAATCATATAGAAGATGACTCAAGTGTGTCCTTTGGAATAGACAAAGAGCAATAACAAACAAGCAAAGAAAAGAAGAAAGTCAACGAAAGCGGATACCGGATGCCAATCACTGGACTTATACCAATCTCCTAAAACAGAACTGGATATCAGAGGCCACTCTATGGACTTATACTAATCTCCTCAACAAAGAAATAAAAAGTGGATACCGGATGCCAATCTATCTGGGCTTATACCAATCTCCAACAAAAACAAAGCAAACACTTGGATGTCAGATGCCAATCTATCTGGGCTTACTTTATCCTCCAACATATGATCATAGGAAAACAAATGCCAAGTTACATGGACTTACAATTGCATCCTCACATAAATCAAACAAATGCATCAAGCAAAGAGAAGATGAGTGGCCAATGAAATGGTCTTATACTCACTTCCATATCATAGGAACAATGGCCAATGAATGGTCTTACAATTGTCCTCAATGGGCAAACAACAAAAATATGTCACAAAGACAAATGAAATGATCATGCACTAATGAGCAATTAATGATGATAAATGCACAAAGCATGCAAGCAGACATGTACAAATGAACTAAGTAATCAATCAACCAAAGTCATTCAGCACACTCTATAACCAAACAATGAGGCTCATACAAAGGGTTAGGCATTGAAGCCAACTGGAATAGGGTTAATGGTGCTCTTAACCTTGACATTGAGAGCCAAGGTGAAGCAGATGAAAGGATATGAGGGGTGTGCCTCATGCTCTTATCCCTGGTCAGGGAGAGCCTCAAATGATAGAAGGTGTGGGAGTTCAGAAAGTAGGAACTCTCTCCACAGATTATTGACTCGATTGATCTTGGGTTTTTATTCACTATGCATCAACACATGTGGTGTGAGCAAGGTGAGTGACACACAGAATAGTAGGAGATAGGCTACATATCTCTTTTGTCTACCAATTGCCTTATTCAAAGGACTTTTCCTGCTTGGGACAAAAGTAAACAAGCACAAACATTGCCTCTTAAGGAGGACTTCAGACAGTTGCCTGGCCAAGTAACAGGCCAGGTCTTCCAGACTACATGAAGAAGAAGGTGCTATACCTCAATGCAAATGCTATCAAGCAAAGCAATGCAAGTTCTCAAAGAACTATTAGCAACTAAAGGTACCTGAAATCAATCAAATAAAATCAGTATACAACTCAAATTTAAAACCAATATAGGATAAGGATCAACAGTCAACATAAGTAATCCCATGTGCAAAGCACAAAGCTCAAAGCATATGAGCTAAACATCCTACAAAACAAACAAGTTAGTTCATGATAATCAATCAAACTCAAGCAACTTGCATTAATCTCCTTGAAGCATTTGCTTCTTAACCTGAAAAACCAAACTTAAACATGAGCAACAAGACCACTAGGACAAGCCTAGGGTCAAAAAGGAGATAAAAATCCAAAACAGCAAGTGAAAGATATCCAAAATCAAGTTCAAACAATTAAGAAACAAACCCAAGTGGTTTCACATTCATATCATTCATCATTATCATTTCACAAACAAATTAGGTCAAAGCATGTCAAATAGAACCTCAAAGAAGTCAACAGAAAGACCCCATTCAAATCCAATCACAAACATTTCAATAAATCCTCAAATAATTCATGATCAAACATCATCCATAACATGATAAGCATACCAAATTTCAGCTCATTTGGATCAAGGGAAGTAGGTCAATGAAAATCAGAAAGTCAAAGCAAGTTCAAGCAAACTCATACAAAGCATCAAAACATGCACCAACTTCAATTAATCATAAAACAAAAACAACATATGATAAATGAATGGGACTAAAACCATGACAAACTTTAAGATGTCTATAATTCACATGTCAAATTTCAAGTCCATCCAATTAAGCATTAGAATTTCACAAATCAAATACAAACATGTATCACAACAAATCAACAAATGACCAAACAGGGGAGAAAATTCCAGAAAAATTCACATGTATTCTCAACATCCATAAGTATATTCATGCAAAAATCCAGACCATTTTGAGTTCAATAAGCATCGTAATTAAAATCATGAAGTTGGACATGAATGGTGTGACACAAATTGTCACACCTCTATTCAAAAAAATCATATCTCATCAACCAGCAATGATAAATTCACAAACTCTACACCAAAATCACCATGAACATGTCTAGTTTAAGCACAAAAAATTTCAGAGGCATTGGATTAAGTATCATCATTTCATAAGCAAAATGGCATGGCATACACAAAATGGATACACATGAACAAACCCTAGGCATTTTTAAAATCTACACGTGCAAAAAATCTGGAAAAATCACCATAATAAACTAGAGATCAAGAGGAGAATTTCACAAAAAATCCCATCAAATTTGGATTAAAATTGAGTGACTTATGAATTTTCTAAGATTGCCATGCCAAATGAAATAAAATATTGAAAAAAGAAAATGATTTAATTAAATGTAACACGGCAATGGCATAATGGTAAATATCTGGTCCCTTAAGTGAAACGCCGCGTTTCACTTAAGGGTGTGTCGCGTGCTTACTGGTGCATGGCCAATGGAACAGTGAGTTCATGCAAAACAAAAATCTCAAATGGCCAAACACGATTTCTGGGTTTTCAAAAATTAGGGTTTATGTGTTCTTCAAACTGTTTATCATCGTGATGAACTTTTGTCCCAGATTTGGAAAATGAAAACATCGTTTGAAACATCTCGCAGAGTACATCAATAATACGACAATCATTAACCCTAATTCGAACTAACAAGGAAGAAATAAACAACACAACATTCACATGTGAAACTTCATGACAACATAACTCTCAAAATACTTGATGAAATTTCACGATTTAAAGTTCAGCATAACCAGCAAGGCAAGATCTATCCAAAGCATGTCAACACTTCAAGAATAGCAAGGTTCGAAAGTTCACCTGATTTAAAGAACAAAGATGATTCGTGGTTATTTGGACTTGTAAGCACGAAACATATGTTCCCTCAAGCTCTAGAAGGTGTATGGATGGTGAATCGTGGCTCAAACTTGCTTGATTGTGTTCAAATCGAAAACTGCCATGTGAGGTGCTTCTTCCAACAGTCCACGAAACAGCTCTACAGTTGTAGATTGATGCTTGCAAAAACTTCAAAAATGATGGTAGGTGATGCACCAATGAGCAAGGGCACGAGCTCTTTGACAATTTTTCAGAAAAGTTCCAAGTAGGGAAATGAGAGTTTTTGAGAGGAAATGAATTCAGATTTGATTTCTGAATAGTGGCTAGGGTTTTTCAGTCTGAAATGAGTCATATATACTCTGATTAATAATGCTAAGCTTGGTTAATGAAGTGGTAATTAAATTTAGCTTAATGAAAGTGTTTTGGTAAATTGGTGAATTTACTCAAGTTGCATGTGCATGGCATGCTACAGTGCGAAAATGGGCCTAAACAATCTCCAAATGTGGTTTCTGAACATTTGCAATTGGTAGAATGTATTGGCAAAGCTTAATTTGAAAGTCCATTTTTCACCCCTCTCTTTTTTAATTCAATGCACTTGAAAAGGCCATTTTGATTGGTTGATTTTTGGTGAAATGTGATGAAGGATTTGGATAGAGCATATCAAATGTGACTTGTAGCAAAAAACCTCACTCAAATTGGCCAAATGGTTTGGAAGTTATCCCACTTTGAAGTTCAAAAATTCTTGAGAATGATTTGATCATAACTTGCCAACCACACATGAGAAATGAGTGTTCTTGGACTTTTTGGAAATGGGAGAACAAGATCTTCAACTTTCATGTTGGACAAAAATTCATTTGAAGCTTGTATGATGAAGTAATTTTGAGGAGAAGAACTTTCCATTTTTGGCAAATTCCAATTACATGTCAACTTACTATTTTTGGAAACTTTTTGTCTGACCTCAAATTCTTCACTGTGGATGTTTGATATGTTATATGAGGCTTATATGGACATGAATGAGACCTCTCAAACCAATTCCCACCATCAAATCACTGATTAAATGCACAGTTGACCACAGTTGACTTTGCTAGGGTTTTGGTTGACTGAACCATGTTCTGATGAATTCCAAGCCCCTACCACTTGAGATCTTGATTCAAAATGATGTCACAACTCATATGAACTCTTGATGAATGATCATGGTGCCCAAATTCTTCAAGAATGGCCACCATCCACTGTTCAATGAATAATTTGACTGTTTTGCCCTAGCTTGCTTCATCTGCAAGTAACATGGTTAGATGACAATATTTTTGTACTTTTGGTTAGCAAACAGATGAAAAGCAATGATATACAAATGCAATACATGCTTGGTGATCAAGAACCACACTCACAAGATAACCCACCCACTAGGAGGGAAGCAAAGGTGCACAAAGATCCTTGAGGCAATGATATGGTATGATATGATGCCATGAGGGATCTTAGGGACAAAATTGGGGTCTTACAGATGCCCCTATTTAAGGTCATTCTAGCCGGAGAAGTGAAGTTTAGAAATCTTCATCTCGACGCGGTAGAATGGGCTTAAATAACAGTAATGAGACAAATTTTGGTCCTTAAGAGACCTCATGATGCAAATGTATGTATGCAAAAGACACAAACTTTGTGGGGAATATGATTCACACAGAAGAAAAGACGATCCATCGGAGTAATACACTCACCAGGAACAGAGACTCTAACAAGACTCTTGTTGGGGATAGTAAAAGAAAAAGAATGCGTGAGCAGGACACGACTTCAAGTTGAGGAAAAACAAAACTGACATAGCGTGAACAAGACAAGACTCTGATTGGGGTAATAATAGAAATCAAACCGGAGACCTCACTGGGGAGTGAAGGACTCATACTGGGGAAAAGAAAATTCCAAAAGGAAAACATCCGATGGAGAGACACAAGCTGACTCCGGGGAAGAAGCAATAGGAAACTCCACTGAGGAAGCACCAAAGAATGAGGTGTTACCGGTATAAGGGCAACAAACTCAGGAAGAATGAATATCTAAGACCGGTATAAGGGTGAGAGATATCAATCAACCAAGTATCTGAGAAAGACCTGAAAAAGGTATATCAACTCAGGCAAATCTGACTCCGCAGGGGGACCGAGGTCATAATAGGGAGCAGAAGGGGAAGGAAACACCAGGGATACCGAGGCATATAATAGGTGACCGACCAAAGCGTGAATTGGTATATATGCCAACACACTCATCATCCGAAAGGAGGGCTTTGAAGAAGCAAATCGACTTACAGGATGGACATTCGAATCCACAACGGGAAAACGAACCTTACTCAATTGGGGACACAAACCCAAAGAGTGCATGAGATATAATATCCATTACCGGCAGACCGTGGATAAGAAAACTCGCATGAGATATATTATCTATTACCGTCAGAACGTAGATAATAAACTCGCATGGTAAGAAACACCAGAGATACCGAAGCATATAATAGGTGATCTATCGAACACGTGAATTGGTATATATGCCAAAACACTCATCATCCGAAACACGAACTGGTTAAAGGATGGATATTCGATTCTACAAAGAATACGAATCTTGCTCAGCTGGGGAAAATCAACAAAGGATTCCAACTAAAAAGCGCATGAGACATATTATTCATTACCGGCAGACCGTGAATAACATACTCGAAAGGAAAAGACACCAGAGATACCGAAGTATATAATAGGTGACTAACCAAGAAGAGAGACAATCGATACCAAGCATCCGGGTGAACGAAAGATAACTCAAAGGGATAAATTGCAAGCATCCAGCAATTATCCAACAACAGAGAATATTCGATTCCACAAAGGGAAATAACGAAACTTACTCGACCAGGGAAACACAAAAGGCTTCGACTGAAGAGTGCATGAGATATATTATTCATTACCGGCAGACCGTGAATAACATACTCGCATGGAAGATTATCCACAACCGGTTACTGGGTTAATAAAGGATAAATCAACCGAAAAGGAAGGCACCGGGATACCAAACTAGGTATATAATGATGACCGATCAAAGGGAGCAACAGCATTACCAACACAAGGGTAAATGAAAGGAGACCCACTGGGGATAAATTGCAAGCATCCGGCAATTATCCAACTGTACCACAAGGCACAAACTCCGCTGGGGAGAAACATCAACACTTGGGATTTACAACTACCGAATACGGGGTAGAAGACCACAAACTCAACTGGGGATAGAAATCACCACAGGGAGACACCAACTCTATTAGGGATAAAACCACAACAACAGGAATCCACTTACAATCAGAACGAACCCCAAAGGTTACTCTGTAAGGGGAAAAGAGATAGGACTTACAACTAACGAATACGGGGTAATAGCCAAACTCTGGTGAGGATAACCATGAATTAGGGTTTACATCTACCGAATGAGGGGTAGAAAACCAAAAATCTTGCCGAGGAATAAAAGGTATATAACCACCAATTCCGCTGAAAGGGAAAAGAAAATAGGACTTACAACTACCGGTATAAAGGTAGAGGCCCGAAAAACTCTGTTGGGGAACAACCCACTGGGAAGCACAAGACAGTTGACAAATAGCCAATTCGGGAATAATCCGAAAAGACAGACTGAATCAAGACACGTCCTAATGAGGATGTAACTCAAATAGGAAAATCCATCCCAATATATATGTTGGGGAGGAAACGGAAGAAACCGTCATCCACGAGGATATATCTCAGTGGGGAACTGCAGAAGGACAGACAAAAGACATTTTCTGCTTATGGGGTTGACTCTATACGGAGAGATTTAACACCCGACTTCTGCTAGGGGAGATCTATTGGGGATCTGCACCACCATAGCAAGGAACAATCAACAAGAGATATATGGCGAGAAATGCAACATGAATATCTGAATGTTTATGAATATGCATGAATATGCGTGATTTATGTTTGATGAATGCTGACAAAACAGACATATCTAACACAAACAGGTCCAAGAATCAAACGCCCGGTACTATACTTCCAGGGGAAAAACCAACTGGAAAGCCAATCTGCGGGGATCTACATGCTATAAAGCATAGATCTGCGGGTACTGCTGGGGAGCAGAGGATCAGAGATATTAGGAAATACCAAATCTCTGAGTGATGGATCAGCAAACAAACCAATCCTGGTACAGAAAGTCACAACGGGCAAAACAGCCACCTAGACGAATCTGTTGGGGAACAAGAGAAAATCTCGAAGATCCGCAGGGGATCTCAGCATCAACTGAGAAACAAAGAGTTTTGCAACTCCAAACAACTCCGGGGAACAACCCATTGAAGGAGAATAACATCATCCAAGTAGAATCCAACTGCATAAGCAACTCTACTGGGGAAAACTGCTGCTGGAGAAAACTGAGTCTTCAACAACACTCTGCTTGCAACTATGCTGGGGAACAACCCCATCACAAGATCTGAAGAAGATACTACCAAACCAGGAGTATGAACCAAATGTCTTACCTGTTGGAGATCATGCCACCCTTGGGAGAGCACTGAGATATTCTTGAGTATCCTTTCAACCTTGTGAATATTCACTTTGTTTAAAACAACAATTTTTTGAAAAATTTGATCGTTTAAAACAATGACATTTTATCAATTAAAACATGCAAAACATTTGTTGAATTGAAACAAATAAGAGTGCAAATAATTGGATAAAAGCTCAAATTCATTTGATGGAATGGTAGCCTGCAAATGGCAAGACTCCATAGATCTGTACAAATTTGAAATCAGTGATATATATTGGAAGAGGGCTACATTGAACATAATGATCCTTTCTCTACCAATTTGAATCTCTATGTATTCGAATCTTCAGTTTGACGACGAATCGAGAATCCTCTGACGAAATGACAGCTGTGGAACAAAAAGTCTTGTCAGGATGCAGTTACTTGCCAAATCCCTAATTTTTGCCTAGATTGCCCCAGGGTGAGGTACTCAATCTAGCGGGATGCAAATATCCTCTTTTTTTCAAGTCTCTAATTTTTGCCTGGATTACCCTTGCGGGTTCTCCACCGAGACGCTCATTTTTTGCCTAAGCCGCCCTTTCGGGTTTTCAACTTAGCGAGCCATTCTGTTTTTCATTTGCATATACTTTTTTTTAGGCAAAGTATCTCTTGACTGCATCTGAATTCACAGGACGAGTGAAATCCTCCCCATCCATTGTTGTAAGCATCAAAGCTCCGCCTGAAAAGGCTCTCTTAACAACATATGGACCCTCGTAGTTTGGAGTCCACTTACCCCTGGAATCGGGCGCGAAAGACAAAACTTTCTTGAGCACGAGGTCACCTTCTCGGAACACACGCGGCTTGACCTTCTTATCGAATGCTTTCTTCATTCTCTGCTGATATAACTGACCATGACACATGGCAGTTAATCGCTTCTCTTCAATCAAATTCAATTGGTCATAACGACTCTGAATCCATTCAGCATCAGTCAACTTGGCTTCCATCAAGACTCTCATTGATGGGATCTCCACCTCTACTGGGAGAACAGCTTCCATGCCGTACACAAGAGAGAAAGGGGTTGCCCCTGTTGAAGTGCGTACAGATGTACGATATCCATGCAAAGCAAATGGCAGCATCTCATGCCAATCTTTGTACGTGACAGTCATCTTCTGGATAATCTTCTTGATATTCTTATTAGCAGCTTCAACAGCCCCATTCATCTTAGGTCTGTAGGGAGAGGAATTATGGTGTGCAATCTTGAATTCAGCGCACAACTCATCCATCATCTTGTTATTCAGATTAGATCCATTATCAGTAATGATCCTCTCTGGCACACCATAACGGCAAATCAGTTGGTTCTTGATAAACTTCACAACCACCTGCCTGGTTACATTCGCGTACGAAGCGGCTTCAACCCATTTGGTGAAGTAATCAATTGCTACGAGAATAAACCGGTGTCCGTTGGACGCTTTCGGCTCAATCATGCCGATCATGTCGATTCCCCACATAGAGAAAGGCCATGGTGATGAAATCACATTCAGAAGTGTCGGAGGAATATGAATCTTATCCGCATAAATTTGACACTTGTGACATTTCTTCACATACTTGCAACAGTCAGACTCCATTGTCAGCCAATAGTAGCCTGCTCTCAACATCTTCTTAGCCATGGCATGTCCATTGGAATGAGTACCAAATGAACCCTCATGGACCTCAGTCATCAACAGGTTTGCTTCGTGTCTATCCACGCATCTGAGCAAAACCATATCAAAATTTCTCTTATACAACACTTCACCACTGAGGTAGAAACTGCCTGACAACCTTCTCAAAGTTTTCCTATCTTTCACAGATGCCCCAGGCGGGTAGACCTGGTTCTGGAGGAAATTCTTGATATCAAAATACCAAGGCTTGTCATCTTTCACTTCTTCAATTGCAAATATGTGAGCTGGTCTGTCCAAGCGCATCACAGTAATATTGGGGACATCATTCCACCGTCTGACCACAATCATGGAAGCAAGCGTAGCAAGAGCATCTGCCATCCGATTATCCTCTCGAGGAATGTGATAAAATTCAACTTCTGTGAAGAATGTTGAAATTCTCCTTGCATAATCTCTATATGGGATGAGACCTGGCTGATTCGTCTCCCATTCACCCTTGATCTGATTAACAACCAGGGCCGAATCACCATACACATCAAGATACTTGATTCTCAAATCAATGCATTCTTCAAGTCCCATAATACAGGCTTCATACGCCGCCATATTATTCGTGCATTTGAAAGTTAGCCTTGCTGTAAACGGAATGTGTGAACCTTGAGGAGTAATGATCACTGCCCCAATTCCATTTCCATATTGATTAACAGCGCCATCGAACACCATCGTCCATCTGGAACCAGGTTCCGGACCTTCATCAAGTGTAGGCTCATCACAATCTTTCATCTTCAAATACAGAATTTCCTCATCCGGGAAGTCATACTGAACAGACTGATTATCTTCGATCGGCTGGTGCGCTAAATGGTCAGCCAAGATACTACCTTTGATAGCTTTCTGAGCTCGATACTCAATATCATACTCAGACAACAACATCTGCCAACGGGCAATCCTCCCAGTTAAAGCAGGCTTCTCGAAGATATACTTAATCGGATCCATTCTGGATATCAACCAAGTTGTATGATTTATCATGTACTGGCGCAAACGCTTAGCAGCCCAAGCCAAAGCACAGCACGTCTTCTCAAGCATAGAGTACCGAGACTCACGTATCAACGAGCTATGACTACCTTCTTCCCTGATTCATCTTGTTGACCGAGTACACAACCCATCGAGTCTTCAAGAACTGTCAAATACATGATCAGAGGTCTTCCTTCCACAGGCGGAGACAAGATCGGAGGTTCAGACAGATACTCTTTGATACTGTCGAAAGCTTTCTGGCAATCCTCGGTCCAATCATGAGACTGATCTTTCCGGAGGAGCTTGAATATCGGCGCACATGTGGTAGTCATGTGGGATATAAACTTGGAAATGTAATTCAAGCGGCCAAGAAAACCTCGGACTTGCTTCTCAGTTTTGGGTGCAGGCATCTCTTGTATTGCTTTGACCTTTGCAGGATCAACCTCAATACCTCTTTCACTTACCACAAAACCCAACAATTTGCCAGAACGGACTCCAAATGTACACGTGTTCGAATTCAGGCGAAGTTTAAACTTCCTCAAACGCTGAAAAAGCTTCATCAAATGCTCAATATGCTCAACTTCCGTTCGGGACTTAGCAATTATATCGTCAACATAGACCTCTATCTCCTTGTGCATCATATCATGAAACAAGGTAGTCATAGCTCGTTGATACGTGGCTCCGGCGTTCTTCAAACCGAAGGGCATCACTCGATAACAGAATGTTCCCCAAGGTGTGATGAATGTTGTCTTCTCCATATCCTCGGGTGCCATCTTGATTTGATTATATCCGGAAAATCCGTCCATAAACGAAAAGACTTTGAATTTAGCTGTATTGTCTACCAACATATCAATGTGTGGTAGAGGAAAATCATCTTTCGGGCTAGCTTTGTTCAAATCTCTATAATCAACGCACATACGGACTTTTCCGTCCTTCTTAGGAACAGGCACAATATTGGCCACCCATTGAGGATATGTAGAAGTCACCAGAAACCCCGCATCAATTTGCTTCTGAACTTCCTCTTTGATCTTCACTGCCATATCTGGATGAGTTCTTCTGAGCTTCTGCTTCACAGGCACGCACTCAGGCTTCAAAGGCAGGAAATGTTGCACAATATCTGTATCTAAACCCGGCATGTCTTCATAGGACCAAGCAAAGATATCTGAATATTCTCGTAGAAAATTGATCAAATCTTCCTTGACAGACTCTTCAAGAAGTTCCCCAATCTTCACCAGACGAACACAATCCTCAGACCCCAAGTTGACTGTTTCCAAGTCTTCGAGATGCGGCTGAATGATCTTCTCTTCGTGCTCAAGGAGACGGGTAATCTCATCAGGAATCCCCTCAACGTCATCTTCCTCTGCCTCAAATACAGGGAATTCAAAATTGGGAGATGGCGTTGGATCATTATGTTCAATGGGTTTTAGGATCAACCTGCATAATGATTTTGGTTAATGAAAAACTTTAGAATTTAAACAAGCAAACCATTATGCAGATGAAAAGGTTGCTTTTATTCTTGTGTTTATGGGTTTTTTGTGATCACTGATTTCATGCAAAAGCAAAAAGTGAAAACAAAGGAAAAACAAATGTTTAACAATGCATTAATTGAATGAAAACATCATTGTATATATGCTTTGCTAACAATGTCATCACTTCTCCTTTTGGCATGGGAGAAGGGTTTTAAACAAAGTGAACAATTACTCTGATCTATGGATGACCGTAGGAACATCTACAGCGACCCAATTGTGGCAGACACCACCAGGAATAACGAAGTTGTTCACATCCTCTGCCTCCTCTTCCAAGATAGCAGCAGCTTCCTCCTCAGGTTGATCATCATGGATGAATCCTCCACTTTTGAACAAACCTTGCTCATTAAATGTCCCAGAACAGTAGCCAATGCCAGCCCGAGATCTGTTGTCTTCAAGCTCGATCACCTTCCCTAATCCAGCAACCACACCACATTCAATGGCCAGCTTCGCATCTTTGTAGGAAGTGAATGAAGGAGACTTCTTCTCGATTGGTTCATCAATAGATAAAGCTTGGAACGGCGTTCCAACTTCATCTTCAGCGTCAATGTACGAGAAAGAAGACAAATGGCTAACCAGGAGAGCCTTTTCTCCCCCTACCACAACCAGTTTCTTATTTTTGACAAATTTCAGCTTCTGGTGTAGGGTGGATGTCACGGCGCCAGCCTCGTGAATCCATGGTCTGCCTAAGAGACAGCTATAAGATGGGTGGATATCCATTACCTGGAAGGTAACCTGGAAATCACTTGGTCCAATTTTGATAGGGAGATCAACTTCCCCAATCACTGTCTTACGCGACCCATCGAATGCTTTCACAACAACCCCACTCTGCCTCATAGGAGGACCTTGATATGACAATCTGGAGAGTGTGGTCTTTGGCAATACATTTAGAGAAGATCCAGTGTCCACCAGTACATTGGACATTGCATCAGATTTGCAATTCATGGAGATATGTAAAGCCATGTTGTGGTCTCTTCCCTCCTCAGGGAGATCAGCGTCACAAAAGCTCAAAGTGTTGCAAGCGGTAATGTTTGCAACAATACTATCAAATTGCTCAATGGTGACGTCGTGATCAACATACGCCAGATCCAAGACTTTCTGCAGAGCCTCCCTATGGGGTTCTGAATTCAGCAGCAGAGAAAGAATGGAAATCTTGGATGGCGTTTGTAGAAGCTGGTCTACAATGTTGTACTCACTCTTTCTGATGAGCCTCAGCATCTCATCAGATTCTTCATCTACAATGCCACTCGGGCCAACTGAAGAAACGGGAGTTTTTTGTACAGAAGAGGATGGTTTAGCAACATCACGTGCCGGATTCTGAATATTTACAGCTGTCCCAACCGGGCACTCAACAGTATCAGAAGCAACAACCTTAGGAGGCGCAGAAAACACACGACCACTTCGGGTCAACCCACTTACATCAGCGACGTTGGTCACAGAAGTTGAAGGCAAAGGCACTTCTACCCCATCTTGCACAGCGACAGGATTATATCTGAATGGTACGGCTCTGTCTGAAGAGTAAGGCACAGGGCCTGCAGGTTTAATGACCAAAGAAGGGGAAGCCTTCGGCTTGCTGCTATCATAGCGGATAACAACAGGCTCGGGCAGCTTGAACACTGGTGAAATCACATTCACCTCAGGCTCGTCTTCATCAACATTGCGATTCTGCAGAATCTCAATGGTACCCTCATCCAACAACTTTTGGAGTTCTCTTCGTACTTGATCGCAACCCAAGCGGTTAACTGAGCAGACACGACACTTGTCGTGGTTATGCTCTAAGTAGCTGTACTGACACAGCAAACGATGTAATTCAACCAACGACTGCCTAATGTGACTTACATATCTGACCTTGTACTTCCCAAGGCATTCCTGAACCATATTAACCGATTTCCCATGCGCAGGCAATGGGTTCTTGGTGACATTCGGGCCTGAATCTTCAAAACTCAAGATTCCACATCTCATAAGGTCTTGAACCTTAGTTTTGAGTGGGTAGCAATTCTCGATGTTATGGCCTGGAGCACCAGAATGGTAAACACAATGCTGATCTGGTTTATACCACCATTGTGGATTTGCAGGAATGGCAGGAGGATCCCTGGGAGAAACCAATTTCCTTTCCAACAAGGAAGGATAAAGCTCTGCATATGTCATAGGAATTGGATCGAAGCTGATCTTCTTCCTATCATAACTCAAGTTAGCTTGATTGGTTGTACTTCCACGAGGCTGATAAGCCTGTTGCTGTGGACGATGTTGTTGCTGGTACTGAGGCTGTTGATATTGTTGCTGATGCTGATATTGCTGATGTTGCTGAGCATTGTCTTTAAAGACAGGTGCTATATGAGCCACCTGGTGCTGATGACCGGCACGACGTGCAGGCTTCCTCTGAGCAGAGGGTCTTCTGTGCTTGGGATGGGATTGCACAGCATGTGCTTCCCCATCCTTCCTCTTAAACGCTCCATATCTTTTAGAAGAAGAGCTCTCATCCTTCGCCAATCGTCCTTCACGGACACCTTCCTCAAGACGCATCCCCATGTTCACCATCTCGGTGAAATCAGAGGGAGCGCTTGCTACCATCCGCTCATAGTAGAATGAGCCAAGAGTCTTCAAAAAGATCTTGGTCATTTCTTTCTCCTCCAGCGGTGGAGTAGTCTGAGCTGCCAGCTCTCGCAATCTCTGGGCGTACTCCTTGAAAGTTTCCTTGTCCTTCTGCGACATGGACATGAGTTGATCTCGGTCAGGCGCCATATCGATGTTATACTTATACTGCTTGACGAAGGCTTCGCCAAGGTCGTTGAAGGATCTGATATTGGCACTGTCTAAGCTCATGTACCATCTGAGCGCGGCACCGGACAGACTGTCTTGGAAATAATGAATCAGAAGCCAATCATTATCAGTCTGGGTAGACATCTTCCTGGCGTACATGACCAGGTGAGCGAGTGGACAGGTGTTCCCCTTATACTTTTCAAAGTCAGGTACTTTGAATTTAATCGGTATCTTCACACCGGGAACAAGGCACAACTCGGCAGCAAACTTGCCGAACAAATCTTTACCTCGAAGAGTCTTCAATTCCTTTCTCAGCTCAAGGAATTGGTCGTTCATGGCGTCCATCTTTTCATAAATGCCCGGGCCCTCAGACGGCTCGGAGTGATAGATGGTGTCGTCTACCCTTGGCATGGTATGCACAACAGGAGGAGCGGCAACAGGGACCGGGCTAGATGCCGGCATGTGAGCAAAAGTTGGAGCGGGCCGATCAGGCATAAAACCTGGAGGCATTCCCCAAGGGAACCCGTTGGGTACCTGATGAGCACTGACTGGCACAGTCGAAGCGACGACCTCTGAGATGACCGTCCTCTGGGCAGGCGTTGCAGGCGGTTGAGCAGGTTGATTTTGAGCAGCGAGGAGTTGCTCCATCAAAGCGCCAAGTCTGGCGACCTCTTCCTTCAGTTCTCTGTTCTCTTGTTCTAGCTGCTCCATGACTCTTGCAGAATTGACTCGAGTATAATATCGGTGAGTCAGCTTGTCTTCAAAATAAATGAAGAACACAGAGTTAGGACAAGAAGACCAGAAACAAAGGGTACCTGCTTATGCAAAAATGATGCGTGAAATTCCTGCGCAAATGCTTTGTTTATTTTCAAGGAACCCTTAGGGTATTATTTGCAATATTTTGAATAGTTAAAGCATTTTAATTTCTCACGGAAAATATTTCATTCAATATATCGAGACAAAGAAGTACAGCATTTTTGATCATTACAAAGAGAAAAAGGAAATAAACATCCTATGGATCCCTAGAAGCTCGGGATGCTGGAAGACGAGAAGTACACAGCTTCTTGATCTCTCTCTCATAGGCCGCTTCCATATCTGCTTTCTCCTTTGCAAGTCGATCATACCTCCTCTTCCAGAATTTGGAAGACTGAGGAAGCAGAGAGGTCCAAGTGTCGTTCAGATCGTCGATCACTCGATGCTCGAGGAACTCAATCATAGCGTCCTTCTCCTTAAGCTGCTGAAGCAATTCTTCTCTTTCACGGATCCAAGCACGTGAAAGGTCTTCTTCTCTCAACTCCTCTACACGTTGGGTAGGGAGGGTTGAAGGCCCAGCCACATCCAACGGTGTAGGTCTCGGATGATCATATGGCATCAAGTACACGGCAGCTCTCTGTCTGACCCAAGAGGTGTATGGCTCCAAAGCAATGCAGTTCTTTGGACCCAACTCGTTCCTACTCTTCTTGTGAATACTGCGCCAAGCACGGACAAATCTGGCTTTCAGGCCTTGGGGATCTTTACCCTCCTGGAAGAACACACCTTCTAACAGAATGTTATGAGGTTTATCCTTCAGGGGGAACCCAAGCTGACGTCGTGCGAGAATGGGATTGTAGCTGATCCCACCACATGTGCCAAGAAGAGGCACATTAGGGAATTCACCACAATAGTCAATGATCTGGACGGTATCATACACGCGATCATACCAAGTGATATCATCATTGGTGAGAGACATAAGTCTCTGAGACCACCGTAGACATCCCTTGTTCTCCTTGAAAGCAACTGTCTGCGGCAAGTGCGAAATAAACCACTTGTACAGCAGAGGTAGACAGCAGACAATAACTCCTCCACCCTTTGCGTTCCTCAGATGCAAAGAGACATAGGCATCGCCCAACAAAGTCGGAACGGGATTAAGAACAGAGAAGATCCTAATGGCGTTCATGTCCACAAACTTGTCGAAGTTGGGAAATAACACTAATCCATAGATGAGCAAAACAAACAAAGCCTCAAAGGCATCCTCACTCATGGCCTTCCCATAAAAGGTAGCTTGAGCAATGAGGAACTCGGAAGGAAAACCCTGAATTCCGCCTTTGGTAGTCAGATTAGCCCTAATCAGATCTTCATCTATGTGCAACAGGTTGGCAATCTCTCGAGCAGTCGGAATACTCTCTAGGCCACTGAACGGCACTTGATCCAGAATCGGGATCCCAATAAGGTGAGAATACTCCTCCAAAGTAGGCAGCAACTGGAAATCCGGAAATGAGAAGCAATGATACAGAGGATCATAAAACTGGGCTAGAGTACTCATCAACCCTTCATCAACCTGAGTAGTCAGCAGAGGTAGAAGCTTCCCATATCGAGCTTTGAAACCCAAGGGATCTAATACATAAGATGTCAGATTCCTTAACTCTTTTACATCGGGCTGTCTAAAGTTGTACTTCTTTGTATGCCTTTTTGGTCTTTCCATGTCTGAAAATTTTGCAAATAAACCCTTTTAAGTTCCTTGAAAATTTTCTTTTTGCTGATGACATGAAGTGCAGATGAATGCATGAATGCATGAATGCAACAATCACACTCAAGGATCAAACAAGTCACACCAAACAAAGGTCATGGGAAAGCTCATTGTATCCCTAATATCAATCATCCATTTTGGTGGATTTAGGTTTTCACCTTATCGACACCCAAGTTCCATTGATATTAACGGTACATGAACCGGCTCGAACATCCTTAATATCAACCATCCGTTTTGGGGGATTTAGGTTTTATACCTGATCAACACCCAGGTTCCATTGATATTAAGGTTGTCTGAACGACTCAACCACGAATCACGGGTTTGTTGAGAGTCACGAGCATGGAGTCTCGGTTAAGAACCACCCAAAGGGAGTGTACTAGGGTTTAAACCTGCCAGACATGTTCTACCAGAGGTTCCCATAATCATCGTTCCATCTTTCGAATATTATCGGAGGAACGAATACTCGTATTCCAAAAATATTCTCAAGAGAAACTCTTATGAGTGTAGTATCGCGTAACAATCGCATCAGAACTTACATCTGAACGACCTCCGCACTACGTCCTAAAAAAAAATAGGCCAAGATGGGTTTGGTAAACTACGGTCCTTGGTTTCTGCGGCACATGATTGAAAGAATAATGCCTAACCACAAATAACTTGTGTGACATTATTAATCCAACATGACCTCCACCAAGTGAATGGACTCGCAAGTCAACTGGCTAAGGAATACTCCACACCAGTCAACAAGACTATGTCATTCTCCTATCCTAGAGTGCACTCGAGTTCGGGTATAGAACTCATCTCACAGATCACCAAAGCAAACAGCAATTGTATATCAAGCAATTCAAACATTACAATCAATACAGTTATCCCAAATTGTACAAAAATATGTCATATAACAAATAACAATATAGCACACAACAAGGGTGAAAAGTAGGCAATACCACCAAGGATTTACGTCCCCAGCAGAGTCGCCACTTTTCTGTAGCGGTGTATTCGTCGCTATATGATTTATTGATTAAATCAAAAGCAAAGCATACAATGAATCGAGTCGCCACCGCACTTTTATTTATCCAAAGGACTGGCTAAAAAGCGAACAAAAGCCTAAGAAGTTTTACGCGTAGAAAACTAATGAAAAGATCAGAGAGTCTGGGTAAGGGGTAAATTACGCAATGGGAAGGTGTTAGGCACCCATCACGTCCTAGGTACTCCTAGGGAGCCCTTTTCACACTTGTTGTACAAAATTGTTATTTGTTATGAAATATTTATTGTGCAAACATGAATGGGATGATGAGAAAAGAATATACAATTTTTATTATTTTTGTGTTCGAACGGATGAACCCGTTGCCTACGTACCTTCCATCAAAGGTAAGGATCAAAACGCCGTAGTTCGGCTAAAAGATTTCCAAAAGTTAGTGGATTCAATTTTAAACACAAGCCCTAAGGTCTTACGTTATCCACGGGAGAAAACTCAACCTTATACAAACAATGAGTCCACCATGTGAGAAAAGCTTCAACTTGCTAGTGAGGGGTTAACCCTATAATAAGCAAGGAAGACTTACAATTCAATCAACTAAGGACGAATAGGTGAGGTTAACATCAACCAACTAGGATAAATCAAACCTATGGCTAATGTAGGAAAACTTAACGAGAATGGACAAGGCCACAAAACAATTGAATGGGTGAAGTTAATTGATTATGAGTATTTACAAAAGGAGGGTCAAAGTATGATTAAGATTGACTCAAAAGAAGTATTAGGAAATGGAGTTTGAAAAGTCAAGGACTTAGGGTCCAGGTTTCTAATTTGAAAGCATGAGGATGTTTGCACAATATTTATCTCAAGTTTTGAAAGCAATGTGTGAAAAGGTTTAGGATAAAATGGGTGAATGGATGAAGATGGAGTGTAAAACTTCCTAGAAGGTTCACCTCTTGAAATCATATAGAAGATGACTCAAGTGTGTCCTTTGGAATAGACAAAGAGCAATAACAAACAAGCAAAGAAAAGAAGAAAGTCAACGAAAGCGGATACCGGATGCCAATCACTGGACTTATACCAATCTCCTAAAACAGAACTGGATATCAGAGGCCACTCTATGGACTTATACTAATCTCCTCAACAAAGAAATAAAAAGTGGATACCGGATGCCAATCTATCTGGGCTTATACCAATCTCCAACAAAAACAAAGCAAACACTTGGATGTCAGATGCCAATCTATCTGGGCTTACTTTATCCTCCAACATATGATCATAGGAAAACAAATGCCAAGTTACATGGACTTACAATTGCATCCTCACATAAATCAAACAAATGCATCAAGCAAAGAGAAGATGAGTGGCCAATGAAATGGTCTTATACTCACTTCCATATCATAGGAACAATGGCCAATGAATGGTCTTACAATTGTCCTCAATGGGCAAACAACAAAAATATGTCACAAAGACAAATGAAATGATCATGCACTAATGAGCAATTAATGATGATAAATGCACAAAGCATGCAAGCAGACATGTACAAATGAACTAAGTAATCAATCAACCAAAGTCATTCAGCACACTCTATAACCAAACAATGAGGCTCATACAAAGGGTTAGGCATTGAAGCCAACTGGAATAGGGTTAATGGTGCTCTTAACCTTGACATTGAGAGCCAAGGTGAAGCAGATGAAAGGATATGAGGGGTGTGCCTCATGCTCTTATCCCTGGTCAGGGAGAGCCTCAAATGATAGAAGGTGTGGGAGTTCAGAAAGTAGGAACTCTCTCCACAGATTATTGACTCGATTGATCTTGGGTTTTTATTCACTATGCATCAACACATGTGGTGTGAGCAAGGTGAGTGACACACAGAATAGTAGGAGATAGGCTACATATCTCTTTTGTCTACCAATTGCCTTATTCAAAGGACTTTTCCTGCTTGGGACAAAAGTAAACAAGCACAAACATTGCCTCTTAAGGAGGACTTCAGACAGTTGCCTGGCCAAGTAACAGGCCAGGTCTTCCAGACTACATGAAGAAGAAGGTGCTATACCTCAATGCAAATGCTATCAAGCAAAGCAATGCAAGTTCTCAAAGAACTATTAGCAACTAAAGGTACCTGAAATCAATCAAATAAAATCAGTATACAACTCAAATTTAAAACCAATATAGGATAAGGATCAACAGTCAACATAAGTAATCCCATGTGCAAAGCACAAAGCTCAAAGCATATGAGCTAAACATCCTACAAAACAAACAAGTTAGTTCATGATAATCAATCAAACTCAAGCAACTTGCATTAATCTCCTTGAAGCATTTGCTTCTTAACCTGAAAAACCAAACTTAAACATGAGCAACAAGACCACTAGGACAAGCCTAGGGTCAAAAAGGAGATAAAAATCCAAAACAGCAAGTGAAAGATATCCAAAATCAAGTTCAAACAATTAAGAAACAAACCCAAGTGGTTTCACATTCATATCATTCATCATTATCATTTCACAAACAAATTAGGTCAAAGCATGTCAAATAGAACCTCAAAGAAGTCAACAGAAAGACCCCATTCAAATCCAATCACAAACATTTCAATAAATCCTCAAATAATTCATGATCAAACATCATCCATAACATGATAAGCATACCAAATTTCAGCTCATTTGGATCAAGGGAAGTAGGTCAATGAAAATCAGAAAGTCAAAGCAAGTTCAAGCAAACTCATACAAAGCATCAAAACATGCACCAACTTCAATTAATCATAAAACAAAAACAACATATGATAAATGAATGGGACTAAAACCATGACAAACTTTAAGATGTCTATAATTCACATGTCAAATTTCAAGTCCATCCAATTAAGCATTAGAATTTCACAAATCAAATACAAACATGTATCACAACAAATCAACAAATGACCAAACAGGGGAGAAAATTCCAGAAAAATTCACATGTATTCTCAACATCCATAAGTATATTCATGCAAAAATCCAGACCATTTTGAGTTCAATAAGCATCGTAATTAAAATCATGAAGTTGGACATGAATGGTGTGACACAAATTGTCACACCTCTATTCAAAAAAATCATATCTCATCAACCAGCAATGATAAATTCACAAACTCTACACCAAAATCACCATGAACATGTCTAGTTTAAGCACAAAAAATTTCAGAGGCATTGGATTAAGTATCATCATTTCATAAGCAAAATGGCATGGCATACACAAAATGGATACACATGAACAAACCCTAGGCATTTTTAAAATCTACACGTGCAAAAAATCTGGAAAAATCACCATAATAAACTAGAGATCAAGAGGAGAATTTCACAAAAAATCCCATCAAATTTGGATTAAAATTGAGTGACTTATGAATTTTCTAAGATTGCCATGCCAAATGAAATAAAATATTGAAAAAAGAAAATGATTTAATTAAATGTAACACGGCAATGGCATAATGGTAAATATCTGGTCCCTTAAGTGAAACGCCGCGTTTCACTTAAGGGTGTGTCGCGTGCTTACTGGTGCATGGCCAATGGAACAGTGAGTTCATGCAAAACAAAAATCTCAAATGGCCAAACACGATTTCTGGGTTTTCAAAAATTAGGGTTTATGTGTTCTTCAAACTGTTCATCATCGTGATGAACTTTTGTCCCAGATTTGGAAAATGAAAACATCGTTTGAAACATCTCGCAGAGTACATCAATAATACGACAATCATTAACCCTAATTCGAACTAACAAGGAAGAAATAAACAACACAACATTCACATGTGAAACTTCATGACAACATAACTCTCAAAATACTTGATGAAATTTCACGATTTAAAGTTCAGCATAACCAGCAAGGCAAGATCTATCCAAAGCATGTCAACATTTCAAGAATAGCAAGGTTCGAAAGTTCACCTGATTTAAAGAACAAAGATGATTCGTGGTTATTTGGACTTGTAAGCACGAAACAGATGTTCCCTCAAGCTCCAGAAGGTGTATGGATGGTGAATCGTGGCTCAAACTTGCTTGATTGTGTTCAAATCGAAAACTGCCATGTGAGGTGCTTCTTCCAACAGTCCACGAAACAGCTCTACAGTTGTAGATTGATGCTTGCAAAAACTTCAAAAATGATGGTAGGTGATGCACCAATGAGCAAGGGCACGAGCTCTTTGACAATTTTTCAGAAAAGTTCCAAGTAGGGAAATGAGAGTTTTTGAGAGGAAATGAATTCAGATTTGATTTCTGAATAGTGGCTAGGGTTTTTCAGTCTGAAATGAGTCATATATACTCTGATTAATAATGCTAAGCTTGGTTAATGAAGTGGTAATTAAATTTAGCTTAATGAAAGTGTTTTGGTAAATTGGTGAATTTACTCAAGTTGCATGTGCATGGCATGCTACAGTGCGAAAATGGGCCTAAACAATCTCCAAATGTGGTTTCTGAACATTTGCAATTGGTAGAATGTATTGGCAAAGCTTAATTTGAAAGTCCATTTTTCACCCCTCTCTTTTTTAATTCAATGCACTTGAAAAAGGCCATTTTTATTGGTTGATTTTTGGTGAAATGTGATGAAGGATTTGGATAGAGAATATCAAATGTGACTTGTAGCAAAAAACCTCACTCAAATTGGCCAAATGGTTTGGAAGTTATCCCACTTTGAAGTTCAAAAATTCTTGAGAATGATTTGATCATAACTTGCCAACCACACATGAGAAATGAGTGTTCTTGGACTTTTTGGAAATGGGAGAACAATATCTTCAACTTTCATGTTGTACAAAAATTCATTTGAAGCTTGTATGATGAAGTAATTTTGAGGAGAAGAACTTTCCATTTTTGGCAAATTCCAATTACAGGTCAACTTACTATTTTTGGAAACTTTTTGTCTGACCTCAAATTCTTCACTGTTGATGTTTGATATGTTATATGAGGCTTATATGGACATGAATGAGACCTCTCAAACCAATTCCCACCATCAAATCACTGATTAAATGCACAGTTGACCACAGTTGACTTTGCTAGGGTTTTGGTTGACTGAACCATGTTCTGATGAATTCCAAGCCCCTACCACTTGAGATCTTGATTCAAAATGATGTCACAACTCATATGAACTCTTGATGAATGATCATGGTGCCCAAATTCTTCAAGAATGGCCACCATCCACTGTTCAATGAATAATTTGACTGTTTTGCCCTAGCTTGCTTCATCTGCAAGTAACATGGTTAGATGACAATATTTTTGTACTTTTGGTTAGCAAACAGATGAAAAGAAATGATATACAAATGCAATACATGCTTGGTGATCAAGAACCACACTCACAAGATAACCCACCCACTAGGAGGGAAGCAAAGGTGCACAAAGATCCTTGAGGCAATGATATGGTATGATATGATGCCATGAGGGATCTTAGGGACAAAATTGGGGTCTTACAGTTACCTCCGCCCAACTCAATCCGACACCAACCCTAAGAGTGATATGCCAATCCAACGTTGCAATTCAATTGCAAACAGGTTTGCACTATCGTTACCGCTTTATGCTCCCAACTTACATGTGGCATTATGATTGAATTTATAAATATATCTTAGGTTTTGCACGTGGATTTAAGTATGCATGGATGTTTTGAATGTTTAACCATAAAATTTCTGTAATGGATGCCATAGGGTTTGGAGCTTGCTGAAATCGTACTGTTCTTAAATTCAAAACCCGCAGCCGTTCGCTAGCACATCGCTAAGCGAACATGTAGCGAGCGTTCGCCAGGCCCTCGCTAGGCGAGGCAGCAGCGAACATGACAGTCGCTGATTTTCCTGTTCTGATTTTTGCTCATCTGACATGTTTTATTGTAACCATGCATGGTTTACCTGACACTATTACTGTTGTGATTCCTTTTGTTTGGTGCAACTCTTGATTGCACCCTGATTTGGTATTCTGACCTGTTTGCTGAATTTTGTAAGGATTCATATATTCCCGGAGAAGGTAGCTCGCTAGGTATTCCACTTTATTTGTGGGATACCCTTGTGGAGATCCATCCTAATTACCTAACTGATTATAAATTGTTGCCTTTGAATATATGATCTTGGCCCTCTCATTGTTGCCTTACGGTATTACGGTCATGTCCCGCGAATGTGGGGATACACTTAGCAAAGACCCTTCGGTTAAATCATCATGTCCCTATAAGATAAATCATAGTCCCTCGGATGTCGCCTGCGAATATATGATTTTGTCCCTCGATGACCCTTCGTTGTAGCCTACGAGTTAATGATGATTGTCCCTTCGAATGCTAAGGTATCCTTACAAATGTTGCCTTCAATGACCAATCGATGACCCTACGATGTCCCTTTACACCCAAAGGACAAGACTACTTACTTCTCAATAGTAAGGACAGTTTTACCTTCATAAGGATAGGAAATACCCATGAAGACCTTGGGTAGGTATAACTCTTAAATGTTGACTCACAACTTAAAATACTTTTCACACCTCACACTTTGCAAAACATCTATTAGAAAATCACCACTTGGTATACATTCATACTAGAATCATTACCAAGTTATATTTTTCTAAACAGCTTTCAAAATTAAACGAGATAAATACTTTGTATACATTCGTACAAGAATCATTACAAAGTTAAACTCTCTTTTCAAAACATTTTCTAAACAACTCTCACACACTTTTTCGGACAAGAAAAACATAAGTGATCAAGCAATTAAGAGCCCATGGATAACCATGGATACAAAGGGTGCTAACACCTTCCCTTTGTATAATGTACCTCCCGAACCCAAAATCTAATCAAGGTTTTTCCTATTCTTTTCTGCCTTTCCTTATTGGATAAAAGAAAAGTCGGTGGCGACTCTTGCTATCCGCGACATTTGCTTTCCAAAGCAAAAACACACAAAGTCAGTTCACCGTATGACACTTAGGAATTAACGGTAGGAGTAAATGCTTGGTCAAGATCCATAAATATTTGCTGAGAATCAGTTAGAGAATCACCACCAATATCCCAGACAATCTTTGAATACCTTTTACAGCTCTTGACTGTTTCCAGAAATAGCAGTTCCAAGACTATTCCATAAATGCTGTCAGACACGTTACAAGCTATGTCTTAACATTTGATACTGCTTTTGTCTGTGTTCTTCATATATCCTCCCTATCACCATTTTCTAAAGCCACTTTCTCACCTCTAATGGTAGCTTGACATCTGGCATCACACATCCACATTTCCTTATATAACTTCCAGCAGGTACATAGGATATCTTATGTTAAGACATCACATATGACATCTTGTGAACACTCTGTCCTTTATTTTCACAAGGCAACCTATCAGCAGTTTAAACCACATAACTATAGTTTAATTAGCAGCAGAAGCAAAATAATTACTAGCTATGGCTACTAGTAATACACACATGCACAAGGGTACTTCTCCTTCCCCTAAATTTGTGCAACAATCAACAGAATTACTAGTTATGGATGCAACTAGTAAGACACACAAATGCACGATGCACAAGGGTACTTCTTCTCCCCCTAAATTTGTGCATTCACCAAAAAAACAGCTACTGAACTCCAGTACATGTACCAGCCAGAATGTCATACTGACATCTGCTATAATATCAGCACCTGTGCACCACATCCATATTTCCTTATGACTGAAGTTTCAGAAGGAAATAACAATATTGTCCAAGGCAATGTCATGACATCCGGTCAGACATTCTTCTGCTCACTCAGCCTTGACACACGCCCCATCATCTCACTAACTAACAAGGTGCCATACCTTGTTATCTGAGAACATATAGACCACAAGCTTGATGATTACTTGCAGTACAAAGACAGAACTCCCCCTGTCATGAACAACCAACTCTCCTCTTGAAACTTGGAGATGAACATATCCAACACCCCAAAGTTGGACCTTCACATACTTCCTGATTCAAAGAGAACCCAGACAGCTTGATGAATGGAAAACATAAGACGCATCTTCATGTCTTCAAGAGCACACTCCCTGTTCAACCTTCTTGGCTGAACACATCCACACCCTGTGACAATCTCTCTTCTAACCAGAACACAAAGCAACATACTACCATCTGATATTCTTCAGATATCACTGAATCACAAGCTTGATCCAGACACAAATTGGGACATATACACTCTCATCCTATTCCAAGAGATAGTCTTCCATATAAGCTCCAGCAGGTACAACCAATATCAGAAGCCTTGTTATTTTATGTGGCATTCTGAAACAATCCTGCTTGCATATGTTCTTTAACTCCAGCACAAGCTCCAAGAGATGACTAGAAAACACCTCCTTTTGTCTTCAACTTACTACTTTTCTGCTCAAAAGTAACTTGTCTCAGACTATCCTCAAGAATAATCAGTTGCCATATGTAGATTGTCTTGATTCTTCGAACTCACTTCTGAGATAGACCAAATGCCACTGGTTGACTACCTCCTTCATGAATCCTCATATGAAAAAGTCAAATGTCATTTTTTGACCTCTCTACGTTTATCAAACTTCTCCCAAAGATATTCTGACCTTCCAAGTGAGACTTGAACTTCAAGCTACATGTTGAACAAAACTTAGATTTTCTAAGACATGAACATGTAACATCCTTTCTATCCAGCAACTCCAAAGAACTGCAATGAGAACGACTTTTTTGAAGTATCAAATTTGCGACCCTGTAGACCCTTCTATCTCAAGTTAATGTGCCACTTCACCAACTAAGATTCTGATGTTGAACCAAATGTCATAACATTGTGTTTTGACATCTAGCTGTTGAATTCAGCTCCTTCTTCTGCCACTTGAAAGAACTTCCTCCCTTCTCAGAACAAGAGTTCAATGTTCTCATGGACTTGATTATGGAACCAAGTTTGAGTAAACATCCTCCATCCTGCAGCTTTGCAGTTAAGTCATCCAAGCTCACACCTTGATGAATCCCTGCTTCTTCTCCAAAGACTTCAGACACTCTAATGCATGAGTCTTCAAAAGGACCAGTTAGAAACTATCCCTTCAGCTATACCAAGGGTTCCACTTCCTAAAGCAAGGCTGTTTCCATGATGTCAAGACTGCTGCCACTTGTTCTTGACTCCATAGTGTGCATTAGCTAATGCACTTCCTTACCTAGATCAGAAGTAAACTGATCCAAGCAACCACCATCAGGACTATGATGTTTTCTTCTTCTTGTACACACCAAGGCTGAACATGTTTCTTGCCAGGAAACCTTTTCAGAGATCATATGCTTTTGCTGCCACCAAAGTGATAGATCATAAACCAATGTACTATCCTTCCTGTGATTCTGCACAAGATCTTGAAGATGAGATGTTCCAACATCCTTTAAAAACATCATTTATCTTGAGCTCCAAGGATAATCAATTAAATACTTGTACTTGGCACAAGTGGACATTGATCTTAAATCCTTTCCCAATATTCCTTTCAGATACTTCCACCACAAGACTACTTTGAAAATACTCTTCTAGTGTCAACATCTTCTGCTTGCAAGCACCTCAACAGTTTTGAAAATCTTCCCAGATTAAATTCACCCTTAGGAATGAGAGAGATGAATTCTTCCTTGCAAATGTGTCACACAACCACCAGAACCCATGTGACACAGGTCAACAGCCAACCAGACCCTAGGCTGACCGAACGTGAGGAGGTTAACCAAAACTCCTCCTCAAATTAACAATCATGGAAACTTCACACCAATATCCATGCATTGTACAGACATGTCTCAACATGACATACACCATCCCTACTAGTGGCAACTAACTCTATGAGTGATACCTATACATACTCCAATCACACCAATCAGACTCCAGCTGACCATCAGTACTAGTGAAAGAAAACAACACCAGTCAATAGTAGATATGCATTGCCAGAGCATACTACCTCAACCAACCTCTGAATCTTCATATTCTCACTCCTTGAAAGAACTGCCACTTTTGAGCGTGGTGTTTGAATAACAAGATTCATGGTCCCAATCCTCTTAAATGAAATAGCAATCAGGTTACCCCATTATTGACTTCTAACATCCAGGGGACTTGTCTTCCCACACAACATAGTACTTCAGGGAACAACTATCCAACCCTGATCAATCTACAGGAATAAGACAACCAGCAGGAAATTTCACAATGTCACATCTCAACCAGCTCCACTTCTAGAGACCAGACTTCTAAAAGTGACCTTCTTGAGCACACACACAGTTGACCCTACCCTTGTCAACTTAGCAAACACAGATGTCTCCTCTTCCAGGTCAGGAGTAGGTTCCAAACAAAAGTATCCCTTTGTTTGACACCTAAACACATCTGCTTTTCAACCAGTAGCTGCATACTTGTTGGACAACATGTTCTAACATCACATAGAACATTAGTTCCACCTCCTTGGAACAAACCCTCCTTGAAAATCTTCAAGGTCTTCATATACACTACCCAAGAGAGTAAAAGAATAAGTGATCAGGTGATTCTTACCATCCTAAAGTGAGAACGTCATGATGAGTGGACTTGAGGAGACTCAAGTATCTTTGACATCTTCAGTAGATTATGATGAAATCTTGAATACAACAGCCTTTCATCCACATGAGGGGAACCTTCATCAGAGTTTGAGTTTAGCCAGGTATTATGCAGCAGAAATAATAATACAACTCAACCTATGACCACGCACTTCACCAGATCAGCCTCCAAGAACATACCAAGTTTGAATATGTTTCAATACTAGCACAGTTGTTCCACACAAAGGCCAATTGCCAACCTCCAGAGACAGTCACACACAGTTTCTGTCATGAATAGTCCATCCACCAACTTCAAGGGACCATTCAGGGAAATCACTGAACCTTCCACAAGTTCCAATCATCAGTACTGGCATAACTCCTTGCAAGATACCAGAAAGTATCACCCATGGATCTCATCCAGAGATAGAACAGGATGCCTGCTCTGATACCAATTGAAATTCTGGTATAGTTAGAGTTCAGATGTTCTACACGAAGTCATGACATCTGATCCAACATTGTTACTTATACAGCAAGACAGTTAGAAAAATTAAAACCCAGTACTCATATGCACACAGTCCCAGATGTCACGACATCTGCTACTCTACCACCATGGACAAAAAAACATCCAGTTTTGTCCATCTAGAACAAAGACACAGTAGAGATTAAACATGGCACTTGTGTTTATTAATCCTGCCCAGTTATCAGCATGATGTCTCAACATTGATTTGAACATCACCTGTTCCAACATTACAGAAGGATGAACTGTAACAGACCAACCAGTCTATCAGTAATAGCAGTCAATAACGAATGTCATAACATTCTGTTTTGCAATCAGACTGCAGGATATGTGTCAAGTTTGTTATTCTCTTCATAAACAGACTAGAAACAGACTGAGTTATAACTGACAAAATATAGTGTGCAGAAGGTAAAAACACCAGTAATTGTTAACCCAGTTTGGTACAATATTACCTACTCTGGGGGCATACCAAGCCAGGAAGAAGATCCACTATTAGCAGTATTAATTCAGAGTTAAACTCCCTCGTTTACAACTCTTCACTTAATCCCTACCCAATGCAATCTATACCTAGGCACTCCTAGATAGAAACCTCCAGTTTCCATTCCTATCATTACAAATACCATGTAATGCTTAGACAACTTGAACATGCTTCATAGCTTCGTTCAAGAACATAACAACTCTTGCCTACAGGCTTTAAGTTAGAAATAATCTCATGCTTTCAAGCACTGAGAAACATCTGGTAACCTTCCTACAGGTTGGGAGGTTTACCTCACACATACCCCTAATTTTTTACATTGTTTGAGGCTTACAAAACCTAGGTTACAATCTGCTATTTATAACCTAACCACCCAACTGGATTAGGGCCTTCAGAAATCGCAGCAAATCTTTCCTTTGCTGTTATAGAGCTGGCAGAATTCTTCTGCTACAATCAAGGTCTTCAATCTTTTTATTTCCTAAAAGATCTCCATATTTGGAAACTGTATTTTCACCAAATATATTCACCAAATCTTATGATTGAATCTTCAAGATCTCCACACAGGAGTTAGGATATTCACCAGATCTCCTAATTAATCACAAACCAAACCAGAATTAACTGATTCAGTTTTATACACATGTGAGAAGTCACAGTCCCGATGTCGTGACATCTTACATGACATGTTGGTCTAGATGTTGAACTTCTTCAACCCAACATATTAAAACAACAAAGGTGATTACATTATTTGTTTTACAAAATTAATGCCAATCTTAAGGTACTAACACATCTGAAACTCCCCCTAATTCAAATTTAAAGCAATTATCTTCCTCTCTACCTCAACCATCTTCCACCTATACCCCCTCTGAACCTACCATATCAAATTTACCTACCTCTGAACATCACAACTCTAACCCTTCCTCACCCCCTCCACGACAAATCAACCTCACTACCACAACACTCCCCACATCTGACCTTTCCCCTCTAAACAAATCCTTTTCATCTCTCTCCTTAACTCCCCCTTCACCACCATACTACAATATATCCCATGACTCTAAACAACCAAAAAACCCCGACCCTTCATCCCTAACATTGGCCCAACTACAAGCCATTGCACTATTTAACCAACCTCCATCTATCCCAGATACCTCTGTGCCTTCTCCCTCTGAACCTCAAAGAGGACCACCTTCTAAACATTCATTTGAACCCCAAACTAAACAACCATTTGAACCCCCAACTGGACAACCCTTTTAACCTCCACTAAAACCACCCACACTTCACCAGAACCCATCAATCTAGACTCTGAACCTGAACCAACCTTCCCCACCCTTGAAGAGTCAGTTGCTTTATTTTCTGAATCCTCAATTGTGAAGCTCAGACCACTGTTTGAATAGTCCAAACTAAGTGATAATCCCCATAAAGTTAGGAATCATTGGAATGGATTTCTCAAATGGATGACATTTGAGGTCTTCAAGCTGAAAGGCCTCTCTAAACAAGTCAGAAATGACTACATCAGAGACACTGAGGAGAGGCTAGAGGCGCATTTGGCTAGAGAAGCTGAAGAGAAAGCACGCCAGGAAGCTGAAGAAAAGGCAAAACTAGAAGCTGAAGAGCAAGCAAGAAAAGAAGTAGAAAAGGCTGCCGCTGAGGCTGCTGCTACTGAAGCTGAAGCCAAAGCCAAGGTTGACACTGAAGAAGTAGCACGCATTGCTGCGGAAGACATTGCCAATACAAAGGAAGTTACTTTAACTTAGGGTGAGTCCTCCAACTCTGATCTTGCTTCGCTGGTGCTCAAGACTCTGGAAGAACTCCAGAAGGAACAACAGTTGGTAAGAGCTAGACTAGATCAACATGACTCTGTCAACTCTAGTATTCAGACTCTCTTGACTCAACTGCTTCAGAGGATGCCGCCTCCTCCAAACCCTCAGGCACCTTAGGCTTTCTGATTTGTGTTTTTGTTTTTGTTCTTCTAAGTGTTTTAGCTTCTATGTTTTTCCTTCTTTGTACCTTTTCACTTTATCCAATGAAGTTTTGTTTTGCTCTATATGTTTCTTGGTTGTCTTTTTGAGCCTGACAAAAAGGGGGGAAATAATTAAACAACCTTCTTATGAAATTAATATCTAAATCTCATAATGCACTACTTATATTCTAAACATCTAAGTATATTGCGCAGTCTAAGTTCTTGCAGGAAGTATCTGAGTAAAACATATGAGAAACAAGCTAAGTAACATAAGAGACTCTGGTAAAAAACTCCAAACCTTCTAAAGTATCAGATTCAGGGGGAGCTTGCTTATCTCAAGAGGAGTCATAGTTTATCTGACTCTGAAATTACCTTTCTTTAATTATTATGAAGTATCTTTGTTTCATCAACGTTTGAAGTTTTCTCATCATCAAAAAGGGGGAGATTGTGTCGCATCCGCGAAAAACAACCGACAGGCTAAAACAAAAACAACACAGAGCCGTCACCGTGCGTTATTTATCCCAAAAGAGGGAAAGGAAACGCTCAGAGTAAACCTGGAAAAAGCATGGTCTCGCGACCAAAGAGAATGGGATCGGGAGTCGGTTACGCAAGGGGAAGGTATTAGCACCCCTCACGTCCGTCGTACTCGACGGGATCCACGCTCAAAAGAGAGAAAAGGTTGCTAAAACAAAACATCACACACACACACCGAAGACAACACAGGTGGGGAAAGAGGAAAGGGCTCGCTAGGACATCGCATCCTATGCCTACGTATCTCGTCTGGAACGAGAATCAGAGCTTCCGTAGTTCGGCTCACGCACGCCAAACAAGACACACACAAACACAGGCAAACCTGGAACCCGAACGCCAATCGCTGGACTTACATCGGCTTCCGAACCAAACAAACACAACCTGGAAACCAGATGCCACTTGATGGACTTATACCGGACTCCAAGCACACAACAAAAGGATACGGAATGCCAATGGCTGGGCTTACATCCATCTCCTACACACACAAGAAGAAACAAGCAACAAGCTACTAAGGAGTCGGGAACTCGAGCCTAGCAACTTGTCAAGCAAACATACACATAAAAGAAAAAGGGTGCCCGGAGAGACCTCGCACGGTCTCCTGCCTACGTACCTCATCTGGTATGAGGATCAGGGCGACGTAGTTCCCCTGAACGGGAAAGAAATTCTAACCAGATACAAAGGGAGACACACTACTAGGGAGCTGTACTCGAGCCTAGATATTATCATGCATCATTGCCCTATGTTATGGTTTCTATCTACTTGCACGACAACAAGCTAATCCTAACCAGGAAAAAGCAAAGCATGCAAGCATCAACAAAACAAATCAAACATTCACAGTTAGCACACGCTATATCCAGACAAGGTGGGCTCAATCAAGGGTTAAGTTGCAAAAGCAACACAACTGTGTCAGGTGATATTAGCTCTTAACCCTGACATTGAGAGTCAGGGTGAAGCCAGATGAAAGGTGAGTGAAGATTAGACTTCACAGCTCTTATCCCTGGCCAGGGAGAGCTTCAGACAAAGGAGTGTGGGTTCAGAAAGTAGGAACCCTTCTACACTCAAGACACGGACTCAACTGTACAACTGTACAAGATCTTGGGTTACTGTCCTCAATGTGTCAACACAGTGGTGTGAGCAGAGGGACGACTCAACAGAATAGCGGGAGATAGATTGCATATCTCTTCTATCCGCCAATTGCCTCATAGAGGTCTTTACCTGCTTGGGGACAAAGTTAAACAATCACAAACATCGCCTCTTGAGGAGGACTTCAGACAGTTGTCTGGCTAAATAACAAGCCAGGTCTTCCAGACTACATGGAGACAAGAGAGTCTACCTCAATTGGTTTATACAACCAAGCAGCAGCACAACAAGTTCTCAAAGAACTATTAGCAACTAATGTACCTGAAATCAATCAAATACAGTCAGTATACCAATCACACAGTCAAAACAAACAGCATAAGAACCAACAGACAATGTGCAATCAAACAATGCAATGTGCAAAGCACAATCAACTCAAGTGAGCCAAGCACAAGCTCAAAGCAAGTGAGCCAAGCATCCTACAAAACACGCAAGTTAGTTCACAACAATTAACCAAATTCAATCAACTTGAATTAACATCCTCAAAGCATTTGCTTCTTCAACCTGAAAATCACATCCAAACGTGAGAAACAAGACCACTAGGACAAGCCTAGGGTCAAAAGGAGATGAAAAATTCAAAACAGCAAGTAAAAATTGATCAAAACCAATATTTATCAAGCAAGAAGAGAATCCAATTGGTCTCACACCAAAACTATGCACCAAATCCATTTCATATACAAAACATGCCAAACTATGCACTTTGGAAACACATTGGAGCAAACAGAATGATCACAATCAAATCAATATCAAAACAGCTCAATAAATTCCACAAAAATTCAAGCCTAAACAGAACACGTTGAATGAGTAGCATATCAAATTTCAGGCTATTTGGACAAGTGGAAATAGGGAAATTAAAATCAGGAAGTCATGGTATGCAAATACAACTTCAAACAAGACCACAAATCATGTGCCAACTTCAAATGAATTCCAAACAGTGGAAACAAATGATAAATGAATGGGACCAAAGCCAAGATGAAGTTAAACATGTTAAGAACCAATCCACCAAATTTCATCTTCATATGATAAGGAATGAGAATTTTACAAGTCATGTAAGTTGATCACTCAAGAAAAACCCTAAAATGACTAAACAGCAAACAAAAATACCAATCAAATAGGAAATGTATCAACAAATCCTACAAAACATCATGGTTAAACCTAACATATAGATGGAATCACATGCAAAAATCCAGGGCAAAAGACATATCATAGGCATGGAAACAAATTTCATGAACATGGCATAACATAGTGTGACACACATTGTCACACTCAACTTGATCACATCATATCTTTCAATCCATAAAAGCAAAATTAGCAAACTATACATCAAAATCACCAGAAAAGAGTCAAGAATATGCATGTAAAATTTCACCAATTTTGGATAAGGCATCATTATTTCATGATCAATATGGAAAAACATACACACAAATGACACATTCAATCAAACCCTAGGCATTTTATTTTTCCACACGTGCACAAAAATATTAAAAATCACCATAAAAAACTACACATCACAAGGAGAATGGTGAAAAAAGTCTCATCAAATTTGGATCAAAAATGAATTAGATGCGAATTTTTGAAGATGCAAGATCAAAATGAAATGAAATTGAAAAAAGAAATGAAATAAAATGAAATTAATATGAAGCAATGGCAATTTTGTAATTCTGAGAAGCCAGGGTAAAACGCCGTGTTTTCATTAAACGCGGTGGCGCCATCTGATTGGCCTATGGGAGCGAGAAACACCAATTCAAAAATGAAATGGACAAATTCGGATCAAAACGCGTCCTGGCATCGTTCCTCCTCATGTTCATCAATCAGAATTTCCAGAAACTCAACATGGACAAATCTCAACCAAAATCATCGTGCCTTATATCATTGGATTCGTCTTTCAACCTAGATCATGGAACTAACAAGCATTTGACCTTACTCTAATCATACTTCACGGATCGAGCAAAACAACATTCGAACACCAAACTTTAATTCCAGATTTCTTCCTTAATACTCAACCAAAATGCACAATTCAAGTTTCATTCTACTCTACACTAGGAGATCTATCAAAGCCATATCATAGTTTGAGCAATTGTTGAAATCGAAAACTAACCTTATGATGATGCAGTTGGTGATTTCGCGCGTTTCCAAGTCCAAAAGCTGAAAACAGATGATGCTTGATGCTTAGGAAGACGATTGGAATAGGTTTTGTAGCTCAATAGTGCACCAGTTCCACGAATGCTCAAACTGCCATGGATGAGGAAGGTGATAACAGTTCCAATTCTCCAATTCTTTGGCCTTGATTTTGTGAAACAGATCTTCTATATGTCCTGCAGAAGAAGGATCAAGCAAGCATGCACACGATGGATGATGAATCTTGATGAAAAAATGATGAAAAAGTGTGAAAAGCTTTGGAGAAAATTGAGAGGTTTTTGGAGGGAAAGTTTGTTAGATCTGAAATTGTGATTTCTGATTATGCATTTTCTGTTATGATTAATGTTTTATACCACATGCTAATCCAAGTGTTAATCCAAATTAGCAAAATCCAAGTGATTAAGCAAAATGAAATTTCAAGTGTTTTGGCCAAAATGCCCTTTTCTAATTCAGCCAATGTAACAGTGCAAAAACCAGTCCAAGCAAGTTCTATTTGATGTTTATGATGTGTTGGAATGAGTTTTGTATGCAAATGCCTTGTATTTTGGAAATTCACTATTTTTCCCACCAATTTTCAAAGTGAACACTTGAAAAATGACTTTTTGCTATGATGATTTCCAATGAAATGTGATAATGGATTTGGATAATACACATCAAATGTGGTTTGCTCAAAAAAAAATCACCCAATTTGGCCATTCCATTTAAAAGTTATGGCACTTTGAAAATCAACATTTTTGGAAAATGATTTGATCATAATTTGCCAACCACACATGAGAAATGAGTGTTCTTGGACTTTTTGGAAAGGTGAGAGCAAGATCTACAACTTTCCTGTTGGACAAAATTCCATTTGAAGCATTTTTGGACACGTAATTTTGAGGTGAAAAACTTTCCATTTTTGGCAGTTTCCAATTACAGGTCACCTGCTATTTTTGGAAAGTTTCCATCTGACTTTATTTTCTTCATTCTTGATGTTTGAAATGTCAAATGAAACTTGTTTAGACATGAATGAAGTGTCTCTAACTCTCTCCCACTTCCAAATCCATCATTTCAGGCACAGTTGACCACAGTTGACTTTTCTGATTGATAGATGAATCTGGCTATGCACTGATCAAGTTGAGCCTCAAACTCCTGATGAAATGGCTCAATGATGAAACCCTAGCTTCCATAAACTCCATATAATCACATGATGATCCCCATATCCATTGTAGACCCCATCTCCTTAACAAGCCCTGATTGGCCCAATACAACTGATTCAATTTATTAGGGTTGACCAGTGGTCAAAACCCTAATCTCAAGGTATCTGATCAATCTCTTGAATCTCTGGGATGATGACAAACCATGATGATGATGATGTATCATTGAAACCAAGATGAAGCCCAACCCCCTTGAGAATCAAGAAACCCTAATTTGTACCACACATCCTTAGATGATTAATGATCAATTCAATGAAACCTTCAGCTTGCATCTTAACCTCTTTATCTTCTGACCCAGACTTATGAGGATGACTTGCTCAATGTAGCCACATGATATGCAAACATGCAATGCCTAATGACCTACAAAATGATATGCAATGCTCAAGCTAGTCCCAAGAGAGGAGGGCAAATTTTGAGGTGTTATAGCTGCCCCTATTCAATCCACTGTGAACCTGTCGATATGAATAGCCTCGGCTTTCAGATGATCAGGATGAAGAGTGATTGAATACCAAGAACAGACGAACAATTTGCACTCTGATGGGAAATAATTAACAATGCCTGTCAGAATCGGCAAAGAAGCAATCTCTGAAAGAAGAATCCGTCTGGTACGGAAAAAGTCGGCCTGATCACCGAAACAGCAACGTCGACCCGGATACCAAAATAAATGGTAACACAGGGATAACCATGGCCTGAACACCACATATCCGCTGGGGATTATTATCTCTTTCTTTTTTTTAATGCTTTTCTTGAACCCCGAAAATCTTCTCTTTTTCGTTTTCTTGAACCCCGAAATTTTCCTTCGCGCAAATGATCCCGGATCACTGCATTTGAACCCCAACATCTTGTTTGCCAACATAATGAACCCCATTCTCCATTTGAACCCCAGTCACCTGACGATAACTTGTGATCGCCATTGTGAACCCCGTTCTCCAGAAAATGCCTCAACATTTCCCTTTCTCCGTTTGAACCCCGCTCTCCAGAAAATGCCTCAACATTTCCCTTTCTCCATTTGAACCCCGTTCTCCGCTTTCTTGTGATAATTCCGCTGGCAACGTCGGAACTAACACCAAACACCACTCTGAGGGCGACATATCAGAGGGTACACCTTCACAAAAGGAAGGTAACATGTGCATCTCTTCCTCAGAAGACACCCATAACGACTTCTGTTGGCCTCAACCAAAGTCTAAGGTGACACATGAACAGAAGATAATCCTGAGGACCTCATCCCGGATACAATCTTCAACTCCAATCTCCATTTGGACCCCGATCTCCAGAAAATGCCTCAACATTTCCTTTTCTCCAATTGAACCCCGATCTCCAGAAAATGCCTCAACATTTCCCTTTCTCCATTTGAACCCCGATCTCCAGAAAATGCCTCAACATTTCCTTTTCTCCATTTGAACCCCGATTGTCGCACTGATCGCGTAACGTCCTTTGATTTTATTTCCATCTCCGTCCGACAGAAAAGTTTCCTCCAGTATCGCACTACTGGGGAACATTGCTGATCTGACATCATGATGCTAAACTCCTCAGAGTAACACCTTCACCATCCGGCGAAACTAAATCTCAAACGGTAACCACGGCTTGAGTCGCGCTGATCGCATAACATTCCCATCTCTGTCCAACGGAAAAATTTCCTCCAGTATCGCACTACTGAGGAGGTACTGCTGATAAAAAAAACGGTGCCAAACTCCTCGGAGCAACACCTTCAGCCTCAGGCAACCACTTCTCAAACGGTAACCACGGTCTGAGACTAACTCATGCTTGCAATATGATGCACGATTGATTTTTCTGCGTAATGCTCCATAATTATGGAAATGCTACGCGATTTATTATGCAATATGCTATGCTATTTACATGATGCATGTATAAAAAGCATCCCCCTCAAGGGACTCTTCTGAGGAGCTCGAGGCGCTCTGCTGAGGAATTCGCCACCACCCCAATTTCCGCCCTGCTGGGGAATAGCACTGCTGTTGGAAAAAGGCAACCCCTGTTGGGGAAAAACCTCCTTTGCACCCGATCCGCTTGGGGAATTGTTGGGGATAGAACCACCAGCGCTCTGTGGGGATACACCAGACTTTGACTTGCTGGGGATATAACACTCCAGACTCTGTTTGGGGAACCACCACCCACAGATACTTCCGTTGGGGAAATTGCCACCTTCAGGCCTGGCGACTGGGGAAGCATCGATCTGAAACCTGCTGGGGATAACCATCCTGACCCTGCTAGGGAGATCACAGACCTTGGATCTGCTGGGGAATTAGTCCTCACGACTCTGCTTGGAGAGATGAGGAAACTCTGGTACTGAACACCCGTCGACTCGTCGAACCATGGTATTCAATGTCCAATCCCAATGTCAGCTTTCCACTTTTGAGAACTCCCAGACTCGTCTGGACTTTTCTGCTCCATCATCTTGTATTCCAAACCGCTCTGTACTCGACGGAGAACGAACTCCTGGGATTGATACAGACTTTTCAATTTTCAGACTTTGAAGAGTCTTCTTGATTAATTCTCAAGGATCGTCATACGTCTCGTCGTCGTCTCTTCACCGTTCTTCTATCCATTCGTCCCTGATTGGACTCCATGGGGACTGTTTCGTCAAAAGCTTCCACATCACAACCTGCAAGTGAGTGAAAAATATCTAACAGCACCTGCAAAAGAGATTGTTAGATAAAACCGTGCCCCCAGGCGTGTCAAGATTTCAACACTTGGGTCACTCAACCTTCCGAATAAGATTTCAAGCTTCAATCTTATAAGCATGCATTGGAAGGGACCTGTATGTCTTAAAATGCAAGATCCTTTATCAAAATAAACCAGATGTTTTTGCAATCAAAGCGGTAATGAAAAACAAAAACAAAATTATTTGACTGAACATGCATTTTATTGATTGAAAAGCGTGGCTCAAATTGAGCAATACTAAGGAAGCAATTCCTGAAAAGAGGTAATTGCGCACAAAAGGAAAAATCTATCCTAATGGCAATGTGAAACCCGTGATCTCATCGAGTTCCAACTCGGTTACACCCCATATGTCCTCAGACTCTCCGTGCTTTCTGCCTTCTGAATAAGACGATTCCAATTGATCCCTACCGGGTATTATCCATGATGCTTTAACTAAAGCGCAAACGATCATGCTAGACGCAGTTGTTCGTTTCAATCCCTCTTTTGCCTGGACCGCCCTTTCGGGTTTTCAGTCCACCGGGATACCCATTTTTGCCCAAGTCGCCTTTTCAGGTTTTCGACTTGCCGGGTGTACATTTTTTCCATTTTATCCCTAATTTTTGCCCGAACCTTTTCTTTCTGTTTTTTTGGTTCGCCGGGATGCCCATTTTTGCCTGGACTCTTTTATTCTTTTTTGTCCAGCGGGTCTCTTTATACGAAGTATTTTTTAACTGCGTCCGCATTCACAGGGGATGGAAAATCCTCGCCATCCATGGTCGTTAGCAACAAGGCTCCACCAGAAAAAACCTTCTTGACCACGAATGGACCTTCATAATTGGGTGTCCATTTGCCCCTTCGATCGTTTTGAGGAGGAAGGATCCTTTTCAATACCATATCACCTACGTGATATACCCGAGGTCGCACCTTTCTGTCAAAAGCACGCTTCATCCTTTGCTGATACAACTGCCCATGACAGATGGCTGCCAGCCTCTTTTCTTCAACCAGGCTTAACTCCTCATACCGGGTCCTTACCCATTCCGCCTCTTGCAATTTCACATCCATCAGGACTCTCAACGAGGGAATCTGAACCTCAACCGGTAGCACGGCTTCCATTCCATATACCAATGAGAAAGGCGTTGCCCCAGTAGATGTACGCACCGACGTTCGATACCCATGCAACGCAAACGGAAACATCTCATGCCAGTCTTTATAGGTTACCACCATCTTTTGCACAATCTTCTTAATATTCTTGTTGGCTGCCTCAACCGCCCCATTCATCTTCGGACGATAGGGAGAAGAATTGTGATGTTCAATCTTGAATTCCCGGCACAATTCTGCCATCATCTTGTTGTTCAAATTAGAACCATTATCAGTAATGATTCTCTCGGGAACCCTATATCGGCAAATGATGTCTCTCTTGAGAAACCTGGCAACGACCTGCTTCGTCACGTTCGTATAAGAGGCTGCTTCCACCCACTTGGTGAAGTAATCGATAGCCACTAAGATGAACCGATGCCCATTCGAAGCCGTAGGCTCAATCTTCCCAATCATATCAATGCCCCACATAGAAAACGGCCATGGAGACGACATCAAACTCAACAGGTTAGGAGGCACGTGCACCTTGTCAGCATAAATCTGGCATTTATGACACTTCCGCACGAAATTGAAACATTGGGCCTCCATTGTCATCCAATAATAGCCTGCCCTCAGCAGCTTCTTTACCATCGCATTCCCACTGGCATGGGTACCGAACGATCCTTCGTGAACCTCTTTCATCAATTGGCTTGCTTCTCTATCATCGACACATCTGAGCAAGACCCAATCAAAATTCCGCTTGTACAAAACCCCATCCTTATTCAAGTAAAACACCATGGCCAACCTCCGCAGAGTCTTTCGATCCTTCTTTGAGGCTCCCTCAGGATACTCTTGAGTCTCCAGATAGCGCTTGATATCGTAATACCACGGCTTCTCATCATCAGGCGTCGTATCAACAGCAAACACATAAGCCGGTCTATCCAGACGCCCTACCTCCACACTGGGGAACTGATTCCACCATTGCACCTTAATCAAGGCAGCCAGAGTAGCCAAGGCATCTGCCAAAGGATTCTCTTCTCTGGGCACATGGTGCAACTTCACCTTGGTGAAAAACGTCAACAATCTCCTCGTATAATCCCGATATGGAACTAAATGAGATTGATGCGTATACCATTTTCCGTTAACTTGATTCACAACCAGAGCTGAATCTCCATATATGACAAGGTTCTTGATCCTCAAATCAATCGCCTCTTCAATCCCCAATATGCAAGCTTCATATTCAGCCACGTTGTTGGTGCACTCAAATGTCAGCCGGGCAGCAAAAGGAATATGGGATCCTTTCGGCGTAACCAAAACAGCACCAACACCGCTTCCATTCATGTTAACGGCCCCATCAAACATCAGAATCCATTCGGATTCAGGATCAGGCCCCTCCTCCGGGATTGGTTCCTCGCAATCTTTCGATTTGAGAAACATGATGTCCTCATCAGGGAATTCAAACTTCATCGGTTGATAATCGTCAATGGGTTGCTGGGCGAGGTAATCAGACAATACACTCCCCTTGATTGCTTTTTGAGAGGTATAATGTATATCATATTCTGTCAAAATCATTTGCCACCTCGCAACCCGTCCGGTCAATGCTGGCTTCTCAAAAATGTACTTGATTGGATCCATCTTGGAAATCAACAAAGTGGTATGAACCAGCATGTACTGCCTCAGTCGGCGAGCAGCCCAGACCAAAGCACAACAAGTTTTCTCGAGCAGTGAATATCTTGTTTCACAGTCGGTAAACTTTTTGCTAAGGTAGTATATGGCATGCTCTTTTCGACCAGACTCGTCATGCTGCCCCAATACACACCCCATAGACCCCTCGAGGACCGTCAAGTATAGGATTAACGGTCGTCCCTCCACAGGAGGCATCAGAATCAGAGGCTCCTGCAAATACTCTTTTATTTTTTCAAATGCCGCTTGGCAATCATTATTCCACCTGACCGTTTGATCTTTTCTTAACAACTTAAAAATCGGTTCACACGTGGCTGTTAGGTGAGATATGAACCGTGAAATGTAGTTCAATCTACCTAAGAAACCACGAACCTCTTTCTCTGTTCTCGGTTCAGGCATTTCTCTTATTGCTTTTACTTTTGCAGGATCAACCTCTATTCCTTTTTCACTTACAATGAACCCCAGCAATTTACCGGACCGCACTCCGAACGTGCACTTGTTCGGATTCAACCTCAGTCTGAACTGTCTCAGTCGGTCGAACAACTTGGCCAGATCTACCAAATGCCCCTCTTCTGTCTGGGACTTTGTTATCATGTCATCAACATAGCATTCAATTTCATGATGAATCATATCATGAAACAAAGTCACCATGGCCCTCTGATAAGTAGCACCGGCGTTCTTGAGACCGAATGGCATCACCTTATAACAAAAGGTGCCCCACGGTGTAATGAACGTTGTTTTCTCCATATCATCTGGCGACATTTTGATTTGATTATATCCAGAAAAGCCATCCATGAAGGAAAACACCGAGAACTGAGCTGTATTGTCTACCAACACATCAATGTGAGGTAATGGAAAATCATCTTTCGGACTAGCTCTGTTCAGATCTCGGTAGTCCACATACATTCTCACTTTACCATCCTTCTTCGGGACTGGCACGATGTTCGCGACCCAAGGCGGATAATTAGTGACAGCAAGGAAACCAGCATCCCACTGCTTCTGCACTTCCTCTTTAATCTTCATCGCCATATCAGGTCGAGTTCTGCGCAATTTCTGCTTCACTGGAGGACAATCTGCTCTCAACGGTAGCTTGTGCACAACGATATCGGTATCCAACCCTGGCATATCTTGATAAGACCAGGCAAAGATGTCGACATACTCTTTCAACAGTACTACCATTCTGCTCTTGACACTTTCCTCCAAAGCAGCCCCGATTTTCACTTCTTTTTTGACCTCGTCGGTACCCAGATTCACAACCTCAATCTGCTCTTCATGCGGCTGAATCACCTTCTCCTCTTGTTTTAACAACCTGGCTAATTCCCCCGGCAGTTCACAATCTTCTTCGCCTTCTTCTTCGGCTTGATAGATCGGATTGTCGAAGTCATACGAGGGTGTAACAGGATTGTTATCAATGAGATCCGGAGAATGATCGCATCTGCATGAATGTGGATTCATGCATTGCTTAGAACCGGAACGAGTCAAAACAAAAAGAAAAATGAAAACATTGCCATTTTTATTTTGTTTTTATTTTTTTTTAAACTGCAAAAATAAATGAAAAACAGGGAACACCGCTTTTAACTGAAAAACATCCTTTTATTAATGATGCAAACTTGCAAATTTAAACATGAGGTGGCCCTTACAATGAACCATTACGTGTCGGGCAACACGTATGGCTTTCATGCATATAAAATCAAAACAGGAAAAATATTACTCTTCCAGCAGAGTGACCCTGATGATCTTTTCAGCCTTCCAGTTCTGGATCCCCATCCCTGGTGTGCACGGCTTTATCCATTGGTCAATTTCGCAGTCACTATCAGCTTCCTCACTCATCATGCAGATGTGATCCGGATCCAGCATTCCGGCACTAGTGAATGTGACCGACGTACAACGTCCTCTTCCTTGTCCAGATGAGCCTCTGCCAGGCTGATACCCCACTCCGAAGCGATCTTTCTTTGCAGAGATATCCATCATCCTGCCCCAACCAGGAGCCTCTCCATTCTTTACCACCTCGGCGGCCTGTTTGTACGAAGCAATGGACGGTTTCTCCTCTTCTTTTGCAAACAGAGCATTCTCTACCTTAACAGTTTCGAATGCCTGACTCGGCGTCTCCCATATCTCGCCGTCCATTTCAACGTATTTGAATGAGGACAGGTGGCTGACAAAGATGTCCTCTTCTCCGCACACAGTGACAACCTGTCCTTCCCAAATATATTTCAGCTTTTGGTGCAAAGTCGAGGTCACGGCCCCAGCAGCATGAATCCACGGCCTACCCAACAAGCAACTGTACGCCGGCTGGATATCCATGACATAGAAAGTCGACTTAAACAACTCCGGGCCTATCTTCACCGGAAGCTCAACCTCTCCGAATACAGCCCGTTTCGACCCATCAAATGCCCGCACTATCAGATCAGTGGGAGTCAGAATCAGCCCTTCACAATTCAGCTTAGCCAGAGCTTTCTTCGGCAACACATTCAATGAGGAGCCGGTATCAACCAGCACATGCGAAAGCACAGCCCCTTTGCATTCCATTGCGATATGTAGAGCCCGGTTGTGATTCCTCCCATCCACAGTCAGATCCATGTCTGTAAAACCCAACCCATGGCTGGCATGAACGTTAGACACGACCGTCTCCAACTGGTTTATGGTAATCTCTTGAGGAACATAGGCTTTCTTCAGAATTTTCAACAAAGCCTCTCTATGCCCCTCAGAGCTTAACAGCAACGACAGAATCGAGATTTTGGAAGGAGTCTGCTGCAGATGGTCCACCAGCTTGTACTCAGACTTCTTGATGATCCTTAAGAATTCCTCTGCATCATCATCAAGCTTCTCTTCCGACCCAACCGGCGTCGGTGTCACATCAGGAGTACCATTATTCACCACTGCTTTCCCTTTCGCCCTGGCTAAAGCCTCGGCCTTTTCTTTTTTCTCTTTTTCTCCTTCTTCTCTCCTCAACGCGTCAGGAGCAAACAGTCTGCCACTGCGAGTGAAACCGCTGGGACCGGCATTATCCACCTTTGAAACGGTGGTTTCACTTGTAGTCTGATCTTCTACCCTCTCACCATTGCAATATACCTCTCCACCATAATGCCAAGGCACAGCATCATCTTTGTCATATGGAATTGGTCCAGGTACCGTGATGGTAACTGGAGCCGCCTCAGCTAGAGTAGACAAATCCACCGGGTCAAAATAAATCGTTATGGTGGAGACCTCTTCTTTTCCCATATCAACCTTCTCAATCAGAATACTTCCATTGTCCATCAAACCCTGGACAGTCTCTCTCAACAAATCACACCCATTGACAGAAATAGGGCACACAGCACAATCATCACCACAGCCCGGATGAACCCCATTCAACATCAACTGCCTCTTAACCTCAGCCAAAGGAGTCTTCAGTTGATCAACAGACAACAACCCGATTTGGCCCTCCTCAGAGACAGCATTCACCCCCCTTTGACCATGCGCGGGCATGGGATTAGCATTGACATTGGGAGATGGTGCAAAGTTGATTGCCTTCGAATCCACCAGGTCTTGAACCACGTGCTTAAAAGCTTTGCAGTTCTCTATGTTATGTCCGGGCGCACCTGAGTGAAATTCGCATTTTGCATTCTCATCATAATTGGCTGGCCTTTGATCAGGTCTCAAAGGTGCCAGAGTTCTCAACTGTACCAGCCCCAAGTCTTGCAGCTTCTTTAACAAGAAAGAGTAAGTCACAGGTGGCCTGTCAAAATGCCGATCATTCATCCTTCCCCTGACTTGGTACCCGGCCCTTTGAGGCCTCTGCTGAAATGGTTGTCTTTGCTGTTGAGGTTGCTGTTGTTGTTGCTGATTATCAGCAGGAATAGTTACCGCAGCAGTGTGCTGAAAGTAACGATCCCTACTGGGTCCCCTCTGAGCATAAACCGCGCTGGTATCACCCTCTTTCTTTCTCTGGCCATTACTGAAAGGCTTCTTCGACCCAGACGACGAAGCATTGCCACCCTGTATTTTTCCGAGCTTCAGCCAGCTCTCTATCCTTTCACCAGCCACAACTATATCTGAAAAATTGGTGACCGGACAGCCCACCATCCTCTCAGCAAACGCCCCTTGCAGGGTACCCATGAAGAGATCAGACATCTCTCTGTCCACAAGTGGAGGTTGCACTCTGGCAGCCAATTCCCTCCATCTCTGAGCGTATTCTTTAAACCCTTCGCTATTCTTCTGAGACATACCCTGCAGCTGGGTACGACTCGGAGCCATATCAGCGTTGAACTGATACTGTTTAAAGAATGCGTCCCCAAGATCTTGCCAATTCTTGATATCAGAGGACTTCAGCTTGGTGTACCACTCCAGTGAGCCTCCGAACAGACTGCCCTGGAAGAAGTACATCCACAGCTTTTGGTCCATGGTGTAAGCTGGAATCTTGCGGACGAAGGCTTGAAGATGAGTTTCTGGGCAGGAACTCCCATTGTACCTATCAAATGTGGGCGCCTTGAACTTCTGTGGGATCACAATCCCCTCCACTAGCCCCATATTTGACATGTTGACCACCCCAGGAATGGCATAGCTCTCCAAAGCTCGGATCTTCTCAGCCAGCAGCTGAATCTCTTTGTTCTGTGGTGGGGCACCGTACTGTCCAAACGGTTCGTTGTGCATCGAGAACTGATCAGCCTCTCTGTCTTCCTCTTTGTCATCTTCAACCCCGAAGAATGGCGGGAAAAGACTATCCTTCAAGTTCCGACCAGGTTGACCACCAGCAGCACCAAAACCAGCAGCATTATTCACTATTCCCACTGTTGTTCTTTTTCCACCGTCTCTGGAACCACCCAGCCCCTGGTTGGAGACACCATCCAGGTTGACACCACTATTTGCCGCTGAAGCCCGCTCGAGCTTCTCGACTTTGTCAGCTAGAGCTTTCTGACCAACTGCAAAACCTTGCATGATGTTGATCAGCTCGGTCATCTTGTCTTTCAACTCGAGGATATCTGAATTTGGGAGATCCATCAGTCTGGGAGTATTGCGGCGCGTGAAATATCTGTGCGGGCGTGTTGAGTGCAAAGGTACAATTCTGCGAGCACGAGCAATGATTCCTGAAACAATCAAGCACGTTAGAACTGATACCTGCAAAATAAAACACAAGTTATTATGATCATGCATGAATGCAGTGTTTATCCTCATGAGGAACACTTTATCTCTCGATCCTGGCTTCATCGAGACAGATAATAACCCGGCAACAATATTCTGACATTCATCATTTGATTCATCATACAGATCAGAGATATATGATTTAGCAAAATACCGCCCAACCATGTGTGTGCTGTGTGAGTGCATACGGGAAAGCAAATAAAGCTTGAAGATCGATCACTGAATGAAAATAATCATCGCATGGAAAAATGCACAATAAGTGCCAAAGTCATACATCAAATCAGATATAAATCCAATACAATCTTCCAGAATCGGGAAAGAAATACAAGCAAAATGAATTCCGTCAACAAGCCTGACGGTAATCCACACAAATGATAAAGCTAGCCTGATGAGGGTCCCACAGACGGCCCTATCTCATCAACCATCTTCGCGAACTCTGCGGCGAACCTGAGCTCGGTGTTCTCCTGGTGTAATCTCCCCACCTCTTTCTGATGAATCTTCATCTGCCTGAAGTAATGATCTCTCTCGGCCATATAATGATCTCTCTCGGCGATGATCTTCACATTCTCTGTTTCCTTGATCTTCAGCTTTGCCTCCCACTCAGCAATGAGAACTCTGACTCTGTCATCCCTTTGATCCCTCATGAGGATCTGCCTCCTCTTCTGATCTTCAATGACCTTTGAAGCTCTAGCCAATCTCTCTTTGGTGATGTCGTGCTCCTTTGTTGAAGATGCCAAAGCCTGACTGACCTTCCCATAGTAGGCAGTATCCATCTCAAAGCGCTTTGCTTCCAAGGCATGTCGCTTGTCTTGATCTTCCATCTTCACTCTGATCTCCTGATTAGCCGTCTGAATCCGAGCAACACTCATCTCCAATTCCGTTTTCTCCGCAAGCAACTGATCTCTCTCCCGCTTCATCTCCAGGAACTCTTCCATACCAACAGAAGAAGGAGACTCCTCAATCAACGGATACCAAGGATCAACCATAGGAAACGGTAGACAAGTAAGCTCCACTCTCTTACTGAGCCAGTCATCGAACGGAGGAAAAGACCTGTTATTGGCTCTACCCCAAGAAAACTTGCCTTTCCTTTGAATACTGCGCCATGCCTCAGATACCTACTTCAACCTGGCCTGATTGCCCTCAACCGGGAAGTACAAAGTTTCCTGAACCTCACTCTTGAACGGAGGAAGCTCCATAGCGAATCCCATTTGTCTCTTAAGAAGTGTCGGGTTATAATTAATGCAACCCTGAACTCCTATAAGTGGCACATTGGGAAAACCCCCACAACTGCAAATGAAGTCTTGTCCAACCCCACTACTGTGAGTCCAAGCTATGTCTTTGGCCCTCAAACCCATCAGCTTGGTCGCCCAATTGACATTTTGGCCAAGAAGAACAAAAGCACCCCTGGTAGGAAAATATCCCATAAACCACTTGTATAGCAACTGAGTGCAACATCGAATCAATCCCCCACGCCGCTTCTCGTTCCTGTTATGGACCGAGTAATAGACATCTCCAATCAGAGTAGGGATAGGATTCCTCTGAACAAACAAGCGGATGGCATTAATATCCACAAAGCTCTTCTGATTAGGAAACAGAATGATCCCATAAATGCCCACAGCAACCACGGCACAGACTGTATTCCAATTACCCAACTCGGCATTCTCCTTGGCCTTAGCTTCTAGGAAACTCAGATGAAAACCAGGCAACTTCCTCTTCTCTTTCAGACTCCCCTTAACCATCTCCGGACTCAAATAAAGAGCACGGGAAATCCCACCAATATCAGGCTCTTCCTTAGTAGCATAGAAAGGAACCTGATTTCTGATCTGAATGCCCAAAATATCAGCATAATCCTCCATCAAAGGCTCGAGTAAGTAATCTGGGAAGACAAAACACCTCAAACCAGGATCATAGAACTGGAGGAGAGTATGAATGGCGCTCCTATCTCTGTCAGTGAGTCTGAAAACCAACTTCAGAATACCCCCATATGCCTCACGAAACATCCCCACATGGTCGGGTGTAATCAAAGCTATCATATCCTTCAGCACACTGATCTCTGGGTCAAAGAAGCTATACGCAACATCGTCCTTTAAACCGGGCCTCCTCATGTCTAAGAAGTCTCTCAACCATGATCTCAATCAAAAATGTCCCTGCATATGGATAAACATGTGTTAGATGCAGATAAATGCAGAATGTTAATGATGTTGATGAATGAATGCAATGCACTGCCATCCTCCAAGTCATCTGATCATTTGTTGCACTGAAACCCTGATTTCTGAACTGATCACAACCATCTGCGAGAATATGTAACCACAAATCCAACTCGAGGGTTCCGAAATAAACGGAAGATACATCACCGTCATCATCAAACAATCTCTGAACAGATACCCACAATCCTCTGAATCGGCCCGGGGAATCCTGAAATAAACGGATCCCCACTGATAAATAACACGGACAGAACTCCGGCGTCTCCGAAACAAAGGTCCATAAATCCGACTTATAAATAGGACTCTGATCCACGGAACCAATAGTCACCATCAAAATCACCAACAGAACATGCATCTGTAAGAATCACCCTCCCCTCACAGGTAAATTCTGATCAAGTCATCCTAAGGCGGACAATAGTCTCGACAATCGGGCAGAGATACTCAATGGGTTTGCCCTTTCGGGTGTGCCATTGTAGCTCTCCTGAGATCGTCTAAACCAAAGATCCGGGAAATAATCGGTCACCGAAGTCAATAGCTCAAAAGAGATAACCCAACCAAAGTGGAAAACCCCACTGAGGAAGAGCACTCTCAGATGAACCTCGTCCGGCTTGTGGTATGTCACGTCGCAACAGCATGCCCAACCGGCATGTGAGGAACGTGAGACCACACTAATCCTAGGTGTATACTCGGGCCTGGGTTTTAGCCCCACTCAGAACACCCACCCCAAACAGAGGAACCACCTGCACAGAGGACGGCAACATGATAGTATGATGCATGCAAATATTTATGCAAATATATACACGGTCAGAATAATAAATGCCATAAATAAAACAACAAAAGCAACCTAAACTATCCTAGAACGCTAGGAGAGACTCGCTTAGGGAAGATGGACCAGCACAGGTCAACATCTTGTATTCCCCAGCAGAGTCGCCAGCTGTCGCATCCGCAAAAAATCAACCGGCGGGCTAAAACAAAAACAACACAGAGCCGCCACCGTGCGTTATTTATCCCAAAAGAGGGAAAGGAAACGCTCAGAGTAAACCTGGAAAAAGCATGGTCTCGCGACCAAAGAGAATGGGATCGGGAGTCGGTTACGCAAGGGGAAGGTATTAGCACCCCTCACGTCCGTCGTACTCGACGGGATCCATGCTCAAAAGAGAGAAAAGGTTGCTAAAACAAAACATCACACACACACACCGAAGACAACACAGGTGGGGAAAGAGGAAAGGGCTCGCTAGGACATCGCATCCTATGCCTACGTATCTCGTCTGGAACGAGAATCAGAGCTGCCGTAGTTCGGCTCACGCACGCCAAACAAGACACACACAAACACAGGCAAACCTGGAACCCGAACGCCAATCGCTGGACTTACATCGGCTTCCGAACCAAACAAACACAACCTGGAAACCAGATGCCACTTGATGGACTTATACCGGACTCCAAGCACACAACAAAAGGATACGGAATGCCAATGGCTGGGCTTACATCCATCTCCTACACACACAAGAAGAAACAAGCAACAAGCTACTAAGGAGTCGGGAACTCGAGCCTAGCAACTTGTCAAGCAAACACACACATAAAAGAAAAAGGGTGCCCGGAGAGACCTCGCACGGTCTCCTGCCTACGTACCTCATCTGGTATGAGGATCAGGGCGACGTAGTTCCCCTGAACGAGAAAGAAATTCTAACCAGATACAAAGGGAGACACACTACTAGGGAGCTGTACTCGAGCCTAGATATTATCATGCATCATTGCCCTATGTTATGGTTTCTATCTACTTGCACAACAGCAAGCTAATCCTAACCAGGAAAAAGCAAAGCATGCAAGCATCAACAAAACAAATCAAACATTCACAGTTAGCACACGCTATATCCAGACAAGGTGGGCTCAATCAAGGATTAAGTTGCAAAAGCAACACAACTGTGTCAGGTGATATTAGCTCTTAACCCAGACATTGAGAGTCAGGGTGAAGCCAGATGAAAGGTGAGTGAAGATTAGACTTCACAGCTCTTATCCCTGGCCAGGGAGAGCTTCAGACAAAGGAGTGTGGGTTCAGAAAGTAGGAACCCTTCTACACTCAAGACACGGACTCAACTGTACAACTGTACAAGATCTTGGGTTACTGTCCTCAATGTGTCAACACAGTGGTGTGAGCAGAGGGACGACTCAACAGAATAGCGGGAGATAGATTGCATATCTCTTCTATCCGCCAATTGCCTCATAGAGGTCTTTACCTGCTTGGGGACAAAGTTAAACAATCACAAACATCGCCTCTTGAGGAGGACTTCAGACAGTTGCCTGGCTAAATAACAAGCCAGGTCTTCCAGACTACATGGAGACAAGAGAGTCTACCTCAATTGGTTTATACAACCAAGCAGCAGCACAGCAAGTTCTCAAAGAACTATTAGCAACTAATGTACCTGAAATCAATCAAATATAGTCAGTATACCAATCACACAGTCAAAACAAACAGCATAAGAACCAACAGACAATGTGCAATCAAACAATGCAATGTGCAAAGCACAATCAACTCAAGTGAGCCAAGCACAAGCTCAAAGCAAGTGAGCCAAGCATCCTACAAAACACACAAGTTAGTTCACAACAATTAACCAAATTCAATCAACTTGAATTAACATCCTCAAAGCATTTGCTTCTTCAACCTGAAAATCACATCCAAACGTGAGAAACAAGACCACTAGGACAAGCCTAGGGTCAAAAGGAGATGAAAAATTCAAAACAGCAAGTAAAAATTGATCAAAACCAAGATTTATCAAGCAAGAAGAGAATCCAATTGGTCTCACACCAAAACTATGCACCAAATCCATTTCATATACAAAACATGCCAAACTATGCACTTTGGAAACACATTGGAGCAAACAGAATGATCACAATCAAATCAATATCAAAACAGCTCAATAAATTCCACAAAAATTCAAGCCTAAACAGAACACGTTGAATGAGTAGCATATCAAATTTCAGGCTATTTGGACAAGTGGAAATAGGGAAATTAAAATCAGGAAGTCATGGTATGCAAATACAACTTCAAACAAGACCACAAATCATGTGCCAACTTCAAATGAATTCCAAACAGTGGAAACAAATGATAAATGAATGGGACCAAAGCCAAGATGAAGTTAAACATGTTAAGAACCAATCCACCAAATTTCATCTTCATATGATAAGGAATGAGAATTTTACAAGTCATGTAAGTTGATCACTCAAGAAAAACCCTAAAATGACTAAACAGCAAACAAAAATACCAATCAAATAGGAAATGTATCAACAAATCCTACAAAACATCATGGTTAAACCTAACATATAGATGGAATCACATGCAAAAATCCAGGGCAAAAGACATATCATAGGCATGGAAACAAATTTCATGAACATGGCATAACATAGTGTGACACACATTGTCACACTCAACTTGATCACATCATATCTTTCAATCCATAAAAGCAAAATTAGCAAACTATACATCAAAATCACCAGAAAAGAGTCAAGAATATGCATGTAAAATTTCACCAATTTTGGATAAGGCATCATTATTTCATGATCAATATGGAAAAACATACACACAAATGACACATTCAATCAAACCCTAGGCATTTTATTTTTCCACACGTGCACAAAAATATTAAAAATCACCATAAAAAACTACACATCACAAGGAGAATGGTGAAAAAAGTCTCATCAAATTTGGATCAAAAATGAATTAGATGCGAATTTTTGAAGATGCAAGATCAAAATGAAATGAAATTGAAAAAAGAAATGAAATAAAATGAAATTAATATGAAGCAATGGCAATTTTGTAATTCTGAGAAGCCAGGGTAAAACGCCGCGTTTTCATTAAACGCGGTGGCGCCATCTGATTGGCCTATGGGAGCGAGAAACACCAATTCAAAAATGAAATGGACAAATTCGGATCAAAACGCGTCCTGGCATCGTTCTTCCTCATGTTCATCAATCAGAATTTCCAGAAACTCAACATGGACAAATCTCAACCAAAATCATCGTGCCTTATATCATTGGATTCGTCTTTCAACCTAGATCATGGAACTAACAAGCATTTGACCTTACTCTAATCATACTTCACGGATCGAGCAAAACAACATTCGAACACCAAACTTTAATTCCAGATTTCTTCCTTAATACTCAACCAAAATGCACGATTCAAGTTTCATTCTACTCTACACTAGGAGATCTATCAAAGCCATATCATAGTTTGAGCAATTGTTGAAATCGAAAACTAACCTTATGATGATGCAGTTGGTGATTTCGCACGTTTCCAAGTCCAAAAGCTGAAAACAGATGATGCTTGATGCTTAGGAAGACGATTGGAATAGGTTTTGTAGCTCAATAGTGCACCAGTTCCACGAATGCTCAAACTGCCATGGATGAGGAAGGTGATAACAGTTCCAATTCTCCAATTCTTTGGCCTTGATTTTGTGAAACAGATCTTCTATAGGTCCTGCAGAAGAAGGATCAAGCAAGCATGCACACGATGGATGATGAATCTTGATGAAAAAATGATGAAAAAGTGTGAAAAGCTTTGGAGAAAATTGAGAGGTTTTTGGAGGGAAAGTTTGTTAGATCTGAAATTGTGATTTCTGATTATGCATTTTCTGTTATGATTAATGTTTTATACCACATGCTAATCCAAGTGTTAATCCAAATTAGCAAAATCCAAGTGATTAAGCAAAATGAAATTTCAAGTGTTTTGGCCAAAATGCCCTTTTCTAATTCAGCCAATGTAACAGTGCAAAAACCAGTCCAAGCAAGTTCTATTTTATGTTTATGATGTGTTGGAATGAGTTTTGTATGTAATGCCTTGTATTTTGGAAATTCACTATTTTTCCCACCAATTTTCAAAGTGAACACTTGAAAAATGACTTTTTGCTATGATGATTTCCAATGAAATGTGATAATGGATTTGGATAATACACATCAAATGTGGTTTGCTCAAAGAAAAATCACCCAATTTGGCCATTCCATTCAAAAGTTATGGCACTTTGAAAATCAACATTTTTGGAAAATGATTTGATCATAATTTGCCAACCACATATGAGAAATGAGTGTTCTTGGACTTTTTGGAAAGGTGAGAGCAAGATCTACAACTTTCCTGTTGGACAAATTCCATTTGAAGCATTTTTGGACACGTAATTTTGAGGTGAAAAACTTTCCATTTTTGGCAGTTTCCAATTACAGGTCACCTGCTATTTTTGGAAAGTTTCCATCTGACTTTATTTTCTTCATTCTTTATGTTTGAAATGTCAAATGAAACTTGTTTAGACATGAATGAAGTGTCTCTAACTCTCTCCCACTTCCAAATCCATCATTTCAGGCACAGTTGACCACAGTTGACTTTTCTGATTGATAGATGAATCTGGCTATGCACTGATCAAGTTGAGCCTCAAACTCCTGATGAAATGGATCAATGATGAAACCCTAGCTTCCATAAACTCCATATAATCACATGATGATCCCCATATCCATTGTAGACCCCATCTCCTTGACAAGCCCTGATTGGCCCAATACAACTGATTCAACTGATTAGGGTTGACCAGTGGTCAAAACCCTAATCTCAAGGTATCTGATCAATCTCTTGAATCTCTGGGATGATGACAAAACCATGATGATGATGATGTATCATTGCAACCAAGATGAAGCCCAACCCCCTTGAGAAATAAGAAACCCTAATTTGTACCACACATCCTCAGATGATTAATGATCAATTCAATGAAACCTTCAGCTTGCATCTTAACCTCTTTATCTTCTGACCCAGACTTATGAGGATGACTTGCTCAATGTAGCCACATGATATGCAAACATGCAATGCCTAATGACCTACCAAATGATATGCAATGCTCAAGCTAGTCCCAAGAGAGGAGGGCAAATTTTGAGGTGTTACAGATTGTTAGAACAAGATTTTGGTTCTGCAATTTATCTCTAAGTTTTAATGATAACAAATGATGAAATATTTTTGTACCCTAATAAAATTCTCTAAGTGTGCAGGACTCTAACGATAAATGAATCTGATGAAACAATATCTAACATCACAAAAGTCCAGAACAACTGACTTAGAGTCAAAGGTATTCGCTTTGACACTGAAGACAACGATGTCCACAACATTTGACATTTAAGGACTCTAATATTCTACATATGAAGGATCCCACACATGAATACTCTGATGATCCTTACATCTGAAGAATTTCTAATTAGAGATCAGTCAAGAACTTCTAAGGAAAACACATCAGGCAACTATATGAAGAATACAAGATCTAAGAGAAGTATATGAATTATGCGCACTCTGATTCACACCCAACAGATCAGATCAAGACTTAACAACGAAGTATTCCAAATATGGTATGAATCTATATATGGATAAAATTGAATACTCTCCTAAAACTGCTATGGAAAGGACAACAAAATAAATGGCATTAAGTCCATTATTGATAAGATATCAGCATCAATGCTACATTCAACAGTATCATCTCTAAGCACTATAGAAAGGTCCAACCATCATCATACCAACATACGAAGCCATCCAACAAGAATTCTGAACATCAAAAACTCAATCACTAACTAAATTCTTGTTTTACGTATTCACACGAGTTGTTGCTCTTAGTGTGATTTTCTATTGTTCTTACTGTGTTCACATTGCTTATCTAGAAGCACTAAACACCTTCTTGTAATTCTAAAATATTTATTGTAAAGTTCCTCAAGTGACTTGTGAAGTCTGTAGACTTGAGAGGGCTAAGAGATTATTGTACTCTTATACATTGTTGTAATCCTTCTAGATTATTGGATTAAGTCCTTATTGAAGGCGAAATCACCTTGGTAGGGTGGACTAGAGTAGCTTCGAATATCAAGTGAACCATGATAACTTCTGTGTTGTTTGTATTTACTTTGTGTGTGTGTAGGAACTCCAAAAGTTTTTATTGTCTGTGAAAACAATTCAAACCCCCCTTTCTTGTTTTTCTCTACCTTCAAAAATAATTATAGATTAATCTCAAATTTTAGACAAAAGATCTATATGATAATATCTTGGAAAAATACCTTTTTTGGTCCATTAACTTTACCTCGGGGTCCATTTTAGTCCCTCAATTTTAAAAAGTTTCAAGTTAGTCCTTTTTATTAGGTCTGTTAGTCAAAGTCAAATTCAAGGTCCAGTTGACATGCATGTGGCACTGATGTGACATATGCTCATTAAAAGGTTACCAAAAAAAATTCACATACCCAAATTCGACCCCTAATCCACTTGGTTGTTGGGCACACTATTTTACCACTAGTTCACTTTGCCTTTTTATTTGGATTTACACATTAAATTTAATTGAACTTGTTTATGATTCATTATGAAATTCAGGTTAATAATTAGGGGATTCTCTTCGAAGAATATGTTCTTCCAATCCAAGCTTGTAGTTAAAGCACTTGAATGACTTTGTATATCTTACTCATCACCAATCCTTCTTAGAGATGTATGGTTATGAAATTCTATTAATTTCTATCAGAGTGAAGTACCAAAAGATTTTGATGCATACACCTTTGTTTTTTCTTCTCTTGTAATGGAAATACTTCATCATGTAAATTGTCTCCTGGTCCCTTCATGTATCCTCTTTCTGCTGCAGCTTTGTCAAAAGCACTAATAATAAAGTCTGTTGGCGCCTCTATGTGCAAGCTACCCTCTATCTCAAAGTCCTATTTGTGCATGCCACACAACACTTCCCAATTTCAAACAAGCCTTAAAATCTCATCACAACATTAGTACTTCTGATATTGTCCTTAATAATTTTGCTGTCAAGAGGAATCCTGTTTTATTGCAACCTAGCAAACTCAGATTGAGTTCTAGTAGGCCAATTTAATTCTCTTCTAGTTGTTTGCATAAAAAAGCTCTTAAAATCATCTATGTGAATGTGATGAATCTGAACATGATGGATCTTGTTAAATTGTTGAAAAACTTATGATTTGTTAATATATAATTTATTCGTAAAATAAACAAGCAAACATGATATAGCTTTGTGGTAAACTACCTTTCCAAATAACCATGGTAGTCATGGTTTGATTCTTGTTGAATACAAAATTTTGGGATTTTTTTATTTGAAGAAGCTGGTTGTTCATTGTCAACTTTGCTGTTTGAACAATTAAAGGATCAGCTTAGAACTTTTTAAAATTAAGGGACCAAAATAGATTTCAAAGTAAAGTTAAAGGACCAAAAAAGGTGTTTTGCCTAATATCTTTCTATCCAACGATTGATTTTAAAAAATATTTATCCAATAAAAAATTATTGAATGCGTGTAACTTTTGGTGTAATTCTCCGATTATAATTTGATCTTTTGATATATATATATATATATATATATATATATATATATATATATATATATATATATATATATATATATATATATATATATATATATATATATATATATATATATATATATATATATATATATTAGTATGATTTGATTGTCTTCTCTAAGTCGGCGCTCACTTATTATCTATACCATTCATTGTGATTGATGTCGGATTGATTTGAAATTTGTATCATTATGTCAGATTGATGTTGGATTGTTTGTATCGAAAGAGTCGTCTTGCTTGTTGGTTTTGATTCTAGAGGTTGTTGGTTTGTGAATTAGTCGGTGTTGATAGTTGGTTCATCTTCGTCTCGAAGAGTGAAGGCTCACACAAGACTCTTTATTTTTATTTTCTATTTTATTTCGCGCTCGTCCGCGTGTTAGATGGATAGTGTTGGTTGCATGTGTGTTTGCTTTACTTTAATTTAAATCACTTTGTTGTATTTGATCTATTTATATATCTTTCTGATTGACTTTGTGGTTTGAATGAGTTTGGCATATGTCCTTAATATGTTGTATTTCCTTAATTTTTATTATATATAGTTTATGAATTTTATCTAAAGGGGAGAAGTGTTTTCATTCAATTGTCTTGTCTTGAATTTCCTTACTTCGACAAGCTAGGAACATAGATAAATAAGATATTCAATTCCTCAAGAATACCTATGGCCAATGTCTATATCATTCATGTATTTCAGGTACATGATATTTGTATATGTGGCAGTTTTATCAACAAATATGGTCGTGTCAACCAAATAGATGAAGCACATTATGATCACATAATCGTTGATGATCATGTGTTTCTCATTGTCATGATGACCTAAAGAGGAAGCATAATGATCCATGTACAGGATCTCAAGCCATTTAAGTCTTGCATAATATTCTTAAGTCTGCAGAATCTCCTTTCCAACCTCTCCGGACATAGATCATAAATTCTTAATCAACATGTATACTGCCTCGTCCCTATGAATCTTAGTATGATTCAAAAGTCGATCACTAATAGATAGGTGGAGCAGACATGACATATTAAGGGACATCTCACTAATGATAGATGGAAATGCGATGTCTTGCAGTGCCATGTCTTAGTAAACTCTGACAACAATTCATGTTATATATTAATATAACTTCTCCATGAAACATCTTTTAGACCATATGCTTTCAATTTGTCCCAAAGTTATGGTTCTTCAAGCTCCTCGAGGGCATATATCTTTCGGTCATACACTTCAGTATATAATTAATGTTGGAATAAATTTAAATGTGTATGGGGAAGTTCAAAAGTTTATTCTCTTGGGTAATCAAACTATCCTAGGGACCTGATAGTATTCATTACTGCATTTAATTACTTGTCCTTTCTTGTCTGGCCTTATCTCTATATAAGGACCAGACCTCTTTGTAAAACATGAAGACATTTGAATATAAGTGAAGATTGTAGAGAAAAGTTTGTTCCTCCTCCCTCCGTCCAAAACCATATATCTTGTGTCTTCAATTAATACATATCATTATATAGATGATACATCAAATTTTAATTAAATATTTAACTCCCCATTCTATATATGAACAACTACATTGTTAGCATAAAGAGGTAGTATTAAGATGTCATATAGACCCATGTGTAATCATATGAGTGCACAAGTCTTGGCCGGAGCTTGAGGTTGAGAACGAGAATGGGATATGAATTGAGAATGAGATTTTTCAAGATGTGTGTGAGATGACTATCGCGAGTCATGTTGAAACACTTCTGAACTCTATTTACAAACAAAAGAATACCGAGAAATCCTAGCATATCTTATATGTTCTTATCTATTTTTCATTTTAGTGTAATTTGATTTATGTAACCAACTCCACTTAATGAGATAAAACTTGGTTGTTGTATTGCAATTTTTAATAAAAGATTAAAAACTATAACTAGATGCAAAATATAAAAAAAAAGTAGTTTACTTTTATACCGGAAGGGTCAACCCTAATGATTTTTGGAACATAATCCAAGTTGTGTAGCCCAAGCTCAAAGATAATTAGAGTTTAGAGTTCGTTACTTAGTATATAAGTTAGTTGTATATAAATAGACATATTTTGTAATTCAGTTTGTACAGTCATAATTCAATAATATCAATCCTTATTTTCATTCACTCTCATTCTTTCTCTACTCACTAAAAGTGTCTCACACACTAACAAGTTGGTATCTAGAGATCTGGTTAGACTGTTGATCATGTTCTCAAGAATTACACGTCCGTGATCGTGTTTCCAGGATCGTGGGATGTTAATCAATCACTGCAAAAATGAATGATACTAATGAGATTCTGAATTCTCTTCTAAATCTTGACGACAAAAATTGGAACTGATGGAACAAGCAGATGAAGTCCTTGATTGACTTTCATGAAACCATAGAAATGGTTACTAATGGCGTTCCTGAGCTTGTTGATAATGCAACGGATACTCAGAGAGTCGCGAACAAGGAAGCGAAGAAGAAAGACTGCAAGTCCGTGTATTGCATTCAATGGCAGTAGATTCAGTGAATTTTGACAAGATCTCTCATGCTGAATCGGCAAAGGAGGAATGAGATATTCTTGTCAAGTACTATGAAGGAGGTGAGAAATTCAAAGTCGTCAAATTGCAGACTTTGCAACGATAATATGAATTGTTGCATATGGGAGAAGATGAAAAGATTGTAGACTACGTGTTGAAGGTGCAGAATGCCATTAATCTCAAGAAGGATTATGGTGAAACCTTAACTAATAAGATGATAGTTTAGAAGGTAATGCATGCGTTGACCTCTCACTTTGATCACGTTATTGTAGCTATTCAAGAATCCAACAATCTTGAAACCCTGAAACTGGAATATTTGGTTGGTTCGTTGGAGGCGCATGAGATTAAGACTTTTAAAAGGAAATGGGTTCAAGATTCGATACAAACATTGCAGGCCCAGGCTTGGAAGAAGCATGGTGGTTCCGACAAGTTCAAAGGCAAATGAGAGAAGACTCAAAGAAAGAAGTCTTGGTTGAACCCTAAAGAGCATAAGATCAATGATAAGGCTTCTGAATCCTCAAAAAGAGGAGAAGGAAACTCCTATCATAAAGACAAAGAGAAAAAAAGTGTGCATTGCTATAACTGTGAAAAGTGGGGGCATTTGGCCAAGAGTTGTTGGCATAATAAAGACAAGGGAGCACAAAATGCAAGGAGGAAGAAGCAAACCTTGTATTCCAAGATTCAGATGATTATGAAGATATGGTGGTTATGGCTACAGTTGCAGATAACCATGTCGACTCCAAGATTTGGTTCCTCGACTCGGGCTGCTCGAATCACATGACTGGTCGAAAAGTGTGGTTAGCAGATTTCGACTTGTCGAAGAAAATCAATGTAAAACTTGATGATAATAGCTTGTTGCAAGCAAAAGTTATTGGCAACATAGTTATTAAAAGGAGCAATGGAGGAAAAGCTATGATCGAAGATGTAATCTATGTACCTAGAATGAAATGCAATCTGCTAAGTGTTGGACAACTGGCCAAAAAAGGTTTCTCAGTGATTATGAAAGATGGAGCCTTGGAACTGTTCGACACTCAGAATAATTTGGTCTTGAAATCTCCTTTGTTGAAGAATAGGACATTCAAGACCATGATCAGTTCAACTGAAGTACAATATCTAAAAATTGTTGTCGACCACAAGCATAATTGGTTGTGGCATTTGAGATTTGGACATTTGAACTTTAGATCACTCAATCAAATAGATACTCAAGATATGGTAATTAGTACACTATGTCTTGAGATGCTCGACAAACTCTATGAAGGTTGCTTAGTCGGAAAGCAATCCATAAAGTCTTTCAAGTTTCGAATATGGCAATGAAATCCTCTTACATACTCGAAGTTGTACATTCAAATGTATGTGGCCCTTTTGAGGAGCATACCATTGGTTGAAACAAGTATTTTGTTTAGTTTGTCGATGAGTTTATTCGAAAGTTGTGTATCTATGTGATCAATCCAAAGTACAAAGTATTCAAAATCTTTAAGAGATTCAAGATGCTTGTCGAAAATCAGAGTGAAAAGAAGATCAAAGTTCTGCGAACAGATGGATGTGGAGAATACACATCCAAGATGTTTGAAGAGTTTTGTGCAGAACATGGTGTAGATCATGAGGTAACCGCTTCTTACACTCCTCAATATAATGGAATTGCAGAAAGAAGAAAAATGATCATATTGGATATGGCGAGATGCATGCTGAAGTAGAAGAATATGCCAAAATCCTTATAGGGTGAAGCAGTCACCACTACTCTCTATATTCTGAACAGGTGCCATACTAAGAAGTTGAAGAACAAGGTTTTGAAGAAGTTTGGAGTGGAAAACGACCATCAGTGAGTCATCTGAAGGTGTTTGGCTCTATTTGTTACAAGCATGTTCTTGATGCCAAGAGAAGGAAGCTTGATGACAAGAGTGAACCTATGATTCTGGTAGGGTATCATAAAACTGGTGCATACAGGCAATTCAATCCAATTAATCAGAATATCATGATGATTCGAGATATTGTGATTGATGAAAATTTTGCATGGGATTGGAACTCTAATGATGTAATTGACAAGCCATTAATGAGCTATGATTTCGAAGAAGCTAGTAATGATTTCGAAGTCGAAGATATTGTTGATATTCCAATTGAAGTCAAAGCAACTGCTGACATGTACAACACTGTCAAAATCAAAGATGGTGTAGCTAGTACTAGTCAAAGACCTCAAAGAACTAGAGTTCGTCAAACAAGACTTCAAGACTACAAAATGACTTGTGATGATGAAGTCACACCAGATGGAGAATTAATTTATTTTGCTTTACTTGCAGGTATTGAACCAATCAACTATAGTGAAGCCTTAAACGATAAACTGTGGAAGTTAGCTATGGTTGAAGAGTTACAAGAAATCGAAAGAAACAACACATATGAGTTAGTTGAATTGCCAACACATACAAAAGTTGTCGAAGTGAAATGGGTGTTCAAGTTGAAGCACAATGTTGATGGGTCGATAGGAAGACATAAGGTGGGATTGGTAGCTCAAGGTTTTCTTCAGAGAGCAGGAGTCGACTACTTTGAAGTATACACGCCAGTAGCAAGATTGGAGATTGTTCAACTAGTAGTCGTTTTGGCATGTAAGCAAGGTTGGTTGACATTTCACTTAGATGTGAAATCAACATTTTTGAATGATCCCTTAGACGAAGAAGTCTATGTCACACAACCTCATGGGTTTGTGATACAGGAGAAAGCAAGGAAAATGTATAAGTTACACAAAGCGCTCTAGGGCCTCAAGAGGCACGTACGATATATAACAAGAAGATAGACTCATACTTAGTCGAATTGGGATTCATCAAATTCAAATTTGAGTATGGGGTCTATGTTCAGGTTGTGGCACAAGATATACTAATCATCTGCTTATATGTTGATGACTTGCTAGTAATTAGAAATAGCTTGAAGGACTTGTCGAAGTTCAAAGAGCTAATGATGAGGAAATTTGAAATGTCGGATCTAGGAAACTTGTCTTATTTCTTAGGCATGAAATTTCAAATGTCGAAGCAAGGTATGGTTCTACATCAAAGAAAGTATCTCAAAGAGATACTCAAGAGATTCAATATGGATGATTCGACTCCTGCATCTTCGTCCGTCGAACCAAATTTGAAGTTGGAGAAGCATGGAGAGAAAGACAAATTTGATGCAACTTTATTAAAACAAGTTGTCGGATCTCTGAAATATGTGTACAACAGTCGACCTGATATAGGTTTCTTAGTTAGATTAGTGAGTAGATACAGGAGTGAACCAAGAGTGCCACACATGAAGGTTGGAAGAAGAATCCCGAGATACTTAAAATGATTGATAAACTGTGGAATTCTATTGTGGCGAGACTCTGAAAACAAAGAAGTTATGGTTACTTGCTATTCAGATGCTGATTGATGTGGAGATAAGGAAGATTGTAGAAGCACAACTGGTTATTTCTTTCAAGTATTGGTGTCCCAATCTCATGGTGCTCGAGAAAGACCCGTGGTGGCATTGTCATCGTGTGAGGTTGAATATATAGCAGGATCATATGTTGCGTTTCAAGCAATCTGGATCAGATATGTGCTGGAAGAGATTGAGGTTTAAGTGAAGAAACCTCTGATGTTGCAGATCGACAATAAGTCAACCATAAATCTTACGAAGAACCTAGTTTTACGTGGAAGGAGTAAGCACATCGAAGCTAGATTTCACTTCTCAAAGGAGAAGGTAAATCGAGGTGAACTTGAAATAAGATATTGCTTAACTGAAGCACAGTTGACCGACATTTTCACCAAAGGGTTGAAGATCGACAGATTCCTGAATTTGATAAACAAATTAGGAATAACTCAGATCGACTATGATTAACGTATGTTCGACAACTTGAATTATAAGGGGTAGGTGATATAATCCAAGTTGTGTAGCCCAAGTTCAAACCCAAAGATAATTAGGGTTTAGGGTTTGTTACTTCATATACAAGTTAGTTGTATATAAATAGATACATTTTGTAATTCAATTTGTACAATCATAATTCAATAATATCAATCCTTATTTTCATTCTCTCATTTTTTTCTCCTCACTAGAAGTGTCTCACGCACTACCAATATTATTCATAGTTGCAAAAGAATCTTTCGACGAAGTCTCCGAAAAGATCCTTCCCGACCTTCCGAAATCGTTGCACACATGAACATACACCATTTAAATAAACCTAAGATTCTAAAATAAATAAAAAACAATGTAAATGATAAATACATTGTAAAAGTAAACATGCATAATATATAGTAAGACGGTTAATAACAAATTATAGTCTTTGTATTTTGTTCGGATAATAAACCAGAAATTAGAATATTGGGATGATTTTAAGGTTTGAGAAATGAAAAAATGAAGTGGGGAAGGAGAACGAAGTGAATGTATATATATCTACGTAACATATGTATTCTTATGAAACAAAAATTCATCGACAAGGATCCTTTTGAAAATGGTTAATATTAAAATTTTGGACTAATATACAAAATCATAATCAAGCCAGGCCAGTATGTTCTCAAATTAATATAGTGAACCAACAAAGACACCACACACAAAACAAATAAAAAAAAAATACTGCAAGGAACTGCTACAACCGCAGTTTGTTATTCACAAAAGAATCAACTCTTAAAATTCCAAAAATAATAAGAATAAAAAATAAATCACATGAACTAACGCAAGCTCTCTCTTGATGAAATTTAAACTTTCATTTTGAAGTTACAGTTGCTAGCCTTGATGCTTACAAGATTATTCGATGATAAGCTATCAACCACCAACTGACATTGCCCCAACACTTTCACCTTCTTCAACTTCAACCTCCCAAGTTTGATAGCAACTGGTGCATGGATATTGAGATCCAATGGAATTCTTCCTGTCTGCTGTTGTTGCTGTAACGCCGACATTAAAGTTCTTCCAGACTGAACTTGACCTGTTAACGGCACGTTAAGCACTGTTTTGTTCTGATGACCTTGGTAGAATTCAGGTAAAGATCCTTCACAAAGCTTTGTGTTTGTGTACAACACACTCAACTTCCCTCCTTTTTCGTAGTATATACCAATCTTCTTGTTCGGGTTTGTCGCTGTGATCTTTACGTCAAACTTTGCGTAGAGACTCAAGTCTAAGTTAAGCCTTAGATCAGTTATCCTCAGAGTGTCGACTGAGTAATTTGGAAGCTTCGGTTTGAAGATGAGGTAAAGGGCTCCTGCAGATGCTGCTAAGATAATGAGAAGAAGGAATAACAAGGTTAGTGTACAACATATGCACCTGCAAAAACAACTTCTTTTTGGTTGCGAAGAGCTTATCGTTGGCATAGCATGTTGATGCAGTAGTGGAGGAGGCACAGGGATACCCTTTTCTGATATAGACGAACCCGGAGGTACTAAATGCGTCCTAGGGTGTGGTCGTGCTTCCACATCCATAGGGTGGATTTTCTGTCTCTGATGATCTGTCATGAATACTAGAAATTTGCTTAGTGGTGATGTTGTCTATAAGATTTTGCGGTCGTAGAGGGACGCTAACACCCTTTTGCTGATGCTATATACAGAAGTATGACATTCTTTATTTGACTTCTAATTGTGAAAATACTGTACTCTGGTGTGTGGTTACCTTCCCTACCTAAATATTGTGTAAATCACCAAAAAAAGATAGTGGTAGTTCAGCTAAATATGTACACTATGTTGACTTTAGACAATGGTTGGGTTCCTTAAAATACTTTCCTTTGTTGAGGCTAGAACTTCTGTCCTAATATCAGTATATAGACATACAAGATTTCTTAGTTCTAACTAATCCATAACAGTAACATTAGATACACTTATCTTCACATCACTAGATTTTGCAACTTTAATTTTTGGCATAAGGTGATGTAAGAGGAAGTGTTGTGCACACCAAGCATTATGTTTCAATAAAAAACAAACAAATGGCATGTGCTGGTAATTATTGTCATAAGATGACCAGATATGCATATTGTACATTCTTAAAACCTGCTTCGCAGTTAAGGAAACTTTACTTGCACATTAAGGATGCGTGTCACACATTGTACAAGAAGACACTGCAGTATGTTGGTGAATTACTATTGTTGTGCTTAGAAGATTATAATTTATAATCAATTAAACAAATTGTTACTGTGCTGTTGGCATTTTGATGCTATGCAGGTTTTACAATAAAAAAGTATAAGTTTTATTCAATTTCAATCTCTTGCGGAGCAGCTTCAGCAGTTGACCCAGTAGTTGACCCAGTAGTTGACCCTTCTGTATTAGTTTCTTCCACACTGATGTCAGAAGCTTCAACGGTCCTCGTAACCCATTCCTTGAGAGGCTCCTCGTTCAAATCAAGCCTTAAAATACCTGCAAACACGCCACCTAAGAATGCCACTGGTTCCTGCAAATTAGAAATAATGAAAGTTGAGAAAAACAAACACAGGTTTCAGTGCCAATCAATGAACATTCCCATGGCCTAAACAGAGTGTTTTTCAGCCTATACAATTGTGACAAAATTGAATATAGGTGCACATAGGAATCAGGGATAGTAAGTCAGCTTACCATCCATATAGCAACTTGTTGACATATACTAAGACAGAAGAATTTAATTTGAAGATTACAAGTAGTGGTAACAGATTAACTATAATAGTATAATTTATCTATCGATGGAACACATGTCACCTCCATGAGATTTGGTGTCCCGCCCCAAGCCGTTGTATTTTCAGACCAATGTTATTACACAGGCTCACTTACTATCAGTTAATAGAGACAGAAAGCATAAAAGTTGAAGAGAAAATTGACAAATAAATAAACTCTTATGGCTCTTTATGTATACGCCCAGAGTAGTCAAACCAAGATAGTGGCGCGGAGCGGCTGGCCTAAAAAATGGAATGGCAGGATGACCACTATTTAATCATTTTTTTGGACAAATTACATATAGTTGTAATTATAAACATATATTTAATGTAAAATTAAACAAATAACTCAAACCGCCTAAAATAATTATAAATCAAAGCACAAAACTTAATAAAAAAACTCAAAAAGAACCAAGTTTTAATCGAAACTCTTAATCAACATCAACAAATCTTAATCGAAACATTACATCCCAAATTCAAATTTAAGTGCAAAAACGATGAGGAAGGAAGGTTAAGGTTGAGTCTCAAGTCAAATTTGATTGAAAAATTCAAAACGACCACTTAAAACGTAGGGGTGGGAATAGGCTGGGCCGAGTTAGGCTTTGCCAAGCCTGAGCATGCTAAAAAAATAAAAGTCTAAGTCTAGCCTGTGGCCTATCAAAGGCTCATTTTTCGGCCTGAGTTTGACCTTTTCAAAAGTCTGATTAGCCTACTTAAAAAGCATGTATCATTTGAACATATTAAATAAGCAATTCAACTAATGTTTAAATATTCTAGAGAATCAAAAATACAATGAGACAAAATGTTTGTTTACATCGTAAACAAACATTTACATAGACTTATTTGAGCTTACATAGAAGCATAAATTTTGTGAAATTATTTTGATTAGGAGAACTTGTGAAAACAACTTATGACATTATTCATAAAGTTTTTTCAACTAATTTTTACATGTTCTTCAAGATAACTAAACTTTACTTTTGTATTTCAATATAAAATACAAAATAAAATATAAAAAATAATATATTTATTTATATTTATTAAAATAGGCCGGCCTAATAAGTTTAAAAGGCTTTTTTTATGGCGTGTGGCCTGACCCATTTAACTAAATAGGCTTATAAAAAAGTCTAAACCTTTTTTACTTAAAAAAAAAGTTTTGCCTGACCTTGGCATGTGTAGGCTAGGCCATAGGTCCCTGTTAGTTGGCCTGACCTATTCCCACCCTACTTAAACGTTTTAAATTTAAGGGATAATTCCGGCTTTTCAAAAGAAAAAGGGATAGCTGGGCGGGTACCACTCCGCTACGCTATCCTGCTATTTACCCTATAGTGGCTTGCACCACTAAGGCTCTTCCCATAGCGTCTGGCCTCCGCTCCGCTATCCTGATATAGTGCCGCTATTGGCCACCATTGATGACTCTGCAAATTGTTCTACAGAATCTTGTGTTTGTATGCTTGACATATATTTCACTATCCAGTACACTCATGACAGAAATGGAAATCTCAATTTCAATTATGCCCACTAAAACAGGCATGACTTTTGCATCACATTTTTCAGTGGTTACATGAATTGAATCCGAAAATGAGACGGCCATATGATACTATAAGATGGAAAATTAAATAAGACCAAATTAAATAACTTCATCTAATGTAGATATTCTAATTAAACTTAACCACCATAAGCAGAAGACTAGTAGCAGTATGGAAAAATTAATTTTAACTGATAATTTAATAGTGTGCTGTTTAAGTAGAAAGGTCAAAATTTGTTTTAAACATTTTCCTCACTGTATCTTCTACCATCAGTTTTATAGTGATAAGAGAACTCGCTTTTTCATGAATCAATAGTAAGCATATTGACCAAGGTTTTGAAAAACAGTTCATTGCCACAAAAACGGCTGCAACAAAACGGTATCAATAGGTGCCGATGGCAATACCACTATTCACCGTTTTGGTTGTGGTTAGTTCACACCGCGACGAACACAATAAGTATCACAATACCTGTATCAACCGAAATCGTGAAAACCTTTACACGACTGTGCGCCTGTTATTTAAAACCTTACTAACTATGGGCAAAAATTAGAAGCCTAAATTTGCACTCATTTGCATTAATTTGGAAATTTCAATTGATTTTCCAACACCACATTTCACAAACTAAACCTTTTTTCTATGATAAATTGACAACACGTGACATAACTATCTAGAACAACATCATCCTAATTTTTACAAGTACGAAATTAGACTAGAAACAAAATATATGAAAATTGAGAAAAGAATAAACTAGAAGAATACCTTGAAAACTTCTTTTATGATAGGGTCTTGTGCAGGATTGAAGAAAAACGCAGTAATTCGCCTCCGATTAGCAACTCGAAGGGAATTGCTGCTTCTGGTGATTGGGCCTCGTGAAAATGATGATGGTGATAAAAACCTACATTCCTGCTTTAATTTCTAGTATCAATAAATTGAATGAAGAGAAAGAAGAAGCGTAAATAATAAAGAAGGTTAACGAGGAAAAAGTTAAAAAAAAAACGAACATGAGTGCATGGACGTGGAAGAGGAGATGAAGTGAAGAGAAGTGACATAGCTCGGTTCTGCTTCTGTTCGAACTTGCAGCTCGCACCTCGCAGATTAATCCGATTCTTCCGGCGCTGTGTTTTCCACGATTGTTATCTGTTTTTTTCTTTAATTTTTAATTTGGAATTTTTTTTATTGATAACATACTTAGACTTTTATTTTAAATAAATTATTATTTTAGTCATAAAAAACATTTTTTTTTAAATAATTATGTTTTTCAAAATAAAATAACCACGTTTCCAAACAGATACGTCAGTTCAACTAGACATCCATTTAACCTTAAGAGAAGGTGCCATTGGAGCTGACGCATGCTTCTAATGGCCATGTATGTAGGCGTCATGCCTCTTGACGCATGCATGTATGCATTGGTGTATGCGTCAATGCATCCAGCACATGCATCTTTAATTTTTATTTTTTTTAATTTTAAATGTTAATTTGACAATTAAATAAAAAAAAATATTGAAAAAAATTATTTATGTCGTAATACAAATTACATGGAATTGACCAAAAATTCAATGATCGGTCCGATTGAAACGTCCCATGTTCCACATCCAAGTGCGTTAGTCTGTCTTCGAGGTCTCCCACAATTTTCCTGAGGTGTTTGGAGTCTTTGAGTGCTGACATGATCCAATGGTGACTGGTGTGAAGGTCCGGTGGAAGGTCCAGCGGTATTTGATAGATGTGTCATCATTTGTTCCCAATAGTTTGGGGGTTCTCGCCAACGGCGCTTCCGTAATTGAGTTTGGTGTCCATGTTGTCGTAGTTGGGTCGATCTGGTTGGGTGAATTATGGACGGTATAGTTGCCCGAATTGGGACATTAAATTGTTTTGGAAACAAAGCAATGGTTCATGGGGTGTACTATAGTTAAACAATTGTTGGGTGTTGTGGTGATTAGATGTTTGGGTGGTCATTGGTGGGGGGCTACGATAGCATGAATTGTATGAATCATTTGGGCTATAAACTGTTGTGTTGGCTGCGTATGGTTGTTAGTGGGTAGGGTTTGATTCTTGGCTTTGAGGTTGGGTGTGTGGTATGAATGGGTTGCGAGGTTGGGTGTTTGATTGTTGGGTGTATGTGGTAGGGTGATGGTGTGAGGTTGGTCGTTGGGTTTGGGTGGTTTGACATTGTTGTTGGACGGGGACTTGTTGTTGGGTGTATGATGACGAAGCTAGTTGGCGTGGATCAATCAAATACCTTGGCTCAGACACAAATTGTTGCGTTGTAACCGACCTAAACCATGTCGTATACTGTTGATTTGGTCTAGTACTCTGTATGACTGGTTCGTTTAAGATGTGTTATCATCGATTCCTCAAATGGTGACACATCTCTTTTGCGAAGTCTCTCCAATCAGAATAATCCCATTGGGCATCGACTCTTTTTTTATGTCAATCTCTCAAACACGTCGGAGATTCTGGAATTTGTTGTTGCATGCCGAACTGCAGTTTTACTCGGTCACTGTGGTGCCTCTCCATAGTAGTGAACCGGATAATTGGTGTTTTTGTTGTCCAAACTGCAGCATCATCATGGTTAACCTGATGATCAAGACCCAGATATGGCTTCCAAATAAACTGTAGAACAATACGACATGATTAAATGATAAATAATTTGATAATTATTTTTAAATTAAAATAGAGTTGTGTAGAAGTATTACATCGCTTGGTCAAATGTGATCCAATAGATTGTGATAGACCACTATAGCGTGTTTCAGACACCTATTGTAGTTCATCCCTCTAACTGACCGCCTAGATAAAAAACAATTGAAAAATATTATTTACAGTTAATTGTAATATAAAGTCTGATTAATTATATGGTAAAGTTTTAAACTTACTTTGTTGCAAACGGGAATATGAATAGCTCCTCGTTTACCGGGGTGAGTGCCGACATTCTTGACCAACCTCATGCTTGTAGCAAATATGTGCATGAATAAAAAGTACAAGTATTTTTTTTTGGCATTTTTACACATCGCACTATATAGAAGTGCAAAAAAAGTTGAACCCCAACTATACGTGCTTACCTTATTTATGTTTCGTAACAACGGTAAATACATAATATTTACCGTATTACCGGTACTTTCAGGAAATAAAAAATTATCAAATAAAATCATAATATAACACCGAGCTTTAACTATTTTTCCGTACTCGGTAGATTCTTTGGTCAATGTTAACTCGTATAATATTGTTTGAGATATCTTAAATTAATACCTTGCCCCCTAGCTTGACCGAATGTCTCTCCCGCAGCTTGGTCGTCACACAAAGGGGCACCCAATAATTTAGTGCAAATATAGCTATATTGGTTAACTCTACCATTCACGGCCTTACTATCGATACGTAGACCTAACAACATGTAGACGTCCTTCAGTGTGACGGTACACTCACTGAAAGGAAGGTGAAATGTGTGTGGTCTTGGGTCTCCATCTCTCCAACGAAGCAAGAATAAATTTGTAGTCAACCGAGTACGAGACTATGTTGAGGAGATTTCCAAAACCGCATCCTCGAATATATGGTTCTATTAAAGGATCGTGGGGTACATATTCATGTGCACGACATCGAAATTGTTTTGGGTCCTAATAAAACATAAGTAAGAAATAAAATAAGAAGAAGTAACATACAATAAAAACATAAATAAGAAATAAATACGAAATAAATATGAAATAAGTACGAAGAAGTAATAACATACAAATGTCAAGATATTGTCGATTGTTCCTCGATGTTCATCACCCATAGTCAATAGAGACATAATGCTGCAGAGGTTGAGTGTTGTAGAGGTTAAGTGTGGTAAAGATGGAGTATTGCAGAGGTTGATTGTTAGTGGTGCAGATGTTGAGTGTTATGAGTTGATTCCCTATTTATAGATGAGTAAGTGCTATAGAGGTTGAATAGGTACGCAACATGTGAAGCATTGGATAGGGTGCATGCATGTGACATAGGTGTAGGCGCCTAAGGCTATGGTGCATGCTTGCTTTATGACATGCATGGTCACATGCGCCAAAGCTAGTGGCGCATGCATGTCTTTTTATGCATGCAAGGAAGAGGCGCCTAAGGCTAGGCCGCATGCTTGCTTTATGCGCCATTGGAATGGGCGCATGCCTTGGATTATTAGGGCAGAGATTCCTTGTGTGCAGGCACATGCTTGTAGTGTTAGGGCAAAGATTCTTTATGTGCAGATATTCCTTGCAGGCGCATGCATTGTATTATCTTGTCTCTGCATGGATTCTTTGCATTGCATTGTCTTGTCTTTATAGATTAATTGTGTGATTAATGCATACACCGTTTACCATGTTTAATTGAATGTGAATAACAGATCAATGCATTCACCATCAGTATCCATACAGATCAGTAGAAACACTAAAGTTACATTTAAAAAAATCTCTTCCTCACCATATTACATTATCATTGCCCATACCGAAGGTGAAATAGTTGAGCATAAATTATTCGGTTTTTGTTTTCGCAACACAGAAGTAACTCGGTTTACAATAAATCGAAGATCAAATTTTTCACATCTGAAACAAAGAATAGAAAAGAAATTGCAGTGCAGTCCTATGGGCCAAATCATCTATAAAAATTCGGTGTGGTTTGCAAACAACCAGGTAAAGTTTTATCAAAAGAAAATTCGAGATGATGACGATGTTCATCATATGTTTTTCAGTCACGAACAATATGGGTACAACGATATAAAGTTGTATATATTACCACAACAATAACAAGTGTCTCAGTTTATTGATTAGTCACAAGTTTTTTGTGACACTAATGACGACGAACAAGCTGAGGTAAATGTTGTAGATGAGGAAGAAGAAGAAGCTGAGTTATTGGTTGATTCAATGGTGAGCGATGAAGAAGAAGATGAGCCATTACCAGCTAGCCATGTATATTGTTCACCTCAACACATGACAAGCTTGAATTTGGGTGCCGATGAACCTTCATCAGATATATTTTACAATCCTTATGTGCAAATTCAAGGATCATTGAAAGAATGAGACACATTTCGCACAAAAGAAGATTGTGTAAAAGCTATTAAAAAAATTCACATGGAACTATCAGCTGATTACAGAGTTGATAGAACTAATGCAATGAGGTACAAAATTTATTGTCGAAATGAGCACTACCTTTTCAGGTTGTCATCTTCGTACCAGAAGAGGAATGATTCTTGGGAGATTGGATCCATGGGTCCAGTTCACACATGCATGCTCACGAACCCAATGCAAGACCATCAAAAACTTAGCTCTCAGTTAATATGTGATGAAATATTGTTTGTCATTAGCGACAATCCATCGTTAAAGGTGAGTACAATAATCTCGCATATTGTAGCACAATATAGATATACTCCATCATATAGGAAGGCTTGGATAACTAGGACAAAGGCAATTGAAAAAGTGTATGGAAATTGGGAGGAGTCTTACAAACAACTTCCAAAATACTTGTTGGATCTTAAATAATATGCTTCAGGGACTATTGTCAAGTTGGAAACATTGTCGGCGTATACACCAGACAGGACTTGTGCTATTGGAAATGGAACATTCCACCGTCTCTTCTGGGCGTATCAACCATGCATCAAAGGTTTTGCTTTCTGTAAACCTATTATACAAATTGATGGTACATGGTTATACGGGAAATATAAAGGAACGTTACTGACGACAGTGGCACAAGATGGAAACATCAACATTTTTTCAATCACCTTTGCCCTAGTTGAAGGGGAGACTATTGAGGGATGAAGTTTTTTCCTAAGAAATCTCTGATTGCATGTTGCTCCTCAACCTAACTTATGTTTGATCTCTGACCGACACCCTTCAATAGTCAGTGCATATAAAAACATTGATAATAGCTGGCAGGACCTTCTGTCGACGCATGTCTTCTGCATTAGACATATCGCTCAGAGTTTTATGCGGGAGATCAAAGACAAAACATTGCGGAAGAAGGTTGTTAACGTAGGTTACACATTATCAGAACCTTCTTTCAAACACTACTGCAAAGACATAAGATTGTCAAACACAAATGCAGTATGGTGGATCAACAATATTCCATTGGAGAAGTGGACTAGGGCATACGACACTGTCAATGTTGAGGCCACATGACAACAAATCTTGTGGAATTAATGAACTCTGTCTTCAAAGACATATGAAACCTACCTATAACTGCTTTAGTGTAGGCAACATATTTCAGGCTAGGGGCGTTGTTTGAGACCAGACGTTCCAAATGGAGTTCAGCGTTGCAATCTTGACAGTTGTTCAGTGATGCTTCAATGAAGTTCATTAAACACGAAGCTGTCAAAGTAAACACACATGTGGTCACGATGTTTTACCGTACTAAAGGCTGGTACAATGTTGTTGAGTCTATGAATCACAATGAAGGCATGTCGATGGGATAATACAAAGTGGAACTAGATAAAGGTTGGTGCGACTGCGGAAAGTTCCAAGCCTTTCGTACGCCCTGCTCCCATATCATTGCGGCATGTTCAAAGGTTCGAAGGGATCCATCATACTTATTATCTGATGTTTACAAAGTAATAAGCTTATCCAATGTTTACAAAATTATTTTTTCAGTTGTTGCAAAAGAGGATTACTGGACAAAATATCAAGGGGACATTGTCTGGCACAATGAAGTTATGCGAAGAAAGAAAAAGGGTCGCCCAAACAGCACCCGTATTCGAACCGAAATGGATACGGCGAACAAAATGGTTCAATTATGTAGTTCATGCCATCAGCCAGGTCACAATCGTACTAATTGTCCTAACGTTGGAACGAGCACAACAAGATAAATTTACATGTACCTCTTTTGCAATATATATAAAAAAAAAATATTTCATTTGATAACTTTGTGAGGAAATACCATTACAAACAAATAAAACACCTTCAACACAAAAGCAACACATAAACAACTAAAACAATTAAAATACAATTACTATAACTAAGCGATTACAACCATCACAACAATTTTGAACATATTATGCATCATCCTGTGAATGTCTTTGTCAGTCTTAATATTCATCCATTCACGCACTTCTCCATTTTGATTGAACATGGACACAAGCCATTGAATCCTTCTAATCCTTTCACCATCTGCAATTTCTCCATCTAACCAACGGTTCAACGTTCAATTAAGACGTTCAAATGAATCTACATTCCAAAGTCGAATCTTTATCGGAGGTGCGATGGCTGAAAAAAATTAAATCGGAATTTCTCTTGTGAATATATTCAGACATGGTTAAAGAACAAAAAATTGAAGGAGATTGAAGTAGAATGAAAGAAAATAGGGTTGGAGGGTAAGAAGTTGAGTGAAAAAATATGGGAGATGCGCAGGGTATTTATAGATGTACCATGAAACGCATGCGCCTAAGATATAGGCGTCACACACACAAGCACATGCATGCGCCAGATGCATGGGCGCATGTGCTAAATTACACATGCATGCACCATCAACCATGACGCCTCCATGTAATGCCTTTAGAAGCATGCGTCAATGGAACTGGTGTCTCCTTTGAAATATAAATGGATGCGCTAGTTCACCTGGCGCATTTGTTTGGAAAAGGTGGTTATTTTGGTTTTTTTTTTTGAAAAAAATGGTTATTTAGGGATTTAATTTGAAAAACATGGGTTTTTTAAAAAAATCTAAAAAAACACATTTACTATAAAAAATTTAAAACATTTTTATTACAATTTATTTAAAAATAATGGAGATTATTTTAATATATTTTTTATAAATTGAATTGTTCACGCAAGAACACTAATTGGTAACTCTATCGACGTTGGCTGGTAAAAAACGCAATGAGTAAGTTTCTATCTCAAAGTTAAGTCTACTCTTTTGATTGATGTACATGTTGGACATGTGACTTCACACACAAGAAGAAGAGGTTGGATTGTGTGTTTCAGAAAATTGAATTTAAAATTTTTTTAGAGTTAATTTAAGAGTTTAAAAATATTTTTAAAAAGTTTTGAAAGTAAAATAAGGTTCAAAATGCAAGTTGCAGAAAATAAAAGTTAAGGGAAGAAAGAAGACACCAGAAATTATACAGATTAAATGAAAAATGACTTAGTCATGTTCCAGAGTTTTGATTTTGAGAGTATCTAATAAAATTTAAGAGTTTTTAGTAGGCTGAACTTTCAAACCCACTTATACAAAAAAAATGAAGTTTGTGTCTAACTTCCAACCAAACAACAAATAAGGAGCGAAGCGGCGAGTCTTCCTTCCAAACAGTGAATTGAAGCAGTCGGTCTTCCTTCCACAAGAAACTTGGAGCGGTTAGTCTTCAAGTATCAAACTAAGATTTTGCACGGGCTGATCTTGAACCTGGGAGAGCTTTTAACACCGGGTTGAGCTCACGAAAATATGATATTTTATACTGGGGTGACCTCCAACCTTAGTAAGCTTTTAACAACTGGCGAGCTTGAATTGAACTTTGGTGTTATATCGAGCTGATCTCGAACCTTTGAAAGCTTTTAAACAGGCTGAGCCTTCGAACCTAAACATGTAACTTAGAAGCTAAATCTCTAAAACCAAGCTTTTAACAGGTTTAACTTTGAACCCAAAGATATTCCCTAAATGGATGAATTGTTCAACCAAGATAAAAATAAAACTTCCTTGGTGAACTTACAAATCTACCCTTCCAGAATTACAATTGTCTCACTTGCAAAATAACTTTTTGAAAAGCATTACGACTAGTTTATAGTGAGAGAAAGTAAACAAAAATATTTTTAGAGAGATAATGAGGAGTGAAGAATGAGAGCTCACATTTCTGGATGTAAAAATATGTGGGAATGAACCTTATTTATAGATTAGAGGTTGACACAAAAAAATAAAAAAATTGTGGCTAGAGTTAATGAGTAAATCGATTGGCATCATGCACCAATCGATTGGTTAACATAAAAATAATCAGTTAACAAGTTCAAAAAGGTAATAAAATATATTTAGTTGTTACCATGCATTAAAACACTATCCTATTTGTTTAGGGCGTATTTTTCAACTAGTCTAATCGATTGGGTATAAGTGTCAATCGATTGTCAAGAACAAAATTTTGCCCATAGCTTTTGTGATAGTTCCCAAATCATCTAGCATGAATTCAAGATATTTTTAGAAATATTTTCTTGGGAAAAATAGGTTTGAAAAATGGTTATGTGTGTGTGTGTGTGTGTATGACTAGTCATATAACTTTATGACAACGCCCTTATGCTTTTATAATATATTCACTCAGACGCGACAGGGTGAATTTTCACACACTTTAAGTCTTGTCAGATGCTCCACTCTTGTAGACACTTGTTTGAGCTATACTTTGAGATGAAGCTTTGATTTATATTCCATTTAGACACCATCATTTGAGAATCAAGTCCTATTGATCTGGTTGCATCTTTAACTGCTTTTAAGCATGTTCATCTTTAATAGTTGTTATCATAAAAAAAACATGTTCATATTTAGTGGAACTTCCTTGATTAATAACCTACAAAACATGATTCCATAGTACAACCAGAAACAAAACCACAATGGCTACAAAACCACCTCGCTCTTAGGCTAGATCTCGAATTAACTATATCCACCACCAACAGATCAGATCCCAACACAAACAGTTTATAAGATTCACCATCACACTATGAATTAGGGCAAACACTCGACCCACTATAGGTGAAGATATATGATAGGGTTCTGATGTCATTCTGTAAAGGTCCAAGAGTTCTCCCCTCCCTACCCAAAAATCAATTTCAAGCCAATAAAATACTCTTCTCCTCCACCTCTCTTGTTGTTTTTGTAATTCCATTAAAAATAACATCATTTTGGACTTTCCAAATAGACCAGATTACAACATGCCAAACCATTAAGTGTCCTCCCCTATACTTTACCCTATCTCCTAAAAACAAACAAATACTCAAAAACAGCCTAAGATCCTTATGAATAACTACCTGCCACCCCAACCACCTGAAAACCCTATACCACACTGACGAGGTTTATCTCGCAAGTAATAAAAATATGAGAACTCGTCTCAGTCGGAAAGCCATAAAAAGGACAAGAAAGCCTATTAGTGACTATTAACACCCCTCGTCTAAAAAAATTAAATCTAGAAGGGAATTAGAATAAACTATGATCTTAGACGGAGCCCAACTACCCAAAATAAGGGAAATGATATGACTCTGAAGCGAAATCGGTGCCAAAGATAAAGACAAACTTCCATTATGGACGAGGTAGCTAGAGGCCACTGGAAAATGCTTTCAAATCCACTTATCTCTATTCATGGAACGCATAACATCTATGAGCAAAGCATGAAACTCCTAAAGAATGGGCAACTCTATAAAGAATAAATATCTCATCCATCTAAAATCCTATGTCATAACCCAATTGATAACCTTCCTTATCTCTCCCACCCACCCCTTTTTTTGGAGAAAATTGGAGAACAAACTAGGATACTCAGACTTTAAGGGGGTGCTCCTTAACTAAGGATCCTCCCAGGAGGAATTCTAAAGACCCATACCGACTTTCCTAACAATGCTATCAGAAAACCAATCTGAGCTACATTCGTCTTTTGTGCCAAGGAAAAATATCTCTTTTCACCAGGACGTAGAAGAATTAAAACCCTTAGCCATATCTTTATTATGAGAGGATATAGATATCTATCTATATCTAGCTATCAGAATATCCCACCAAAACCTTAAATCCCTGACGATAGTCTGTCATTGTATAAATTGGGTCGAAGAAACGGATCAAAACAAGTCGAAAAGGAGCAAAAATGAAGAAGAAAGGCCAAAGAATGAATAAAAAATACCTAAGTGTGAAGAAATTGGGCTTAGTGAAAATTCAGGTGAAAAAGGGAGCAAAAGCGTGCAACCACTAGAATAATCACGCGCAACATCATGCTGCATCGCGCGTGCAATGCAGGTTATCACGCACATGATGGCTTCTTTTTTGGGATTTTCTGACGCATTCTAGTCCATTTTGAAGGCTATAAAAAGGTATTTTCTGCACTTTCTCAAGAGTTACAAAATTTGGCATAGAGAGTATGATTTTGTAGCATCAGGCGTGGTTTTTTAGAGGATTTGGAGCCATTGGAGACCAATACTTCAAGGGATCTTATATGTTATTCTCTTCAATTGTTTTTGGTATTGTATTTTGAATTATAAGTAGCTAAACCCATCTAGGTTAGGTTGTGTTATGATGAACTTATTTCAATATTGTTTGACAATATGTTGATTTGACTTTACATGAATGCTTTGATCTATAATTCTATTCAATTGTTTCTCGTTCTTAATGATTTTTATGTGAGATACTCTTTTAATATGATTTTGGACACATATGGAATATTGACCATTAGTCTATGTGTTGGACCTAGGGCAATTGTCATGCTTACGCTGGTTAACTAGGAATAGGAAACCCTGAGTAGTGGCTATTGAATTAACGCTCTTTTGCATCGCTTAATACTGCTTACTCTGATGGACTAGAGATAGGAAGCTATGAGTAGTGATTAATGGGATATATCACAAGGGATTGGTTAAAACGACTTTGTTAATTCGCCGTGAGATTATAGCGATGAGATTTTTCGTGTAAGACATCAAACATCAACAATAAAGAAATAGGGGATTCTAAACACAACCTGACCGCTTTTATAATTCTGTTTGAACTCTTTGTTATTTTCTATTTGAAATCTGACACCCCCCCCCTTTACTATTTTTTACACATTGTACACTTTTTGTCTTGTTAAAAAGCAGTCTCTGTGGATTCAATATTTTATTACTGCGACACTATTTGTATACTCGCCGAGAAATCATCAAGTTTTTGGCACCGTTGTCGGGGACTGTTGCTATTTCAACAAGGAAACACGTGCGCAACACTTTAGTTTTACGTTTACAACATTTTATTTAATTATTTTTATTTTATTGCATTTTATTTACGAGAAATACTATTGTGAGTATCTGCCTTGTTGGTGAAGTGCAAGTCTCAAGTGTTGAAAAGGTTACCATGGCAGAACCAATAGCACAAATTATAGGGGATTATTGTAGGCCTACTAATGCATCACATGTTTCTTTGGGTTTCATTCTAGCAACCCCCATGAATTTCAAAATGAAATACTATATGCTTTCAGGTCTAAGAGATAAGAAATTTGAAGGGAACACAACTAGTGACCCATGGGAACATCTAACAAGGTTCTATGAGACAACTTTGATGTGTCAACCAAATGATATTACAGAGAACCAGGTTAAACTGAAATTATTCAACTTTTCTTTGGTAGGTAGAGCAGAGGATTGTATATTATGTCTTCCAAATGGAGTAATAAGCACTTGGAGATAATGGGAAGACAAGTTTCTATAAAGATTCTTCACTAAAACATAATTTACAGAGAGAAAAGTTGAAATTACACACTTTGAACAACAGAAGACCGAACCTCTCTTCGATTCTTGGGAGAGGTTTAAATTATTATTACGCGGATGCCATAATCATAATATGAATAATATGGAGCAAATGAATTTTTTGTCAAAGGCCTCCAAACTAAAGCACGAATGCTTTTGTATGCATCTGTTTAAGGCACAATCAAAACATTGATCGAACCACAAGTAAAAGAGCCGATAGAGAATATGAGTCTAAATGAGTGATTACGACTTTATGAGTCTACCAGATTATCTAACTGCAAGTACACAGTCTATCGCATAGTTTTAAAAGATATCGAACCCATAAGGACTAATAATCAATCTAGTGTTATCAATTGGATACAATGTAAAGTTAAAGCTATTGATTACTTAATTCAGACGTAATTAAAAACTAGAATTGGAATAGGATTTAGGAAAATATCAAGAAAGGGAGGCCAAAATGTGGATTTCATGCATCTCAGGGACTCTGTAATTCTTTGGCGTTTGTTTTATGTTAAGCTACTTTTAGTCCGAAATACCAGTTTAAAAACTCTATCTCACACTCCCGTGCTATTGATTAAAGCTACACCCTCTAACCATGAGATTTTTCTCTAGCTCGCCCATTTCAATTAAGAAGCATTTTTTTGAAAACTAAATAAGTCATAATTGACGCCTAAAGCGATCTCGTTGTATTTAGGATCAATGCCCAGTTTCCACTAGCTGGTTCAACTCTCACACTCTCGTGCTATCGACTCGAACCTTAATTGTTTTTCACTCTCGTGCAAAAATGTTTGAATTAGACTTGAAAACTAAATCCAGAAAAATAGTTTAAGAAAAGTTTACGCCAAATTCATTACCGAGTCCCGTCGGAATGACAGTCCTCACATACCAGACTCAAAGACGTTTAGCTAGACATGGAATTAAACATGGTAATTGAAATTATAGACAACATGGTAATCAAATAAAAATACGATAAACGGAAATATAAAGCAATAACGTAAAAACCTGAAAACTTGGATTAAATTGCGAGAAACTTCAAATAACACGAATGAAAATAAATGACTTCAATTATGCTGGCAGTTTGTGATCCAAGAGTACAAAAAATTAAACTAAAGTTGTGATAATCTCTCGATGTGAGCAATTATCACTTTGAATGTAATATCAGCCTAAAACTAAAAACAACAGAGCTTTCACGCAATACTTGGATGTCTAAAACTCCTGAAAACAATGTCTTATATAGAGTCCCAATGTTGTAGAACCCTTTCCAAACATGTAGAATTTCGTTGAGAGAATGTAAGAAGGTGGGAAAGAATGAGTGAAGTTAGTTTTTCCACTTTCTATTGCTATGCACATATGGCGACCACCATTAGGCTCATGGTGAACGCCATAAGCTTAAGTTGAATGATGACATGGCTGGGTGCATGGCGAACGCCATACGATGATGGAGAACTCCATGCACCCGAAACTTTCTTTTTCTGCATTTTTCTCCCTTTTCTTGCTCCTTTTCCGGTTTCTACGCGTGGACATCTATAATCGACAAGTACCTGAAATGCAAACAAAACACGACATAAAAGTAATAAAACATGATAAAACGACACTAAATAGCATGTGAATCGGGTCAAAATATATGATACGTCTTCGCGTTATCACACTCCCTCACACTTAGACCATTGTTTGTCCTCAAGCAATCAACCGACATAGTAAAACAAAATAAGCTTGGCTCGAAATAAAGGCACAACGAAACTCTAACGATACGTGGTTACTAGGATATGGTTAGATTGATAGGTACTAGATATCAATACCAAGGATACCGTAATGACACATATTCGCATCTCATGATTGAAAACTCCCCCCTTATGCGAATTAATCTGAGTCATGATACTATACCCAACCTAGATCCCTTATTCTTTTTCACTCCATTTCATTTAAGCGCAATCACATTAAGCCTGTTATCCTTGCACGTACATGGTAAGTAAACTTGTTGGTGATCAATGATCTCATTGTTGTTTAATTTTTCTCTTTTTCTCTCTTTTTCATTGTTTGACAAAGAGTTTGCACCGTTCGGCTAAATGGTCGGGTGAGGATCACCTAACTTAGAGGGGACATATCTTATCATCCATTTTTTTCTTTTTTTTTTCTTTTCTTTTCATTCGAGATCAGAGGTCATACACTTATTTGCATCGGTTTCTTACTTAGTGTGTGCTTTAGGATGGTGTTAAGTTCTAAAATGAACTACTAAAGAGTTACTTAAAGATTGAGCTTAAGGTATTGACATAATGGGGTCTCAAATTGATTTCACAAAATTAGGGAGTTCAGGGTGTCGGGACGGTATCGATGTTATCGAAACCTTCCCAAGTCTCTCTAGCATAGCCTAATAACCTATATACTCTCGGAGTGTCATGCCATGAATCGAAACAATTTTTTTTGTTGGGGTCAAAGTTTATGGAAAATGCGATGAACAACCAAAAACCACGCACAAAGACTCGACAACAGATGCAATGACTCAATAAAATGCCAAAAATAGACAAGATTCTAAAAACAAGAAATAAACTAGAAAGTGGTAAAGTAGAAAGCGATAAAATTCCTCCCCCACACTTAAACCAAACCTTATCCCCAATGTTTTGATAAAAGGTGGAAAATGAATGAAAAACTTATATTGTGGCTACTGATGGCCTCGTTCTCGTACCTGTCCATCTCTACCAAAATGTGGAGACGACACTCTTACATGGTGCATATACTCAAACCAACCCTCCACACCTACTCGTAATTCTGCCATCTCATCAATCAAGCCCGACATGTTGTGCTTAGTCCTTCTTGCATAGTCATGTTGGTGCTCTTGCAGTTGTTGGATGTATGTGTTATCATGTCAACCTGCTGACTGTGCATATCTCTAATCAGCTGATCATGTTCGACATCAAAGGTGTTACGGTGCCATAGCTTGTTGAGGACATCGTCTAGTGCGGATCTGATGGAGGCATAGTCATTCCCATCGATGGATTGGTGTTCGGAGTACATACTTGCAAAAATATTAGTGATGTCATGTGTAGTGCGTGTGTGTGTGGGAAGCTCAGGAGCATCATGCTCCATATCATCATTAGTGGAATTACCCTCATTATGTTAGATGTTAATGTTATGGAGAGGCTTTGGGGCACTCAAATTATAGGACCAGTTGTTCCTATCTTGCATGTTAGTGCATGCAGAATTGGGTAAAATAATACTATTAACAACGCGGTTCCCAACCATTAAATGGTACCTACCATCTTGTTTATTCTTAATCAAGTGCATGCTACGACAAGTGTCTAAGTCTATGAAAGGTGTACCAAGGGGTGCTAGTGTAGCTAATTCACCATTCAGGTTAAGTGCACGGGCTATGGATGTAATCAACCCTCCAATGAAAATAGGACCAAAGCCCCTAACACTAACAGACTATAAGTGCACGAGCATGAATGGAGTTGGATTAACTCGTGTCTGCATGAGTGCCCAATGCAAAAAGTATAGCTCTTTTGAATTTACCTTTCCGTTGTTCACCCGACCAAATAGGGTGTAATCTAGAATACAGTGCATGTAACGAATGGTCGGGTTATGGATGAAGGTGGATTTTAGGCCTTCCCAATCATCGGTGGCATCACCAATGAGACTTCGCCAAAAGCAGAAAGTATTTATCGCCCAATCCCCTTATAAGGGTCTTTCACATGCCAAACCATCCCCATGCGGGAATTGTAGCAAGTCGGAAAAATGGTTATGGCTAAACTCATAATTTCTATTGAACATCCTAAACTTAACAGTATCCGTGGTGCGTTGATAGCCTACCGGCGTTTGATAACTGAATGAACTCAAAAACTTGTAAGTGAGCCTAACGTAGGTAGGACTAGTTAAAGTGCAGAAATGTGACATTACTAGGTTCCCTAGCATCCAGTTAACACTACCTATCAAGCCTAAGTTATGCAAGATAGATTCATCGGTGTACCTTGTTGGCAACACTTCACAGCTAAACAACTTGGCATATTTTGTTCTTTGCGCCTCACCCTCAATACCTTCTCCAAAAACGATTCCCATGTAGTTTATTGCTTTTGGTCTCACTACTATTGGAGGCATGGTGGAGAGAAAATGAGGGGAAATCAAATGCGTAGATGAGAGGGATGGAAAAGGAGTGAGAGAGAAATTTAGTTGAGAATGAGGGGTTTTTATGAGGAATCATGTAGTAGATGGAGGGATTTGAAAGTTATGGGGTAGTGGAAAGAGTAAGTTAAGAGAGTAATGGGGAATAATGTATTTTGGAAGGTGAAAGGTTTGAAAAATCATGCCAAAGGTAGTTAAATTGTGCTATTGCCAGTTACTGTAAATGGTTAACACCATTGGCCATGGACATGTAAAAAATTAAGTTTAAGGAATTTAAAAGTGACGTTGTAGGTAAAATGAATAGAGAACTTCGGTCGAGCTATAAATCAAAAGCAAAAAATAACAAAAATAGCAATGAATAGAAAAATGAAAATTTCAATAATTAATGGAGAAAATGAAAAGTTTGCATTACAAGGAAAAATGTACAAAAATGACAAGAAAAATAATTGTAAAAATAACAAGAAAGCAAGGAAAAATACTTTCTCCCCCACACTTTAAACGGTGCAGTGACCTCACTGTCTAAGCGTAAGGTAGGAAATGAGGTAGTATCAAATAGAATTAACCATTACGGCGTTGTATAATATGGAAATGTCTTCTGATGGAGTGGATTTCTTGGAAAATATGATTGAATTGTTCATTAGTTATATCCATGAAGCTGTGGAAATCCACGCGTAAAGTGGTGAACTCTCCTCTAAGAGAAATAACTTTTGTCCTTAGGGCGTCAATTGCACCAGTGTAATTTGTGGGATGTACTACGTGAACAATAGAGGCGAGTGAAGCATCATCAGAGAGAGGAGAGAGGATGTTTTCATAGGCCTGAGGTGTATCAGGTGGAGTTGGTGACTCATTTTGCCCTTCCAAGTCATAAAGCCAGTTATTTCTATTGTGCACACTGGTCCGCTCATTATTAGGTAATGTAAAATGATATACCACCTCATTATCAATCAGTAAATCAAACTCGTGTGGTCCTAGGTTCCTTATAAGGCCTAGGTTAAAACAGAAAATAAGGTTCATGGGTCGGATACCTCCTAAAGGGGTTAAACGGTTAAGTAGGTATTTAAGTCCAATTGCCGAAGCAATCATGGTAACTAGGCCTCCTATCAGGATAGGTCCATTGGTATCTCGTGCAATTCGATTTAGGTTAGATAGCATGAAGGTGGCAACATTAATAGGTTGAGACTGAAAAACACAAAATATAATAAATAGTTCATCTCTAGACACAGAGGTGATGTTCTCCTCTTTCCCCAAAAGGGTATGGGCTAGGGTTTTATGGAAATAACGGATGGCAGGGTTATGGGTGCTGGCGGAGTACATGGAATTTGGTTCAGGTTGATGGTTTCCAGCAATACTACCCCAAAAGAAATCTAGTTCAAGCTCCATAAACACATATTCTTGGGCTTCAGTGAATACATCCGGGCCACTGGGGAATCCGAAAAGGTTAGCCATCTCAAGGTGGTTAAAACGATAGTTATTCCCAAATATTCTAAAGGTAGTTAGGCCTCTATTAAACCCTAACCCCCTATTAGGGTCATAGAAGAAAGAACTTAGAAATTTGAGGGTTAGCTTATAATAGGTTCAGAGGGTGACAATCAAGAGTCTTATCATTATTTGAATCTTTATAGAGTTTTGTCTGTGTTTGAGAATCAGAAGCAAATGGTCCAAGAGAGATTCTTTTGCATCTGATTATCCATTCATGTTTATTCAGTCATTAATTCAGTTCATTTATTAGACGTTTGAATTTTGTACTTGTCACAACATGCATTTTGTTTCATATGACACTTAAAATATCGCTCAAAATAATTTTTTGGATCTACAGATAGACCGGTCGAATCGTTTCGCAACTGTACAATGAGTTAACGGGCGAAAGATTTCAAAATTGAGCTTGCAGACATCAGTTTTATTAATCTATAGTTCACATAGTTTAACCTGGAGTGGTTGTTTTATTTTTTCAACTACTTTTTCGGTCGTATTTTAAATAGCTTAAGCCTTTTAACCATACATTTTTTTATTTCAAAGTATGTATTTCGATAAGTTTATTTCACGCTGATAATTTTGGTGCAGTCGGTTAATTTTTCGAGCATCTTTTTGCCCGATTTTTATTCATTTTTTATCCGATCATTTTTGTTTTTTAACCAAAATAATCGTTGGAATAAAATAGATTTTTCCATATTTTTATTCCGATTTTATTTTTGTGTTTTCGATTTTATTTTAAATTGTCAAACTTTTTTTAGCTTTTAGTCTTTTTAAAATTAAGAAAGAAATGAAAAAACATCTCTCTCCAACCAATCCCTTTATGACACTTGTATTTATTTTATTTGTAAAAATAAAATAAATCTGAGCCATTGAGGAAGGGACATGTGGCTCTTTGGGTTAGATTTTTTTCCAACACACTAAAACCCTCTTAATACACCTCTCTCACGTGAAAGACTCTACACGTAAAATATCTTCTTCATTATTCCATCAAAAAGCAACATAACAACATTTCTTCATCAAGTTTCTTTTACTCATTTTTTCTTCAACATAACATCAAACACCACCATCACCTTTCCTTTTCTCTTCATACACACTACACCATAACTCACCTAACTCCTCCCTCTATATCTCAACAACCATAAACTTCATACAACCTCTAACCTTCTCCCTCACACACCACTGCCACCACCCATAAAACCACACGACCTTGCCATCTACTAAGCTTCCATCACCAATTTCTGGCCATGACTGAGCTTCCATCATCAACAAAGCCACCTTCTCATAATAACATCTAACCATCATCACCATCTTAAACTAACTTCAACCTCTCGCATCTCCCCCTCCATCATTTGAACCACCTTTCTTCACCTACAAACACCATCCATCAATAGCCACTACAGACCACCATAATCACCTCCAAACACCACCTCACCCTCCAAACCACAACCTCCAAAGCAAACCTAGAACCACATCACCCTCCAAACCGCAACCCCCAAGCAAACCTTTGAACTATAACAAACCAAACAAACAACCGTCGAACCATACACATCATCCATCATCAGTTTCCCTCACTAACAACACCACTTCCTTCGCCGTCAAGAAAATGAAGCGAGAGAGAGAGGCAGAGTAAGGTAGACGGGGCCCGTTTTTTGGTGTTTTTTTTTTTTTTTTACTTTTTGTTCTTTGTTCAATAAAAATAGGGACACGAAAATGAGAGAAAGAGGTTTGTTTTTCTCTTCTTTTTCTTCCCTGTATATTCACATGAGGTTGAGAAGAGAGGATAGTTTTTTGGGTTTTTTTCCCTCTTCATGTAAGATACTTGTCACAAATGGTTAGGGATTTTTGAAAAAAAATTGTGAACCTCTTTCTTTGCCATGTGTATCTAGAACCGACCCTTTATTTTTCCTTTTCCTTTATTTTTTATGTTTAGGTTGATATATTATTAGTATGATTTTATTTGTTATTATTATTATTATTATTATTATTATTATTATTATCATTTATTACTATTATTATTATTATTATTATTATTATCATTTATTACTACTATTATTATTATTTATTATCATTATCATTATCATATTTTGTTATCATTATTATTATTATTATTATTATTTTTGTTATTATTATTATTGTTGATTTTATTAATTGATTAATATTTATTATTATTAGTATTATTTATTAATATTGATACTAACTTTTATTATTATTAGTATTATTGTTTATTATTATTGATTATTTTTGTTTATTAATTAGTTTAATTATTATTATTTATTATTATTGTTGATTTTATTATTGGTTATTATTTGTTCTTTTATTTGTTATTATTAATTTAATATTGTCATTATAATTATATTGTTATTTATTGATTAGAGATTAATTACTATACACTGTCAGTGTAAAAAGTTTTACACCGTCGGTTCATCACCATCACCCGTTTGTATTACTTTATAGATTTTTAAAATAAAAGTCAAACTTCTTTTAATATCCAACGTCTATAATTAAGTGATGGTGTAAAACTCTTTTACACTGACAGTGTATTTCAATTAATCTCTATTGATTATTATTATTATTATTATTGTTCTTGATTATTATTATTAATCATTATTGTTCTTGATTATTATTATTAATTATCATTGTTTTTAATTATTATTACTAATTACTATTGTTTTTATTGATTATTTTTGTCATTAAGATTATTTTTGTTATTATTGATAAATATTATTATTGTAAATATTATTTATTTTTCTTTTATCATTATTGTTATTATTATAATTATCGTTATTTATTTATTATTATTGTCATACTTAGTTATTAATTAAATTTTTTATTTTTAAAATTGTTAAAATAGAAAGTTCGATTTAATTGTCCGATCAATTTTTCACAAATGCATAGCAATTTCGAAGTTAAAAATTCAATTTAACTTTAGGAATTGCTCACACGCACAAAGTCTTGTTGACTGGCCTCAGATAAGGTGATTCCTACATGAATCGCTTTATGATTGCTTAATATAACGCTAAATTCTTTTAGTTTAATTTTTGTTTCTTTTTTGTCGCTTAAAATAGTTTTTTCACATATGCATATCAATTTTGAAGTTAAAAATTTAATTTAACTTTAGAAATTGCTTACACGCATAAAGTTTTGTTGATCGGTCTCAGATAAGGTGATTCCTACATGAATCATTTTACGATTGCTTAACATAGTGCTAAATTCTGAAGTTTAATTTCTGGTTTTTATTCCGAGTCCCTTGGTTTTCTCTTAGGCCTTCTTACAACGAGATTCTTTTATTTTTTTTCAATTGTCCTTTGAATTTGTATTGTTTAAATTATTGTGTTGTATCCCCATTCGAAAAATTGTACCCCAATTTCCGTAAAAGTGTAATAAAGTTATCGCTTTCGTTTACTTTATTGTATCATTTGATTGTTAACTCAAGATTTAAAATCAACCACTTTCAGAAAAGAACAAGAACAAAAACAAACACTCGATCCAACGTCGAGTCTTTTTCCCAAATCAAATCCAAATTGAATGTACGCCCCCGCCACATCCAAATTCTTTTCAGAAATCAACTTCTGACACTTGATCCAACTTTAAGTCGCCCCCATGTTTTTAAAAGCTTTTCACAATAAAAATTAAAGAAACTGATTAGGTTTAGAATTTCTCTTTTTTGAATGTTAGGATACTGCCGTAGAGTTTCATGTTCAAACATTCGTCTTCCATATTAAAACACAATAATTACCATAATTAGGTCATTTTTTCTTATTGAAGAAAAATTTGATTGGGTATCGACCTTCTCTTTCCCGATTATCTAGACACTGCTGTAGAGCTTCTTGTTTGAATAATCATCTTCCGCTAATGAACTTTGACCTAATTCGTCACACATTTTCATAAACAAACTTTTGGATGAAAAAAGAGTGATCGGGCTTAGGCCTCTTCCTTTTCGGGCATTTGAGCACTATAGTAGAGCTTAGTGTTTGGATATATGTCTCCATTTAAAATCAACTCAAACCCATCAAACTTGTTTTTCTCCCTTGTGCGACTCCAAAAACATTTTCACAAAAGAGTGTGTTGCATCCATTTTGGTGCAAAATAAACAAATACTTTAGCCTCCAAGAGAGAACAACAAGTAAAGGTTTAATTGCTCAAATATGATCCAAGCATCACTCTATTAAAATCAATCAATCCAATAGTTCTCTTTTAATAGAACTATGTAGCCTTGAGTTCTCCATATCACCTGGAGATACATATGAGCATGATTGAGAAAATCTTGCCAGACACATTAATATTTAAAAAACCCTAAGTCTTTCCTTTCTTTCTTTTTCTTTCCTCACTCGATAAGTAGAAGATCACAAACAATATCACACTAACACTCTAACATAAAACTAACTAAATGGGTCTCATTGAGTATAATAGATGTGAATGATGCTAATACCTTCCCCTTGCGTAACTGACTTCGAACCCGATTTGGTTGCGGCAACCATCTCTTTTTGTTTTTGTGGGTTTTATCGATATTTTCCCTTTCCCTCTTTTGGAATAAATAAAGTTCGGTGGCGACTCTGTTTTTTTTTATATTTCGAGCGTTCCTTACACTTGGGTATTTCTCGTGCCACAACATTAACCATTATTCGTGGCCCGTTCTTCTCACGATTTATAACCTACCTCCTTGGTTGTGCATGAAGCGTAAGTATATATATGATGTTAAGTTTGATGATTTTTGGACCAAGAAAATCTGGAAATGACGTATATGTTTATCTAAGTCCATTAATTGAGGATTTAAAACTTTTATGGGATAAAGGTGTTGACGTACATGATGCATATTTCAGTGAAAAGTTTAAGATGCGTGCAATGTTTTTTGCATAATCATCGACTTTTCTGCATATTTTAATTTGGCTGGATATAGTGTCAAAGGATATAAAGTGTGTCCTATATGTGAATTTAATACGTATTTTCACGAGCTTGAGTTTGGAAGAAATAATGTTTACCTTGGGCATCCGAAATTTCTAAAACCAAATCATTCTTATCGTAGATTGCAGAAGACTTTTAACGGAGAGCATGAGTTTGAAATCGCTCTTAAACCTTTAACTGGTGATGAAGTTTATCAATGAAAATAACACCTTATTGTTGTCTTTGTAAATGATAAAGACGGTCTCATTGATAAAAATATATGGAAAAAGAGATTGGTGTTCTTTGATCTTTCATATTGGTCTAGCCTCAATGTAAGACATTATTTGATGTGATGCATGTGGAAAAAAATGTGTTTGATAGTTTGATAGGAGCACTTCTAAACATTCCATGAAATACTAAAGATAATAATAATTCCCGTTTAGGTATGGTGGAGATGGGTGTACGACAACAGTTGACTCTAGAAGATAGAGGAAAAAGATCTTATTTTCTTCCAGCATGTCACACTCTATCTTACAAGGAAAATAAAAGTTTTTGTGAGTGTTTTCATGGTATCAAATTTCCCCAATGTTACTCTTCAAACATCAAAAAACTTGTATCAATGAAAGATCTCAAGTTAATTGGCTTAAAATCTCATGATTGTCATGTCTTGGTGCAACAACTTCTACCAGTGGCTATCTGTGGCATCCTTCCAAAAAATGTAAGAGTAACTATAATCAGATTGTGCTTATTCTTCAATGCTATATGTAATAAAGTTATTGATTTCAAAAAATTAGATGAATTAGAAGATGAGGCTACAATAATATTGTGTCAATTGGAGATGTATTTTCTCCATCATTTTTTGACATTATGGTTCACTCACTTATTCATCTAGTAAGATAAATCAAATTTTATGGTCCATTTTATTTAAGGTGGATGTATCCTATAGAGCGATAAATGAATATATTTAAAGGATATATGAAGAATCATCACCGAACAGAAGCTTCGATCGTTGAAAGGTATATCACAGAATAAACTCTTGAGTTTTGTTCAAACTATTTATCGGAAACATAGTCTATTAGAATTCCAAAATCTTGTCATGCTGAAAGATTTGAAGATAGAGGTACTCAAGGTTTAAATGTTAAGTTAATGGATCGGGATGTAGTACTTAAAACATATTTTTATATATTGAATAATCTTAGTATAGTTGAACCTACATAGCTACTCACAAAAAAGTTATAAAGAAAAAATATCCCCGAATGAATGAGAAATAGTTGTTGATACGACATAACAATGAATTCATAAGTTGGTTTAATAAGAGGATTTCTAATGACGATGGTGCATCCGAGATAATTAAATGGTTGCCGTACATGCAGAAAGTTACTATGATAACTTGGACGACATACAACGTTTCTAATTATTCCTTTTATACAAAAGCAAAAGATGATCGAAGTACAATGCAAAATAGTGGTTATGGTTGAGGCCAAATCCATGTATTTCTCTGGTTCTAAAGATAAGAATCCTATTTTGGCAACCACTGCATTCTGTGGTGCCATTGAGGAGATTTTGGAGATTGATTATGTTATTTTCAAAGTGCCTTTATTTAAATTCAAGTGAGTTCTCAATAAAAAAGTTGTACAAACTGACGAGTTAGGATTCACATGGGTTGACCTTGGCAAGGTAAATTATAACACTGAGTCATTCATCATGGCTGCTCAAGCATAACAAGTTTTTTATGTCATAGACCTTGCGGACTTATCGAAGATATGGTCAATTGTTTTCAAAGGAAAATACATTCCTCATAGTGATGATGAAAGTTTTGATAATTCTTCCACTCCTTCTTATGCAACAGAAGTGTCTACTTAATATGAAGAAGTTGATAGAGATGATGTACATGGTATTCGTAACGATCATCAAGAAGGCATATGGGAAAATTAACAAGTAGGTATTTTATATTCTTCATTCATGATTTATTGGATATTATAATTTCTAATGATGTTATTTTCTAGCAACTATTATTATTTGAAATTATAGGTGTTTAAAATCAAGACACTAAGAGACAAGACACCATGATAACAATATAGTATTATTTGATGTAATGATGTGTACATTGTTGGTTATTTTGTACCATTTTGGTTTTGATGTAGTATACAATTTTTGGCTCAAAATAGAATTGTGTCATTATGTAATACAATTTTTGGTTCTTAATGGAATTTTGTCATTGATGTAATACAATTTTTTGTCTAATTCAATTCACAAATGAGTGTGTTGTTGTTTCTGGTCTGATACGATTCAGAAATATTCAAGTTAAAAATTTAGGAATATTGTAAGATTTAAAAATATATTTAAAAATATATTTAAAAATATAAATAATATTACAAAAAAATTTAATTCAACTGTTTTTATAAATAGAGCGATATCTAGAATAATAAAACGCAAGAATGGAGTTGCTGGGATTCAAACCTAGGACCTATAAATTATTTCACAAAGGTTGTTTTCTTTACTCGTTGTTATAAGTAATGTGTTGCATAACTTATAACCACGGCCACTCGCTCGTTGTGAAAACCGATTTACATACAATCAGACGCTACCTAACAACGAGTATGAAATCGTCATTATATGTGTTTTTCATAGTAGTGGTGTTTATGAAATATGTTGAATTGCCTATAAGGTTGGATAATGGCTCCTTGTACCCTCCTGGGATGGTTCCACTTTCTTTATTCTTTTGGTTTTATGGTATGACTTTTCCCCCTCATGGGATGTTTTCTCTTTGGATGGCTGCTTATTTACCTCTTTCCCATTTTGAGGCAATAAGGGGGAGAATAAATCTGATGAACAATTATGATTATCCAAGGCAACTTTTATGTAGGAAATTTTATGCAAGTTCCTTAGATTCTCAAAATTTTAGCTTAGCATTTGTATATGTATGTATTTTTACGCTGCTCTCTAATATGTTATGAAGTTTTCCCTTAGTACTCCGTTGCACATCTTGTATGTAGTGTTTGCCTTAAAATTGGTTAAAGAGGGAGATTGATGTTACATTTGATTGACATAATTTTATAGACAATATGTGAAGCAAGATGACATGACATTATGATGAAACACTCTGTCTCTATGAACTCAAAATAAGAGGCAAGATATGTAGCAAGATGTCCCACACATTGAGGAACATTCTGCCTCGCTCAAAAGCCAATCAACGCTGAAGTGAATCTCACGCTTGATTTGTTTCCTTTATTGTTTGATTGTTTTATGCATTTTTTTGAGAGAAAGAATAAAGATTTAAAAATATTAAATCGTAATGATGGAGATTTACTATATCAAAGATTTTAAATCAAATTAATGGAGATTAATGGATTGTGCTATTTGGATTTGCTTAAGTGGAAAGTAATGTTCAAAAACCTAACGGACCAAGCACCTGGATTATATTCTATTTAAAGAGGATCTCTCCATGTAGAAGATTCAGACCTTGAGATAACAGGCAAGGAATGTTTAGGTTTTTGAGTCTTTTAGTTTCATTGTTAACATGTGTTGTGAAACTCTATTCGCTAGTGTCATTCATATATATAGGAATATAGTTTGTTTTGTGTTGTAATTGGTTTCATCATTCATTCCATATTGTAATTATCCAAACACTTGAGAAAGTCATTGAGAGAAATTGAAAGGGGTCTCATGTTCAGGTGGAGTCCTTAATATAAATTCATAAATAGTATTAAAAAAAGACTTTGAACTAGAATGATTCAACTAAGACCAATTTGTACGTTTACTATTAAGAGTGAATTTCCTTTCTTGGGTTAACGCCCACCAGAAATAGGCGACTTTGAACCAAAATGAGTTATCAATTCCTTTTGTCTTTTTACTTTATTAGCATTTTATTTGTTATTATGTTAATCTTGTCATACGCATTATTCTGTACATTGTGTCTGACATCTTTATAGTAGAAGAGCACAACTTCAGTGTTTGCATTTGATTAATGTTATCTTTAGGTTTCATTCTGAAAAAGTTCATACTCATGAATTAATATGCTCATCCTTTCCCTATTTACCTTGGTAGTTCCTTCATGGGTAATTTGGAGGATGTCCCACATTTTTTTGCAGCCTTAAAGTGAGAAACTCGCAAAAATTCATTAAGACCAAGAGCGGAGGTGGTGACAGTTTTTGCTTTCAAACCGCGTTGCACATTTTATTTATCATATTTAATCCAATCTTTTTCAGGTTTTTTCACTACAATACCATCAACATCATGTGTAAGGACAAATGGACCTTCTTTAACAGCCTCTAAATACCACAATCAATCCCTTCAATTAAATTTTTCATTTTCTCTTTCCACAAAATGTACCCTTATCCATTAAAGAACGTGAGTCTGTTTAGTGAATAGTTTGAAGATATTTGTACTCCTGAGACGATTAGTCCTTAATAGGAGTTAGACTCTAACTCCACTTGTTAGACAAGTGACTTCAAGAACAAGAGGAGGGGGTGAATTGTGGTATTTAAAATTCGCGATTTACTTTTATACTTTTCTCGATTAAGTTTGTGTTAGTAGTTTCTTAAGAGTGAATCGCAATGGAAATAAAAGCAGTAAAAGTAAATAACATAAATTAAAAGGATAGGGTTAAAGAGATTGCACCAGAGATTTATATAGCTTTGGTCGAACGTTGGATTAGCCTTATCCCTAAGAGGTCTTCTTGAGAGTTTGACTATAAAACTTTGAGCATTTGACGGTTATGCCCATAAAACTTTATACAAGCTAATATTAGTATTTTTACAGGCTTATCCCCAATCAAAGATAGATTTTACTACAACCTAAGCTAATAAACATTCTTAGAGATTTTCAAGCTAGTCTCAATAACCTGTCGCATTACGCGAAAAACCGGCGGGAAAAAGAAACAACAGAGCCGCCACCGTGCGTTATTTATCCCAAAAGAGGGAAAGGAAGCGCTTGAAGTAAACCTGGAAAGGACATGGTCTCACGACCAGAGAAAGATGGGATCGGGAGTCGGTTATGCGAAGGGAAGGTATTAGCACCCCTACGCATCCGTCGTACTCGACGGGATCCACGCTCAGAAAGAATAGAAAGAAGGTTGCTAAAGAAACTGCTCAAAACTGCACACACACTGGAAACAAACACAGATGAAAGACGGAAGAAACGGGACTCGGCAGGATATCGCATCCTAGGCCTACGTAGTCTATCAGACACATACATCAGAGTCGACGTAGTTCGGGGACAGGGGAAACGTGCTCGCTAGGATGTCGCATCCTATGTATACGTATCTTCTCTGACCGGAGAAGAATCAGAGCACTCGTAGCTCGGCTAACGCACGCCAAACAAAACACAAACAGGAAACCGACTGCCAATCGCTGGACTTATGTCAGACTCCACACAAACAGGCAAACATGGAAACCGAATGCCAATCGTTGGACTTACATCAGACTCCAAACCAACGAAACACACACAGGAAACCGACTGCCAATCGCTGGACTTACGTCAGACTCCAGCACACACAAAGGGGTTGAAAAAGAAAAAGGGCGCCCGGAGAGATCAACTCATCTCCTGCCTACGTACCTCATCTGGTATGAGGATCAGGGCGACGTAGTTCCCCTAAACAGGGAAAGAACTTCTAACCTAACCAGAGACAAGGGAGATAACAGACTACTAGGGAGACTACGACTCGATCCTAGAAGTTGTCATGCATACGATCCCTATGTTGAGGTCTCTATCCTAACTTTCACAGGAAGCAAGCTAGCCTAAACAGCACAATCAAGCAAACACAAGCACAAGAGAGCAAGCACACACACTATATGCAAACAATGGGCTCACACAAGGCTAGGCTTTAGTCAAGGGGTCATGTCAACCTCGACAAACAAGCCAACTGGAATGGGGTGTGGTTAGCTCTTAACCCTAACATTGAGAGTTAGGGTGAAGCAGATGAAATGGGGAGTGAGGGTAAGACCTCACAGCTCTTATCCCTGGCCTGGGAGAGCTTGACTCAAATAGAAAGTGTGGGAGTTCAGAATGTAGGAACTCTTCTCCACATGACTGACACAACAAGATCTTGGGTTCTTATTTACAATGCATCAACACATGGTGTGAGCAAAGTGAATGACACAACTGAATAGCAGGGGATGGATTGCACATCCCTTGTATCTGCCAATTGCCTCTTAAGAGGTCTTTACCTGCTTGGCACAAACTTAAACAAACACAAGCATTGCCTCTTAAGGAGGGCTTCAGACAGGTGCCTGCCAACATAACATGACAGGTCTTCCAGACTACATGAAGATCAAGGAATTATACCTCAGTGGTATGCCAACCACAAGCAAGCAAAGCAAAGTTCAAATGAACTTAAAGCAACTTAGGTACCTGTGGAAACAGCTAAACCAATCAGTATAAAATCCAGACAATCAGACAACAGTCAATATCCAACAGACAACCCAATATGCAACACATGAGCCATAAGCACAAGTGAATTGTTCTCAAAGCTTACAAAACAGCAAGTGTTAGCTAACAACAACCAATAATCAAGCTCAAATGAAGGAGCAACATCAATCAAGGAGATGCACACTTGAACCTGAAATCACAACTCAAATGGTAAGTAACAAACCACTAGGTCAAAGCCTAGGGTCAAAAGAGGATCAAAAATCCAAAACAGAAGCTCAAACTCAACATGAATCATATTTAACCAATGAAGAACAAGTCCTAAAAAGGACCAAAGCAAAATCATCATGCAAGTTCATGTAATAGGCAAGAGAAGCCAAAGACCAATTCAAGACACACAAATGATCATCATGAATGAAAATTCCCAATCAAAACAGAAATGATTCAAATAATTCTGGAAAAATTCATGAGTATTCAACACATCCAAAACATTCATCACACAAAAAATAAGAAGCATTAGAGGTCATTTGGCATGGAAATCAAATTGCACAAGTTGAACAACCAAAGGTGTGACACAAATTGTCACACCATGCAAACACAAGCATAAAACAGAATTGGTACATGAGAAAACTACCAAACCAAGCCTAAAACATCCATCAATGTGTCTAGAATCAGCATGTAAAATTTCAAGTCCATTGGATTAAAAACAAGCATTTCATGATAGAAAGAGTAAGGCAAGGTCACAAATGTACATGTGTTCAATCAACCTGGAGCAAATAAATTTCCAGCCATGCACAACTTCAGAAAAAATCATCATTAAAAACTAGACATCTCAAGGATCAATTACCAAAAAACCAGGTATTTTTTGGATCAATTTTCAATTTGTTATGCATTTTCTAAGTTGGTGAAAAAATGAAAAAATCATATGAAGCATGGCATGGCAAATGGAGGGAAAGCATAAAAAAATATGAAGCAATTTTGAAAATGTGCAGCGCTGGGAGTCGAACTATGTTGATATTTAAAAGGAAGCGCGCGCCTCATGAGAACGCTGCGTTTTGGCTGAAAAGCCCTAGGAAAATTGCGGCGGTTACAACCGTCACAAAAACCGACGCAAATGATGAATCTTCATCTTCTTCATGAAGAAAATGATGAACACGCATGAACTTCAATGGAGTTTTTCCAGATTTTTCCAGATTTCCAGAAATGCTCAGAATCTAAAAAAAATTATATCAATCAAATTCTCATGCAATGTATGTTGTAGATCCATTATCATTTCATGCTAATTCATCATTAATCATGCAAAACGAATCAAATAAAGTTTGACATGTGAAACTTCAATCAAGCATATCTCTCTTAAATTTTTATCCAAATCGCACGAAATTTATATCAAAACGATCAGCAAAGCAAGATCTACAAGAATATCTACATGGATTGTGAAATTATGAAGCTCGAAAAACTCACCTCTTGAAGAACAATTCCTTGTTTTGCGCGATTCAAAGCTCCAAATGATCCAAATCAGTTCCAGAATGCTTGTGATGATGTTTGATGAAGAAAAGGAAACTTGAGAACGTGTAGATCTAGATTAATAATCAACTTACACCTTTGAGTTTTGAGCTTCAAATGCTTGGTTCTTGCACGAATTCAACAAACCAATACTTGATTCACACTCTAATCAACTCACTGATCATGAATCTTCAACAAAAACAAGGTGTTATGTTGAAGGATTTTGAACTTTGGTTTGAAGAAATTTTTGGAGGGAGAGAGAAACTAGATCTAGAAATGTGAAATTGTGATTAACCTCCCAAATTCTGTTATGATTATGGTATTTATATGCTGTACTAATCACACTAAAAATGTTAATTAGCAATGGTTAATGGTAATTAGCAAAAATAAGGTGTTTTGACAAAAATTGAAAAATTGCATGGTGCATGTAGCAATCCTACGTGAACAGTACCCTTGGCTTGATCATTTTCACTTAAAATCCTTTTTTAAACTCAATGGCAATGGTAGAAAGTCCATACAATGCACCATTTTTGAATTTTGCAATTTCCCTCCAAAAAAGTCATGGATATGCAAGTGATTATATGATGAGATTTTATGTAATGTGATGCATGATTTGGAAATTAGAGGTCAAGGGAAGAATATTGCAAAAAGAACCACTCAATTTGGAGCTTTGGTTCAAAAGTTATGCTCATTTGAAGTTCCATGCACACTTTGCCATGATTTGATCATAACTCCTTAACCATTCATTAGAAATTCATGATCTTGGACTTTTTGGAAATGGGAGAAAAAGATCTTCAACTTTCATGTTGGACAAAATTTCATTTGAAGCTTATTTGATGTTGGAAAGTTGAGTTGAAGTTGGTCCAAAAACTTGCCATTTTTGGAAACTTGAAATTACAGGTCACTTTCCATTTTTGGAAAATTTTGATATGGCTTCAAAATCTTCAAGGTAGATGTTTGACATGTTGAATGACCTTCTTTGGTACATGAATGAGGTGTCTCAAACCATTTCTCCATCTCCTAGCCCTCAGTTGACTTTCAGTTGACTTTTATGGGCCTCAGATGACTTGAAACTGCACTGTGGACTTCTGAGCCTCCAACACTTGGCCAAGTTGCTTCAAAATGATCCTTGATTCATATGAGCTCTCTAGAACAACCATAGGGCATTTGTCTCATGGAAAAACCCTAGCTCTCTTGCACAGATGGATTTTCCTGATCAGTTTTGACTGATGAGATGCAACATGCTATGCAATGTTAATGACCTAACAATGACATGAATGTACAAATGGGAGGTGCAAATTTGAGGTGCTACAGCTGCCCCTATTCAATCAACTGGGAACCTGAACGGATGAGAGCAACGACTGTCAGACCTTCAAGGTACACAAGGATTGAATACCAAAGAACCGTAGAAATTTGCACTCTGCGGAGATCCAAGAACAGACTGTTCACCAATGGCAACTTCCACTGGGATCTGATATTTATCACTGGGGATTTTGATTTTTATCAAAGGAAGGAACCACGTCCAGACATCGAAAGATGAATGGAAAAGGATACATCTAGACGTCAACTAACGAATGGGAAAAACTCAACGTTTATCGATACCAACGGAGAGGTGACCAGACATCAACGGATGAATGGGAAAGGATACAACTAGACGTCAACGGACGAATAGGAAAAACTCAACGTTTACCAAAACCAACGGAGAGGTGACCAAACATCAACGGATGAATGGGAAGACTCGACCGGATGTCAACGGACGAACGTGAGAAGCTCGACGTTTATCAACACCAACAGAGAAGTGACCAGACATCAACGGATGAATGGGAAGACTCAAACCATACGTCAACGGACGAACGGGAGAAGCTCGACGATTATCGACACCAACAGAGAGGTGACCAGACATCAACGGATGAATGGAAAGGTACAACTAGACGTCAACGGACGAATAGGAAAAACTCAACGTTTATCGAAACCAACGGAGAGGTGACCAGACATCAACGGATGAACTGGGAGAAAGAGATACAACCAGACGTCAACGGACGAATAGGAAAAACTCGACGTTTACCAATACCAACGGAGAGGTGACCAGACATCAACGGATGAATGGGAAGACTCGACCAGACGTCAACGGATGAACGGGAGAAGCTCGACGTTTATCGACACCAACGGAGAGGTGACCAGACATCAACGGATGAACTGGGAGAAAGAGATACAACCAGACGTCAACGGACGAATGGGAAAAACTCAACGTTTACCAATACCAATGGAGAGGTGACCAGACATCAACGGATGAATGGGAAGACTCGACCAGACGTCAACGGACGAACGGGAGAAGCTCGACGTCTATCGACACCAACGGAGAGGTGAACAGACATCAACGGATGAACTGGGAGAAAGAGATACAACCAGACGTCAACGGACGAACGGGAGAAGCTCGACGTCTATCGACACCAACGGAGAGGTGACCAGACATCAACGGATGAACTGGGAGAAAGAGATACAACCAGACGTCAACGGACGAACGAGAGAAGCTCGACATTTATCGATACCAACGGAGAGGTGACCAGACATCAACGGATGAATGGGAAGACTTGACCAGACGTCAACGGACGAACGGGAGAAAGAAAGGGGTGAGGTGTTACCAGTTAGTAGGTAACAAGCTCGGGAAGAATGAATATCAAAGACCGGTGTACGGGTGAGATATATCAATCAAACAAAAACATCTGAGGAAAACCTGAAGAGGCATATTTCGACTCAGGAAAATCTGACTCCACAGGGAATACGAATCCTACTCAATTGGGGAAACACACAAAGGGTTCAACCAAAGAGCGCATGAGATATATTATCTATAGCCGTCAAAACGTAGATAATATACTCGCATGGAAGACTATCCATAACCGGGTTGTAGGTTGACAAAGGATAAATCGACCGAAATCGTGAATTGGTGTGTGTTCCAAAACACTCATCATCCTGAAGAGAGCAAAAGCAAACTTGTTAAAGGATGGACATTCGATTCCACAAGGAATACGAATCTTACTCCACTGGGAAGGACAAAACTTCGACCAAAGAGCGCATGAGATGTATTATCTATAGCCGTCAAAACGTAGATAATACTCTCGCATGGAAGATTATCCATAACCGGGTTGTAGGTTGTCAAAGGATAAATCAACCGAAAAGAAAGGCATCGGGATACCGAGACTAGGTATGCAAAGATGACCAATCAAAAGGGGAAACAACAAACATTACCGGTGACCGGTGAATGAAAGAGGACCCACTGAGGATAAAATGGCTTACTCGGAGCAATTATCCACAAGGAAGGGGAAGACCCGCTGGGGATAAAATTGCTTAATCAAAGCAAATATCCAAAAGGGGAAAGGACTATCAATACCGAATACTGGATAATGATAACCGTAAAGAGGGGATCACATCTACCGGTTCGTAGGTAGAAAACCACGGAACAGTAACCGTCATCGACTAGGATGAGCACAAGGGTTGACTCCACAAAAGGGAGAAAAGAGGATTCACATCTACCGGTTAGCAGGTAGAAGACCACAAAGATAGGACTTACAACTACCGGTTAGTGGGTAGAAGCCAACAACTTCCGCTGAGGATAAGATGAATGAGTGCCGGTTAGTGAGCAACTATTCATTTATACCACAAGGAGGCACAAGAGACAGCCAATAGGAAGCCAATTTAGGATCGATCCAAAAAGGCAAACTGAATCAAGACTCATCCTAATGAGGAAAAAACTCAATAGGGAAAACCCATCCCATTATGTGTGTAGGGAGGGAACGGAAACAACCGTCATCCACGAGGATATAACTCAGTGGGGAGTGCAGAAGGAAATGGTAGACACTTTCTGCCTAAGGGGTCGACTCTATATGGAGAGATCAGACACACCCACATCTGCTTGGGGAATATCTAAGCTTGCAAGATGCTACCAATTTGTGGGGAGTAGCATTGCTGGGGATACCCACTCAACTAAGGAGTCACTTGTTGGGAAAACACCAACCTCTCTACCCTACTGGGGAACCCAGTTCTGAAATCGATCCAATGGCGCGATGCTAAACTCTTCCGACAACCCATTCTCGGATGGTCACCACGGCCTAGGGCTAATTTATGTTGCAATGCTGATGCATGAGTTTTTTTTAGCGCAATGCTCCATAATCATGGAAATGCTACGCACTAATGATGCAATATGCTATGCTTATCTAAATGATGAATGCATAAAAACACGTCTCCTTCAGAGACAACACCGGGGAGCTCAAGGAACTCTGCTGAGGATTTCAATACCACGTCAATTTCCACCCTGCTGGGGAAAGATAACCCTTGCTGGGGATGATCTCCATCGAACCCGATCTGCCTGGGGACTACCCTGCTAAGGGAAACGAACAATGCTTATCTCTACTGGGGATAATTTTCACCGAACCTGATCCGCTTGGGGACTTCTCTGGGGGAAAACCTTCAACATAAACCTCCGCTAGGAAGACTACCCACCTCAGCCTTGGAAAACAAACACAACTCTGCTGGGGAAATGCATTCACGACCCTGCTGAGGATTACAGTACTTCACACCCGACTGCTGAGGAACAAACTACTCACTGATACCTCCGCTGGGGATACAACAAACTTCAGATTTAGTGGGGATCAACAGCTTTCAGACTAGCTGGGGATAGAATGGCCTTTGAACCTGCTACCCGACTGCTGGGGAAGAACAGTTCTAAAAAGCTTTCAGACTTGCTTGGGGAAACAACCACTTCCGAGCCTGCTGAAAAACATCTCTAACCCTGCTGGGGAAAAACATCTCTCCACCCTTAGGAACAATTTACCCACCGACACCTCCACTGGGGATATGGCAACCTTCAGGCTCGTTGGGGAGACACCGATCTCGAATCTGCTATGGAGATAACACTCCCAAATCCACTGGGGAGATACGACTTATTTGACACGGAACGCCCTTCGATTCGACGAACACTGGCCTTCATCATCCGACCGTAATGTCAACTTTCCACCTTTGAGGACTCCCAGACTCGTCCGGTCTTTTCTGATTCATCACCTAATATTCTCGTCTCTTCTTTTTTTGCTTTGAGACGAATGATCTTCTCAGATCCGGGCTAACTCTCTAATCTTCAGACTTTGAAGAGTCTTCTTGATTACCCTCTAGGATCGTCGTCCTTCTTTCGCCGTCTTTTCACCGTTCTTCTATCCCTTGCCCCTGATTGGACTCTGCAGAGATCTTCTGTCAAAATGTTACCCATCACAAACTGCAAGTGAATGAAGATATCTAACAGCACCTGCACAAGAGATCGTTAGATAAAAGCGTGCTCCAGGCGTGCCAACATTTCCACACCTAGGTCACTCAAACTTCCGAATAAGATTTCTAGATTTCAATCTTATAAGCATGCATCGGAAAGGACCTCTATGTTTCAAAATGCAAATATTCTTATAAAAAATAAACGGATGTTTTCGTAATCAAAGCGGTAATGAAGACAAAAAACAAAATTATTTGACTGAACATGCATTTATTGACTGAAAAAAAAAAAGTGGCTCAGAACCGAGCAACACACAGGAAGCAATCCCTGGAAAGAGGTGATTGCGCACAAAAGGAAAAATCTATCCTAATGGCAATGTGAAACCGTGATCTCATCGGGTTCCAACTCGGTTACACCCCATATGTCCTCAAGACTTTCCGCACTTTCTGTCTTCTAAACAAGACGCTTCCGATCGATCTCTGTCGGGGATTATCCATGATGTGTTAACCAAAATATCAACGATTATGCTGGACGCAGTTGTTCGTTTCAATCCCTCTTTTGCCTGGACCGCCCTTTTGGGTTTTCAGTCCACCGGGATACCCTTTTTTGCCCAAGCCGCCCTTGTGGGGTTTTCGACTTGCCGGGTGTACAGTTTTTTCTCTTTTTTTTTTATCCCTAATTTTTGCCCGAACCTTTTCATTCTTTTTTTCGGTTCGCTGGGATGCCCTTTTTTTGCCTGGACTCTTTTATTCTTTTTGTCCAGCGGGTCTCTTTTTACGAAGTATTTTTTTAACTGCGTCCGCATTCACAGGGGATGGAAAATCCTCACACTCCATGGTCGTCAACAACAAGGCTCTGCCAGAGAACGCCTTCTTGACCACGAATGGGCATTCATAGTTGTGTATCCACTTGCCCCACGATCGTCGAGGAGGAAGGATCCTTTTCAATACCAGCTCTCCCACTTGGTACGCACGAGGTCGCACTTTTCGGTCAACAACACGCTTCATTCACTGGGTACAACTGCCCCATGACAAATAACTGCCAGCCTCTTTTCCTCAATCGGGCTCCCTTCATACCGAGTCCTTATCCACTCAGCCTTCTCCAATTAGGACCTCAAATGGTAGCACCGATTCCTTCTCATACACCTGCGAGGGAGGCGTTGCCCCAATAGATGCACGCACCGAGGTTCGATACCCAGGATACAAGCTTCGTACTCAGCCACCATGTCTTTGGTGCATTCAAACGTTATCCGGGCAACAAAAGGAATGTGGTCCCTTTGGCGTAACCAAAGCAACACCAACTCCTATCATTCACGTTAACAGCCCCATCAGACATCAGAATCCATTCGAATTCAGGGTCAGGCCCCTCCTCCGGGATCGATTCCTCACAATCTTTCGATTTGAGCACCTCGAGATGTCCTCATCAGGGAACTCAAACTTCATCAGTTGATAATCCTCAATGGGTTGCTGGGCGAGGTAATCAGACAATACACCCCTTGATTGCCTTCTGAGAAGTGTACCGTATATCACAAATCAGTCAAACTCGCTTTTTTACCATCTCGCAACCCGTCCGGTCAATGCTGACTTCTCAAACGCATACTTGATCGGATCCATCTTGGACATCCACAAAGTGGTATGAACCAGCATATACTGTCTCAGTCGGTGAGCAGCCTATGCCAAAGTACAACAAGTTTTCTCGAGCAGTGAATGTAATGTTTCACAGTCGATAAACTTTTTGCTAAGGTAAATTGCATGCTCTTTTCGACCAGACTCGTCATGCTGACCCACTACACACCTCACAGAGCCCTCGAGGGCTGTCAAGTACCAGATTAACAGTTGTTCCTTCCATGGGAGGCATCAGAATCAGAGGTTCCTGCAACTTATCCTTTTATCTTTCAATGCCCCTTGGCAATCATTATCCACCTGACCGTTTGATCTTTTTTCTTGAATGGGTTCCCACGTGGCTATCAGATGAGATATGAACCGTGAAATGCAATTCAATCTATCTAAGAAACCACAAACCTTCTTTTCTGTTCTCGGTTCAGGCATTTCTTGTATCGCTTTTTCCTTTTTTTTTAGCAGGATCGACCTCGATTCCTCTTTCGTTCACAATAAGTCTCAGCATTTTACCGGACAACACTCCACAAGTGCACTGATTTGGACTCAACCTCAGTCTAAGTTGTCTCGATCCGATCAAACAACTTGGCCCGATCTACCGGATGCCCTTTTTCTGTTTGGGACTTTGCTATCATGTCATCAACATAACATTTGGTTCCACGATGAATCATATCATGAAACAAAGTCACTCTGATACGTGGCACTGGCGTTCTGCTTCACTGGAGGACAGTCTTCTCTCAATGGTAGCTTGTGCGCCACGATATAGGTAGTCCACCCTGGCATATTTTAATAAGACCGGGCCAAGATATCGACATACTCTTTCAACAGTGCTACCATTCTGCTCTTGACATTTGCCTCTGAAGCGGCCCCCAACTTTTACTTCCTTTCATACCTCGGTACCTGGTTAACAATTCCCACTCGCTCCTCGTGCGGTTGAATCACCTTCTCCTCTTGTCTCAACAACCTGGCTAATTCCAGCAGATCACAATCTTCTTCGTCTTATTCTTCGGCATGATAGATCGGATTGTCGAAGTCATACAGAGGTGTAACCAAATTGTTATCGATGAGATCAGGAGAATAGTCACTTTTGAGGTCGAAACAAGACAAATCAAAAGGAAAGAAAATGAAAACAAACATTGCCATTTTTATTTTTATTTTAAAATTGCAAAAATAAGTGAAAAACAGGGAACACCGCTTTTAATCACAAAAATATCCATTTATTAATGATGCAAAATGTTGCACAATGAAACACATGAGATGGCCCTTACAATGGTCCATTACGTTTCGGGCAAAACGTATGGCTTTCATGCAAACAGAATTTGAAAAACAGAAATACTACTCTTCATGATGAGTGACAGTGATGATCCTTGAGGCCTTCCAGTTCCCTGGTACGCATGACTTTATCCACGAGTCAAGCTCGCAGTCACTGTCAATCTCTTCACCCACTGTATAGGCGTGACCTAGATCCAGCATTCCGGCACTGACGAATGTGAACGGTTGATGACGTCCTCTGTTTTGTCTAGACGACTCTTGGTCTGGCTGATAGCCAATCCCGAACATATCCGCTTTCACCACAATGTCTATGATCTTTCCCCAGTCTAGGGCTTCTCCGTTCTTTACCACTTCCATGGCCTGTTTGTAAGAAGAAATGGACAGCTTCTTCTCTTTCTCAGCACAGATGGCCTTCTCTACCTTGACGGTTTCAACTGCCTGACTTGGTGTTTCAAATTTTTCACCGTCCATTTCTACTTCCATCATTCTCTGGATCGTTTCCCCCATCACTACACACCCATTTGTGGCGACGGCCGCACAATAGTTATCAACACTAGGGAATGCTCCACTCTTCATCAGATGTTTTGGGACCATAGACATTGAAGTTTTTAACCGATCCCCATCAGTCACCTCTATTCCTCTCTTGTCCTTTGACATCACCTTCACCCCCACGGGACCTGGCACGGGGTTAGCGTTAACATTCAGTGTTGGCGCCAAACTGATGGCCTTAGAATCCACCATGTCTTGGACGACATGCTTAAAAGCTCTACAACCCTCAATGTTATATCCTGGTGCCCCAGAATGGAACTCGCACCTGGCATTCTCATCGTAGTTTGCAGGCCTCCGATGCAGTTCTACAGGAACCAATATCCTTGGCCGAACTAACCCAAGATCCCTCAACCTCTTGAACAGAAGGGTATAAGTCACGGGTGGCTTATCAAACTGACGATCCGTCGTCCCCTTCTTCACTTGGCCCTTAGCTTTATGTGCTTTCTGTCGAGGTGGCGGTTGTTGTTGTTGTATAGGTGGATTACCAACAGGAATGGTTACAGTGGCAGCATAAGGGTGGTAACGATCCTTACCGCGTTCTTTCTTGACCATTTCCAGAGGGCTTCTTTACTACGGATGACGGAGCCTTTCCCTGAACTTTCTCCGTAATCAGCCATTTCTCAATCCTCTCCAACCTCTCAGCAATTGCCTTCTGCCCCAAGGCGAGCCCTTGCACGACTTTGAACAGCTCTTTCATCATCTCTTTCAATTCGAGAATGTCGGCGTTGGGTGGATCCATCAGCTTAGATGTCTGAACGGAAGAGCTATGCGCACCGATTAGATATTGACACCTACAAAACAGCAAACAGGTTAATATGACTCACACATGCAATGTCTATCCGTACTAGGAATATTCTGTCCTTTGATTCTGGCTTCATTGAGACGGATAATATTTCATCAATATCATTCTGACATCAGGATGTCTCTCGACCAGAATCTCAATCAAAAATGGACCCTGAGGACGGATAGACATGGGTTAAATGCAGATGGATGCGAAATGGGAATGATGCAAATGTATTCAGGCAGGTCACTGTGCCATCTTCCAAGTCATCTGAGGATAAACTGTACTGGACCGGTCTCTGAACTGATCACAATCATCTGAGGGCCCGAGTAACCATAACTCCAACTTGGGAGGTTCCGAAATAAACAGAACTGGGGAATATATCACCATCATCGAGGAAATCCACTAAACGGATGACAACCAGATCCTCTGAACAAGTACCTTTGGATTCAACCCGAGGATTCGAAATAAACGGAACCCGCTGATAAATACCACGGACAAACCTCCGGCGTTCAGAAATAAAGATCCAAAAATCCGTTGTACCAAAATCATCATCACATCATCACTGGCAGACACTATACTGGCAAGAATCAAACCCTCCCCTCACAGGTGAATTCTAACAAGGTCATCCTAAGGCGGATAATGGTCTCGACGATCGGACAAGATACTCAACGGGTTTGCCCTTTCGGGTGTGCCGTTGCAGCTCTCTTAAGATCATCTAAACCAAAGATCCGGGAAAGAACGGTCACCGAAGTCAACAGCTCAAATGGGATAACCCAACCTAAGTGGAATAACTCCACCCGGAAGGACTCTCTCAAATGAACCTCGTCCGGCTGTGGTGACACGTCTCCTCATCATGTCGTACAACATGTGAAGAAACATGAGACCACTCTAATCCTAGGTGTATACTCAGGCCTGGGTATTGGGCCTCACTCAGAACACCCACCCCAAATCAGAGGAACCCACCTGTACAGAATCCAATATGATGACAGTATAATGCATGCAAGTATCTATGCAAGTATATACAATCACATCATAATAAAAATGAATGCAATAAATAAGCAGTAAAAGCAACCACAACCATCCTAAAGAGCGCTAGGAGTGACTCGCTTAGGGAAGATGGACCAGCAAGAGGTCAACTTCTCTGTATCCCCAGCAGAGTCGCCAGCTGTCGCATTACGCGAAAAACCGGCGGGAAAAAGAAACAACAGAGCCGCCACCGTGCGTTATTTATCCCAAAAGAGGGAAAGGAAACGCTCGAAGTAAACCTGGAAAGGACATGGTCTCACGACCAGAGAAAGATGGGATCGGGAGTCGGTTATGCGAAGGGAAGGTATTAGCACCCCTACGCATCCATCGTACTCGACGGGATCCACGCTCAGAAAGAATAGAAAGAAGGTTGCTAAAGAAACTGCTCAAAACTGCACACACACTGGAAACAAACACAGATGAAAGACGGAAGAAACGGGACTCGGCAGGATATCGCATCCTAGGCCTACGTAGTCTGTCAGACACAGACATCAGAGTCGACGTAGTTCGGGGACAGGGGAAACGTGCTCGCTAGGATGTCGCATCCTATGCATACGTATCTTCTCTGACCGGAGAAGAATCAGAGCACTCGTAGCTCGGCTAACGCACGCCAAACAAAACACAAACAGGAAACCGACTGCCAATCGCTGGACTTATGTTAGACTCCACACAAACAGGCAAACATGGAAACCGAATGCCAATCGCTGGACTTACATCAGACTCCGAACCAACGAAACACACACAGGAAACCGACTGCCAATCGCTGGACTTACGTCAGACTCCAGCACACACAAAGGGGTTGAAAAAGAAAAAGGGCGCCCGGAGAGATCAGCTCATCTCCTGCCTACGTACCTCATCTGGTATGAGGATCAGGGCGACGTAGTTCCCCTAAACAGGGAAAGAACTTCTAACCTAACCAGAGACAAGGGAGATAACAGACTACTAGGGAGACTACGACTCGAGCTTAGAAGTTGTCATGCATACGATCCCTATGTTGAGGTCTCTATCCTAACTTGCACAGGAAGCAAGCTAGCCTAAACAGCACAATCAAGCAAACACAAGCACAAGAGAGCAAGCACACACACTATATGCAAACAATGGGCTCACACAAGGCTAGGCTTTAGTCAAGGGGTCATGTTAACCTCGACAAACAAGCCAACTGGAATGGGGTGTGGTTAGCTCTTAACCCTAACATTGAGAGTTAGGGTGAAGCAGATGAAATGGGGAGTGAGGGTAAGACCTCACAACTCTTATCCCTGGCCTGGGAGAGCTTGACTCAAATAGAAAGTGCGGGAGTTCAGAATGTAGGAACTCTTCTCCACATGACTGACACAACAAGATCTTGGGTTCTTATTCACAATGCATCAACACATGGTGTGAGCAAAGTGAATGACACAACTGAATAGCAGGGGATGGACTGCACATCCCTTGTATCTGTCAATTGCCTCTTAAGAGGTCTTTACCTGCTTGGCACAAACTTAAACAAACACAAGCATTGCCTCTTAAGGAGGGCTTCAGACAGGTGCCTGCCAACATAACATGACAGGTCTTCCATACTACATGAAGATCAAGGAATTATACCTCAGTGGTATTGTCGCATCCGCGAAAAACAACCGGCGGGCTAAAACAAAACAAACAGAGCCGCCACCGTGCGTTATTTATCCCAAAAGAAGGAAAGGAAACGCTCGAAGTAAACTTGGAAAAGACATGGTCTCGCGACCAAAGAGAGATGGGATCGGGAGTCGGTTATGCGAAGGGAAGGTATTAGCACCCCTACGCATCTGTCGTACTCGACGGGATCCATGATCAAAAGGATAGAAGAAAGGTTGCCAAAACTGCTCAAAAGAATGCACACACACTGAAATAAGACACAGGTGGAAGAAGAGGGGAAAGGGCTCGCTAGGATATCGCATCCTATGCCTACGTATCTCATCTGGAATGAGAATCAGAGCTACCGTAGTTCGGCTCACGCACGCCGAAACAAAACACACGCACGGACACTGAGACGTCAGAACAAACAGGCAAACATGGAAACCGAATGCCAATCGCTGGACTTACATCAGACTCCGAACCAAACAAACCCACACTGGAAACCAAATGCCCATTGCTGGGCTTATATCGGACTCCAAGCACACAACAATAGGATACGGAATGCCAATCACTGGTCTTATATCCATCTCCTAACACACGCAAGAAGGAACAAACAGGTTAATAGGGAGTCGGGAACTCGAGCCTAATAACTGTCAAGCAAACACACACAAAAAGAAAAAGGGTGCCCGGAGAGATCTCGTACGACCTCCTGCCTACGTACCTCATCTGGTATGAGGATCAGGGCAACGTAGTTCCCCTTAACAGGGGAGAAACTTTCTCCTAACCAGAGACTGGGAAATGACCAACTAGAAGGGAGACTAACTCGAGCCTAATAGTTATCATGTATTCCACAATGGTCCTAGGTTGAGTTTTCTATCTAACTTGCACAGGCAGCAAGCTATCTTAAACAGCACAATCAAAACAAAGCAAACATACACACAATTAAAGCCACAACAAACTTCAAAGTGTCTAGAATCAATGTGCAAAATTTCAAGTTCATATAATAAACATCAAGCATTTCACAAATCTTTGAAGTTCATGACTATTCAAAAGTCCACAAATGGTCAACCAGAAAGGAAAATATCAAACAAATCAGAAATGAATCCAAAAATTCCACAAAAATTCATGATCAATCCTAACATCCAGAAGAAGCATCATGCAAAAAATCACATCAATTGACATTTAATTGGCATGGCAAAGAAAATCCACAAGTTGAGCAACAGGTGGTGTGACACACATTGTCACACCTCCATTAAACAGATCATATCTCAACAACCAAAAATGAGAAAAATGCAAACTCTATACCAAAATTACCATTAAGGTGTCTATTTTAAGCATGCAAAATTTCAAAATCATTGGATCAAAACTCATCATTTCATGAAGGATATGGAAAGCAAGGTTCAAATTGGATACACATGAACAAACCCTAAGCCAAAATAAAATCCATCCGCGCACAATTTCTGGAAAAAGTCTCATAAAATACTAGACATCATGAGGAACAAAGTGCAAAAAACCTCATCTCATTTGGATGATTAATCATGGAGATATGCATTTTTGAAATGAATGAAAAATTAAAAATCACATGAACAAGGCATATGGATGAACATGGATGGAAAGGAATAAAATGTAAAGGCAAAATGTGGAAATGTCCAAGCCAAGTATCGAACTGTGTGGAAATTTAAACTGAGGCGCGCTTAAGTGAAACTCTGCGTTTCACTTAAGTCTACATGGCAGCGCAAATGAGCGAGATCCAATCATAACGCCACGCTGGATCTAAGGCAACCAATGCATGACAATTAACAATGAAACACATGCAACCAGCGCGCTACAAGATCAAACCAGTTCTGGAAATAGAAATCCTAGGGTTCTTCATGTTCATCAACGTGTTCATGCATGTTCATCCTAATTTCCAGGTCAAGAACAATTTCGCACAGAAATTCATAATGAGCATACCAATGGCTTCAGCTTTCATCACACATCAACAATCAATAATTATTTTGACCTAATTCTACACGTATGCAAAGATTCGAGCACAAGAAAGTTCATACATCAAACTTAGATTCAACATAACTCACTCATTTCTGCATGGAATTCGAAGATTCAAAGTTCAATGCACTCAGGGATAAAAGATCTATCATAAGCATACAATAATTTCATGAATTGAGGAATTCGAAATCTGACCTTCAAGAGAATGCAGAACTGGATTTGGTGTTTTCAGACCTTGTAATGTCCAAACAGGTGTTCTCCAATGCTCATGTGAATGGATGGATGAATGTTGATAGCTCAATTGCGCTTGATGCAGCTCAAATCCTCAACTGCCATTGATGAATGCTTGCTTCAACAGTTCCCAAAACAGCTCGAAAATGGATGGATCTTGCTTCCAACACACTCAATTATGCTTGTAGATCAAGGATTGATCAAGAACAAAGCAATGTTTGTGAAGATTTTTGATGAAAAAGTGAGAGGAAAAATTGTGAAGATTTTGGAAACTAGATCTAGATCTGAGAATTATGCAATGTTAATGAAGTTTCTGTTATGATTAGGCTATATATATGTTCTGTTAATGATGCACACTAATCATGATTAGGCAAATGCAAGTGAATTAAGTAAAAACCAAGTGTTATGCCAAATTCGAAATTCACCCCTCATGCATGCAAAGCAATGTAACAGTGCACAGTTCTGGTTTGAAATCCACATGAAATGATGTTTGGAGGCAAATGTAATTGGTGGAAAGTGAAAACAAAGCATATTTTTCAAATTACCATTTTCCCTCCAAAATTCAAATGGAAATTCAAATATTTTTATGATCAAAATGCATGGCCTATTATGCATGAATTTGATAGAGCATATCAAAACAAGAATGTTGCAAAAAGAACCACTTCATTTGGCCTTATGGTTCAAAAGTTATGCACTTGTGAAGTTCAAATTATCTTGACCAAGATTGGACCATATCTTCTCAACCATACATGAGAAATTCATGTTCTTGGACTTTTTGGAAAGGGGAGAACAAGATATTCAACTTTCATGTTGGACAAAATTTCATTTGAAGCATTTTTGATGATGTAATCTTGAGGAGAAAACCTTTCCATTTTTGGCAAATTTGAATTACAAGTCACTTTCTATTTTTGGAAAGTTTTGTCCTGACTTTATTTTCTTCAATGTTGATGTTTGAAATGTCAAATGAGACTTGTTTGAACATGAATGAAGTATTTCTAATCCTCTCCCACCTCCAAATCCATCAGTTGACTTTTGGTTGACTTTTTCAGTTGATAGATGACTTGGTCATGCACAGATGAATTTGAGCCTCAATCTCCTGATGAAATGGCTCCACAATGAAACCCTAGCTTCCACAAGCTCATTAAAACCATATGATGATCCCCATCTCCATGAAAACCTCATCTCCTTGACAAGCCCTGACTGGTATAATTCAGATGATTAGGGTTGACCAGAGGTCAAAACCCTAATCCCAAGGAACATGATCAGGCACAATGAACCTCTTGGTGATGATAAAACCAATGATGATGATGATGTACCATTTCAACCAAGATAATGATCAATCTCCCTGAAGAACCAAGAAACCCTAATTGAAGCACACCCTCAGATGGCTAGTATGAAAACCCTCAGGCTTGAATCTTTTAACCTCTTGTTCTTTTGAGCAAGACTTAGGAGGATGACTTGCTCAATGTTGCCACATGATATGCAAAGATGCAATGACTAATGACCTACAAAATGAAATGCAATATGCTAAGCTAGTCCCAAGAGAGGAGGGCAAATTTTGAGGTGTTACAGCTGCCCATATTCAATCCACTGTGAACCTGTCGATATGAATAGCCTCGGCTTTCAGATGATCAGGGTGAAGAGTGATTGAATACCAAGAACAGACGAACAATTTGCACTCTGATGGGAAAATAATTAACAATGCCTATCAAGATCGGCAAAGAAACAATCCCGAAGGAAGAATCCGTCTGGTACGGAGAAAGTCAGCCTGAATACCAGAATAGAAACTTGACTTGTATACCAAAATAGATGGTAACACAAGAATAACCATGGCCTGAACGCCGCTCAGTAGTCTGAATACCTGGAACCTGGCCTGAATGCCCCCTTCGGCCTGAACACCGGAAACCTGGCCTGAATGCCGCAAGCTGCATCGATCTGAACTTCGGAAGCTTCTTCGATCTGAACATCGGAACCTGGTCTGAATACCCACCTCGGCCTGAACACCGAAAACCTGGCCTGAATGCCGCAAGCTGCATCGATCTGAACTTCGGAAGCTTCTTCGATCTGAACATCGGAAACTGGTCTGAATACCCAACTCGGCATGAACACCGGAAACCTGGCCTGAATGCCGCAAGCTGCATCGATCTGAACTTCGGACGCTTCTTCGATCTGAACATCGGAACCTGGTCTGAATACCCACCTCGGCCTGAACACCGGAAACCTGGCCTGAATGCCGCAAGCTGCATCGATCTGAACTTCGGAAGCTTCTTCGATCTGAACATCGGAACCTGGTCAGAATACCCACCTCGGCCTGAACACCGGAAACCTGGCCTGAATGCCGCAAGCTGCATCGATCTGAACTTCGGACGCTTCTTCGATCTGAACATCGGAACCAGGTCTGAATACCCACCTCGGCCTGAACACCGCATCGGTCTGAATACCCGAAAAACTCTTCATGCCTGTCAGCATTGGCAGCAATAAGGTAAAGTGACGAATGAGACGGCACGTGGGCCAACGACTTATGTTGGGAATAATAAGCCATGAGCATGCCACTCCTACTTAATCCACTGTGAACAAACAATCTGCGCTCAGCTGGGGATTATCTCTTTCTCCTTACTTTACTTTTTTTCCTTGAACCCCGAAACTTCTTGAATTATCATTTCCATCTCCGCCCGACAGAAACTCTTTCTCCAATATCGTACTACTGGGGGGAATACCATTGACCCAACGTCACAATGCTAAACTCCTCAGAGTAACATCTTCAAACTTCCGTCTCGCACGACAGAAATCTTCCTCCAGTATCGTACTACTGGGGGGAATACTGTTGACCCCACGTCACAATGCTAAACTCCTCAGAGTAACATCTTCACTGACCGGCAAAACCCATTCTTGGATGGTAACCACGGCTTGGGGTTAACTTATGCTTGCAATGCTGATGTTGATCTTCCAACCAGCGAAACCACCTCTCAAACGGTAACCACGGCTTGAGTAACACCTTCACCCACTGGCGAAACACAAATCTCAAACGCCAACCTCGGCTTGAGACTAGCTGATGCTTACAATGATGATGCATGATGATTTTTAGCGCAATGCTCCATAATTATGGGAATGCTACGCAATTTATTATGCAATATGCTATGATCTCCTAAATGATGCATGCATAAAAGGTATCCCCCTCAAGGGACTCTTCTGGGGAGCTCGAGGCACTCTGCTGAGGAACTCGTCAACACTCCAACCTCCACCCTGCTGGGGAATAGCACTGCTGCTGGGAAAAGGACAACCCCCACCAAGGATAACCTCCTCTGCACCCGACCCGCTCGGGGACATCGCTGGGGAAAGAACCACCAACTCACTCTGTGGGGAAACAACAGTCTTTGACTTGCTGGGGATATAACAATCCCGACTCTGCTTGGGGAAACCACCACCCACAGATACCCCCGCTGGGGAACGACAACCTTCGGGCCTGGCTGCTGAGGAAACACCGATTCTCGAATCATGCTAGGGATATAACCATCCCAACCATGCTAGGGAAGACACAGACCTTGAATCTGCTGGGGAATTAGTCATCCCGACTCTGCTTGGGGAGATGAGGAAAGTCTGGTATAGAACACCCGTCGACTCGTCGAACCACGACATTCAACATGCAAATCCTAATGTCAGCTTTCCAATTTTGAGAACTCCCAGACTCGTCTGGCCTTTTCTGATTCATCACCTTGTATTCTCGACTGCTCCGTACTCTACGGAGAGCGAACTCCTTGGATTGGTACAAACTTTCCAATCTTCAAACTTTGAAGAGTCTTCTTGATTAATATCCAGGATCGTCGTTCGTCTTCGCCGTCGTCTTTTCACCATTCTCCATTCATGCGTCCCTAATCGGACTCCACGGGGATTCTTTTGTCAAAAGGCTTCCACATCACAACCTGCAAGTGAGTGAGAATACCTAACAATACCTGCAAAAGAGATCGTTAGATAAAACGTGCCCCAGGCGTGTCAAGATTTCAACACTTGGGTCACTCAACCTTCCGAATAAGATTTCAAATTTTCAATCTTATAAGCATGCATTGGAAGGGACCTGTATGTCTTAAAATGCAAAGATTCTTTATCTAAAATAACTGGATGTTTTTGCAATCAAAGCGGTAATGAAAACAAAAACAAAATTATTTGACTAAATATGCATTTTATTGATTAAAAAGGTGTGGCTCAAATGAGCAATACAAAGGAAGCAACTCCTGAAAAGAGGTAATTGCGCACAAAAGGAAAAATCTATCCTAATGGCAATGTGAAACTGCGATCCCATCGAGTTCCAACTCGGTTACACCCCATATGTCCTCAGACTCTCCGTGCTTTCTGCCTTCTGAGCAAGACGTTTCCGACTGATCCCTACCAGTGATTATCCATGTCATATCCAAAGTAAACGATCATGCTAGACACAGTTGTTCGTTTCGATCCCTCTTTTGCCTGGACCGCCCTTTCGGGTTTTCAGTCCACCGGGATACCCTTTTTTGCCCAAGCCGCCCTTTCAGGTTTTCGACTTGTCGGGTGTACATTTTTCCTTCTTATCCCTAATTTTTGCCCGAACCTTTTCATTATTTTTCTCGGTTCGTCGGGATGCCCATTTTTTCCTGGACTATTTTGTTCTTTTCGTCCAGCGGGTCTCTTTATACGAAGTATTTTTTAATTGCGTCCGCATTCACAGGGGATGGAAAATCCTCACCATCCATGGTCGTTAACAACAAGGCTCCGCCAGAGAAAACCTTCTTGACCACGAACGGACCTTCATAGTTGGGTGTCCACTTGCCCCTACGATCGTTTTGAGGAGGAAGGATCCTTTTCAGCACCATATCACCTACGTGATACACACGAGGTCGCACCTTTCGGTCAAAAGCACGCTTCATCCTTTGTTGGTATAACTGCCCATGACAAATTGCCGCCAGCCTCTTTTCCTCAATCAGGCTTAACTCTTCATACCGGGTCCTTACCCATTCGGCCTCTCGCAATTTCACGTCCATCAGGACTCTCAAAGAGGGAATTTGAACCTCAATCGGTAGCACGGCTTCCATTCCATATACCAACGAGAAAGGAGTTGCCCCAGTAGATGTACGCACCGAAGTTCGATACCCAAAATACCAGCTTCATACTCAATCATACTGTCGGTGCATTCAAATGTTATCCGGGCAACAAAAGGAATGGGGATCTTTTTGGCTTAACCAAAGCGGCACTAACTCATCCACATTAACCTCCCCCCATCAGACATCAGAATCCGTTCGGATTCAGGGTCAGGCCCCTCCTCCGGGATCGGTTCCTCACAATCTTTCGATTTGAGCACCTCGAGATGTCCTCATAAGGGAATTCAAACTTCCTTAGTTGATAATCCTCCACGGGTTGTTGGGCGAGGTAATCAGACAATACACTCCCCTTGGTTGCTTTCTGAGGGGTATACTGAATATCGTATTCAATCAAAATCAATTGCCCTCTCGCAACCCGTCCAGTCAATGCTGGCTCTTCAAAAACCTACTTGATCGGATCCATCTTGGAAATCCACAAAGTGGTACGAACCAGCATATACTGTCTCGGTCGGCGAGCAGCCTATGCCAAAGTACAACAAGTTTTCTCGAGCAGTGAATATATTGTTTCACAGTCGGTAAACTCTTTGCTAAGGTAAATTGCATGCTCTTTTCGACCAGACTCGTCATGCTGCCCCATTACACACCTCATAGACTCCTCGAGGGGTGTCAAGTACAAAATTGATAGTTGCTCCTTCCACAGGAGGCATCAGAATCAGAGGTTCCTGCAACCTATTCTTTTATCTTTTCAAATGCCGCTTGGCAATCATTATTCCACCTGACCGTTTGATCTTTTTCCTTGATTTCGGTTCAGGCATTTCTTGTTTTTTTTTTTCTTCTTTTTTTTTTTAGCAGGATCAACCTCGATTCCTCTTTTCCGCTCACAATAAGCCCCAGCAACTTACCGGACCGCACTCTGATAGTGCACTTAGCCGAATTCAACCTCAGTCTGAATTATCTCAACCGATCAAACTTGCCCCGGTCTTTCAGATGCCCCTCTTCTGTTTGGGACTTTGCTATCCTGTCATCAACATAGCATTCAATTTCATGATGAATCACATCATGAAACAAAGTCACCATGGCTCTCTGACATGTGGCACCAGCGTTCTGCTTCTCTAGAGGACAATCTTCTCTCCATGGTAGCTTGTGCACAACGACATCGGTATCCGACCCTGGCATATCCTGACACGACCAGGCGAAGGTATCCACATGCTCTTTCAACAGGGCTACCATTCTGCTTTCGACTCGCCTCTGAAGCGGCCCCAATTTTCACTTCCCTTCTGACCTCGGCGGTACCTGGAATAACAATCTTGAATCGCTCCTCGTGCGGTTGAATCACATTCTCCTCTTGTTTCAACAACCTGGCTAATTCCAGCAGATCACAATCTTCTTCGCCTTATTCTTCGACATGATAGATCGGATTGTCGAAGTCATACAGAGGTGTAACCGAATTGTTATCAACGAGATTAGGAGAATTGTTTTTCGAAGTTGGAACGAATCAAATCAAAAAGGGAAAAATGAAAACAAACATTGCCAGTTTTTATTTTTAAACTGCAAAAATAAGTGAAAAACAGGGAACACCGCTTTTAATGTGAAAAACATCCATTTATTAATGATGCAAAATGTTGCACAATGAAACACATGAGGTAGCCCTTACAATGGACCATTACGTTTCGGGCAAAACGTATGGCTTTCATGCAAACAGAATTGAAAAACAGAAATATTACTCTTCAGGATGAGTGACAGTGATGATTTTTTAGGCCTTCCAGTTCCCCGGTACGCACGATTTTATCCACGAGTCAAGTTCGCAGTCACTGTCAATCTCTTCACCCACCGCACAAGCGTGACCTGAATCCAGCATTCCAGCACTGATGAATGTGAACGGTTGACGACGTCCTCTGTTTTGTTCAGACGAGTCTCGGCCTGACTGATAGCGAACCCCAAGCCTATCCGCTTTCACTTCAACGTCTACCATTTTTCCCCAGCCTCGGGCTTCTCCGCTCCTCACCACTTCTATGGCCTGTTTATAAGAAGACATGGACGGCCTTTTATCCTCTTTAGCAACAATGGCATTCTCCACCTTGACAGTTTCCAAGGCCTGACAGGGTGTTTCGCATGGTTCACCGTCCATTTCCACTTTCATCATTCCCTGAATCGTTTCCCTCATCATTGCACACCCATTTGTAGCGACAGCCGCACAACAATTATCACAACCAGGGAAAGCTCCATTCTTCATCAGATGTCTCTTGACCACAGACATCGGAGTCCTCAACTGATTCACATCCATCACCTCCATTTTTCTCTTATCCTCTGACATCACGTTCACCCCCATAGGACCATGCACCGACATGGGGTTAGCATTAACACTCGGTGTTTGTGCAAAATTGATGGCTTTAGAATCCACCAAATCTTGAACGACATGCTTAAAAGCTTTACAACCCTCAATGCTATGCCCGGGTGCACCAGAATGGAACTCGCACTTGATGTTCTCATTGTAACCTGCAAGCCTTTGATCTGGTCCTACCGGAGCCAACGTCCTTGACTGAACCAACCCAAGATCCTTCAACCTCCTAAACAGAAGAGCATACGCCATGGGTGGCTTATCAAACTGGCGATCAGTCATCCTTCTTCTCACTTGGCACCCAGCTTTCTGTGATCTCTGTTGAGGTGGTTGCCATTGCGGTGGTACAGGTGAACTACCAACATGAGTGGTTACAGTGGTAGCATAAGGGTGGTAACGATCCTTACCGCGTTCTTTCTTGGCCTGCACACCACCTGATTCAACCTCTTTCTTGAGCTGACCATTGCCAGAGGGCTTCTTTATTACGGATGATGGAGCCTTTCCCTGAACTTTCTCCTTTATCATCCAACTTTCCATCCTCTCCAAACTTTCAGCAATTGCTTTCTGCCCCAAGGCGAGCCCCTGCACAACTTTGAACAACTCCCCCATCATCTCTTTCAATTCGAGAATGTCTGTGTTGGGTGGTGTAGCACCTCAAATTTGCACCTATCATTGTACATACCATCTCATAGTAGGTCATATCATATCATGATACATTGCATAGCATTGCATTGTCCCCAGTTGCCTCAAGAGCAAGCAAGTCAGAAATTAGGTCAAACTGATCAGGAGATCAGTCAACCAATCAAGCAGAGGTATTTCTCAAGGAGCAAAGGCCTTAGGGTTTGTCCAACAAGTTCACATGATTTGGAGGTCTATTTGAAGTGTTCAAGTCAAGGGTTGAAGGCTCAGAGGTCATCAGTTCATGCACAGCCAAGTCAAAACCCTAGAAAGTCAACAGTCAATCAAAGCAGTGGATGGTGGTCACTCTTGTGGAATCTGGGCACCATGGTCAATAATCAAGAGTTCATATGTCTTGGGACATCATTTGAAGTCAAGGTCTCAAAGAATTAGGGTTTGGAATTCATCAGAAATGCACAGTCAGTCCAAAACCCTAGAAAAGTCAAAGTTGGTCAACTGTGGTTGATTTTATGGTTTTGATGGAGGGAAATGGTTTGAGAGAGCTTATTCATGTCCTAATAGGCCTCATATGTCATGGCAATCAACATCATTGAAGAATTTGAAGCCAATCAGAAAATTTCCAGAAATAGAAAGTGGACCTGTAATTTCAATTGCCAAAATTGGAAACTTCTTGATCCTCATCTTACATCATGATACAAGCTCCAAATGAATTTTTGCCCAACATGAAAGTTGAAGATCTTGTTCTCCCATTTTCAAAAAGTCCAAGAACTCTCAAATCCCATGTATGGTTGTCAAGATATGATCAAATCATTTTCACAAAATCTTGAACTTCAAATGAGCATATCTCCCAAACCATAAGGCCAAATTTGGTGGGGTTTTTTCCTACAAACCACATTTTTCATCCTCTTTCCAAAAATATAAATTTCATTCATTAAAACCCTACCATTCAAAATGGCATTTTTGGACCTATTTCATTAAAAAAACAAGTTTGACCAAACTTTGACTTTTTGATTCTTGGACTTTTTCTCCATTTGGCCAATTGGAGTTTGCTTCATATGTTATTTGAAACTTGTCTAGAGCTTAAACTCATGTTCATACCATTACCATACCTCATTTTGGCCAAAGATACAAACTTGGCATTTTTTTGCAAATTGGAATCAAAAGAGTAAAACAAGTACAGCAATTCTTTCAGCAGACCACAAACAGCATTTGGATGGTCATGTACAGCTGGTTTCAGGCCCAATTCGAGCAGGACTTTGCACCTCCACTTCATTTGTACAAGTTTAGCAAAATTGCATTTTGATTCCACTTAACAAAACCAGCTTAGCCTTTGATTAAACAACTCTAAACAGACCCTTATAAGCTCTTTCTCAGCTCATTTCAACCCTAGTTTTTGACAGCCTCCATACAGAAAAATACACATACTCTCTTTCTTGCATATTTGCATTTTGGAAAATTCTGAGAAGATCATCAAAGCACACGAGCTGTTCTTGCTTCTTCCACTATCTGGACAACCTTGTGGAACATTTTGAATCATCAACAGAAACCTGTGCAGCCTCTACCTGTTCTGTTTTCCTCAAGCTTCAACAATGGCAAAACATGAGCTGAGCATTTTCAAGCGTGGTTGAGCTAAAGGGCCTCAAGGATTCATCACTCCAAAGCATCATCTTCACCTGTTTGCCCTTAAATCCATCAAAGCAGCCCTGTTTTCAATTTTCTTCAAAAACAAGTAAGTGATTCGACCTCAATCATTTGCCATGCCATAATATGCTTATGAAAGATCTTCTTATGCTGATTCTAGAGAACTAAAGCTTGCTTGAAATGGTGGTCTTATGATGGAGAAATCTGATTTTCTTTCTTTGTGTACAAATGCATTTCTGTTCGATTTGGTTTGTTTGCAATGATTTAATGAAAAATGATGATATATTCTTGTTGCTTAAGGTTTATTGATGCTATTAGCATGGTTAATTTTAATTTCTGGGCACATGAAATTTTCGAGCTCATGATGATGTTGAGTTTTATGCTGCTGCTATTCAGACCTATGCCATGCCCAGAATTCCCTATGATTATGATTGTTTTGTTGTTGATTAAGGTTGCATGAGGATAGTAGGTCATGGCCCTGTTTGATTATTGCTGCTGGTTGTGTTTGTTTGTTTATGATTGATGCTTGCTGTTATGATGAGTATGCCCAGAAATTTCTCATGAGTGTTTTGGTTTATTGCTGTTATGATGAAGATGATGAATGTATCAATATCTTGCTGTTGTATGCTTGGTCGAGTTTTGTTCATGTTGGAATGAGGATGATGAATACCCTGTTCGTTCATGCTTTTTATCTGCCCAGAATTCATGATTATGTTGGTTTATGGTTGTTTAAATCCTGCATGAATCATTCCCGTGCCATGCCTTTAAGTGATGCTTGCTTCGAATTTTGTCTGTTGATTTTGGATAAGTGAAATGCATGCTGATGTTTAGCCAAAACCCTAAGTTCTTTTTGAAAAAACCCAGAAAACTCGAATGCTATTGGCTGTTGTTGCCCAATTTACTGTTTCATTGAGGGAGAGCCAATCAGGTTATTTCATTTGGCTGTGTGAAACGCGGGCGTTTTGATTAGTAATGCCTTGAATTACAATTATGCCATGCTGACTTCCTTGTTTGACCACTAGTTCATGTCATTTGTTCATGCTTACTCCAATTCATTCCTCATCTTGCACAATTCATTTCTCTTTCAATTTTCATCCAAAAATCATGAGGTTTTTTCCATAATGTTCATGAATGTGTCTAGTATTTAATTGTGATTTTTAATCAATTTTTCATTGGCTGGATTTTAATTGATAATTGGTTTCCTAACATGTATGCCAAATTGATACATTGTGCCATTCCTTTTGTGAAATACTCCTGTTGTATCCAATGCCTTTGAAACTTTTTGTGGTGAAACTAGACTCATTGACCTTTGTTTCCATATAAAGTTTGGGGATTTCCCATTTGTGGTTTGCTGGATATGAATTTTTGAAGTTAGAGGTTACATTTGGTGTCACAACATGAACATGCATTTTCCCAATTTTTGTTCACATGCTTCCTTACATCCAAATGACCCCAAATTTTGCATGAATGATATCTTACATGTCTAGTTTGTGTATGAATTTTCTTGGAATTAATTGTGCTGTTTTCCATTTGATTGTGAATTTTCTTCCCTGCCTAGTCCATGGTTGACTTTTTGTGCTATATGTTGCCAAATCATTTGGGAAATTCTCACACCATATTGTATGATCATGAAATTTCATATGTGATAACTAGACATCTCAAGCTTTGCATTGTTGTTAATTTCATTCATTTCTCATCTGTTTTCAAATTGATATGATTTTTTGAAGTTGACCCATGTTTGTTGACTTTCATTGTGCTTACTTGAAATTATGTTGACTTCTTGATTTTCATTAATTGCCTTCCTCTCATCCAAATGCCATGAAATTTGACATGCTTACCATGTTAGATGTTAGGATTGAGTGTGATTTATTTGGTGATTTTTGAAATTGTTTGAGTTGACTTTTGATGCAAGTCATTCTGTTGACTTCTTTGAGCTTTCATTTGCCTTACTTTGACTTCAAATGTTCATGAAATGATAATAATGCATGATTTGAATGTGGGCCCAATTGTGATTGCTTTCTAAATGTTTGACCTTGATTTTGGTTGACTTTTCCTTGCTGCCTTGACTTTTTCTTTCACCTTTGACCCTAGGCTAGTCCTAGTGGTCTTTTGTGCTTACTATTGAGTTCCTGTTTCAGGTTAAGCACCATTGCCATTGAGATCATACAAATGTGATTGGATTTGTTTACATATGAACTAACCTTTGTTTTGTAGGTGGTTTGACTCATGTGTTTGAGTCTTGCTTTGCACAGTTGACCTTCTGTGGTTGACTGCTTATCCATTCCTTTTGGTTTTAACTGTTTAATTGCATACTGATTTGTTTGGTTTTTCTCAGGTACCCTTTAGTTGCTTTTTGCTTGCTTTGCTATTTAGCAATTGCTTTTGAGGTATAATTACTTCTTCTTCATGTAGTCTGGAGACCCGGTCTGTTATTTGACCGGGCAAACTGTCTGAAGTCCTCCTTAAGAGGCCATGCTTGTGTGTGTTTAAAATTGTCCCAAGCAGGAAAAGTCCTTCAAGTAAGGCAATTGGTGGAAGGTAGGGATATGCAATCTATCCCCCACTACTCTTGTTGTGTCATCCCTCTGCTCACACTGCTGTGTGTTGATGCATTGGGATACAAACCCAAGATCTTGTACAAAGTGTACAGTGTCAGAGTCTTTGAGTATAGAAGGGTTCCCACTTTCTGGACCCATGCTCATTTGTCTATTAGCTCTCCCTGGCCAGGGATAAGAGCTGTGAGGTCTCATCCTCACTTCATCCTTTCATCTGCTTCACCTTAGCCCCTCAATGGCAAGGTTAAGAGCAACACTTACCCTATTCCAGTTGGCCCTAGTGCCTAACCTTTTGCTTGAGCCTCTTGTATGCATATAGAGTGTGCTTCCTGTGATTGCCTGTTTACTTTGCCTCTTTAGGTGTAGTTTGGACTTGCCCTTGTGCAAGGTAGGTTGTGCTTGACTTGCTTCCTGTGTAAGTCAAGTCTGTGTGGCTTACTCCCTGGGTGAGCTACGTTTAGAGTTGTTTGGCCGAACTACGGCAACTCTGATTCTCATGTTCAGATGAGATACGTAGGCACGAGACGCGATGTCTTGTCGAGTTTGACTAACGACTAACAACTAATCCGTGTTTGTTTTCGCCCTCGTTGCGATCCTTTCTCTCGCCCTCGTTGCGATCGAGACTTTCCCTTTCTCTTGCCCTAGTTGCAATCGAGTCCTTTTTCCCAGCCGGCCGAACTACGGCAACTCTGATTCTCATGTTCAGGTGAGATACGTAGGCACGAGACGCGATGTCTTGCCGAGTTTGACTAACCACTAACACTAACTCTTTTCTCTCACCCTCGTTGTGATTGAGACCTCCCCTTTCTCTTGCCCTCGTTGCAATCGAGACCCTTGCTTCCTGTGCAAGCCGTGTCTAGGATAGGTTGGCCCGTGTGCCATTTAGCTAGAAACCTTAACTTAGGGTTGACTTTGCATGACAACATCTAGGCTCGAGTCGTAGTCTCCCTAGTGTTGTGTCTCCCTCTGTTATCTGGTTAGGCTAGATCCTTTGTCCCTGCGTAGGGGAACTACATCGCCCTGATCTTCATACCAGATGAAGTATGTAGGCAGGAGATTGAGCTGATCTCTCCGGGCGCCTTTTTCTTTTCTTTTGTGTGAGTTGTTTGACAGTTGCTAGGCTCGAGTGCTTGACTCCTTAGCAATTTGTCGCCCTTTTTCTTTTCCAACCCTTTGTGTCTTAACCACCCTTGTGTGTGTTCTGGTTGGAGTCCGACGTAAGTCCAGCGATTGGCAGTTGGTTTCCTGTGTGTGTTTTCTGGTTCGGATGCCGATATAAGTCCAGTGATTGGCAGTCGGGCTCCACGTTTGCCTTTGCCTTGTTTGTGTTTGTGTGCGTGTCAGCCGAGCTACGAATGCTCTGATTCTTCTCTCGTCCGAGAAGATACGTATGCATAGGATGCGATATCCTAGCGAGCATGTGTCGTTTCCCCAGTCCGAACTACTTCGACTCTGACGTCTATGCCTGATAGACTAAGTAGGCCCAGGATGCGATATCCTGCCGAGTCAGTCTCAGTCAGTCTCTTTTGTCTCCTTCAGCCAGTGTGTGTGTATTTGAGCAGTGTTTTAGCAACCAATTTTCCTTCCTTTTGTGCGTGGATCCCGTAGAGTACTACGGATGCGTAGGGTGCCTAATACCTTCCCTTCGCATAACCGACTCCCGAACCCTTTCTCTTTGGTCGCGAGACCATGTTCTTTCCTAGGTTTACTCTGAGCGTTTCCTTTCCCTCTTTTGGGATAAATAACGCACGGTGGCGGCTCTGTTGTTCTTTCTTTTCCCGCCGGTTTTTCGCGTGATGCGACAGCTGGCGACTCTGCTGGGGAACATAGAGAAGTTGACCTGTGCTGGTCCGTCTTCCCTAAGCGAGTCTCTCCTAGCGCTCTCTAGGTTAGGGTTTTGGTTGCTGTTTGCTGTTTGATTTATTGCATTCATGTTATTTATTTGTTTGCATTTATTGTTTGCACATCTGTTTGCATGCATCATACTGTCATCATGTTGGATTCTGTACAGGTTGGTTCCTCCTATTTGGGGTGGATGTTCTGAGTGAAGCCCACTACCCAGGCTTGAGTGTGCACATAGGTGTTAGAGTGGATAGTCATGAGGCTTGCGTGGCATGTTGCTACGTTAAGTCGTTCATGAAACCCACATCCAGACGAGGTTTCTTTTGGATATATTCTGTCCTATGGGTGTTCCGTAACGACAGATATTCCTTTAGAAATCGTCGACTCTGGTGACCATTTCCCGAGAACTCAGTCGAGGCCTCTCCTCCGAGACGTGATTATGTTAGCTCTGGTGGGCGCATTCTCGCTGCTCAATCCGAGGACCCCGAGACTGGGAACTTGCTTTAGGATATCCTGTTGAGGGGAGTCAGCAGAGGTCTTTTATCCCGTAATAATGCTAAACCTTCAGTGGTAAACGTATTATTCTCGACTGAAGGGCTGAAACTGACAAACTTCTGTTCTTAGAACCTACCAGTGAGGGGAGGGTTTGATCTCTACAGATACAGTTTCTGCCAGTAATGCCGTGTTGATGATCTTGAGTCGGATTTATGGACCGTTATTTCTGGACGCCGGAGGTTTGACCCTGGTATTGATCAGAGGGTTCCGTTTATTTCGGATCCCTGGGCTGAATTTGAGGGTACTCGTTCACATGGTGACTCAGTTCTCCAGACTTGGGTTCAGATGCCAGCTCCTCAGATGACTTTGGGGTTTCAGATGGTTCCTCAGATGCACAGACTGCCAGTCTTGGCTCCATCATTTGCATCATAGCATGTTTATTTTCCAAAAAATAGTAATGCATGAAAATGAAAAAAAAGTTAACTCGCATACGCATATCCTTTTCAGGATCATTCATGATAAAATAGCATTCGCATCATACGCATATCATGTACATATCATCCTTGCATTACAGACATGTTTTGGGGACAAGACTTCTCACTTCGATTCTTGACTGAGACAGGATTGTTGATCACCGCCCGCACCGCGACTAGACTCAATCATCAGGAGGAGTATGGATCAAGTTCAGACTGAGCTAGCTGAGATGAGGGCAAACATGGCCCAGTTCATGACAATGATGCAAGGGGTCGTTCAGGGGCAAGAGGAGTTGCGTGCCTTAGCCCAGAGACAGGAAGTTGTGATTCCAACATCCAACCGTGCTTCGCCTGTTGCCGCACCCGCTCATGAGACTATCAATGTTCCTGCTCCCACTAACGACTATGCCGTCGGGGAGGAGTTGAGAGGAATAAGAATCAATGGACAGCCTCTTGCTGCAGAGGCTAATGTCAGAGCTACCCGGATTCCAGTTCATCGTCCTGCTTCACTTGTTGACAAACAAGAGGACACGTTTACTCTCCTCAGTGAGGACTATGATGTTGTGAAAACCGAAGAGAGGGACAGAAAAGTGGATGCTCTCGCTGAGAAAGTCCGAGTCATGGAATGTCAGAACTCCCTTGGGTTTGATGTGACCAACATGGGTCTGGTGGAAGGGTTGAAGATCCCCAACAAGTTCAAGGCACCCTCATTCGACAAGTACAATGGTACCTCCTGTCCTCGCACCCATGTGCAGGCTTACTTCAGGAAGATCGCTGCTTATACTGACGACGAGAAGATGTGGATGTACTTTTTCCAAGATAGTCTATCTGGGGCATCTTTGGACTGGTACATGGATCTAAAGCGAGAATCAGTCAGAAGCTGGAAAGATTTGGGTGAGGCCTTCCTAAGGCAATACAAGCACAATATGGACATGGCGCCAAGCCGAACTCAGTTACAGAGCTTGTATCAGAAAGACAAGGAGAGTTTCAAAGAGTATGCTCAGAGATGGCGTGAGCTAGCTGCCAGGGTGCAACCTCCGATGTTGGAGAGAGAGCTGACTGACATGTTCATTGGAACCTTGCAAGGTGTGTTCATGGATCGTTTGGGGAGTTGCCCGTTCAGCAGCTTTTCAGATGTTGTCGTCTGTGGAGAACGAACTGAGAGCCTTATCAAAGCAGGGAGGATACAAGATCCTGGCTCTTCAAACTCTTCCAATTCTAAGAAGCTATACTCTGGGGCACCCAAAAGGGGAGAGAATGAAACAAATGCTGTGCACCGTCGAAGGAGTGCAAATAGAGGACCATATCGGCAAGTTGCAGCTGTGACTATTCCAGCAACTCAAACTCAACAACAGCCGAGAAGACCAACTCAGCAGTATCAGACTCCACAACGTCATTCTCAGCAGCAGGCTTATCAGCCTCCCATTGACAATCAAGCTGGTACAAATAATGAGAGGAAGAAGATCATTTTCGATCCAATCCCCATGTCCTACGCCGAACTGTATCCCACCCTGATAGAGCGGAACTTGATCACTCCCAGAGACCCGCCTCCCATACCCGTCAATCCTCGGTGGTGGTATAGGCCTGAGCAGCAATGTGTGTATCATTCAGGTGCGCCTGGTCATGATGTGGATAGCTGCTTCCAGCTGAAGATGAAGGTTCAAGACCTTGTGAGGTCAGGTATTCTTATCTTGGAGGACTTAGGTCCCAATGCTAATCAAGTTTGAAGATAACAAGTCCTGGGCTGGCGCCGACTTTTTCCTCAGAAGGGTTGTTCGGAAAGCAGAAGCTGCTGATGCAAGAAATACTGACAGTTGTCATCCCCGGTGGGATCTATCACAATTGGGTCACTGTGGGCGTTACTACAGTTGTTCATAAGTCTTTGTAATAATCACTTTGTTTAAAAACCCTTCTCCCATGCCAAAAGGAGAAGTGATGGCATTGTTGGCAACATTTTGTGCAATGATATTTTCATTCAAATAAATTCATGTTAAAACATTTGTTTTTCCAATTGTTTTCCCTTTTCGCTTTTTGCATGAAATCGGTGATCACCAAAAGCCTTAAAAACAAGAATAAAAGCAATCTTTTCATCTGCATAACGATTGTCTTGTTTGATTTTCAAAAAGCTTTTCATATCAAAATCATTATGCAGGTTGTTTCTCAAACCCATTGAACATAGTGATCGGACGTCATCTCCCAAATTTGAATTCCCTGTATTCGAAGCGGACGAAGATGATGTTGAAGGAATTCCTGACGGTATTTCCCGATTTCTTGAGCGAGAAAAGAAGATCACTCAGCTGCATCTCGAGAATCAGCAGAACAGCCAACTGGGGCATTATCAAAAAAAAGAGAAAAAAGAAAAAAAAGAGGAGGGTGCAAGATCAAAAAAAGGAAATCAATCAAAATCAAAAGAAATCAAATCAAATCAAAAGCAAAATCAAAAGAAAAAAACAAAAGAGAAATAGCACCCTCAAAGTCCCGAGTTGGCTGATGCTGAATTCGATCGAAAAGAAGAGATCAACTGCCATGTGTCATGGTCAGTCATATCAGCAGAGAGTGGAAAAGCATTCGTTAAGAAGGTCAAGCCTCGTGTGTTCAGAGGGACCTCATGCTCAAGAAAGTCCTGTCTTTCGTGCTCAATTCCAGGGGCAAGTGAACCCCCAAGCTATGAAAGTCCATATGTTGTCAAAAGAGCCTCTTCAGGCAGTGTTCGACACTTACAACAATGGATGAATAAGTTCACTCGTCCCGTGAATTTCGATGCAGTCAAGAAATACTTCGCCTAAAACAAAAAAAAAAAAAAGCAAAAGCTCGATAAGTCGAACACCCCAAAGGGCGACTTAGGCAAAAAGGAGCGTCTCGGTGGATTGAAAACCCGAAAGGGCAATCCAGGCAAAAGTTAGAGACATTGAAAAAAAAAGAATTTGCATCCCGCTAGATTGAACACCTCACACTGGGGCAATCTAGGCAAAAATTAGGGATTTGGCAAGTAACTGCATCTTGACAAGACTGTGCTGTACATCTGTCATCCGTCAGGGATTCTCGATCCGTCGTCGACTGAAGTTTTGAATACATCGAAAATTCAGAATGGTAGAGGAAAGGTCATTATGTTCAATGTAGCCCTCTCCAATATACATCACCGATTTCAAACTTGTACAGATCCATGGAGTCTCGCCCTTTGCAGACTACCATTCCATTACATCTATTTGAGCTTTCACCCAATTATTTGCACTCTTATTTGTTTCAACTCAACAAATGTTTTGCATGTTTTAATTGATAAAGTATCATTGTTTTTCAAAATAAACAAATTTTTCACAAACTGTTCTTAAACAAAGTGAACATTCACAATGATGGAAGGATACTTAGGAGATCCGCAGTGCTCTCCCGAGGGTGGTACGATTACCAACAGGTAAGACAATTGTTCGTATCTCGAGCATGACTGTATCTTTGTCCTGCAGAACCTCGTATGGTTTCTCCTCAGTGATTTTGCCCGATGCAGTGTTGGTTGAAGTTGTTCATCTTCATGTTCCCGGCAGTACAGATTCTTCCTCCAAATCCCTGTTAGCTCTATTATGGGGCATCCCCAGTAGAGTGCTGTTTGAGCCCTACCGTGGGGCATCCCCAGCAAGTTTGTTGTCTCGGACATTATTGTGGGGCAGCTCCCCTAGCAGAATGTTTACTGAAGACTTCAACTTTCGCCTCTCCAGCAGGGCAGTCTTCATCTCCCCCAGCATGGGTGCTTTTCTCGGAAGATTCAGTATTTGGAGGGTCGACATCCCTGTAATCCGGCATTCTCTCAGATAGATCCCTCAGTGGAGTTGTTGGCATGATGAGATTTATCAATGCCTATGTATCCTCATCAGAGATCTGGTTGCTTCTTGGTATCCCTGATTTCCAGCACAAGTTGTTGTGGCGCATCCGCCTGTATGTTGAACTCTGTTCTCCGGTTGTGACCGACGATCCCTCCGGAAGCCTCCGGTGGCCTTCCTCCCCTGCAGGATAAATGTTCCCTGATATCCCAGTCCCCAGTGGATTTTCTTTGCTCTCTGGTGGCTTTGGTTTCCTCTCCGGACGGTTGATTCCCGGACCTGTGTGCTGAGCATGTCTGTTTGCCAGCATTCATCATACATTCATCATGCATAATGCATACATGCATAATCATAGCATTCGGATACTCATGTTGCAACTGTTGCCATGTATCTGTTGATTGTTACCTCATGCTATTTGGTAATACAAATCTCTCCAGTAGATTTTCCTCAAGCAGAGTATGGGTGTGTTTGATCTCTCCATGTAGAGCCAACCCCTTAAGCAGAAAGTGTCTATCCTTTCCTGCCATTTCCCCACTGAGATACATCCTCGTGGATGACGGTTGCTTCCGTTCCCTCCCTACACGGGATGGGTTTCCCTATTGAGTTCTTTCCTCATTAGGATGAGTCTTGTTTCAGTCTGCCTTTTTGGATCAATCCTAAATTGGCTTCCTATTGGCTGTCTCTTGTGCTTCCCTGGGGCATAAATGAATAGTCGCTCACTAGTCGGCACTCATTCATTTTATCCTCAGCGGAATTCTTTTGGCCTCTACCTACGAACCGGTAGCTGTAAGTCCTATCTTTGTGGTTTTCTACCCACTAGCTGGTAGCTGTAAAATCCCACCTTCCTCCCCTTGTTGGAGTTAATCCCACTTTCACCCCCTAGCAGAGGTAACCTTTGTGGTTCATGCTGTTTGTGGCTTTTACCTACAAACCGGTAGTTGTAAGTCCTATCTTTGTGGTTTTCTACCTACAAGCTGGTAGTTGTAAAATCCCACGTTCTCCCCTTGGTGGAGTTAACCCTTTGTGTTCATCCTATCGATGACTGGTTACTTTTCCGTGGTTTTCTGCCTACAAACCGGTAGATGTAATCCCCTCTTTGCAGTTATCAGTATCCGGTTTGCGGTATTGATATTCTTTCCCCTTTGGATACTTGCTTTGATCAAGCAATATTGTCCCCATTGGGTCTTCCCCTTTCTTTTGGATATTTGCTCCAAGTTAGCAACTTTATCCTCTTTTGATTGGTCATCTTTTGCATACCTAGTCCTGGTACCCTGATGCCTTTCTCTTCGGTCGATTATTCATTTAACAACCTACAACCCGGTTATGGATAATCTTCCATGCGAGGTTATTATCTACGTTTTGACGGCTATAGATGATATATCTCATGCACTCTTTGGTCAATCTTTCGATTGTTATCACCAGCAGAGTAAGATTCGTATTCCCTGTGGAATCGGATGTCCATCCTTTAACAAGTTTGCCTTTGCTCTCTTCAGGATGTTTTCGGTCGTTTATCCATCTAACAACCTACAACCCGGTTATGGATAATCTTCCATGCGAGTTTATTATCTACGTTTTGACGGCTATAGATAATATATCTCATGCGCTCTTTGGTCAATCTTTCGATTGTTATCACCATCAGAGTAAGATTCGTATTCCCTGTGGAATCGGATGTCCATCCTTTAACAAGTTTGCCTTTGCTCTCTTCAGATTGTTTTCGGTCGTTTATCCATTTAACAACCTACAACCCGGTTATGGATAATCTTCCATGCGAGTTTATTATCTACGTTTTGACGGCTATAGATAATATATCTCATGCGCTCTTTGGTCAATCTTTCGATTGTTATCACCATCAGAGTAAGATTCGTATTCCCTGTGGAATCGGATGTCCATCCTTTAACAAGTTTGCCTTTGCTCTCTTCAGGATGTTTTCGGTCGTTTATCCATCTAACAACCTACAACCCGGTTATGGATAATCTTCCATGCGAGTTTATTATCTATGTTTTGACGGCTATAGATAATATATCTCATGCACTCTTTGGTCAATCTTTCGATTGTTATCACCAGCAGAGTAAGATTCGTATTCCCTGTGGAATCGGATGTCCATCCTTTAACAAGTTTGCCTTTGCTCTCTTCAGGATGTTTTCGGTCGTTTATCCATCTAACAACCTACAACCCGGTTATGGATAATCTTCCATGCGAGTTTATTATCTACGTTTTGACGGCTATAGATAATATATCTCATGCGCTCTTTGGTCAATCTTTCGATTGTTATCACCATCAGAGTAAGATTCGTATTCCCTGCGGAATCGGATGTTCATCCTTTAACAAGTTTGCCTTTGCTCTCTTCAGGATGTTTTCGGTCGATTATTCATTTAACAACCTACAACCCGGTTATGGATAATCTGCCATGCGAGTTCATTATCTACGTTCCGACGGCTATAGATAATGTGTCTCATGCGCTCTTGGGTCGAAGTCGTCCTCCCCAGCCGAGTAAGATTCGTATTTCTGGTGAAATCGAATGTCCATCCTTTAGCAAGATTGCTGTTCTAGCCCTCTTCAGGATGTTGGGTGTTTTGGAACACAAACCAATTCACGCTTTGGCACTCAGGCCAATTTTGCCGGTTTTCAGACCGAAGAAGTTTCCGACGATCAGGTCGATGTACTTACGACGCTCAGCCATGGTTATCCCTGTGTTACCATTTATTTTGGTATCCAGGTCGACGTTTCTGTTTCGGTATTCAGGCCGATTTCTTTTTCCGTTCCACACGGATTTTTTCTCTCAAGACTGTTTCTTTGCCGATCCTGACAGGCATTCTTGTATCATTTTCAGTCGGTGCAAATTTCTACGGTTCTTTTGTATTCAATCCCTGTTTACCCTGAAAGTCTGACAGCCGTTGCTATCATCCGTTCGGGTTCCCAGCTGATTGAATAGGGGCAGCTGTAGCACCTCAAATTTGCACCTATCATTGTACATACCATCTCATAGTAGGTCATATCATATCATGATACATTGCATAGCATTGCATTGTCCCCAGTTGCCTCAAGAGCAAGCAAGTCAGAAATTAGGTCAAACTGATCAGGAGATCAGTCAACCAATCAAGCAGAGGTATTTCTCAAGGAGCAAAGGCCTTAGGGTTTGTCCAACAAGTTCACATGATTTGGAGGTCTATTTGAAGTGTTCAAGTCAAGGGTTGAAGGCTCAGAGGTCATCAGTTCATGCACAGCCAGGTCAAAACCCTAGAAAGTCAACAGTCAATCAAAGCAGTGGATGGTGGTCACTCTTGTGGAATCTGGGCACCATGGTCAATAATCAAGAGTTCATATGTCTTGGTACATCATTTGAAGTCAAGGTCTCAAAGAATTAGGGTTTGGAATTCATCAGAAATGCACAGTCAGTCCAAAACCCTAGAAAAGTCAAAGTTGGTCAACTGTGGTTGATTTTATGGTTTTGATGGAGGGAAATGGTTTGAGAGAGCTTATTCATGTCCTAATAGGCCTCATATGTCATGGCAATCAACATCATTGAAGAATTTGAAGCCAATCAGAAAATTTCCAGAAATAGAAAGTGGACCTGTAATTTCAACTGCCAAAATTGGAAACTTCTTGATCCTCATCTTACATCATGATACAAGCTCCAAATGAATTTTTGCCCAACATGAAAGTTGAAGATCTTGTTCTCCCATTTTCAAAAAGTCCAAGAACTCTCAAATCCCATGTATGGTTGTCAAGATATGATCAAATCATTTTCACAAAATCTTGAACTTCAAATGAGCATATCTCCCAAACCATAAGGCCAAATTTGGTGGGGTTTTTTCCTACAAACCACATTTTTCATCCTCTTTCCAAAAATATAAATTTCATTCATTAAAACCCTACCATTCAAAATGGCATTTTTGGACCTATTTCATTAAAAAAACAAGTTTGACCAAACTTTGACTTTTTGATTCTTGGACTTTTTCTCCATTTGGCCAATTGGAGTTTGCTTCATATGTTATTTGAAACTTGTCTAGAGCTTAAACTCATGTTCATACCATTACCATACCTCATTTTGGCCAAAGATACAAACTTGGCATTTTTTTGCAAATTGGAATCAAAAGAGTAAAACAAGTACAGCAATTCTTTCAGCAGACCACAAACAGCATTTGGATGGTCATGTACAGCTGGTTTCAGGCCCAATTCGAGCAGGACTTTGCACCTCCACTTCATTTGTACAAGTTTAGCAAAATTGCATTTTGATTCCACTTAACAAAACCAGCTTAGCCTTTGATTAAACAACTCTAAACAGACCCTTATAAGCTCTTTCTCAGCTCATTTCAACCCTAGTTTTTGACAGCCTCCATACAGAAAAATACACATACTCTCTTTCTTGCATATTTGCATTTTGGAAAATTCTGAGAAGATCATCAAAGCACACGAGCTGTTCTTGCTTCTTCCACTATCTGGACAACCTTGTGGAACATTTTGAATCATCAACAGAAACCTGTGCAGCCTCTACCTGTTCTGTTTTCCTCAAGCTTCAACAATGGCAAAACATGAGCTGAGCATTTTCAAGCGTGGTTGAGCTAAAGGGCCTCAAGGATTCATCACTCCAAAGCATCATCTTCACCTGTTTGCCCTTAAATCCATCAAAGCAGCCCTGTTTTCAATTTTCTTCAAAAACAAGTAAGTGATTCGACCTCAATCATTTGCCATGCCATAATATGCTTATGAAAGATCTTCTTATGCTGATTCTAGAGAACTAAAGCTTGCTTGAAATGGTGGTCTTATGATGGAGAAATCTGATTTTCTTTCTTTGTGTACAAATGCATTTCTGTTCGATTTGGTTTGTTTGCAATGATTTAATGAAAAATGATGATATATTCTTGTTGCTTAAGGTTTATTGATGCTATTAGCATGGTTAATTTTAATTTCTGGGCACATGAAATTTTCGAGCTCATGATGATGTTGAGTTTTATGCTGCTGCTGTTCAGACCTATGCCATGCCCAGAATTCCCTATGATTATGATTGTTTTGTTGTTGATTAAGGTTGCATGAGGATAGTAGGTCATGGCCCTGTTTGATTATTGCTGCTGGTTGTGTTTGTTTGTTTATGATTGATGCTTGCTGTTATGATGAGTATGCCCAGAAATTTCTCATGAGTGTTTTGGTTTATTGCTGTTATGATGAAGATGATGAATGTATCAATATCTTGCTGTTGTATGCTTGGTCGAGTTTTGTTCATGTTGGAATGAGGATGATGAATACCCTGTTCGTTCATGCTTTTTATCTGCCCAGAATTCATGATTATGTTGGTTTATGGTTGTTTAAATCCTGCATGAATCATTCCCGTGCCATGCCTTTAAGTGATGCTTGCTTCGAATTTTGTCTGTTGATTTTGGATAAGTGAAATGCATGCTGATGTTTAGCCAAAACCCTAAGTTCTTTTTGAAAAAACCCAGAAAACTCGAATGCTATTGGCTGTTGTTGCCCAATTTACTGTTTCATTGAGGGAGAGCCAATCAGGTTATTTCATTTGGCTGTGTGAAACGCGGGCGTTTTGATTAGTAATGCCTTGAATTACAATTATGCCATGCTGACTTCCTTGTTTGACCACTAGTTCATGTCATTTGTTCATGCTTACTCCAATTCATTCCTCATCTTGCACAATTCATTTCTCTTTCAATTTTCATCCAAAAATCATGAGGTTTTTTCCATAATGTTCATGAATGTGTCTAGTATTTAATTGTGATTTTTAATCAATTTTTCATTGGCTGGATTTTAATTGATAATTGGTTTCCTAACATGTATGCCAAATTGATACATTGTGCCATTCCTTTTGTGAAATACTCCTGTTGTATCCAATGCCTTTGAAACTTTTTGTGGTGAAACTAGACTCATTGACCTTTGTTTCCATATAAAGTTTGGGGATTTCCCATTTGTGGTTTGCTGGATATGAATTTTTGAAGTTAGAGGTTACATTTGGTGTCACAACATGAACATGCATTTTCCCAATTTTTGTTCACATGCTTCCTTACATCCAAATGACCCCAAATTTTGCATGAATGATATCTTACATGTCTAGTTTGTGTATGAATTTTCTTGGAATTAATTGTGCTGTTTTCCATTTGATTGTGAATTTTCTTCCCTGCCTAGTCCATGGTTGACTTTTTGTGCTATATGTTGCCAAATCATTTGGGAAATTCTCACACCATATTGTATGATCATGAAATTTCATATGTGATAACTAGACATCTCAAGCTTTGCATTGTTGTTAATTTCATTCATTTCTCATCTGTTTTCAAATTGATATGATTTTTTGAAGTTGACCCATGTTTGTTGACTTTCATTGTGCTTACTTGAAATTATGTTGACTTCTTGATTTTCATTAATTGCCTTCCTCTCATCCAAATGCCATGAAATTTGACATGCTTACCATGTTAGATGTTAGGATTGAGTGTGATTTATTTGGTGATTTTTGAAATTGTTTGAGTTGACTTTTGATGCAAGTCATTCTGTTGACTTCTTTGAGCTTTCATTTGCCTTACTTTGACTTCAAATGTTCATGAAATGATAATAATGCATGATTTGAATGTGGGCCCAATTGTGATTGCTTTCTAAATGTTTGACCTTGATTTTGGTTGACTTTTCCTTGCTGCCTTGACTTTTTCTTTCACCTTTGACCCTAGGCTAGTCCTAGTGGTCTTTTGTGCTTACTATTGAGTTCCTGTTTCAGGTTAAGCACCATTGCCATTGAGATCATACAAATGTGATTGGATTTGTTTACATATGAACTAACCTTTGTTTTGTAGGTGGTTTGACTCATGTGTTTGAGTCTTGCTTTGCACAGTTGACCTTCTGTGGTTGACTGCTTATCCATTCCTTTTGGTTTTAACTGTTTAATTGCATACTGATTTGTTTGGTTTTTCTCAGGTACCCTTTAGTTGCTTTTTGCTTGCTTTGCTATTTAGCAATTGCTTTTGAGGTATAATTACTTCTTCTTCATGTAGTCTGGAGACCCGGTCTGTTATTTGACCGGGCAAACTGTCTGAAGTCCTCCTTAAGAGGCCATGCTTGTGTGTGTTTAAAATTGTCCCAAGCAGGAAAAGTCCTTCAAGTAAGGCAATTGGTGGAAGGTAGGGATATGCAATCTATCCCCCACTACTCTTGTTGTGTCATCCCTCTGCTCACACTGCTGTGTGTTGATGCATTGGGATACAAACCCAAGATCTTGTACAAAGTGTACAGTGTCAGAGTCTTTGAGTATAGAAGGGTTCCCACTTTCTGGACCCATGCTCATTTGTCTATTAGCTCTCCCTGGCCAGGGATAAGAGCTGTGAGGTCTCATCCTCACTTCATCCTTTCATCTGCTTCACCTTAGCCCCTCAATGGCAAGGTTAAGAGCAACACTTACCCTATTCCAGTTGGCCCTAGTGCCTAACCTTTTGCTTGAGCCTCTTGTATGCATATAGAGTGTGCTTCCTGTGATTGCCTGTTTACTTTGCCTCTTTAGGTGTAGTTTGGACTTGCCCTTGTGCAAGGTAGGTTGTGCTTGACTTGCTTCCTGTGTAAGTCAAGTCTGTGTGGCTTACTCCCTGGGTGAGCTACGTTTAGAGTTGTTTGGCCGAACTACGGCAACTCTGATTCTCATGTTCAGATGAGATACGTAGGCACGAGACGCGATGTCTTGTCGAGTTTGACTAACGACTAACAACTAATCCGTGTTTGTTTTCGCCCTCGTTGCGATCCTTTCTCTCGCCCTCGTTGCGATCGAGACTTTCCCTTTCTCTTGCCCTAGTTGCAATCGAGTCCTTTTTCCCAGCCGGCCGAACTACGGCAACTCTGATTCTCATGTTCAGGTGAGATACGTAGGCACGAGACGCGATGTCTTGCCGAGTTTGACTAACCACTAACACTAACTCTTTTCTCTCACCCTCGTTGTGATTGAGACCTCCCCTTTCTCTTGCCCTCGTTGCAATCGAGACCCTTGCTTCCTGTGCAATCCGTGTCTAGGATAGGTTGGCCCGTGTGCCATTTAGCTAGAAACCTTAACTTAGGGTTGACTTTGCATGACAACATCTAGGCTCGAGTCGTAGTCTCCCTAGTGTTGTGTCTCCCTCTGTTATCTGGTTAGGCTAGATCCTTTGTCCCTGCGTAGGGGAACTACATCGCCCTGATCTTCATACCAGATGAAGTATGTAGGCAGGAGATTGAGCTGATCTCTCCGGGCGCCTTTTTCTTTTCTTTTGTGTGAGTTGTTTGACAGTTGCTAGGCTCGAGTGCTTGACTCCTTAGCAATTTGTCGCCCTTTTTCTTTTCCAACCCTTTGTGTCTTAACCACCCTTGTGTGTGTTCTGGTTGGAGTCCGACGTAAGTCCAGCGATTGGCAGTTGGTTTCCTGTGTGTGTTTTCTGGTTCGGATGCCGATATAAGTCCAGTGATTGGCAGTCGGGCTCCACGTTTGCCTTTGCCTTGTTTGTGTTTGTGTGCGTGTCAGCCGAGCTACGAATGCTCTGATTCTTCTCTCGTCCGAGAAGATACGTATGCATAGGATGCGATATCCTAGCGAGCATGTGTCGTTTCCCCAGTCCGAACTACTTCGACTCTGACGTCTATGCCTGATAGACTAAGTAGGCCCAGGATGCGATATCCTGCCGAGTCAGTCTCAGTCAGTCTCTTTTGTCTCCTTCAGCCAGTGTGTGTGTATTTGAGCAGTGTTTTAGCAACCAATTTTCCTTCCTTTTGTGCGTGGATCCCGTAGAGTACTACGGATGCGTAGGGTGCCTAATACCTTCCCTTCGCATAACCGACTCCCGAACCCTTTCTCTTTGGTCGCGAGACCATGTTCTTTCCTAGGTTTACTCTGAGCGTTTCCTTTCCCTCTTTTGGGATAAATAACGCACGGTGGCGGCTCTGTTGTTCTTTCTTTTCCCGCCGGTTTTTCGCGTGATGCGACAGGTGGATTCATCATTCCTGTGTCAATTAAACACGTTAGAAACTGACACCTGCAAAATAGAAGACAAGTTATTATGATTTATGCATGAATGTAATGTCTATCCACATGAGGAACACTCTGTCTTTCGATCCTGGCTTCATCGAGACAGATAATAATCCGGCAGCAACATTTTGACATTCCTCATTTGATTTCATCATACAGATCAGAGATATATGATTTAGCAAAATACCACCCAACCATGTGTGTGTTGTGAGTCTGCACAGATAAGCAAATATAGCTTGAAGATCAATCACTGAATGATAATAACCACTGTATACCAAAAGTGCACTACAAGTGCAAAAGTCAAACATCAGGCTGATACAGGTCAAGTACAATTCTCCAGAATCAGAAAGAACATACAAGCAAGTGAATTCCGTCAACAGGCCTGACGGTAATCCACACAAAATGATAACAAGAGGCTACACTGAAGAAGGCCCCACAGAAGGCTCCGCATCATCTACCATCTTGGTAAACTTCACGGCAAACCTGAGCTCAGTGTTCTCCTGCTGCAATCTCCCTATCTCCTTCTGGTGAATCTTCATCTGTCGGAAATAATGATCCCTCTCAGCAAGATAATGATCTCTCTCAGCAATAATCTTCACGTTCTCCGCTTCCTTAATCTTCAGCTTTGACTCCCACTCAGCAACAAGGGCTCTAACTCTGGTATCTCTCTGATTCTTCACAAGGATTTGCCTCCTCTTCTCATCTTCAATGGCCTTCGAAGCTCTGGATAACCTCTCCTTGGTGATGTCGTGCTCCTTTGTAGACGATTCCAAGGCTTGGCTGATCTTGCGGTAATAGGCAGTGTCTATCTCAAAGCGATTCACCACGAGAGCATGTCTCTTATCCTGATCTTCCATTCTCCCTTTGATCTCCTGATTAGCCATCTGAATCCTAGCAACACTCATCCCCAAATCAGTCTTCTCTGCTTGCAGCTGATCTCTGGCTTTCTTCATCTCAAGGAACTCTTCCATGCTAACAGAAGAACGCGGCCCCTCAATCAAAGGACACCAAGGATCACCCCCAGGAAATGGTAGATGCGTGAACTCAATCCTCTTCCTAAGCCAATCGTCAAATGGAGGAAAAGACCTGTTGTTGACCTTGCCAAAAGGAACCTTGCCCTTCCTCTGAATATTTCGCCATGCCCCAGACACTTGCATCAACTGTGACAGATTACCCTCAGCCGGGAAATAGAAAGACTCCTGAATCTCGCGCTCGAGAGGAGGAACCTCCATAGCAAACCCCATCTGTCTCCTAAGAAGCGTCGGGTTGTGATTAATGCAACCCTGAACTCCTATGAGAGGCACATTGGGAAGGCTCCCACAACTGTATATGAAATCTTGCCCGGCCATACCGTTGTGAGTCCAAGCTATGTCTTTGGCCCGCAAACCCATCAATCTGACTGACCACTTGACCGTAGGATCAAGAGAAGCAAAAGCACCTCGGGAAGGCAAATACCCCATGAACCATTTGTGCAATAGCTGAGCACAACATCGGATCAATCCCCCACGCCGCTTCTCGTTCCGATTATGGACTGAGTAATAGACATCTCCAACCAGAGTAGGAATAGGATTCCTCTATATAAACAGCCTGATAGCATTAATGTCCACAAAGTTCTTCTGATTAGGAAACAAAGTGGTCCCATAAATGCTCACAGCAGTCAAGGCACAGACAGTCTTCCAATTACCCACAGCAGCATGTTCCTTGGCTTTAGCCTCCAAGAAACTCAAATGAAAACCAGGCAACTTTCCCTTCTCCTTCAAACCCCCTTTTGTCACCTCTGGGCTCAAATAAAGAGCACGAGAAATCTCTGTGATATCAGGCTCCCCCTTAGTGGCATAGAAAGGAATCTGATCTCAGATCTGAATACCCAGGATGCTGGCATAATCCTCCATCAAGGGCCCCAACACGTAATCCGGGAAGACAAAACACCTCAAACCCGGGTCATAGAACTGGAGAAGAGTATGAATGGCGCTCCTATCACTGTCTGTGAGCCGGAAAACCAACTTCAGAATACCACCGTATGCCTCACGGAATAACCCCACATGGTCAGGTGTAATCAATGCTATCATATCTCTCAACACATTGATCTCTGGGTCGAAGAAACTATAGACAACATCATCTTTCAAACCGGTCCTCATGTTTGGAACAAAAGAGTCTCTCAACCAGGATCTCAATCAAAAATATCCCTGCATATGGATAAACATGAGTTAGATGCAGATAAATGCAAAATATGATGATGCTGATGAATGAATGCAATGCATTGTGCCATCCTCCAAGTCATCTGAACATTTACTGCACTGAGTTACGGCCTCTGAACTGATCACCACCATCTGAGGTACTGAGCACTCATAAATCTGACTTGAGATTCCGAAATAAACGGAACTGAAAGGTACATCACCGTCATCACCATCATCACAGAGAAAACACTGAACTGATAGCCACAACAATCTCTGAACCAGCCCGGGGAATCCTGAAATAAACGGATCCCCACTGATAAATACCACGGACAGAACTCCGGCGTCTCAGAAATAAATGTCCATAAATCCGACTTATAAATAGAACTCTGATCAACGGAACCATTAGTCACCATCAAAGTCACCATCAGAACATGCATCTGTAAGAATCAACCCTCCCCTCACAGGTAAATTCTAATCAGGTCATCCTAAGGCGGATAATAGTCTCGACAATCGGGCAAAGATACTCAACGGGTTTGCCCTTTCGGGTGTGCCGTTGTAGCTCTCTTAAGATCATCTAAACCAAAGATCCGGGAAAGATCGGTCACCGAAGTCAACAGCTCAAAAGAGGTAACCCAACCAAAGTGGAACCCCACAAAGGAAGAGCACTCTCAAATGAACCTCGTCCGGCTTGTGGTATGTCACGTTGCAACAATATGTTGATAAAGCAAATGAGGAACGTGAGACCACACTAATCCTAGGTGTATACTCGGGCCTGGGTTTTAGCCCCACTCAGAACACCCCCCCCAAAACAGAGGAACCACCTGTATAGAGGACATCAACAATGATAGTATGATGCATGCAAACATTTATGTAGATATATACAACATAATAATCATAAATGCAATAAATAGAGAAACACAAGCAACCTAAACTATCCTAGATTGCTAGGAGAGACTCGCTTAGGGAAGATGGACCATCCAGAGGTCAACTTCTCTAGTCCCCAGCAGAGTCGCCAGCTGTCGCATCCGCGAAAAACAACCGGCGGGCTAAAACAAAACAAACAGAGCCGCCACCGTGCGTTATTTATCCCAAAAGAAGGAAAGGAAACGCTCGAAGTAAACCTGGAAAAGACATGGTCTCGCGACCAAAGAGAGATGGGATCGGGAGTCGGTTATGCGAAGGGAAGGTATTAGCACCCCTACGCATCTGTCGTACTCGACGGGATCCACGCTCAAAAGGATAGAAGAAAGGTTGCCAAAACTGCTCAAAAGAATGCATACACACACACTGAAATAAGACACAGGTGGAAGAAGAGGGGAAAGGGCTCGCTAGGATATCGCATCCTATGCCTACGTATCTCATCTGGAATGAGAATCAGAGCTACCGTAGTTCGGCTCACGCACGCCGAAACAAAACACACGCACGGACACTGAGACGTCAGAACAAACAGGCAAACATGGAAACCGAATCCCAATCGCTGGACTTACATCAGACTCCGAACCAAACAAACCCACACTGGAAACCAAATGCCAATTGCTGGGCTTATATCGGACTCCAAGCACACAACAATAGGATACGGAATGCCAATCGCTGGTCTTATATCCATCTCCTAACACACGCAAGAAGGAACAAACAGGTTAATAGGGAGTCGGGAACTCGAGCCTAATAACTGTCAAGCAAACACACACAAAAAGAAAAAGGGTGCCCGGAGAGATCTCGTACGACCTCCTGCCTACGTACCTCATCTGGTATGAGGATCAGGGCAATGTAGTTCCCCTTAACAGGGGAGAAACTTTCTCCTAACCAGAGACTGGGAAATGACCAACTAGAAGGGAGACTAACTCGAGCCTAATAGTTATCATGTATTCCACAATGGTCCTAGGTTGAGTTTTCTATCTAACTTGCACTGGCAGCAAGCTATCTTAAACAACACAATCAAAACAAAGCAAACATACACACAATTAGCACACACTACATACAAACAAAGTGGGCTCACACAAGGTTAGGCTGTGCAACACAAGCCAACTGTAATCGGGTGATGTTAGCTCTTAACCCTAACATTGAGAGTTAGGGTGAAGCAGATGAAATGGGAAGTGAGGGTAAGACCTCACAACTCTTATCCTTGGCCCGGGAGAGCTTCAGACAAATGAAAGTGTGAGTTCAGAAAGTTGGAACTCTTCTCCACATATGACTGACTCAACAGAGATCTTGGTTTAATATCCACAATGCATCAACACCAGTTGTGTGAGCAAAGGGATGACTCAACTGAATAGCAGGAGATGGATTGCACATCTCTTTTATCTGCCAATTACATTATCAAAGGTCTTTCCCTGCTTGGTACAAACATAAACAAACACAAGCATTGCCTCTTAGGGAGGGCTTCAGACAGGTGCCTGCCCAAGTAACAGGACAGGTCTTCCAGACTACATGAAGTCAGTGAGTTATACCTCAATTGGTTAAGCAACCAAGCAACAACAAAAGCAAGTTCAAAGAACTTAAGCAACTAATGTACCTGAAAACAATCTAACTCAATCAGTATACAACTCAAAAAGTCAAACAACAATGCAAGTCACAAGCCAATGTGCTCAACACAAATGACTTGGCATCAACCTACAAAACAAACTCAAGATTAGTTCAACATTGACCAATTAGCCAACTCAAGCAAGTGAATCAATTCCTCAAGGCCATATGCTTCTTAACCTGCAAACCAAGCTCAAACATGAGAAGCAAACCACTAGGACAAGGCCTAGGGTCAAAGAGGGAGAAATAATTCAAAACAGAACATGAAAATTGACAAGAACCAAGCTCCATCAATTAAGAACAATATCCAAAAGGTCTCATGTCCATATCATCAACCAAATTCATTTCACAAAGCATCTAAGGCAAGGCATGCAAGTTCAAAGCTCATTGAAGCAAACAGAATGAACCAATCCAAATCAACTCAAACATAATTCAATAAATCCCAAGAAAAATCATGGCTAAACAGAATTCATCACAGGATCATCATACCAAAAATCAAGGCATTTGGACAAGTTTAAACATGGTAACAAAATTCCATAAGGCAAGTCAAGCACAACCAAGCTCAAAGGAGGCACAATTTCATACATCAACTTAACACAAGCCTAAAACAGAATCCAAACATGATAAAGACCTCCAATCAAAGCCACAACAAACTTCAAAGTGTCTAGAATCAATGTGCAAAATTTCAAGTTCATATAATAAACATCAAGCATTTCACAAATCTTTGAAGTTCATGACTATTCAAAAGTCCACAAATGGTCAACCAGAAAGGAAAATATAAAACAAATCAGAAATGAATCCAAAAATTCCACAAAAATTCATGATCAATCCTAACATCCAGAAGAAGCATCATGCCAAAAATCACATCAATTGGCATTTAATTGGCATGGCAAAGAAAATCCACAAGTTGATCAAGCAATGGTGTGACACACATTGTCACACCTCTATTAAACAAATGATATCTCAACAACCAAAAATGAGAAAAATGCAAACTCTATACCAAAATGACCATTAAGGTGTCTATTTTAAGCATGCAAAATTTCAAAATCATTGGATCAAAACTCATCATTTCATGAAGGATATGGCAAGCAAGGTTCAAATTGGATACACATGCACAAACCCTAAGCCAAAATAAAATCCATCCGCGCACAATTTCTGGAAAAAATCTCATAAAATACTAGACATCATGAGGAACAAAGTGCAAAAAACCTCATCTCATTTGTATGATTAATCATGGAGATATGCATTTTTGAAATGAATGAAAAATTAAAAATCACATGAACAAGGCATATGGATGAACATGGATGGAAAGGAATAAAATGTAAAGGCAAAATGTGGAAATGTCCAAGCCAAGTATCGAACTGTGTGGAAATTTAAACTGAGGCGCGCTTAAGTGAAACTCTGTGTTTCACTTAAGTCTACATGGCAGCGCAAACGAGCGAGATCCAATCATAACGCCACGCTGGATCTAAGGCAACCAATGCATGGCAATTAACAATGAAACACATGCAACCAGCGCGCTACAAGATCAAACCAGTTCTGGAAATAGAAATCCTAGGGATCTAGATCTGAGAATTATGCAATGTTAATGAAGTTTCTATTATGATTAGGCTATATATATGTTCTGTTAATGATGCACACTAATCATGATTAGGCAAATGCAAGTGAATTAAGTAAAAACCAAGTGTTATGCCAAATTGGAAATTCACCCCTCATGCATGCAAAGCAATGTAACAGTGCATGGTTCTGGTTTGAAATCCACATGAAATGATGTTTGGAGGCAAATGTAATTGGTGGAAAGTGAAAACAACGCATATTTTTCAAATTACCATTTTCCCTCCAAAATTCAAATGGAAATTCAAATATTTTTATAATCAAAATGCATGGCCTATTATGCATGAATTGGATAGAGCATATCAAAACAAGAATGTTGCAAAAAGAACCACTTCATTTGGCCTTATGGTTCAAAAGTTATGCACTTGTGAAGTTCAAATTATCTTGACCAAGATTGGACCATATCTTCTCAACCGTACATGCGAAATTCATGTTCTCTGACTTTTTGGAAAGGGGAGAACAAGATCTTCAACTTTCATGTTGGACAAAATTTCATTTGAAGCATTTTTGATGATGTAATCTTGAGGAGAAAACCTTTCCATTTTTGGCAAATTTGAATTACAAGTCACTTTCTATTTTTGGAAAGTTTTATCCTGACTTTATTTTCTTCAATGTTGATGTTTGAAATGTCAAATGAGACTTGTTTGAACATGAATGAAGTATTTCTAACCCTCTCCCACCTCCAAATCCATCAGTTGACTTATGGTTGACTTTTTCAGTTGATAGATGACTTGGTCATGCACAGATGAATTTGAGCCTCAATCTCCTGATGAAATGGCTCCACAATGAAACCCTAGCTTCCACAAGCTCATTAAAACCATATGATGATCCCCATCTCCATGAAAACCTCATCTCCTTGACAAGCCCTGACTGGTATAATTCAGATGATTAGGGTTGACCAGAGGTCAAAACCCTAATCCCAAGGAACATGATCAGGCACAATGAACCTCTTGGTGATGATAAAACCAATGATGTGAATGATGTACCATTTCAACCAAGATAATGATCAATCTCCCTGAAGAACCAAGAAACCCTAATTGAAGCACACCCTCAGATGGCTAGTATGAAAACCCTCAGGCTTGAATCTTTTAACCTCTTGTTCTTCTGAGCAAGACTTAGGAGGATGACTTGCTCAATGTTGCCACATGATATGCAAAGATGCAATGACTAATGACCTACAAAATGAAATGCAATATGCTAAGCTAGTCCCAAGAGAGGAGGGCAAATTTTGAGGTGTTACAGGTATGCCAACCACAAGCAAGCAAAGCAAAGTTCAAATGAACTTAAAGCAACTTAGGTACCTGTGGAAACAGCTAAACCAATCAGTATAAAATCCAGACAATCAGACAACAGTCAATATCCAACAGACAACCCAATATGCAACACATGAGCCATAAGCACAAGTGAATTGTTCTCAAAGCTTACAAAACAGCAAGTGTTAGCTAACAACAACCAATAATCAAGCTCAAATGAAGGAGCAACATCAATCAAGGAGATGCACACTTGAACCTGAAATCACAACTCAAATGGTAAGTAACAAACCACTAGGTCAAAGCCTAGGGTCAAAAGAGGATCAAAAATCCAAAACAGAAGCTCAAACTCAACATGAATCATATTTAACCAATGAAGAACAAGTCCTAAAAAGGACCAAAGCAAAATCATCATGCAAGTTCATGTAATAGGCAAGAGAAGCCAAAGACCAATTCAAGGCACACAAATGATCATCATGAATGAAAATTCCCAATCAAAACAGAAATGATTCAAATAATTCTGGAAAAATTCATGAGTATTCAACACATCCAAAACATTCATCACACAAAAAATAAGAAGCATTAGAGGTCATTTGGCATGGAAATCAAATTGCACAAGTTGAACAACCAAAGGTGTGACACAAATTGTCACACCATGCAAACACAAGCATAAAACAGAATTGGTACATGAGAAAAATACCAAACCAAGCCTAAAACATCCATCAATGTGTCTAGAATCAGCATGTAAAATTTCAAGTCCATTGGATTAAAAACAAGCATTTCATGATAGAAAGAGTAAGGCAAGGTCACAAATGTACATGTGTTCAATCAACCTGGAGCAAATAAATTTCCAGCCATGCACAACTTCAGAAAAAATCATCATTAAAAACTAGACATCTCAAGGATCAATTAGCAAAAAACCAGGTATTTTTTGGATCAATTTTCAATTTGTTATGCATTTTCTAAGTTGGTGAAAAAATGAAAAAATCATATGAAGCATGGCATGGCAAATGGAGGGAAAGCATAAAAAAATATGAAGCAATTTTGAAAATGTGCAGCGCTGGGAGTCGAACCATGATGATATTTAAAAGGAAGCGCGCGCCTCATGAGAACGCTGCGTTTTGGATGAAAAGCCCTAGGAAAATTGCAGCGGTTACAACCGTCACAAAAACCGACACAAATGATGAATCTTCATCTTCTTCATGAAGAAAATGATGAACACGCATGAACTTCAATGGAGTTTTTCCAGATTTTTCCAGATTTCCAGAAATGCTCAAAATCCAAAAAAAATTATATCAATCAAATTCTCATGCAATGTATGTTGTAGATCCATTATCATTTCATGCTAATTCATCATTAATCATGCAAAACGAATCAAATAAAGTTTGACATGTGAAACTTCAATCCAGCATATCTCTCTTAATTTTTATCCAAATCGCACGAAATTTATATCAAAATGATCAGCAAAGCAAGATCTACAAGAATATCTACATGGATTGTGAAATTATGAAGCTCGAAAAACTCACCTCTTGAAGAACAGTTCCTTGTTTTGCGCGATTCAAAGCTCCAGATGATCCAAATCAGTTCCAGAATGCTTGTGATGATGTTTGATGAAGAAAAGGAAGCTTGAGAACGTGTAGATCTAGATTAATAATCAACTTACACCTTTGAGTTTTGAGCTTCAAATGCTTGGTTCTTGCACGAATTCAACAAACCAATACTTGATTCACACTCTAATCAACTCACTGATCATGAATCTTCAACAAAAACAAGGTGTTATGTTGAAGGATTTTGAACTTTGGTTTGAAGAAAATTTTGGAGGGAGGGAGAAACTAGATCTAGAAATGTGAAATTGTGATTAACCTCCCAAATTCTGTTATGATTATGGTATTTATATGCTGTACTAATCACACTAAAAATGTTAATTAGCAATGGTTAATGGTAATTAGCAAAAATAAGGTGTTTTTGACAAAAATTGAAAAATTGCATGGTGCATGTAGTAATCCTACGTGAACAGTACCCTTGGCTTGATCATTTTCACTTAAAATCCTTTTTTAAACTCAATGGCAATGGTAGAAAGTCCATACAATGCACCATTTTTGAATTTTGCAATTTCCCTCCAAAAAAGTCATGGATATGCAAGTGATTATATGATGAGATTTTATGTAATGTGATGCATGATTTGGAAATTAGATGTCAAGGGAAGAATATTGCAAAAAGAACCACTCAATTTGGAGCTTTGGTTCAAAAGTTATGCTCATTTGAAGTTCCATGCACACTTTGCCATGATTTGATCATAACTCCTTAACCATTCATTAGAAATTCATGATCGTGGACTTTTTGGAAATGGGAGAAAAAGATCTTCAACTTTCATGTTGGACAAAATTTCATTTGAAGCTTCTTTGATGTTGGAAAGTTGAGTTGAAGTTGGTCCAAAAACTTGCCATTTTTGGAAACTTGAAATTACAGGTCACTTTCCATTTTTGGAAACTTTTGATCTGGCTTCAAAATCCTCAAGGTAGATGTTTGACATGTTGAATGACCTTCTTTGGGACATGAATGAGGTGTCTCAAACCATTTCTCCATCTCCTAGCCCTCAGTTGACTTTCAGTTGACTTTTATGGGCCTCAGATGACTTGAAACTGCACTGTGGACTTCTGAGCCTCCAACACTTGGCCAAGTTGCTTCAAAATGATCCTTGATTCATATGAGCTCTCTAGAACAACCATATGGCATTTGTCTCATGGAAAAACCCTAGCTCTCTTGCACAGATGGATTTTCCTGATCAGTTTTGACTGATGAGATGCAACATGCTATGCAATGTGAATGCAATGTTAATGACCTAACAATGACATGGATGTACAAATGGGAGGTGCAAATTTGAGGTTCTACATAACCAAAAGCATAACTTTTTTCGGCAAAGCTTAATAAACCAAAATAGAGATTTTATGACTGGTTTATCTCAAGAACCAAACTCAATATTCTCAATAGAATCTCACTCTCAAGAATTAAATAAATAACCACATCCACTTACAAAAATATTTTTCACAAGCAAAGTTTCACTTAAAAACACTATGACAACTTTAAGTGAAATAAAAGTGTTTCTAGAGAGAGAAAGAAGGAAAATAGAGAGATAAATTCCATAAAAAATGTAAGGATTTGGAAAGTGGTGTGACATAAAGTGGAGGCGATCCTCCTTTATATAGGAGTTGGAAAAGTAAGAAAGGAAATGATTTATGAGCATAATTGATGAGCCAATCAATAAGCATAATGTTCAAATCGATTGGTCAACCCATTTTAATTGATTACCATGCCCATGAAGGAAATATTGGATATAAAGTCATTTCAATTCATTAAGGTGATGTCCTAACCATTTGGTTAATCTTTTATCCATTCTCCAATCGATTGACATATTGCTACGGTCGACTGACTGCCTCATAAAAGTTTTGCCAACCGATTGGCACAAGTTGTCAATCAATTAGTTAGTTCAAAAATTGTTTGTAAAAAGATTGTACAACTTATTAGTCACTTGGATTGGCTTAGAAAATGATTTTCAAGATAAAAACATTTGAAAAAATATATTTTAAGGTGTGTGTGTATATGTGTGTGCGCGTGTGTGTGTGTGTGTATTGTCTTAGTACTTCAAAGTTACTTCCTTATTTTGATAAAACTCAGGTCACTCAGATAAGCAGACATACAAACATGAGTTGACGAGCTTTCTCACTTTATCTGAGGTGTCAAAATTCTTTGTTGGATGCTTATGATCTAGAAACACCTTGATCTCGAGTCTCTTTATGTTCATGAGATACAAGATGTTTCTCTGGTTAGGTCACCATCAATAAGAAGTTGAACATTATTACCTGTCATACCCCAAAATTCACCCTACCTGATACAACTCTCATCTGATCCATGGCCCTATCACACATGCATGCATTCATTATTTCATCATCACAATTTCATTGAACTTTCATAACCAAATACATATTACACGGACTCAAGGCATGGTGTTTACACCCGGGAAAACCTGGGGTTATCTGGTTAAAGTTCTAGAGGAAAAAACCAACAAAATAAGGGGAAAATCAATTTTTGGATTGTGTAATCGATTACCCTAATCATGGTAATCGATTACACAGACAAAAAATTGATTCCCAGACTATTTTGGATGGTGTAATCGATTACCCCAATCATGTTAATCGATTACACATGCGCAGAGAGCAGCAGTAACTCTATTTTTCACCATAAAATGATTTTCTTTCACCCACTTCAACCCCTTTGCTTCCTCTATAAATAGAGCACTATACCCCCTCATTTTTAAAGCTTGAAAGCCACTAAACCTATTCCAAAATCACATTCAAGCTCCCCCTTTTCAACCTAAACCCTAACTCACCCAAACCCTCTTTTCTTCTTTGGACCACCCAACCACCATGTAAAAATCCACCATCTCCACACAACATAAACAATAGAAAACTTGTAACCTTCACTTACATAATCATTTACCACCACCATATAAACATACAACTTCCTTCTCTTCCATTTTTCTACCACAACAACCATAGCCACTCTCTTCCAAGCTTTTTGTTCATTCTCAAACCCAAACACAACAACAACCTAGTTTTGACACCACAATCTTGGTAGTATTTTGGACTCAAACTCCTTGACTTTTTTGGTTTTGTTTTGTGTTTGGAAATGGGGTTTTACTCTTGGGTTGTGTTTTGAGAGGGATTTGAGTCATGTGGGTTTTGTTGAGTTTACACTCTTTTTTGGAATTTTTTGCTCTTACTACTTTTATCCACCATCTTTACTCAAACTTTGTATTTTGTTTCATTTGCTATTTATTGTTGACTTGTTTTCACATTAGTTTGGTTGATGATATCTATTAGATCATGGACATGGTTGTTTAGAGTTGATAAAACCTTCAATGTTTCAAACCTATTAATGATTGATCACTAGATCCTTCATGATAGTTTGAGGCATTTGTAGGTTGCCTCTATTTCAACCATATTTGGGTCATTTGATACATACATGAAACCATTTTCTTTACATTAACTTGTTATTCTATTTGCTTATTGTTATTCTACTAACCACTAACCACTAACTACTAACTCCTAACATTTACATTATTGCACTTTACTTACTTGCAATTTATTTTATTGTTCACTTTATTTCAAGTACTTTATGTTTATGTTTATTGTTATATAACCATATCATTTGCATTATGATAATTTATTTACTCTTTACTACCTTGCTAAATAAAAAGAAGTAAAAAAAAAAGATAGAGAACAAATCATAATTTATTAAAATATTGATAGATGGACTTAGGGTTGCATAACTTTATTTGTTACAAATCTATTGTTAGTTGATTTTTTAATCATCTTCAATACTTTGTATTAATGATAAGCTATCCCTTAATGTGTAATATTTTGAGTCTTTTTGACCTATGAAAAATAGTCCTTAAGATGTTCATTTTGTACATATTACTAACCACTAATTATACTTCACTAACTTTGTTTATCATTAACCTTTATTATTGTGATTTTTGTACTACTAACTTGTAATTTATTCAAATGTCATTTATATCCACTAACAATTATTATTGTGATATTGTCATTCTTTATCTTGTAATTTAATTTTATGTTATTACCTTGTAATTTACATTCATGTAATCATTACCATCATCATTATACAAACTCATCATGCATGTTTATTTACTTGTTATTTATTTTATTATCATCATATATTAAAAACAACAAAAACATGATAAAATGATAAGACCAAAAATATTCATTCCACTCTTAATCAACTTGGACTTAGAGGATCTCATCTTAGGACCTTTGCTTGGAGTCCTTCCTTTACTCTTTGTGATACTTTGTAAACGTTGGATTTTCATCTGTAACTTATATTCATGTTGTAAGAATGACATCATGACATCATCTTAGAGGGACATGTTTGTAAGACCATTATCCTTTATTTAGCATAGGTCACTTTTGCACACACAATGCTTTCTGTTGGGCTACCTTACAATGAGACCCTTTATTTTCTTGTTGGTTACTTTGCATTCATGTTGCATAAGCCAAATTTCGTAATCAAATAAACCAAACCCTTGATTCAACGTCAAGTGGCATTTTCATAATCAAATTCAAAATACAATGAAATTACGATTATTATTGTGCGCCACGAGCCTTAAGTGGTGGAGAATGAGTAATAATGGAGCATTCCTACCCTTACTCTGATTATTTTAGATGCAAGATGCTTAACTTGTTCTTTAGAGTAATCGCCTCTGCCCATAGACTTTAGTGCAATATAATCACAAACATTCATTTCATAAAACCCTTATTCAAGGTAAAAATAATACAACTCATCAAACTCATTTTTGTGTCTTAGGGAATCATCCCAAAAACCCTTTTCTCAAAGGTAAAATCAACCAACACACAAACATTTTCTACTCCGAACTACAGAGCTCTGATTCCTCATCCCCAAATGAGTGATACGTAGGCACAAGGGCCTCAATCCTTGGCGAGCACTATAATAATAAAATACCCCCTCTTTCACACACAATATTTTGAAAATAAAACTATGATAGATAAATCCCCATGTATGTAAAATAACCTAAATGATTCTCATGGACGTGAGGGGTGCTAATACCTTCCCTTTGCGTAACTGACTTTCGGACCCAAATCTCGGTTGCGAGACCGATTCCTTATTCTCTTTTAGCGCTTCTCGTGCGCGTCTCTTTTTCGAGGTTTTTATTGACTATTTCCCCTCTCCTATCCGATAGAGGTAAACTAAATAAAATTCGGCGGTGACTCTTCTGACTTTGCCTCTATTTGGCATCTCTTTAGTCTCGGTTTCGTTATCGTGAAATCCCGGTAGCGACAACTGGCGACTCTGCTGGGGAGGACGGTTTTCCCCAAGTAAGTCTAGCCTAGTTTGGGTTGTTTTTACGTTACGCACGTGGGGATTTATCTGTTATTTATTTTTTCTGTATATATTGCTTTTTAATACTAACCTGTATATATTTTCTTTGTTTGTTTGTTGGTCCGAAACCTTGGCTCTTTGACGAAGAATTTTGGAAGCAAAAATGACTGCAAAGAAAAACCTTGTGTGAAAGATTTTCCACCCGAGTCTGAGAGTTTTTGCTTGAGATAGGAGGGGTTGAGTAGTATTGGTCCACGAGGTGCCTTCCTTGTTAGGGTCGTACGAGAACCTCACTTAGTGGTAGATTCTATTAAGGGGATTGATGACCTTCGTGCTTTCGACGTAAGCATCTTTTCTTTTACCAGAGTCAATGACCCTAAGACCCCTTTTAGAACCTTTAAAATATGGCTAGCCCAGACCGATGGTTGCGTAGTATAGGCCACCGAGGTGCCTTCCTCGTAAGGGTCGATATGAAGATCTCACTTAGAGTAGATGACTTTGATGGAGCAGTCGTCTGACAAGTAAATTGACATAAGCGGATGACAATCAAGAAAGTCCATGACTCTAGGGGCAGTGTCTTACACCCACCTCCATTATTAACTCCATACTTCGTCACGATGGTCCAAAACCATGAACCCATGCCTAAAAACCTTTGGAAATAATAAATCAATCATTTATTCATAAATAAACATCACATTCATGCATCATTTTCATCTCACAAACAAAAACTTATACCACCTTCTATTTCTACCCTGCTAGCTGATTTCCCGACGTACGCTCAGAACTAGAAGCATGCCTTAAGCCATTATGAAAGAACTCCAACGAGACCAAGTTGCATTAAAGGAAGAGATCAACCAACTGAAGACTCGGATGAGATTGGTTATAGAAATCTTGCAAACACTGTTGAAAAAGGAAGGAAATCCCACACCAACCTCCATGATGGAAATAGTCTCCCCTGTGCCTTTGTCCGGCTCCACCTCACGTCATGAGTTGCCTCAGGGATACCGTCCCCAACCCGAACTTATGAGGTTTCTTAATCAACATCCATTGTTCGCTCATCAGCTAGCTCCGAGGAACCAAACACGGAATCATAATTTGTACTTAAATCGGAGGCAAAACTCTTATGCTCAAAAAGGCCAACAAAATCAAAGAGGCCAGAGAAACAGTTCAACCTGATTTCTATGTCGTACGGTCAAATTCTCCCTCTTTTGCTCAACAGATCATTGGTGCAATTAAGGGTACTAGGACCTCCTCCAACACCTCTTCCCTTGAACTACGACATGAATGCTAGGTGTGAGTTCCACTCAGGAGCACCCGAACACTTGATCGAGAGTTGTCAGGGCTTCAAATACAAGGTTCAGGAACTAATTGATTCAAAGTCTATCGCGTCCATACCAAACGACCTAGATATACTGAGCAAACTCATGTTGCCACATGAAGGCACTTATGCAATGCCACAACCAGTGCCGATGGATGAGGAACAAGAAGATGAATAAGAGCCTCCTTGGGGACTATCATACATAAGTTCCTGCAAGTATGATGACACCGGCCTACGGTTGAAACAAGGCTAATCACGTCGGCAATTATGTTATCATTCATTTGTTTTCATGTGTAACTTTCTTACTTGTCATTGTAATATTCACTCTTAAAAACTTGTTTTTGCAACAATGAAATGAATATGCATGTTTTAAGTCAATCCAATCGTGTTCACTCTTATCTTACTTTTTTTTTAAAACGAAACTTAGAAGGAGAATGATAAATATAAGGTACAATAACTCATTTCATGTATGCTTTTGAATAAACACCTTCCTAATGATGTAAGGCATTGCTTCAAATCCCCAAACGCTGGAGGTATAAGGATGATAACCCTTAGTCAACCCCTTTGAGCCTGGGAGTAGGAGTTTTCTTCAAAGCAAAAAAAACCTCACATCTTAACCTGGGGCAGTGTAGTCATCAGCTAATTTGATCATCCGTTCAATTCTTAAAAGAAAAAAGTAGGGAGTGTCCCATTCGAGGATCAACCACATCCTAGGGGTTGTCTTGTCTAAAGGACAACCGCATCATTTCCCTCACGAAAGGTCGAAATCACAAACCCAGTGGTTGTCCCTCGGCAAAAAAAAGTGAGACAGTCACAAATCCTTTCAAACCAAATGAACAAATGTCACACGACTTGTTCCACACACAAAAAAATATTTATAAAAAAAGCCCGCTAAGTCGAAACTTGAAAATAAGTGGCTTAGGCAAAAATTAGGATATCCCGATGGACTGTACGCAAAAAATCAGTCCATGCAAAATTAGGGAAGTTAAAAAAAACATAAAAAAAGTAGAAGAGGAATCGAAAACAAAAATCCTTAGCAAGAACAAAATTGTGTGACTGTAAACACAAAAGCAGGAAGGCAAGTGACTGTCACTCCCGAAATCTTATGGGTTTTTTTACTACCACTCCCATCGTTCTAAGAGACGAGCGTCTGTGTCAAACTAGTTGAACGTAGGACTGAAGGGTATCAAGGAGAATGGGCGGGTTAAATAAAATTTTGAGCCATAAATCCTTTGTTTCTCAAACCGTGAACGAGCCCACGTTACAACCCTCAAAAGACCTAATTGAAGCAAGGTCCATTTCGAAAGCATATTGTATTAGAGCTTGTGTCGAAACTGACTCCTATTTGTTTTTATAAGTATCAGTATGACTTTTGTAACTAGTGATCCATTAACTATATGCCATATTTTCAGTGGACAGACTTGGATTTCTAAAATTGACATAAACATAGCATTAGCATAAATAGTTTTACTTGTGAATGAGCATTGACATCAAGAACGTTTTCACAATGAACGTGACTTGAGGAGTTTTGGTCACCCAAAAGAGGAAAAATTCCTAAGGACTCCTATAAGCAAAGTCCATCCTCTTAGATTGATCTCACTAAGGGGGCAAGGCATCTGAGAACTCCGTTGAGTAGCCCACTTCAAAATCCAGTCAGTCTGGGACAACCACGTCGAGATTAGGTAAATCTCTCCAAAGGCAGTTGGCCAGGGACATTCCCTCAAAGATCAACCAGTCAAGTGTCAAATCCCTTCAAGTTTCGTACTAAGGTAGACCACCTCAAAAGCATGAGAAAGTCAAAACACTCTAAGAGATAGACAAATAGAGGTATGCAGACCCAAGACGCTGGGGCATATCAGGTTAAGATCACACCATCACAAGGCTTGGTTCATAGCTTGTAACTTGGGCAATCAATGCAAATACCTAACAAACTGGGGCAAGACTGGCCACAAAGAGGAGGCTTTTCTTATTATCTCCGATTTTCTTGCTCAGGTCAAACACGGGGCATCATAAGATTTAAACCAAGTTCACTACGTCAGCCAAGTTCAAAGAAAATGTCAGGAAGTCATGCTAAACACATCATCCCATAACTTGTCAACAATGAGCCTTGAAGCTAAGCAAAAATATTTCCCAGTTCCAACCATTCTTGACCCGTCTCAAGGACATTTGTTAAACTATCCAAAACAATTGCACCAATCATTATGCACCAACTTTGTCGCTTCGCTCATGTATATCATGAAACATGCATAACATTAAGTCCTTCCCCGACAAGAATAATGAAGCCAAGCCTCACTTGATACCTTCTAAAACCCAAGCCTACTTGGCAAACCCAAAAATCCAATCACCATCAGATCCAACTTAATCCTTCCAAACCAAATTTCAAAAGCCCATTCATTATTGGCACCTCCAAAACAAATCTTTGTCATTAACCATAAAGCCTAACCATATTTGGCACAATCCATATATGAAACTTCGTTCTATCAACCCTATGATGATAATGTTCCAAACTATTTGTCCATCAATCCATAGATGACATTTATTTCCATCAAACCTTTGTTAACGCCATCAACCCTTTGATGGCGACACCCTTTTCCATCAACCCTTTGATGATGATATTCGCCAACGATCTCTCATTGGAAACAAAACTAAATCCCTACAAAAAAAAACAAATGCCCAGTTGCACTCCCACACGCATTGCATGCATCACTTCATGCATAATTTTCCCGTTAAAACGGGAAGTCCCACTAAGCCCAACCATACTTAGAACAATCCATATACCACGCATTTGTATACCCCAGCAGCCCGAGCATACATCGACATTCTGCATGTTGATTCTAAGTGTTGGCAGCAATTTTGGTAAAACAAAGAGTATTCACAAGATGTCATGTGTGATGTCTTAACATAAGATATCCTATGTACCTGCTGGAGTTAAAGAACATGTGCAAGCAGGATTGTTTCAGAATGCCACTTACAATGCTAAGGCGTTTGATATTGGATGTACCTGCTGGAGCTTAATTGGAAGACATGCTCATGCAGGATTGTTTCAGATGACATACACAATGTCATGGTATCTGATATGGTTGTACCTGCTATAAAAGGAAATTGGATTATGCAGGATTTTTTCAGATGTCAGACCCGATGTCATGACATCCTGTACACAGAACATTCAGTATGAATGTCTGGTGTTTTGTGATTGCACAATTAATGGCAATCATTGGTTGATTGAAGATATGGCTAGCTGGCGCATTCTTTCAGGGATTTCAACCAGATTTGTTTATTTTCCAAGGAGATCTTTACAGCTGATATGAAAAGATTTGATTGGAAAATATATTTAGGGTTTTCAAACTGTCCAATGTTTCTATAAAAAGGGACTCAGAAAACCTGTTTGAACACACAACCAAGACTGAGCGAAATTTAGAGAGAGAGCTAGGGTTTGTGTCTGTAGGTCATTCAAGTCATCCATTGATGATTGAATTGGACTGATTTGTCTTCTTGATCAAAGCTTTGAAGCAAGATCAAGAGTGTGTCTTCTTGATTGAAACTGTGAAGTAAAATCAAGAGTTTGTAATTGAAAAGTATTTTCTTTTCACAAGGGATTGTTGTTTAAAATCACGGGTGTGTGATTGTAAGGGAAGTGAGTGGGTTCTCATATCTAAGAGTGCTTAGGTAGAAATTGCACGGGTAGAGATTAGGTGAGAAAGACTATAACTTGTTGAAGTGTGCGGATAGTCTTTGAACTAATTCTATTATAGTGAATTTCCTTCCTGGCTTGGTAGCCCCCAGACGTAGGTGAGTTGCACCGAACTGGGTTAACAATTGCTCGTGTTATTTACCATTCTGTTTTTGTTTATCCATTGTTTATAACCAGATATCAGTGTCGTAACATTACCTTCAACATCTTATATCTGATAACAGAATTTCACTGCATATATGATATTACATCATAGTATACTCTTCATAATGGGGCATGCATGTTTAGCGTAAGTTGGATTCAATCCTTTCTCTTCGAGAAAGGATCCCCGTGAACAACCCCATAAGGATTCCCCAAAGTATCTCCTTTTTATTTGTCTTTTGAAAATATTATTGGCCCTCTATCGGTACCTTGCCTTTCGCAAGTCCCCTATTCTCTTTACATGGGAAAACCCCATTTTGCCTTTTACGAGTCTCCTTGCTACCTTTTGCATGAGAGGGTTTACTTTTATCAAAGATTTCTATGTTGATAAAAAATGAGAGATTGGATGATTGACCTATTCTCTTATTGTTTGTCTTAAAAAACCTGATGTAGGTTTGGGAAGTCCTGAGTGGTATCCATATTTCGAAAATTTCATCCCCGCCGTTGTGCCTGAGGGATATAATGAGGTTTTCGTGCCTACCGCAAATTTTCCTCTACCTTGTGTATGATAACCACCATATCTATTCACTTTCCCTTTGCAAATTTCCCCTTGCCTTTGTCCTGGGAAGTTCCATTGCCTTTTGCATAAGAAGTATTTCCATCTACTTACCGTTTGTAACTTCCCTCTTGCCTTTTACAAGCCTCCTTGTTGCCTTTTGCACGAGAGAAGTCACCTTTGTCAACTTTGCATGTTAAGCAAAAATGAGAGATTAGACGATTTACGTATTCTCTTATCTTAAAACACCAGACGTAGGTTTGGCAAGTCTCGAGTGGTATCCATATTTCCAAAAACTTCATCCATGCCGTTGTGCCTGAGGGATATAATGAGGTTTTCGTACCTACTACAAAGTCCCCTCTACCTTGGGCACGAGGATTATCAAGTCATCTTTACACCTACCTCTTGCAATTACCCCTGTGCCTTTTGCACACTTTCAGAATTCAAATCTTCCCAACAGTTACTAGGGGTTGACACTTTCAAAATTCAAACCTTCTCAGTCGTTGCTAGGGATTGACAATTTCAAAATTCAAACCTTCCCAGCCGTTGCTAGGGATTGCCATCATCAAAATTCAAACCTTCCCAGCCGTTGATAGGGATTGACAATTTCAAAATTCAAACCTTCCCAGCCGTTGCTAGGGATTGACACTTTAAAAATTCAAACCTTCCCAGCCGTTGCTAGGGGTTGACATTTTCAAATTTAAAACCTCCCCAGCCGTTGCTAGGGATTTACATCTTTAGATTTCAGGTATTTCTAGCTATTTCTAGGAAGCGCCACTGAACTAAAACCTCCCCAGTCGTTGCTAGGGACTTACATCTTTAGATTTCAAGTATTCCAGCCATTGCTAAGAAGCGTCACTGAACTAAAACCTCCCTAGTCATTGCTAGGGATCTACATCTTTAGAATTAAGGTATTCCCAACTATTTCTAGGAAGCGGCACTGAACTATAACCTCCCCAATCATTGCTAGGGACTTACGTCTTTAGATTTCAGGTATTCCCAACTGTTGCTAGGAAGCGTCACTGAACTAAAACCTCCTCAGTCGTTTCTATGGATCTACATCTTTAGATTTCAGGTATTCCAGCCATTGCTAGGAAGCGTCACTGAACTAAAACCTCCTCAGTCGTTGCTAAGGATTTACATCTTTAGATTTCAGGTATTCCCAGCTATTGCTAGGAAGCGTCACTAAACTAAAACCTCCCCATCCGTTGCTAGGGATTTACATCTTTAGATTTCAGGTATTCCCAGCTATTGCTAGGAAGCATCACTGAACTAAAACCTCCCTAGCTGTTGCTAGGGATCTACATCTTTAGATTTCAGGTATTCCAACCGTTGCTAGGAAGTGTCACTGAACTAAAACCTCCCCAGTCGTTGATAGGGATTTACATATTTAGATTTAGGTATTCCCAGTTGTTGCTAGGAAGCGTCACTGAACTAAAACCTCCACAGTCATTGCTAGGAATCATCACTGAACTAAAACCTCCACAGCCGTTGCTAGGGATTTACATCTTTAGATTTCAGGTATTCCCAGCTGTTGCTAGGAAACGTCACTGAACTAAAACCTCCTCATCCATTGCTAGGAATCATCACGGAACTAAAATCTTCCCAAATATTGCTAGGGATTTTCACCATCTTTTACATAAGAAACTTATCCCCAACGAAGTCATATTCCCTCTCATCTTTCTTCTTAACATTTTGTCATGAAGCTTTTCTCTTTATTTTCCATTTGAAGAGATACTTATGTTACACACCATAACATGCATTGCATATCATACACATCATGACATAACCATCATACAGCTGACCCATGTTCTCCCCACATAATACCATAAACAATCCTCAACAGATGATTTCATATCAAATTTATTTTCCATCCCATGAACAACCTTCACAAATACCCACCACTTCATATCACATTCATTCATTCCCAGTAGGGCAAATTTTTGGATAATTTTTGTATTTAACCTTGTCTTACCTTAGATGTGTGGAAGCTCATATCAAATTTATTTTCCATCCCATGAACAACCTTCACAAATACCCATCACTTAATATCACATTCATTCATCCCCAGTAGGGAATTTTTTTGGATAATTTTTGTATTTAATCCCGTCTTACCTTGGATGTGTGGAAGCTGTTTCTATCTAAACATTCAGGTTCGAGAAGATTAAATAGGGGCAACTGTCATACCCCAAAATTCACCCTACCCCGATACAACTTTCATTTGATCCATGGCCCTTCTGCACATGCATGCATTCATTATTTCATCATCATAATTTCATTGAACTTTCATAACCAAATACATATTACACAGACTCAAGGCATGTTGTTTACACCTAGGAAAAACTAGGGTTATCCGGTTAAAGTTCTGGAGGAAAAAACTAACGAAGTAAGGGAAAAATCAAATTTTGGACTGTGTAATCAATTACGCTAATCATGGTAATCGGTTACACAGACAAAATTGATTTCCAGGCCATTTTGGATGGTGTAATCGATTATCCCAATCATGGTAATCGATTACACCTGCGCAGACAACAACAGTAACTCTGTTTTTTCACCACAAAGTGATTTTATTTCACCCACTTCAACCCCTTCGCTTCCTCTATAAATAGAGAACTATCCCCCCTTATTTTTCAATCTTGAAAGCCATTAAACCTATTCCAAAATCACATTCAAGCTCCCCCTTTTCAACCTAAACCCTAACTCACCCAAACCCTCTTTTCTACTTTGGACCACCCAACCACCATGTAAAAATCCACCATCTCCACACAACAAAAACAATAGCAAACTTGTAACCTTCACTTACATAATCATTCACCACCACCATATAAACATACAACTTCATTCTCTTCCATTTTTCTACCACAACAACCATAGCCACCCTCTTCCAAGCTTTTTGTTCATTCTCAAACCCAAACACAACAAGACTAGTTTTGACACCACAATCTTGGTAATATTTTGGACTCAAACTTCTTGACTTTTTTTGGTTTTGTTTTGTGTTTGGAAATGGGGTTTTACTCTTGGGTTGTGTTTTGAGAGGGATTTGAGTCATGTGGATTTTGTTGAGTTTACACTCTTTTTTGGGATTTTTCGCTCTTACTACTTTTATCCACCATCTTTAATCAAACTTTATATTTTGTTTCATTTTCTATTTATTGTTGACTTGTTTTAACATTAGTTTGGTTGATGAGATCTATTAGATCATGACCATGGTTATTTAGAGTTGATAAAACCTTCAATGTTTCAAACCTATTAATGATTGATCAATAAATCCTTCATGATACTTTGAGGCATTGATAGGTTGCCTATATTTCAACCATATTTGGGTTATTTGATGCATAGATGAAACCATTTTCTTTACATTAACTTGTTATTCTATTTGCTTATTGTTATTCTACTAACCACTAACTCCTAACATTTACATTATTGCACTTTACTTCCTTGCAATTTATTTTATTGTTCACTTTATTTCAAGTACTTTATGTTTATGTTTATTGTTATCTAATCATATCAATTACATTATGCTAATTTATTTACTCTTTACTACCTTGCTAAATAAAAAGAAGTAAAAAAACAAAAGAAAGAGAACAAATCATAATTTATTAAAATATTGATAGATGGACTTAGGGTTGCATAACTTTCTTTGTTACAAATCTATTGTTTGTTTATTTTTTAACCATCTTCAATACTTTGCATCGATGATAAGCTATCTCTTAATGTGTCATATTTTGAGTCTTTTTGACCTATGAAAAATAGTCCTCAAGATGTTCATTTTGTATATATTACTAACCACTAATTATACTTCACTAACTTTGTTTATCATTAACCTTTGCTATTGTGATTTTGGTACTACTAACTTGTTATTTATTCAAATGTCATTTATATCCACTAACAATTATCATTGTGATATTGTAATTCTTTATCTTGTAATTTACTTTTATGTCATTACCTTATAATTTACATTCAAGTACACATTACCATCATCATTGTACAAACTCATCATGCATATTTATTTACTTGTTATTTATTTTATTGTCATCATACATTAAAAACAACAAAAATATGATAAGATGATAAGACCAAAAATATTCATTCCACTCTTAATCAACTTGGACTTAGAGGATCTCATCTTAGGACCTTTGCTTGGAGGCATTCCTTTACTCTTTGTGATACTTTGTAAATGTTGGATTTTTATCTGTAACTTACATTCATGTTGTAAGAATGGCATCATGACACCATCTTAGGGGGACATGTTTGTAAGACCATTATCCTTTATTTAGCATAGGTCACTTTTGCACACACAATGCTTTCTCTTGGGCTACCTTACAATGAGACCCTTTATTTTCTTGTTGGTTACTTTGCATTCATGTTGCATAAGCCAAGTTTCGTAATCAAATAAACCAAACCCTTGATTCAACGTCAAGTGGCATTTTCATAATCAAATTCAAAATACAATAAAATTACGATTATGATTGTGCGTCACGAGCCTTAAGTGGTGGAGAATGAGTAAGAAAGGAGCATTCCTACCCCCACTCTGATTATTTTAGACGCAAGACGCTTGGCTTGCTGTTTAGAGTAATCGCCTCCGCCCATAGACTTTAGTGCAATATAATCACAAACATTCATTTCATAAAACCCTTATTCAAGGTAAAAAGAATACAACTCATCAAACTCATTTTTGTGCCTTAGGGCATCATCCCGAAAACCCTTTTCTCAAAGGTAAAATCAACTAACACAAAAACATTTTCTACTCCGAACTACGGAGCTCTGATTCCTCATCCTCGAATGAGTGATACGTAGGCACAAAGGCCGCAATCCTTGGCGAGCACTATAATAATAAAACACCCTCTCTTTCACACACATTCTTTTGAAAATAAAATTATGATAGATAAGTCCCCATGTATGTAAAACAACCCAAATGGTTTCCATGGAGTACCATGGACGTGAGGGATGCTAATACCTTCCCCTTGCGTAACCGACTTCCGAATCCAAATCTCGGTTGCGAGACCGATTCCTTATTCTCTTTTAGCGCTTCCCATGCGCGTCTCCTTTCTAAGGGTTTTATCGACTATTTCCCCTCTCCTCTCCGATAGAGGTAAACTAAATAAAATTCGGTGGCAACTCTTTTGACTTTGCCTCTCTTTGGCATCTCTTTAGTCCCGGTTTCGTTATCGTGAAAGCCCGGTAGCGACATTAACACCGACTTCAATCATCGTTGTCATCATCAAAACTTCAAATTTCAACATTATACCTACAAGCACATATATCCATATTATGTATTATTCTCTAATTTTCTTCTCTTCTTTGTGGTTTGCTAGGTCAACAAAACTCTTGAAAAGGTGCAACCTATAGATGTTTTACCAGGGCCCCCATAATGGGCGTCAATCATGCTTGTTGTGAGTACAATTGTATATATCTTGCTCGAGATAAACCAAGAAAATTTTGTGTGTTAGTGATTTCTAAAGATGTGATGCTTAGCCCAACCTTAGAAGTTGATATATATAACCCTTCATGACCTAGCAAAACATGTAGAGCGAGACTACTTTCTCGTCTTTGACTCATGTGGCCCTGCTCCATCAGGGAACATGGTATGTGTGAGTTATTTCGGAGGATCTCTCAAGAGTGGAGAGGTCGCCAACATGCCTAGCACGTGTCCATATTGTCGAACCTTATTTTTGTCCTACTTATACCAGAATATCAATGACGATTCACATTCTCCAAGCACGAAGCTTGTAAAGACGAAGTGGTTAAGAAGGAAGATAACGGTCCAAAACCTATCAAACACGAGATCTATTAGAACAAAGTGGTTAAGAAAAAGATAAGGTCAATGTATAAGCCAAAATTTGAAAAAAAAAAAGAATTTTTTTTGTTTAAATTATACTTACTATGATTAAATTTTTCACTCACATTTTGAATGGATTCGGAGATTGGACCTGAATATATTGAATTAAATTGGTTGTTCGACCCTAATGACATCAACACATGATTTATACAAAAGTGTTTGTAATATGTAAAATAAATTTTATATATAAATAGAAGATAAATGGATAATAAGTTGTGTTGTTATCTTTTTTAAATGAAAAAATTAATCCTCTTAAAAACTATATTTATTGATCTAGAAAATATAATACTGATATACATGAGTCTTTGAATTTTTTATAAAAGAGTCACCAGCTCTAATATTAAAAAATCAAAAATATAAAAGAAGAATGTTGATTATCTTAACACAATTTCTAATATATGATAACTTTATTTGAAGCGCATCTGAGGTTTGAGGATTATATGTGCTAGAATAAAACCTCTCGTTATGAGTTTCAAAAGAGAAACCTCGATCAAGTTCATAGTAAATATTTCCTCCGTATACCAGGACATACGGTACGGATTCTCGTAAATGTAACACTCAGAGAGAGCTGCAGTAACACTTAACTTAATTTATTTATTTTTACAAAACATTTAAAATAACAAACTTCCATACAAAAAAAAGTTAGAAACCAGCACTTAAAGATTACATAACCGCCACATATATACAGAACCAAACACAAAGTATACACAGATATGCATATAGGAAATAAAAGAATCCAAGTTGAAGTAAGTAGTCATCACTTATACAAATAACGTGTCTACCTTTCAACATTTCACAAACCAGGTGTCTCATTTCCACATACACCTTCCATCCATTCAACCTCTATTTGTCTCTTATAAACATACTCAAACTCCACACTTTTGAAGAATCTTCTTGATTGTCTAAAAGAGTCTAAACAATATAAAAATATTCTCAGTCACACCCTCAAAAGTGAAAGAAAAAAAAAAGGAGGATTTAACCATTAATGGCAACCAGAAGATATGAGTTTGGAAGAATGGATGAAGCAAACCATCCAGACTCCATAAGAGCAACCGTAGCTGAATTCTTCTCCACTTGCATCTTTGTCTTTGCTGGAGAAGGCTCCGCCCTTGCTCTAAGTTCGTACAATATACTATAAATTATCTCTCTAAATTCTAATATCAATATGAATACGTAGCTTAGTTTGTGTGGTTAATTGGTTTCATTGCAGGGAAGATATATAGGGATGAAGGTGCATCATCAGGTGAACTAGTGGTACTTGCACTAGCACATGCTTTCTCACTATTTGCCGCTATTTCTGCTAGCATGCATGTATCAGGTGGCCATGTGAATCCTGCTGTCACTTTTGGTGCTCTTATTGGTGGTAGAATCTCAGTTCTTAAAGCTGTTTATTACTGGATTGCTCAGCTTCTTGGTTCTGTTGTAGCTTCTCTCTTATTGAGGCTTGTCACTAACAACATGGTATAATATAACAACACTACTCAATTCCACTTTATATATATACTTTGTTATTTTCAATCCATCATCTCCAGAAACATGACACAGACACCAGAAACATGACACTCTGATAACTAACTATTGTATTGTGTTTGCCTGTTACGTTACAGAGACCACAGGCCTTCAATCTGGCGATAAATGTTGGTGCTGGGCACGGGCTACTACTTGAGATTGCGATGACATTCGGTTTAATGTATGTTGTATATGCTACTGCCATTGATCCCAAAAGAGGCATCATTGGCTCAATTGCACCCTTAGCAATTGGACTTGTTGTTGGAGCAAATGTTCTAGCTGGTGGGCCATTTGATGGTGCATGCATGAACCCTGCTCGGGCTTTTGGGCCTGCTTTGGTGGGCTGGAGATGGGATTACCATTGGATTTTCTGGGCGGGTCCATTGATTGGAGCAGCAATAGCAGCAGTTATATATGAATATATTATGGTTCCAACCGTTCCTTCTTCTCAGACTCATCCTCAACATCAACCTTTGGTTGCTGAAGATTACTAGTTACTTTAAATTATATATTATATGTGTTTTGTGAAATGTATGTATGTAAAATTCTACTCTTTTCTTTTCAAAATTTCGTATGTTGTTTTAGCTTATGAAATGTCCATGGTACGTTCTATTGAATAAAATTGAATAAAGTGTGAGCCTTTATCACTCTAAAATTTGTATTTTTTTAAAATAATGATAAGGTTAGATGAGTTGAATTCCGTTTAATTTAATGATATGTTTAGTTTAGTAACATTTTCCGTATACGTATACGTATACGTGTGAATCTCTTTTTATGTGGGATTGTTGTTCCTATCAAGTTTCAATATCTTTTAGGCTATTATAGTGACTTTAACTTAAACTCGTTGAAATATATCTTCTCATCATTCCTCAATAGATTAATATGGACGTTACACTCTGTTTCGTTTTTGGAAATGCATTTCTGAATAAATCCTTGAAATCATTTTTTCACAACATATGGTGGATTCGGATGTACATTTTTGGACATAAAATATGGTTTAGAAACAAAACCTGTCTTAGAAACTTAATCTTGTCTCAGGGATATTCTGGAGACGTACTTTCAGATACACCTTGCTTCGTTTAGTGAAATTATGGTGAGTCAAGAAATGCATTTCTGAATCCATCCATACTATCATCTTTTAAACAATATGGATGGGTCTGGATGTACATTTCTGGATTCACTCGATACAGAATTTTGGAATATTAAAACATACATTAAAATCTATGAAAATGTATGCATTTAATATTGTTACTATTAATCCAACATTACATACAAAATATGTCTAACCATTTAAATACATTGTTGGAGAAAATTAAAATAAATTGAAACATGTGTCACAGTCTAAATCTATATCTATGAGTGGTTTCGTCTTTAACTTTTGTTTATTTGATTCTCTTTCAATTTTGCTTAACTTTGTGAATTCTGGCATTCTATCCATAAAATGATTCTTCATAGTTTCGACTTCCTATTTTGAATGAGTTATCCACTCCGGTGATGTCAGTGACATAGTGCATCCCAATTTTAAATAAACTTGAACAAAATGCAGTGATTTACACTAAATACACATAATTTGAAGTTGGATTTTGAAGTGGGACAGTCTGCAGTGGAAAAAAAATCTGAGAACACGTATCTTATCAGATAAATACACACCTTATTATATGAATTTTCTATAAGATGACCAATTTCAAGGAAGCACACCCATTTTTCCTTTGGTGTCAGACCACTAACAAAAGGAATAAGAGATTCATGTATTACATCAAAATGTTTTCCCCATATAATATTGTATATGATTCTTCATGCGCCTTCGAATCTTTGATAAGTTATTAGTGGAAAAATGTATGATTCTCCTCTCCTTTACCGAGCAAAGTTGAAACAGCTTGATAACCACAGTTATTGTCACCCTCAACATTAACAATCCGTTCAATGTATTTGTGCATAAAAGGTGACATCTCTCTGGTGTATTAGGTTTTTGTAAAAGTGGTGTATGAGAAGGTTTGCTAATGTGAGCATCTTTGAATACACTTCTTTTTTTGAGATTTTGGATTTAAAGAATCTGGAAAAGTGTGTCAACATGTTCAAAATAGGAAGGAGATTACATCGTTGAATTGTAACTTGGTATTGGTTTGACCTTCTTAGGAGCACATTTTTGTTTTTACTAGTTCAGACGGTGGTTTTAGATCTGTAGTTTATGGATAAGAAATATTTCTCAATTTCTCTTTGATGTGGAGTTTAATGTTGTCATCGACTTTCAAAAATATATCTTGTGTCACTTCTCATTTGGTCAAGATAGAGATATTCAATTTATCATCCTTCATCACACCATCGTCATCAAACCTCTTCCTTTTCCATTGAATGCAAACCTCATCCATTCGTATTCTATCAAGTTACAACGTCTTTGCAATTATACAAGCACATGGGAGGCCATATGTGTTCCTAAGTGTACAACCATAATTTAAGCTATCATAACCTACTTTCTCAACTCGTTTAGTTTCATGCAAAATAAAATTCAATCCTGCTCGAGATATTTTGCTGATCAACTATGAATAGAGATTTTTGTCTCTGAATATGTATTCCAACACTATAATATTGCGACCAAATGATGTATGTATCTCATTATGCTGTTTTTTGATCATTTGGTTTACAATGTCCTAATCTCTACTCAAATCACCTTTACTATTTCCCAACTAATTCTTTAGATTAGCATGGGCAGATTCAACTCAATTAGTTGTTGCATTTCTAAAGTGTCTAACCTGATCGGTCCAAGCATAAATAATCTTCTGTTTCACCTAGTCTAGAATTGTATTTTAACATATTTCAAGAAATCCATATATTTATTACTCACCTTCCTGAAAAGTATAACAAAATCAACATATAATTGTATCCCCTCTTATCGTCTAGTTGTTTCACACGCGAACATTGCATACTTGCTTGATATTTGAGACATTTCTGGGTATTTTACATTTCAAAGTCCCAAGTATGTTTTTGGGATGCACCATGTTCTATGTCATGTCAGAAACGATTTCCTTCTCTTCAGACATGAGGTAACATACAGTGAGATGAACAATTAACTTTTAACACATATCATGATTATGTGTACCACAAATCACATTAAATCTTCATTTATTATTTGCCAAAAGATATTCTCGCAAATTAAAAGGACACTCGCATTCTCTCGAACCAGTGTCATCTTATTTCAACTTCCGGAAAGACTATTGTTCATTTGTAAATAGGTTTGGGGAAAACATTAGGGTGCATCATAATTAAGGCAAATAATAACACAAAATATTCAAAAACTGTTGAAATTGAACTCTTAACTAATCCGGAAATACACTTCCGTAGGCCATTAATCTAGAATCTAAAAAAGTACTTTCGGACGCAACATTTATTTTTTCAGCTCAAAACTAGAATAATATAAGCAACAAGGAAGGAAATACATGAACCTTACCTTAAAGTCCAGCTTATTTTGCTCATTTTGATGTGATAAAACACAATAATCATGTTTTGGAGTGCAAAACTTAATTGATAATGGAAGGATCTTTGATCACGACGAAGAAGAACATGCAAGGCGTTGTTTTATTAAATTTCCCGGTTGACAATTTTGGTAATGCACTTTTAGAATTTTCACTGACATGCAAAGTTGACATGTTTTCGAATTTCCGCTAGACAAATCTTGAAGTATACATTAGGATTTGTCACTGAGTTGTTAATTTATCAAAATCCATGTTAGGGTGGGTCCGAATATACATTTTCAAATTAAATTTTATGTAAAAAGGGTGTGTGTGTGTGTGTGTCTCACCTATGACGTGTTTTCGTGTATTAAAAAATATTCGGAAGCTGAAGTTTAAAAAATATTTCAAAATGGTGTCCAAAATCAAAGTTTTTAAAAATGTTCGGAAGCTGAAGTTAAAAAAATGTGTGTTATAGACTGAGTTCATGTATTGCTTAATGATAGAAAATATAACAAAAATTGAAAAGATTAAACTTCTAAAATACAATGCGCCAATTAATTGAATTTGATTCACAACGAAAAGTTTTAAATGAAATTTTATAAATGAATAAGAATATAATATTACAGATTTATACATATATAATCAGCAAAAAAATAATTAGCAAACACAATCTAACATAAACCTAAGCTTAAGCAATAAAACACTATGAGCGATAAATATAACATACAATTTTAGAAAGCGATAAAGCCCTAAAATCATACATTGCTAGAAAGAGATAATCAACCTATGAACATGCAAACTATATAGAAGTTTATAAGAGATGAATAAAGAGAATGGTGCACCAATATCTATATTGGCTCAACGCGGCGTCCTTGTTTGCGCCTAAAATTTCATTCGATCCTACTAAAACTTCCCTTGTTTGAGTCTTTGAACTTCCAAAGGAACCAAAAATGCAAAAAAAATTGTCTTTAGTGATCTTCACTTGATCCTACCAAAATTTCTTGTAATTTTGTTGTTAGAAGCTAGTTGGATCAAACTCAAATACATTGGATGTAGATGTAGTTTTTTCGACAGTGTTGTAAGCGAAGTATGTTCATGTATATTGTAGCATTCAGCATGTATGTAATAGTTATGCATGTCATGTAATGGTTTAATCTCCATTCATTAGATATACATGCTAGTAGTCTATAAATACACTATGCTCTCTCAGTTTTTAATTAGAGAGAAAGTTATGTTTCAAAATATGAATGGGTATGCAAAAATCTCTTTGCAAGATGTTACATTATGAAGAGAGAAAATTTTGGTATTTATATGCACCAGAGAAATGTACTAGAAATGAGTAAAATATGACTCTTTGATTTGAGTCACAAGCAAGAATGGTGATTCAAGTCAATTGAGAAAATGACTTGAGTCAAGAACATAAAACTCATATTTTGTACCTTTGATTCGATTCATGGAATTCAATTCGAGTAAAAAAAATCTCTGATTCGAGATACACTATCAGAAGTGAAATAAAAAATATGAATCTCAGTTATGATCAGAATTAGCTTGTTGTGTGATTCGAATCAAGTTCTTTCGTGATTTGAATGAGGAGATCTTGTGAATCGAATAACACTTCTAAGGGAAATTTCTGATTTACTCAATTTGTTCATGATTCGAGTCACATTATTCATTAATTCGAATTAAGCTTCCAGAATTTAATTTTTGAGAAAATAAAATATTCATAATTAATTGAATCAAGAATTTGTCTGACTTAAACCATGCAAACATGAGTTTCTTTATTTGAGTTTTAGACATATTGAGTTGAATCGTTTTGCATTGAATTTAGGTCAACGGTATGCTTTATGCATACAGAAATATGATTTAATGAAAATGCTTAAATCTAAGAGGTGTGAAAAGACTTAATAGTGGAAAGGGTCAATTAATAAAATGATCAAAATAAACCAATAAACATAAGACAAGACGCAAAATTCTAGGAGTCATTTTAGTCTCCCCATTTTTTATGCTTGACAATTTACACTTGTAATTGAGTTGACATCCCCCTAAAATATTGCATACAATATCATGATTGCATAAAGCACGTAAAACTTTGGTGTTAGAGCAGAAAAGAGCATAAGCATAAAATATACATATACTCGATACAACTTTTCCCCCTTTGATAAGATCAAAAATAGATTTGTAGATTGAAAGTATAAGCCACAAATAACTACTAGAGAACATAATCCAAAAGCTAATAAGCTAAAAATATCCACATAAAATATACAATTTTCATAAGAGATAATAAAAAACAAAACGGTATGGCAAACATGTTAATGCAGCAAATGCACAAAACGACATGAATACACATAGCAAGTATTCTTCATCTTTAACACAATTTATTTGATCTAAATCTCATGTTTTTCTTTATCTTCCATCAGATATAAGCTATTGGTATCATGATTCAATTGTGACAACTGAGCTTGCAGCCCTAGGATACCAATATATTAATTTAGTTTTTTCTATGCGCCGCTACAAAAGACCAGTGGTACTATTACACTCATTCTTTATTTTACGAGGGTATACTTCGTTAATAGTTACGTATAAATATTCATCTAAATTAAGTTATCTTAATAATTAATTGAATAATATAATTTATATACTTAAAATCTGTTGACAACATGTAACAACCCGTATAATATATATCTAGAATAATATCATACAAGTGTTAATAATTGGTACTGGTCCAACATAAGTGCCTAATGGCATCAATATATACACATGTCCAAACTAAAAACATCAATGGAACATGTTATACAATAATGCCTAAACAATAAAAATTTAAGATCTGTGTGCAATATCTTCATTGCACACAACTCCACAGCGGAAGATCATAATAAACATCATCCCTTGAAACATCCATAACATCTTCTCATAGATTCAACCTGTAAGGATTACTTGAAAAATAACAACAATAATGGGATGAGATAATAATCTCAGTGAGTTCTCCTATCCTATGAGTCCACTCGGCTCTACAGGGTTTCTAATCAATATTCAACTCATATCCAATTCAAGTCAACAAGGGAACGAAGACTTGAGCGATGGGGAAACTATCTCGCAATTGTATGGCAACATGCATCTGAGTTCTCATAACTCAACCACGATCATTATTCAGATCACGACGCATCAATTCCCGAACGGACTTACGTCTAAGCCAGGCCCGGTTCATGCATGCTCGTATGATTCGACTTTCGCGGTGGATATTCGGTTCCCCTATGGGACTCGAACCCACTTTTAAGAACCATCACTCGTATGAGACTTTACCCACTTTGAGTCTCTTTCACCGTATGGGCCTTATCCCACTTTGGTGTCCACCTTTCCCCCATGTCCACCATGGTTTGGGCTCAAACCCAATTGAGGCTCGAATCATTGGTCCCACATCCCAATGCTTACTCATCTAAGCATACCAATAGAGACGTGTACCACCACAGAAAAACACACATTCTGAATACATGATCGGTTCCATAATCATCGGTTCCACGAACCATAACAAATTCATCAATCATAGGTGACTTCATTCACCATAATACACAAATAATAACATGGCATGTTCCATACAATGCGTCTCATTCTCAATCATGACAACAATTCATCCACGACCTCCACATAAGCGTCGTACGAATGAATACCGTATTCTCATACATGTATCACACATGTTCCATAACCTAGATCATCTTTCTAAGTTATCAATCAAGTCATTCTCCTAGGTTTCCTCACTCATCTTTGTAAGGTTTTTAATCATGTTACTTCACATTTCACATGACAACAATATTTAATTTTCATCATGATATAATTCATAGCATTTATAAATCACATAATATTTCATAACATGGAACAATAATAATAGCCCTTTTTGTTGTCTTTCTAACGCATCCGTCCGTGTCCAAAACGGAGTTATACCACTCAATTAATTCATTAATCTATCTTAATCAAGATTTAGATTAATAGTTATTCATTGCATAAGTATTCAACAACAACATCTTTGGCTTAGTGGTAATTCTTGTAGAATTCCAAGGAGGTCCTGGGGTTCATCACAAATTCACACAAATCCTAACCCCCAAACATAGGTTATTTTCCCCCAAAGGCTAAATCTATCTAAGAACTCACCTTGGACACATGGAGATGGTGAAGATGGTGAGTATAAAGTGGTGATGAACCAATCGATTGGTTCATGATAGATTTCCAGATTTCCAAAATAGAAAGTTTCTACAATCGATTGATGCCAAAGACCAATCGATTGGTTCCTGCAAAATTCCACATCCTCAAAAACAGAAAGTTCATCCAATCGATTGAAGGTGAGAATCAATCGATTGGTTGCAGGAAAAATTCCAATCTCCATTAATTCTCAGTAACTTCTTTCCTTAAATAACTCCACTTCTTTTCCTTAAATAACTCCTCTTTTATTTTCCTTTCCATCTACCATTTTTACCTACCATTTTCACATAACATTATTCTTCAACAACAACCAACACTCAAGGATTCCTCAACCTCATAAACACATGTTCTTAACAACCTCAACAACCATGTTCAATTACAACAACACCATAATCATAGAAAACATGGTTAACTCATGATTCATGGAATATTTCATGAATAACTTATATTGTTATGAATTCATGTGATTAACCTCCATAACTTCAACAACAAAACACATCAAAATTAAACACCCAAGAATCACAATTTCAACAACAACAACAACATGATATCAACACACAACATGGATGCCAAAGACCAATCGATTGGTTCCTGCAAAATTCCACTTCCTCAAAAACAGAAAGTTCATCCAATCGATTGAAGGTGAGAATCAATCGATTGGTTGCAGGAAAAATTCCAATCTCCATTAATTCTCAGTAACTTCTTTCCTTAAATAACTCCACTTCTTTTCCTTAAATAACTCCTCTTTTATTTTCCTTTCCATCTACCATTTTTACCTACCATTTTCACATAACATGATTCTTCAACAACAACCAACACTCAAGGATTCCTCAACCTCATAAACACATGTTCTTAACAACCTCAACAACCATGTTCAATTACAACAACACCATAATCATAGAAAACATGGTTAACTCATGATTCATGGAATATTTCATGAATAACTTATATTGTTATGAATTCATGTGATTAACCTCCATAACTTCAACAACAAAGCACATCAAAATTAAACACCCAAGAATCACAATTTCAACAACAACAATATGATATCAACACACAACATGGATGAGGAGTATGAACACAACAAGTTCATCACAAATTCACATAAATCCTAACCCCAAAACATAGGTTATTTTCCCCCAACGGCTAAATCTATCTAAACTCACCTTGGACACATGGAGATGGTGAAGATGGTGAGTAGAAAGTGGTGATGATGATGATGAAGATGACATGATGTTGGTGGTTCCCATGGCTTCCTCTTCTTCTTTCTTCCTCTTTTCCTCTTTCTCTCTTCTTCCCTTTCTTTCTTTTCTTTCTGATAACTCTCTCCTTCTATCCTACCTACCACCTCTCTTCTTATCCACTTCTTCTTTTATTTCTTTCTAACCACACAATACATATACTATATAATATATATAATATATAATATTAAGTAGTAACATAAAATATCTCAATTGATATTTCATCTTCCAGTACCAATTGACCAATTATTAATGTTACCAAAAATGTCATTTCTTGTACTTATTAATATTGGTCTGTCTCTTTATTAATAATTAATCTCTTTAGAGTTCACTGGTTACTCTACTGGTCCCAATTGACAACAGTTAGAGCACATAGGAGCTCCAATTGTTACAACTAACAAAAGATAGAGTACATAGGAACTCAACTGATCTCAACTGACAACTAATTGAGCATTTAAGGGAATATGGGATATTACACAACATATGTCAAATTTAACACACTTACACTTCTTAATAACTATAAAATATATAACAAAAATATATAATACTATAAAAAAAAAATTTTAAAGGTAAAACAAACTAAACCCCAATATTGTGATCAAGTGAATGTACTCCTCCCACAACATGACTTCTAGAATAGATGCAAAAGGGGATTGCTTATTGAACCCTTAGTGGTGCTCTTGCACCCTGGTGTAAAATTTAAAATATCCCTTAAATACGGAGATGCACTTTCAGACGCACCAAAAGTCCACACCATAGCACTTCGTAAGTGAGACACCCTTATTTTCCATAACTTAGTATTAATATGCATTTTTGTAAAAAATCCGAAAGTATACCTCTGAATGGGTTGAGTGATATTGGCGCACCACACCTCTCTCCTTCCACATTTCCATCCAAGCTTATTCTAAAACCAAACAAAAAAAGGCGTGCGTGAGAAACATCAAATCCACCCTTCTTCAACTTTTCTCAAACTTTCTACTACATAGCACCTAATCCAAGAGCCTTATCAATCACTACTCAATTTCATTCAGTTCAAGAGCTCCCTCTTGTCATATTTGATAAAAAAAATATTTCCCTTATTTTTTTATTTGTGATGCATGCATTACTAAATAGATTGTTTAAGATACATTAGGTTGTAGTTACACTCATAATACATAGTTTATTTAGGCATACATAGACATTTTTTATGTTTAGAGCATATGGGATGTTAAGGAAAATGTGTTTTCTGCCATTTATGTGTTTCAAGTTTTACGGAAGTTCACTTCCGTAATTTTTCTGAATTTGATTTTCTTGAAGTACGGAAGTGCATTTCGGTATTTTCCCTGCATTGTTTGATTTTGTATGCTTTGTCTGCATTGTTTGATTTTGCATGTATGTCATATGAGTTTGATTTGTCTGCATTATTTGATTTGGCATGTCTGTCATCTAGTTTATTTATAGGTAAAATAGCTGGCAACCAAGACCAACTAAGACATGGTAAAGTGTCCCAACATGCATCTATTTTTAGGGGGAGAGGTAGACCCTCACGACCACTAGTTGGTGTCAGTTCATTTGATATGGAAGCTCCACTTCTGGAGTTCATGTGTTTATAGTTTCGTCTTCCCATAGGCATGTACCACTTGTTGTGTCACCTACTGCTGCCCCTAAAGTCCATTTCGATCAGACTGATGCAAACCATACTACTATGCACGTGTGGGATGGAGAGGTAAAATAAACATGTATTTATTCTTTGAAACATGTGTTATAATATTTTAAATTTTTGGAGATGATGTTTTTTTGCAATACCGTGATACTTTAAAATGCATAAACCGTAATAGGAATATTGTGAAGCTGGAGCAGCCCAAGGAGCAATGGTTTCTTGATATCATGCAACTATCTAGGTTGCAACATTTATGCATGAATAGTATACTATTATTAACCATGGTATGCTATCAGCTTTTGCGGAGAGATGACACTCAGAGATGTCATTTTTTCATCTTCTGATTGGTGAGATGTCCATCACACTAGATGATGTGTCATCCTTGCTTCATCTTCCGATCAGGGGAAGATTATTAAATCACTCCAAAATCATCATACCTAATGCACTGAACATGATGGTGACCTATTTAGGAGCTGGCCTAAATGATGCCCAAAAGGAGATGGATGACACTAGAGGGTCATATGCTAGACTTACATTTTTGGAGGAGTTGTACGGAAACCATCTGGATGCAGAAGTGGGGGTCGATGGTGATGATGCACGGGTTTTGCATCATAGAGCATGTGCCTTGATGTCATACCTCATATATTTGGTTGGCACGTCCATATTTATGGACAAAAGTTCTTATTTTGTCGAAGTGGTTTACCTTAGATACTGCATTGACTTCTAGCATATTCATGATTACAATTAGGGGGTCGCTTGTTTGGTTTACCTATACTCAAAGTTAGGTGAATCTTGTCTTTGGAAGACCAAACATATGATAACAAGCAACACACTTTTTACAGTAATATATTTTCACATTTACTATTACTAATATTTCATAGCACTTGTGATATATTGTTACTAATATTTTATCTGAACCATTTTCAGGCATGAACCCTCTCTCATTTTCCACGCATCTCCAGTTGGTCATATATGGATGACTACTCTGAGGATTTTCCACGTGTTTGTGCATACATCCCGCTCAGAGGGAATAATGTGATCGAGTCGTTTCAAGTATTTCGTGATCGCACTACAATAGATGATATATGTTACACACCATACAACGCTCACAGTTAGACACGTCCCTTGGATGACATAACCTTCTACTATGAATGGTTTTCTTATGGGTCACGCATGATGCGTCCACATCTGCTTGAGCGAGTCATGCATTTGTTTGGGTATCAATACGGCATTCTAATATACTCATCTATGTTTGCTCCTCACACTATGTTGCACAAAGATGTTAATGCAATGTTTGATGATTTCTATAATCATCTGGTACTAGAGGAAGCACAAAGTGTGTCAACTCCTCAGCCATGGAGTAGTACATTTGACTACATCCAATGATATTTCAAAGTGTCACATCCTTACACGACATCAGATGTTCAAGGAGATCCACCTAGGCAAGCTCATCAGGAGATATTACATGAGGAGCAGACTAGGGTTGATCACGTCGTTGATGTGTTATATGCATGTCAGCGTATTATGGTTATTGCATAAACATTATATAGAGAGATGAGAGTTTCCACAAGGTACTCATGTGAGAGCCACTAAAGAGGTCACATTATCTGAGGCATAAACCACATTGCAAAACAGGAGACAGAGAAGAAACTGGGGGGTCATACAATTGTTCAAATAGTATATAGGTCACTTTATATTATGGTTTGTAATTTGTCAATAATGATGTTTGCTTATGAGTTTTAATTGAATTAATGTATGGCATTTTATTTGAATTACATCAATGTATTGATTAATTGATAACAAATTTATTTTCATAGTAAACTTAGTATAAATGGCCTAAAATATATGAATTCTTAAAAAATATCAAATTTATAACAAACTTGATGTCTAAAAGTTATTGCGGAAGTATCTTTCGGTATTATTCACTGAATTGTGAAAACACACACTATCATGAGTTCAAAATGTGTCTAGAATTATTACGAAAGTGCACATACAGACTCACCCTTCCATAAGTACGTAGAGACATTTCCGGAGTAATTTTGGATTTTAAAATGAAGCTCTTCACTACTAAGGACGAGAAGTGTTGTGATATATAACTCAAGTTATTAGATAGTTAGTTTATTACTTAGCATGTAAGTTACTTGAAGTGTAAGTAACTTACTTATATATAAACACATTAGTGTAACTCCATTTTATCATTCAATAATACAATTGCTTTTCATTATCTCTCAATCTCTCTCTCATTTCTTCTCCAACCAAAGTGTATATGCACTAAAAAATTAATATCAGAGCCTGAATCAATTTCTTGATTGTAAATACAAGAATTGCATGTCGGTGGTCGTGTTTCCGGGGATTGTGAATCGTGTTTATTGCAAAGATGAACGGTCTAACACTCCATTTGAATTATCATATTCTATAAAATAATTTAACTGTATTGTATATGTTTTGAATGGTTGAAGTAGTAGGGGAGCCTTGAGTACGGTTTAGTGTCCCTAAAGTATTAGAATTTTAAGTGAGGAGTGTGGTAGTAATTAACGAGAAGTAATGGATGCTAGACACAATGAGATTAATATTTTTACTATTAGATTTAATTAAATTAATTTAGTAGTAATAATAAATAAGTTAATATTTATTTAAAATAACAATAAGAATATAGAGATAGTAATGTTTTTATTATTATTTTATTGAATAATTGGCCTAATGATATGATTTAGAATATATATATATATATATATATATATATATATATATATATATATATATATATATATATATATAGAGAGAGAGAGAGAGAGAGAGAGAGAGAGAGCGCAATATGAAAAGGACACTAAGGAAATGCTATTAGATGATGTAATCGATATTGGAAGAAAATTTTACATCTCCTTGAAAAACAATATATAAATATAA